>NC_059331.1:12661453-13300877 GCF_018350155.1 Leopardus geoffroyi
AAACTTAAAAAAAAAAAAGGAGGGGGTGCGCCTGGGTGGCTCAACTGGTTAAGCGTCGACTTTGGCTCAGGTCATGATCTCACGGTTTGTGGGTTTGAGCCGCACATCAGGCTTTGTGCTGACAGCTCAGAGCCCGGAGCCTGCTTCGGAATCTGTGTGTGTGTGTCTCTCTCTCCCTTTTTCTGCTCCTCCCCAGCTCGCTCGCTCTCTCTCTCTCAAAAATGAGTAAATGTTAAAAAGAAAAAAAAGAAGTTAGCCCATTTTTGTCCCCGGTTTCTGGGAGGTAGCCTCCAAAGCCTGGAATTTTGCAAGTGATGAGAGTGTCTTTGTTATTTATGGTGCATCCTGAGGGTATGTGCCACCGAGCTGAATCAGGACGGGGGCAAAGGGTTGGGGTTTTGAGACTTGGGATACCAGCCTAACCTCCAGGGAGGGAGGCGACTGGAACCGGAGTCTGTCACAGGGCCCGTGATTCACAGCTACTTTACGAACCCTGATGGACACCGTGGACACCGAAGCTTGAGAGAGCGCCCCCGGCCGGCCGTTCTCTGGGGGCACGGTCACACATCATGAGCCAGGAGGATGGTGTGTCCCAGGAACCCCAGAGGGACAGCTCAGGAAGCTTCAAGTGTGGGACCCTCCCAGCTCTGGCCCCATGCCTCTCTCTTTTCGGCTGGTGCTGATTTGCCACGATTGCAAGAGACACGCACTTCCAGTTATAAACTAAGTCCTGGGGATGGAATACCCAGCGGCGTGACCGTAGTTAACGACACCGCAGTGTATACTTGAAAGTTGCTAAGAGTAGATCTCAAAATTTCTCGTCATAAAAAAAACGTAGAACTATGTGTGATGCTGGCTATGAATTACACGTATGGTGGTGTCTGTTTCACGTGTGCAAATATGGACTTATGGTATACACCTGAAACTAACACAGTTACAAGTCAACTGTCCCTCATTTAAAAAATAATTGACTTCGGGCGCCTAGGTGGCTTAGTTAAGTGCCTGACTCTGGTTTCGGCTCAGCTCACGATCTCATAGTTCGTGAGTTCGAGCCCTGCATCGGGCTTGGGATTCTGTCTCCTCTCTCTCTCTGCCCCTCCCCGACTCGCACGCACACAGGTATTCTCTCTCTCAAAAATGAATAAACATTTTTAAAAGTTAAAAATAATTGATATTTACAATTAGCTTCCCTTTTTTAATTTTTATTATTTTTTTTAATGTTTATTTCTGAGAAAGAGAGACGGACAGACAGGCAGGGAAAGGGCAGAGAGAGAGGGAGGCACAGAATCCAAAGGAGGCTCCAGGCTCTGAGCTGTCAGCAGAGAGCCCGACACGGGGCTCGAACCCACACACTGAGAGATCATGACCTGAGCTGAAGTCAGTCCCTTAACCGACTGAGCCACCCAGGCGTCCCAAGTTTTGTTTTTAAAAGAATAATTAAAGGCCTTTTCCTAAACAGTATTTGGTAACAGAAATAAAATATCTTTCTATTAAAGTGACATTTTGGGGAAAAGCTAATTTAAAAAAAAAATTTTTAAGTTTACTTATTTTGAGAGAGACAGACAGACAGAGAAAGCAAGCAGGATAGGGGCAGAGAGAGAGAGAAGCCCAAGCAGACTCCACACTTGAACTCCTGAACCAGGAGATCAAGACCTGAGCTCAAGTCAGGCGCTCAACCGACTGAGCCACCCAGGTGCCCCAGGAAAAGCTCATTTTTAGACAAGTATCTATGAGAGAGAAAATTATTCAGCTAATTCTGGTATTTGTAGTCATCTCAGGGCTTTGCTGCTACTTAACTGCTAGAGGACTAAATGGAAATAAAAGGGACGTCTTGCGATCATTAAGAAAAAGCTGTCATGGGGCGCCTGGGTGGCGGAGTCGGTTAAGCGTCCGACTTCGGCCAGGTCACGATCTCGCGGTCCGTGAGTTCGAGCCCCGCGTCGGGCTCTGGGCTGATGGCTCAGAGCCTGGAGCCTGTTTCCATTCTGTGTCTCCCTCTCTCTCTGCCCCTCCCCCGTTCATGCTCTGTCTCTCTCTGTCCCAAAAATAAATAAAATAAACGTTGAAAAAAAAATTAAAAAAAAAAGAAAAAGCTGTCATTGTAACCAGGAATTTGCAGCCCGCTGGATGGCCCGGAGAGTCCCAAGCTTGCAACTTCCATGGTTAAAAATCTTTAAGGACACGTTGCCCCACAGAGGACAGTCACCACAAGCGTCCTCGGCTCCCACCTACACATTTACTCTAAGCTGCCCCCACCCCTTCCCCGCCATCCAGCGTCCGTGGGGCTGTCACAGAGCCGGACGCCCTCTTCTGTCACTCCTGCTCCTCTCTTCCCTGACAATGGGACCCCGTGTCCTACCTTCACAGCTCCAGGCTTGGTGGCCTCTCTGTCATCACCTTCTGTCTGCCCACCTGTGCCCGCTCCCCACCCCCCGACCAGGTACCCTGTAATGTCACTGGAACAACTGCTGAGTTTCAAAAATCAGGCCACTCTGTCCCCCTGATGCTGCCTTCTGGGCAAACCCCAAGCACCCCTGTGAGGTGGGGGGCACCCCACCAGCTCCCTCCTCCACATCTTCCTGAATGGCTCAGCCTGGCTGGGCCCTGCAGGACTCAGTTACACTATGATCGAGGGCCTCTGGGCCTCTGCACATGCTGTTCCACCCTCCCAGAAGCAGTCTGGATGACCCTCCCCGAGGTCAGGAGTCCACATGGTGGGATCCCTTTGGGAAAGCCTCCTTCAGCATGACAGCAAGGAAGCTTCGCCTCTCCCTGACCTCCTGTCTTGCCTTGGGCTCTCCCCCGGTCAAACTCCCCGTCAAAGACCATAAACTCCCTCAGGGAAGCAGCAGGCCACAGTTCCACTGAGCTCGTGCCCAAGCATAAATCAGGGAAGGCACCAAGGCTGTGCCTTGTGGCTGAATGACAAAGGTCCAGGCAACTCACCCACCTCCAGCCACACGTGTTGGGCCGACATGGGGATGAAGGGGATTTCAAACCCCACCAGCCCTCCCCGGGACACAGATTCAGTGGTGTAGATGTTGTCCTTCGAGGTCAGCTCTGCCCTGATCTGGACCGTCACCCCCTCGGCCGGGCTGCCGTCTGGGTAGGACAGCTCCACCTGGAAGGGGGTCACCAAAGATGCAACACAGTCAAGGCAGTACCACTCCCCAGACGGATCTACAGACTCGACCCAATCCCCCACCAGAATCCCAGCCAACTTCTTTGCAGAAATCGACAAGCTGTTGCTAAAGTTCACAGGGAAATAACCAAATAACCAAAACAACCAGGAAAAAGAGGAACCGAGAAGAACTCATATCTCCTAGTTTCAAAACTGTGAAGCTACAGTAATCAAGACTGGCCTAGGAGAGACATGGCGATCAATGGTATGGAATTGAGAGTCCAGGAATAAACCCACACATCCGTGGCAAATTGGTTTTCAACAAGCGTGCCGAGACCATTCACTTGGAAGAGAACAGTTTCCTCAACAAACAGTGCTGGGAGGACTGGATGCCCACATGCCACAGAATGAAATTGAACCCCTACCTCACACCATCTGCAAAAGTTAAAAACGGATCATAGGGGCACATGGGTGGTTCAGTCGGTTAAGCATCCAACTCTTGGTTTCAGCTCAGGTCATGATTTTGAGGTTTTCTGGATTTGAGCCCCGAGTCAGGCTCTGCGCTGACAGCATGGAGTTGGCTTGGGGATTCTCTCTCTCCCTCTCTCTCACTCTCTGCCCCTCCCCCACTCACACTAAATGCCCCCCTCAAAATAAATAAACTTAAACAACTAAAAAAAAAAAAAAAAGATCATAGACCTGAAGTTAAGAGCTGGAACTCTGAAACACTTAGAAGATGGAGGGCTGGGCAGGGGAGGCCAGGAGAGGAGGACCTTCACGACCTTGGACTTGACCAAGAAGTCACAAGGTACAAGTTACCACGGGCTGGCCGTTAGCCTGGTGCCACGTGGTGTGGAAAAAGAACGAGCAGAGGCTATTTATTCACAGCTTGCTGCAGCCAGGGAGTCACAGCCACCATCACTTGTGTTTGGCAGAGACTCAGGTGCAGGTGAAGCGGGAAAGCCTTGTAGAGAAGCAGGGAGGGCTTCAGGTGTGCCTCCGTTGGAGGCTATAGCTGTGGGGAAGCTGTGGGGGCTAACTGAAAGTGGGGTATCCTAGACAATCGGTTAGGGGAACGTATAGGGACTCAGTATCTCTCCAATGTGTGGATCTGATCTATTCTGTTCTATTCTATTCTATTCTATTCTATTCTATTCTATTCTGTTCTATTCTATTCCATTCCATTGCATTTTAGAGACAGTGCACAGATGCACAAGTAGGGGAGAGGCACAGAGGGAAAGAGACAGAGGATCTTAAGCAATCTCCATGCTCAGCGTGGAATCCAAGGAGGGGCTCGATCCCACGACCCTGGGACCATTACCTGAGCTGAAATCAAGAGTCGGACACTTAGCCAACTGAGCCACCCAAGTGCCCCGGCACTCTCAATTCTGTCCCATTGGTCTCCAGGTACAAATTACCATGTACGAATCACCACATGCTGGCCGCTGGCCACTGGCCTGGTGCCACGCTGGGGGAGGAACAGAACGGGTAATGCTATCAACAGTTCCGTGTGATGCTCAGACCTCATTCAGACGTAGAAGAGGCACTCGGAAAGAGGGGTTCAGAAGACAGGGATGGTGTGAAAGACATATGGCCAGTGGGCCCTGAAGAACCCTAGAGTAGCCCCTCGACCGTGCAGGTATTTGGTGACAGAGTGACAGGGGCTTCGGCTGGCATGATCCCCATTTACAGCTCTGCTCTTTAATGCAGATAATTTCTCAGTGGTCCCTGAAATGCTCCCTTTCATTGATCTGACAGCCCGAGCCTCTTCTCCAAACACATTCTGACCCTGCACGTTGGGCTTTAGCTTCTCCTCAAGCTGGGACCCTCAAAGCCAGGGGCGCACAGGCCGTGTCTCTGTGATTGCGCCTGAGGGGCTGGGATCCGGCACAGACAGAAGGGAGGTCTCAGAGCAGAGCAGGAGTAGCAGGCCACAGCATGAGGACACCGGGATCCTGTGAGTGACCCACAGAAGGTTAGAGGGGCCAGCGATGTGGGCGGTGGGCAGAGCTGTGGTCAGGGGTGCAGCCAGCTTCCTCTGGGGTGACACTGGGCTCCACTGGCCTAGGCCCCCCGGGACACAAATGCCCAGTTCAGCAATTAGGATAAGGATCTCGGGTTTCTGGTCACCTAAAACTTGACTGTGTATAAGAATGACATGATGGGTGGGCAGGAGGTGGGGGCCTATTCAAAATGCCACATTTGGGGCACCTGGGTGGCTCAGTTGGTTATGCCTCCGACTTCAGCTCAGGTCATGATCTTGCGGTTCATGAGCTTGAGCCCCACATCAGATTCTGTGCTGACAGCTCAGAGCCTAGAGCCCGCTTCAGATTCTGTGTCTTCCTCTCTGCCCCTCACCCCCCTTAAAAATAAGTAAACATTAAAGAAAACACACACATACACACAAAACGCCACTTTCCCCCAGGAGATCGAATCAGTCTGTCTCAGGGACAGGAGATCTGCCTTTTGGGGCATTCCCTTGGATATTAGCTCATCCAGAAATAAGTCGACCCAAATAGGAAAGGCAGTGCCTGAGAGAAACCGAATGAGTGGCTTTACAACGCCTTGGTTTAACGCCGTAGATACACGAATGTCTATCTACGTCAACTAAAGCAGACCATCCTTTTAGGTGGAGCAAAATGCCCAGTCCCCTCACCCTGGGCCCAGTATCAGCTCTTGCCACAGTCAGCAGAGGAGGCCCTGGTCCCCAGATAGCAAAAGTTATGCAATGTAATTAAAGGACACCGTCCTCCGCAGAGTCACCGTGATGGGACCCACTGCCGTGGATTCTCGGTGGTCCTCGGGGGGCGGGGGAGCTGGGGCGGGAGGTGGTGTGGAGCCTGCACCCTCAGACAGCCCCTGCTGGGCCCCATCCCCAGCGCTTACCTTCCCCACGTAGGACAGGCCAGGCTTGAACTGCTTCCTGGTGTCTTTGGAGTAGCGGACGTCCACCAGCTGCCTCTGGACAGGAGTGGAATCATCAAAGGCCACCTGCTGGCTCCCGTCCACACTGACCACCGTGGCCCAGATGCTGACGGTGCCCCGGAAGTGCTCGGGGACATCGGCTGGGATCATGTCCTTCACGCAGATGTCGAAGTCCTGGGAGCCGTGGATCTGGAGGCAGGAAATGCCCAGAACGTGCTCACTCGGGGTCAGAGTGGTTTCAGTGAATGACTCTCAAAGACGCATGTGAAGTCCAGGACTCTCCAGCCGCTTGGAGGGCCAGGGGGTCACTGGATCCCTTGTTGGATATGCAATATGACCCAGGGAGGAGGGGTATCAGTCCCACCAGGGCTTCTGTAGTAAGAGCTTCTGTAGTAAGTTGCTCACCCTCCCACAGACAGCAGGACAGGGATTTGAACCAAGTCACCCCCACTCTGGAGCACTCGCTCCCGCTCCTGGGGCACAGAACGCTCCCATTCACCCCCTACCCCAGGACCCAGCCAGAAGCCGGGCGAATAAGTCCATCCAGGAACAGCTTTGGAGTACATTACTCAGCAAACCAGACAATTAAGGCTAGGGCACCACAGCCTGCAGGGAGGACAGGGTTCAGTGCCGGAGGCCCCTGCAGAGACAGAGGATCCCCAGGATGTGTGTGCACGTACGGGGCGGCACGCTCACAACTGAGCCAGGTTATAAAACTTTACACGCACGGGAGTGTGAAATCATGCAGCCGCCGTGGAAAACAGTCTGGGAGTTTCAAATGGCTAAACATAGCTACCACTGAATCTACAAATGGGTAACAGGTTGGCCAGACCACATAGAAAAATGGCCAACCCATTGCCTATACACCAGCCTTGTAGAAAGTCTGACCCCTAGGAAGAAGCCAAACCCCCATAACAACCAGCCCCACACGGCCAGGACTTGATTAATCACGGGCAGCTTCTCTGATTTTTTACCCCTATTTCTTGTTTTTTTTTTAATTTTTTAAAAAATGTTTATTTCTTTCTGAGAGACACAGAGCATGAGCAGGGGAGAGGCAGAGAGACAGGGAGACACAGAATCGGAAGCAGCTCCAGGCTCTGAGCTGTCAGCACAGAGCCCGACGCGGGGCTCGAACCCACAAACCGTGAGATCATGACCTGAGCTAAAGTGGGACGCTTAACCGGCTGAGCCACCCAGCCGGCTGCCCTTACTTCTTTGAACGAATTGAGAAAGCCACACATGCACCCCTAACCAATCTCACCGGATGCTCCCCTTCTAGTTAGGTGGTGACAGCTTCCCCCAAACACCCACAGCCTCCAACCGGGGCACACGCGAAACCCTCCCTGTTTCTCACGACCAAGCTTCAAGTCTGCCAAACGCAGGTGATGGCGGCTGACTCCCTTGCTACAGCAAGTTCCGAATCAACGGCCTCTGAACGTTCTTACTCAGGTGGCTTCTTTACTTAATTCCATACCACACGACCTAGGGACGCCACATCCAAGAGAAATGAACACGGCCAGCCCCACAAAAACCTGGACGCGAGCATTCAGAGCAGCAGCAGCGGTAATAGCCAAAACGGGGAAAACAATTCAGATGGCCATCGCCGGGCAAACGGATAAACAAAATGTGGTCCCTCTGCATGATGGAATATTACTCGGCCACAGAAAGGAATGAAGCCCTGACACGCGCTACACTGTAGATGCACCTTGAAAACATCGTGCTGGGGGGTAAGAAGCCAGACGCAGAGACCATATAGTGTGTGATTCCATGTGTACGGAACGTCCAAAATGAGCAAATCCATAGAGACAGAAAGCAGATCTGTGGTTGCCCAGGGCTGGGGGTGGAAACAGACTAATCACAAAAGGGCATGAGGGATTTGGGGGGGATGGTGGAGATTATCCTAAAACTGGGCTGAGGCAACTGTTGCACACTCTGAATATGCCCCCAACCCCCAAATCCTACATTCTACATAAATATTTGAATCGTATGGTATGTGAATTGTATCTCGATGAAACTATTTTGCGAGGGTGGGGGGTGCGCCTGGGTGGCTCAGTTAAACGTCTGACTCTTGGTTTCGGCTCAGGTCATGATCTCACGGTTTGTGGCTTCGAGCCCCACATCCGTGCTGTCAGCACGGAGCCTGCTTGGGATTCTCTCTCTCTCTCTCTCTCTCTCTCTCTCTCTCTCTCTCTCTCTCAAAAATGAATAAGTAAACTTAAAAAAAAAAATAAGGGACGCCTGGGTGGCTCAGTCGGTTAAGTGTCCGACTTCAGCTCAGGTCATGATCTCAGTTTGTGGGTTCGAGCCCCGCGTCGGGCTCTGTGCTGGTGGTGCAGGACCTGCTTGGGACTCTCTAGCCCTCTCTCTCTCTCCGCCCCTTCCCCACTGGTGCCCTCTCTCTCTCAATAAAAAAAAAAACTTAAAAAAAAAAAGAAAGTAAAATAAAATGAACCATCACGCAGCCGAAGCCTTCCCTGCGGGAAGGGATCCACGGGCTAAGCAGCCCTGGGGCCCCTGCTCCTTACCTTCGTGGTTCTGAGGACGGGGCGCCCCACCTCCTGGCTGTAGTACCCCACGCCATTTACAGTCATATTGATCGTCAAGGTCCCCGAGACAGGTTTCCCAAAGGTATACCTGGAACAAAAGGATAAAGGGAGTTAATTTCACACAGAGCAGCAGGCGAGGGTCGGTCTCAGGAAGGGAGACCAAGCCCCCCGTGTCGTGGCCACTGGTATGGCAGCTGATACAGGGCTCCTTCGCCCTCCTACGTTCTCTGCTTACAGCCCTTTCCACAACCCAGAGCCAGGAGAGATAATGTCAGGGGCCTACAGTCCTCTGCCCCAAGACTTATGTTTGACAGAAAAAGAGACCAAGGGTCAGAGAGGAACTCTGAACCCAAGAGCAGGAGGGTATGTGAGACGACCACAGGGCCTGGCCAACTTGTCGGGGCAGGACAGTACAGAGGAGCAAACAGCCGTGGGCACCAGGCAAGCCTGGGTCTCAGAGCCCTGGTGAGTGCAGTTCTGAGCCAGGGCTCTGACTTCTCTGAGTCTTGGTTTCCTCACCCAGAGAACGGGAATAAACCTATCCTCTCAGAGATGCTGGTAAAACTTACACGTATCTTTGTCATGCCCTATGTAGAGGGGACACCTGCTTACAGGGGCACAGGAGCAAGAGGGACGATCACAGCGAATAACAAAAATAATGCCAGGCACTTTGATAGTATTTTCTAGACTATTAAAAAAATGTGTGTATCTCCAACACATCCCTGGACTGTATTTTTTTTTTTTTTAATTGTATTTAAGGAGAGTTGACAACATCCTTGGGTTTTAAACACACCCAGCTGGGGAACCTGGCGGGCTCCGTCAGTAAAGCGTGTGACTCTTGATCTCAGGGTGGTGAGTTCGAGCCCCACGTTTGGGGTAGAGATTACTTTACACACACACACACACACACACACACACACAGCTGGAGGAGAGGAGGGCAGGAGAACTGCCTCGGCCACAACCTCTGGCAGGTGGCAGAGCTCAGCGGGAACACAAGGCTGGGTGGGCTCTCCCTCAGAGCCCCCAAAAGGGACAGTGTCTCTGGACACCGTCTGGTCGATGCCCACTTTGGACCTGGTCATCAACCTGGTCATTAGACAGGCAACCCCTTCAAGAAATCCCTTGTGGATCAGCCCACTCGCTGTGGGTGCTGTCTGCAAGGAAGAGGGAGTCCCTGGAAGGGGTCCCTGGGGGTCTCCCCCCAGGAGGAGGAGGAGGATACCTGAGGGAGGAGGGGCATGCCATGGGGGCGTGTCCCAGGGAGGGGCCTGCGGTGGGGGCGTGTCCTGGGCGTGTTTCCCCGCCCCCCAGGGGGAGGGGCTTACCCATGCTGACCACCTCTTCCTCACCTGGCCCTCACGGTGCCCTTCTCGCATGTGTCCAGGTCCCGGATATAGTGGGGCGGGTCAATAAGGAGCTCAAATTTCGGCAACACTGGAAGGAGAGAGCAGAGAGGAGGGAAGGGCGGCTTCCACTGCTGGGGTGGCCTCAGAAAGTACCGGAGGTGTTGGAGACGTGACAGCAAAGCCGCAGCCCCAGCCACGGAGCAGCCAACCCCACAGAAATCCACACCACCCTTCGCTGAATAAGGGCAGCATTCTGGGGATTTTGCTGACCCACCTCTATTTCCTATTTTCGGAGAGACCCACACCCCTTTTTTCTCAGGAGGTCCACAGCTCATCACTTTTAGGCCACATGCTCTGAATGCAGCCCAGCCCAGAAGCGCCCAAGTGGCCAGGTCCTAGACCAACTAGGGGTGGCTGGAGAGTGCTTGCAGCTGGAGGGGTTCTCTGCTTCACGACTCAGCCTTGGGAGCATCCAGCCATCTGGTCGCCCTGTGCAGCTTGGGGAGCAAGGGAGCAGCACAGAGGAAACACAAAGACCCTGGTCCTTCGAGCTTGTTACACAAGGCGAGAAATGCCTTTCCTCAGGAAAACAATGAAAGAACCAAAAGAAGTGGACCTAAAAGGGAAGGAAATTTGGGGCGCCTGGGTGGTTCAGTTGGTTGAGCATCCCTCCGACTCTTGATTTCGGCTCAGGTTATGATCCCAGGGTTGTGGGATCGAGTCTCGCGTCAGGGGCTGCACCGAGGTGGAGCCTGCGTAACATTCTCTCTCTGCCTCTGCCCTTCTCCCCCACTTGCATACGTGTTCTCTCCCTCTCTCTCTCTCAAAATGAAAATTTTAAATTTAAATTTAAAACAAGGAAGGGAATCCTGCTACAGTATGGATGAATCTGGAGGCCATTATGCTGAGTGAAATAAGCCAGACACAAAAGGATAATACCGTATGATCCCGCTCACATGAAGCACCTAGACGAGTCAGACCCAGAGAAACAATGAGTAGCATGGAGGGTGCCAGGGGCTGGGGGAGGGGACAAGGGGTCAGCGTTTAATGGGGACCAAGTTTCAGTCTGGAAGGATGAGAAAGATCTGGAAATGGATGCTGGTGATGGCTGTCCAACAACATGAATATCCTTAACACAACAGAAGTATACACTTACGAGTAGTTAAGACGGCCAATTTTGTCACGTATGGTTCATGACAATCCTTTAAAGAAGGAAATGACAAAGTGCCCAGCTGTCTGCACTGATCCCCCAGTGAACGGGGCTCCTGCCACTCACCCCCATCACCGATGTCACCACTGAGTCTGTGGTTTCTCCCAGATGTGAAATCCCAAGATCCCAACATTCTCTGGCTTACCATACTTCTGAACTTCGAAGGACTTGTTGTACACGTGGCCTTGCATTTCGACAAAAATGAACCATTCTCCCAGCACCGGCTGGTCGGACAGGGGGAAGGTCATGTTGGCGACGCCTGTGTGAAGAGAGACCACCCGTCATCCTGGGGCGAGTGCACATGCAGGGTGCCAGCTGGGCGCAGCGAGGACGGAACAGAGGCACCCCGGGGACCTGCACCCCCCACCCTGCCCAGAGCCAAACCTCGGGGAAACCAGAGACGAGGCCAAGGCCCGGGCTGGCGGGGGTCTGTGCCCAACAAGCGCCCCCGCAGGTCACCCTTCAGCTTCCTGGGGGAGCCCTGTGGCCAAGACGCCACGCGGACAGGGAGGTGACAGGCCATGGAGACAGGCCACCACGCTCAGCCACTCTGCTTCCCGCCTGAGCCAATTCCCAGCCTCGGCACTGCTGACATTTGGGGCTGGGTCGCAGTCCACGGTTGGGGACATCGTAGGACACTGAGTGGCATCTCTGGCCTCCACCCACGCGATGCCAGTAGCTCCTCCCCCCACGTCACGGCGACCCCCAAGTATCCCCCACGTAATGCTATGTCCCCTGGGGGCAGAACCCACCCCCTGCCCACCAGTTTGCTACCCAAACTGAACACAGATTCTCAACAGGCTTCAAGACCGGGCACTGCTCTCCCTGCAAATGGGCAGCCGGAAATGCCAGCGGCCTCCGGGACAGGGGGCAGCCTTTGCCCTGGGTCTGCTCCTTGGAACCCCGGCTGGAGCGGATACTGGGAGGAGAGTCAGGGCGGCATTTTGCACGCGCCCCGCCGCGGGGGAGTCTGAAGGGGTGCGTAGACTCCAAACCGCTGGGGGATCTTTCCCTCCTGAGTGTGACGCGCTCTGCCTGTCCCCAACAGTGACACCGTGCTGGCAGTTCTCACTGGGACTCCCGCGAAAACCCAGATTCCAACAGCACCCTCTGCTTCTCTCCGCCACTCTGGAATTGGAAAACGCGACGGCAAAAGGTCCCTTTCCTCACGTATTCTGAGCCTTTGGTGGTCAGAGGACACTTAGGGTACATGTCACCAGCGTGCATTTTTTCTATGGGGCCTCAGCCAGGAGCAAAATCACACCAGTTGAGCACCTCTGGTCTACATATATCACAAGGGGGTTAAAAAATTCTTTTAATGTTTATTTATTCTTGAGAGAGAGAGAGACAGGGAGCCTAGGTGGGGGAGGGACACAGAGAGAGAGGGAGACACAGAATCCGAAGCAGGCTCCAGGATCTGAGCCGTCAGCACAGAGCCCGACACAGGGCTTGAGCTCACAAGCCATGAGATCACGAGCTGAGCCGAAGTCTGATGCTTATCCGACTGAGCCACCCAGGCGCCCTGCAAGGGGTGTTTTAAACGGGAGGCTAGCCATTCCCTTCCTCTGTGTTCTTCAGATCAAGTCCACACACCTCCCCGCAATCCAAGACGTCCCCAATCTCACTGTTGCTTCTGCTGTCAGCACTCCTGACTCCCGGGGCCTCCCTCCTGTTCCCAGCCTCACTCTCCCTGACATCCACTGGCCTCTGTCTGGAACGCGTTCCCTGTCCCCCACTTTTCCTGGCTAACTTCTGCTCCTTCTTCACTTCGTTGCTGGAAAGGCTCTTCCTCCCGGCAGCCTTCCAGGATTGTCTCTGCTGCCCCAGGCTGGGCGACAACCCCATTCTGCTCTCTCTCGGTCTGTATTTCTCCTTCCTAGCACTCATCATGGCGGATATCATCGCCTGTTATCGCTTAGTCAATGTCTGCTTCCCCCGCTGGCCTGGAAGTTCACCCTTTGTCAGCGGCAACATCAGTGCCCCACTGACAGGAAAAGAGAGAGAGTTGTCCTGCCCTTGGCTCCGCCGCAGCCCGCGCAGCCCCAGACTCCGAACTCAAGGAAGCCCTGTCCCTGCTCGTCAGCCCTCCCCAAGCCTTCTAGAGACGCTGCACTCTTACATCCGGCTCGCAGTGGCAGTCGGGGGTCCAGGAGCCCCCGAGGGGATGATGACACGAAACACCTGCGCTGGGAGGAAGATGTGGGGGGGGGGGTTGGCGCCCACAAACAAGACCGTGATGGTCCCGAAAGGCCTCAAGTTATGTGCAGGAGCCCCAGCCGGATGCCGGGACCAGAGAAACATGGGTGGGGGTGCCACGCTGCAGGGAAGGGCTGGTGGGGTCCCAGGCAGAGCACATTCTATCTTCCTGGAAGATCTGTTGCACCTGCCGCCCAAAGGTGCAGCCCCCAAGCCGCAGAAGGAAGAAGGGGAGGGGACGGGAAGAGGTTTACCGCAGCAGAGTGGCTCCAAGTGTCTCCACTCCATCATCCTCGAGCCCCTGGGGTCCTGCGGGGGACAAGCGCGCACAGTGAACTCAGGGCGCCCGGCTTGTGTCCGATGCACATGAGCACCCCCGAGCCCTCTCTCTCTCTCGGGTGGGACAAGCACAGAGGACAGGCCCCCAGATTAGCCATTTACACGGGAGCAAATGAACCCTCAAGGCACTGAAGGGACTTGTGTGCGAACACGGGGACAAAGGGGCCAGATCTGCTCCTCATTTAGGGAGCTGTGTGCAAATCTACAGACAGACACACACTTGGCTTGTCCCAGGGCAGATCCGGGGCCCGGGATGGACCCGGCCCCCGGCTTGGGAGATGCTGGGACAGGCAGGATCTACCTCGACAGCAGACAGTGGGGGAAGACAGACCAGGTCTAGCAGAGAGCAGGTTAATCGGCCCCAAGTCAGAGCTACACTCACCAGAATGTAGGCTTCCAGCTGCAACACAGACAGACAGACAGACAGGCAGTGAGCAAACCCCCCTCTAAAGCCCCCGCCCTCTGAGCACGCTGCCACATGCCCACCAGTGCTCTGGCCTCCCCGTGTCCCCACGGACCTCCCCCTGGCTCCCCAGGGGACTCGGAGCCACAGGGAAAAATGAGAACGGAGGTAGAAACCGGAAGAAATTGGGAAGAAAGACCCGTTGCTGGTGGTCCCGGTTGGAGGGGGGGCGGGTGGGTGTTCCAGACACATGGTTTTATTGGTGTTTTTGGGTTTTGGGGGGTTTTTTGTTAAGTTTATCCAGGCACGTGGTTTTAGATGCTGCTCTCACCTTCCTGCTGACAGGCCTCAGGTTTGGGGTGACAGTGAAGATGCTTATAAGCACTGGAAGAAAAGGAGACAGTCATGCGGCAGCTCAGGCCATGGCCAGCCCTCCCCCCAAGCCTGCACGAGCCGCCCACCTCGGTGCTGGGGCTTGTACACCGGCTTGTCCGTCTGGATGAACACGGAGACGCCCCGGCCGTCCACAGTCACGGAGGTCTGGTTGTGGAAGAGGGGGCCCTCCTCTGCCCGCCGGCCGCGACCCCACACCTGCAGGAGGGCCTGGCCCTGGAGGCCCGTGGGCACCTGCAGGCAGAGCACAGAACTTGGCGAACGACACGGCATTTCTCAACCTCGGCGCTGCTGACCCTGAAGGACTGGATCATTCGTTGCAGCGGGGGCCATCCTGTCACTGCAGGGTGTTGGGGAGCATCCCTGGCCTCCGCCCACTGAATGCCAGTAGGACCCTCACCCCCCGAGTCATGACAGCCAGAAACGTCTCCGGCCACTGCCAGTGGAGCCAGAATCTCCCCCCACACAAGTTGAGAATCACTCAGCAGGAGCCAGTCTAAGAGTTGAGGAGCCCAAGACCTTTTTTGGGCGTCTCTAGTCTGCAGCTCCCCTGGTCCCCTGTCCTAGAATGATACAGCCCTTCGTGGTCTCTTCTACAAATCCACAGCACCAGTCCTGTGAAGAGTGCCTTCTGATGTGCAGCGGCCAGGGACAGTGTGTAATCTTAACCCCTGTCCAGGGCAGCCCTGCTTTCTGATTCACAAGAAAGCCGACCTGTAGTTCAAGAGGACTTATCGAGGGTTTCCCAACTATCGACATCTGGGGCTGACTCTTTCTTGGTCGTGAAGGCGGTCCTGGGCACTTGGGGGGTTCGGAGCTCCCACTAGGTGCCCTCCCCAATTGTGACAAGCAAAAAGGTCTCCATTCTCTGTCTCAAATATAAATAAACATTAAAAACAAAATTAAAAAAAAAGGGGGGGGGGCGCCTGGGTGGCTCAGTCGGTTAAGCATCCGACTTCGGCTCAGGTCGTGATCTCATGGTTCGTGGGTTCGAGCCCCGCGTCGGGCTCTGTGCTGGCAGCTCGGAGCCTGAAGCCTGCTTCGGATTCTGTCTCTCCCTCTCTCTCTGCCCCTACCCGCTTGCGCTCTGTCCCTCTCTCTCTGTCTCTCAAAAATAAATAAACATTAAAAAAAATTTAGAATGCTAATAGATCTTTGTGCACAAAGACGCTCACAACTTTCAGATTACATTACCAAAACCCTGAAAACAACCTTTTAAAGAATCTAACCATGTACAAGGTGGAGAGGGTTAGTAAATTAGTACATAAAAAAAGATCCAGTAGGATGCTGTTAACAATAAAGGGCAAATTACAATTATAGAGACTTGAACACATAGACGTATGTTTATGCAGTGTGTTAAGAGAAAAGAGCAGGAAACGACAGGGTGTCTACCCTTTAATTGCAACGATGAAAGAAATACCTTTTTGTTTTAAGTGTATTTATTTGCTTTGAGAAAGAGAGCGAGCGTGAGCAGGGGAGGGGCAGAGAGAGAGAGGGAGACAGAGAAAATGAAGAGTCCGACGCTTGGCGTGCCCGGTGGCTCAGTTGGTTGAGCATCCGACTTCAGCTCAGGTCATGATCTCTCTGTTCATGAGTTTGAGCCCCACATCGAGCTGGCTGCTGTCAGTGCAGAGCCCGCTTCAGATCCTCTGTTCCCCTCTCTCTGCCCCTCCCCACGTAGCATGCGCGCATTCACGTGTACTCTCTCTCTCAAGAATAAACATTAAAAAAAAAAAAAAAAAAAGAGTCAGACTCAACCAACTGAGCCACCCAGGCATCCCTAGAAATGTCTTTATGTGGATGAAGATTTATGGGAAACACAAAAGGGAAAAGTATAGGGGATGGGATTACAGGTGAGTTTTCTCCTTTTCTCAATTTTTTTCTTCATTTTTCTCACCGCACATGCAACTTCTCTCGCTCCATTTCAAATCAATTATTTCCAAGGTAGGATTTATGATTTTAAAAATTCATAGCTTACCTTGAGTTTGATTGTTCCTTTATCTACAAAAATAAAAATTAAATGACAACAGTTAAATTGGGAGCTGTGTTTTCTTGCCTCCCTGAGCTGCAGCCTTACAACTAGGAGCCTTTTCTACCCAGAGGGATTTTCTGTAGACAAACACACACACTGGGTCATGCTGGTCTGGCCTGGGCTGGGATTGGGAAAAATGAGATGTTTCCTCCTAGGTGGTGAAAGCTGAAGGCCAGAGGGGATGGACAAGGCTGAGTTATTCAGGGGAAAGTTGGCCAGCCTGTATTCAATTCACTTCACCCTTGGCCCCTACCCAAGGTAAGCTTGAAGAGAGCAAAGGGAAAACTCCAGGGGAGTGGAACAAGGAGAAGGGTGGAGAGAAAGAAGAGGAGACTGAGGTCCCCAGTGGACCTCACTCCAGTAGATCTATTTTCCCATCACCTCTCTCTTTACCCAAACAGAATCATTTACCATTCTGACACTCTCTGGGCTTTCTAGCCTCTAAGACTCGATTTAGCATCTACTGTTTTTGCCTCCCAAAACTCATTCCCCATTTTCCACTAGCAGAACCCTGATTTCCTTGGGGGCGCCACCTCCCCAGCTCCCAATTCATGAGGCTTGGTGGGGCTCTGCCCATCTCTCTTGGGGCTCTGTGCAAATCTACATAGGTCTTCCCTCAGCCACAGTGATTGGTTCAGAGTTGAACACATGACCCAAAATGGGCCAATCAGCATTGGCTTCCCCAGTCCAAGGGGTTGGGTCAGGATTGAGCACATGACCCAAGATAGAACAATCAGAGGGAATGATGGGACATTTCTCAGAGGTCTTGAGAACCGCTTACTCTCTCAACTTTGGGGAGACACAGGCCCATCCAGAAGTGGGCCTGGGAGACAGCCAGTGATGCCAGTGGCCTTTTCTAGTTGTGACAGCCCATAAACACTGTTGTTGAAGCCAACCTGATCTGGGTTTGGGGACTGGCCAACAGGACTGCTGTGCTCCCACCTGCCCAAACCCTCTCCCGGTTTCCACTCCAGGTCAGCCTCTCCCTCGTCTCCCTGGGGGACAGGTACTGCCTTGCGGGCCTTAGAGCCCGGACATCGCCTCTGTGTCTCCTGTGGCCAAATCACACTCTGCGTGAAGAACGAATTGTCTGTCCTGCTGGACAGGTCCCTGCTCTCACCAGCTCTGTCCAGGAGGCCAGCATTGTTGTTATCTGAGGTTCACCAAGGGCAGCAGGGGAGAGGCTGGCTGGGGGCCTGAGCTCAACTCAGTGATAGTCTGGCTGTAAGCCCAGGTCTGGGCCTAACACCACAGGGGTGCTAGAAGCTCAACAAAAGGTCTGAAATGGTCCTGCGATTCCCTCTGGGTCCAGGCCCCACCTCTAGCCAAAGCTGACACAGAAGGGTTCCCGACTCCATCCGGAACGGCACCCACAGAACCTGGGCTGCCGAGGAACAACGGACTCTGATTTCCCAGACAGGGCAGGTGGCTGCCCCTCCCGGGCCTTACTCTTCCCATCTGGAAAATGGGGAAAAGGCAACCTGCTCTCCCTCCCCTGCTGGGAGGTGGGGTGGGAGAGAAACAAAGCAGTGCCCGCACGGCCTGAGCCCTGGCCAGGCAGTAAAGGCCACTTTACAAAGAAAGAGGAAGGAAGCACCCCAGGGACCTACCCAGGATGGCTCCCTGGCTCCGTGCCACCGCCTCGCCCTGGGCCACCAGCTGAGCCTGGACCATGACATCCCTCGGGGAGTTAAAGATGGTCACACTGATGACTTCCTCCACTCCCGAGCGGAAGACAGAGGGTGCAGCAATCAAATAGCCCCTGTAGGAGAGGAGAACCTGAGTGAAACTGGCCCACTTCCGGCCTCCTTGCCACTCTGGCTGCGTCAGGGTGCTCCCTGGGTGGTCTTCTACCTATGCCTGCCCACACCACGATGACACTGTCATTTTATGTTATCTGTGTCCCCCACCAACCTGTGAGCTCCTGGAGACCAGGGGCTGGTTTATTCATCTCTGAAGCCCCTGGATTAGGTAAGAATCTGGCCTGTCTGTATCTACCCAGCGCCACGCCCCTCCTTCAGTGTCTGCATTCTGGCCTCGGGCCTTTTTAGTCAGCTCATTCTGCCCCAGGACCTTTGCTCCTGCCGCACCAACACGGCGAAATACTCCCCCGAGGAACTGACAGGACCCCACTTCATCCTCACAGCCGCCCTGGGAGATGTGCTCAAACCACCCATTTACAGAGTCAGAAATTAAGCCCTGGACAAAGCCAAGTCATGTGCCCAACCCAGGTTTCGAACCGAGGCAGCCAGACTCCAGAGCCCAGTGGCAAGAAGCAAGGAGCTTCCTGCAGCATTTAAAGAACAAAACCCTGAAAATCAACTAAATGGCCTGAAACAGGAAATGCTCTGTGAACAGTGGAACCAAAACGGCCCTCTCTTTCTGAAAATCCTCAGCTTAACTAACCGTGAAGATACTCCTGGAGAATAAGGAGCATCATCTCACTTTCCAGATGGGAAAGCAGTCGCTCCGGAAGGAGAAGGAACATGCAGCAGATCGCCTTCGGACAGGGGAGAGCCTTGGGACGCCCTTAGGGCACCCGACCTGAGGTACAGGTCCTCCGCACCTGAGTTCCTGCCTCTGTTATTCTAGAACCTTCCATGGATAATCAAGAAGTCTTATTCACCTGTAACCACGAAAACTGCTCACGATGCAACAGTAAACACCAAGAGCCCAGACAGCAAAGGCAGAAACCCAACGGTGCAGAACTCCAGGCACCAGAAGGAAACAGGCAAAAGGCAAAACAGGAGGCCAGGCAATGAGATTAGGAGAGATTTTCGTTTCTCAAGATCCTCTCTGGGACAATCCCACGTTCACACGACAAAGACACGAATTTAGACCCTTACCGAACATCATACACTCAGGTGAACTCAAACCGGGTCAGAGATCTAAAGGTAAAACTCTAGGGGCGCCTGGGTGGCTCAGTCGGTTAGGCGTCCGCCTTCGGCTCAGGTCACGATCTCGCGGTCCGTGAGTTCGAGCCCCGCGTCGGGCTCTGTGCTGACTGCTCAGAGTCTGGAGCCTGTTTCACATTCTGTGTCTCCCTCTCTCGCTGACCCTCCCCCGTTCATGCTCTGTCTCTCTCTGTCTCAAAAATAAATAAACCTTAAAAAAAAATTTTTTTTTAAATAATAAAATAAAGGTAAAACTCTAAAAGCACTGGAAGGAAACATAGGAGAAAGGCTTTGGTGCGCTCGGGTTAGGCAGACGTTTTGTGACTACGACACTAAAAGCTCAATCCGTAGAAAAAATTGTGGACGAAGCGGACTTCGTTAAAACTTCATGACAAATCGAGCATTTCAAAAGACGCGGTGGGTTCCCGTTGAGTACCGTCTGGCCACAGCGCCGACCCTGGGAGCCCACCGCGCTCCGTCCAGCTTGAACAGTGGCCAGAGTTCACGAATCCTGGGTTCCTACATGCACTGCCCTACTTCAGGACTGTTCGGGGCCCACAAGGACCTCGGGACATACCATGTACAAACCACGTACCGTGTAACTCCAGCCCTGATGGGAATCTGCAAAGACCCCAGTTTGGTAGGTACACAGCCCAGATCCAGCGATGACTGGAACCGGTAAAGACCCCGAGCTCCCCTGTGCAGCGCCTCCTCTCGGCAGTTCACATAGCGGGCGGTGACCCTGGGTACATAACTATGCTTCCGGGAGCGCATCGTCGCGCTAGGTACGCGCTGTGTATTATCTAATTCCACCACGGACCCAGGCATGCAATGACTCTGGCTTCCCATGTGTCCTGTGGTGCGGCAGCATGGGAACCCCGTCTCCTTTAGGAATACTCTTGGGGCGCCTGGGGTGGCTCAGCCGGTCAAGCATCCGACTTCGGCTCGGATCATGATCTGGCAGTTCGTGAGTTCAAGCCCCCTGCGTCAGGCTCCTGGCTGATAGTGCGGAGACTGCTTGGGATTCTCTCTGTCTCCTTCTCTCTCTGTCCTCCCCCCACTTGCACTTCCTCTCTCTCTCTCTCTCTCAAAATAAATAAATAAACTTAAAAAAAAAATAAAAGGAATACTCTTTCCATCTCCCAGCTGACCTCTCGGGCCTCCCACATAGCCCATGCAGAGTATGGACGAGCATCTGGGGAATATACAACCCCCGTGTTCATTTTCCTTGGTCACCTCGTAAAGCCTTTGTCCAGAGCTGAGGTAGATTTTTCACCCGGAGACCCCAGAGAGCCCGAAGAAACCACAGGAACTCTCCCTGAGGTTCAGGAGTTGCAGCTGTTGGGATGCTTGCTACCCAAGCACTGCTGACCTGATGCATGCCCTGGGCACGACCGACAACTGGCTTCTCATCCTTTGGTCTCAGAAGGTCCCAGCCTGGGAAAGGCAGTGTATGGTAAACAGCAGACAGCGCTGGTCTTACTACAAGCGTGCAAACCCACGCTGCTTTCTGGGGTCAGGGATCCCTCATGCAAAAATCACATAGATCTCAGAAGCGGGTATCCAGGGCTGTTCCCAAAACAGGATCCCACAGCTCTGGCCTAGAGGCCGACGAATCTAGAACCCTGGGTCAGTAATTCTGCAAGTTCATTTCCTAGCCCGTGTCTCCAGCACAGGGACTACATTTCTCTCGACAGAAGGTAACACCCCAGGATGACTTTAGTCAGAGGCCTACACTCCCGAGAACTGCTTGAAACTCTGCCACTCGGAGACTCTGAACTTGGCCCTTAGAAGGCAGGGTCTGTAATTTCGGGCCAGGTCGAGCTTTGTGGTGGCGGAGGACCTGGGTGTGGCAAAATGTTGAGCAGCATCCCTGGCCTCCACTCAGTAGATTCCAGAAGCATTGCCTCCCCTAGACGCCAAGCAAAAATGCCCCTGGGATTGCCAAACGACCACCAGGGAAACAACCCCCCCCCCCCCACACCCGGCCTAACCTGGCTGAAAACCTCTGTGTTTAAGGGATGCCCGCTTTGAAAGATCAGGACAAAAATTTGCTGGATTCCAATTTCACAGGGTCCAGCGGCACCGGCACAGTACGGTGTCTTACTTCTCAAACTGTGATCCCAAAGGAGCTGTGGCTGGAAGTGACACCACCCCCCCAGCCCCACTACTGGCCTATTTTCTGGACTAAACAAGCACTGCTTGAACAAGCCACCTCATGAAGACCGAGGCCCGCCTAAACGGCTGAACTTGGGCAGCTCCAGGCAGCCCCCCTGAACCCACGGCCTTGTAGGGCTCACCCCAGCCTGGCAGGTCTGGAAATACTCCTGAGGACGCCAGCTCATGGGGCATTCTCCTTAGCAGCTAGTTAATTCACCTCCTCACTGTGTCAACTCACCAGAAGCTCTGTAGGCAAACTTCAAGAAAAATGTGGAAGCAAAACAAACACTTCCTCCCCACCACCACGCCCTCCCAAGGAAAACGGAACGGTAGGTCTCTCCTATTTCCCAGCCAAGACACGCACCTCTTACCTTCATGCCACGGGCAACTTGAAATCGCCACCCAAGACGACAGCCCCCGTCACGCCAAGGGGGCGAGCTGGGAAGGAGGCGCTGGCCTCGCAGCCCTAGCTCTGGGGACTCCTTGTACTTGGATGTGGCCCCCTCAAGAAGGCTCAGGGGGACCCCTTCCCAGCCCGACCCCTGGAAGTCAAGGGACAAGGTCCCGCCCAGTGCGGAGGCTGTGTAGCCTTGGACAGGTCGCTGCACCTCTCTGAGCCAGTCCCCGGGACCCCCTCCCCGAGAAGACAGCCAGCCTCCTCAGTCGCGCGGGGCAACTCACGGGGCCTGGGGCGCGGCGCACACTCCGTCCCGCGGCGACAGCAGCAGAAGCCGGAGCCAGAGCAGCGGGCCGAGCAGAGCGCCCCACATTTTTCGGCTCCGCGGGGGCGCCGCGCCCAGGGAGGGGGCCGGGCCGGGGCTGGGCCAGGGCCGGGGTCCGAGCGCCGTGGTGCCCCCTGCGCCGCCGGGGGCCCTTTGTTCGCAGCCCCCGCGCCGTGCGCACGGCGCCATGCGCCCCGCTCCGCGCCGGGCCAAGCTGGGGCAGCCCCGGACCAGCCCCCTCCCGGGACCCGCCTCGTCCACGGGCCCGCCCCGCCCCCGCCAGGGTCCGCCCCGCCCCTCGCACCCCCTCCCGGCCCCGCCCCGCGCCTTTCCCCGGACTTGGCCCCTCCACCCACTCGCCCCCACCCACTCCTGGACCAGCCCCGCCTCCTGCCCGGACCCCTGCGCGGATCACCCCCATACCTTGCCCACGCCCTCCCATCTCCTCGGACCCGACTGACCCCCTATTCCCCCTACACCCCGCCCCCTCCCTGCCCGGCCTCCCGATCCGCCCCCTTTCCGGACCCTGACCCGCCCCCGCTCCCTTCCGGGGACTCACCCTCTCCAAGGACTCTCTCCGGTCTCGCCCCGCCCCTTGCCCAGGCTTGACCCCACCCTGGACTCACCCCCGGCCAGGCCCAACCCAAGCCCACCCCCTTCCTCGGACCCGAGCTGTCCTTCGCCCCCAACTTCCCTTTACGCGGGTCGTTATCCTCCTGGAACCCGCCTCCTCCCGGGACTGCCCCCCACCCGGCCTCCTCCGCCTCCTCGGCCTCATCCCCAGCCGCCCCCGCATGGCCCCCACCGCGGACTCGCCCCGCCCCTACCACCCCCGAGGCGGCTGCTTCTCCGAGGCGTCTTCACGCCCCAGCCCCGCAGGGCGCCCACCCGAGCTTGGGTCGGCGACCTTGTGCAGTGCACGCGGCCTCAGGAGTGGAGCTCTTTGGGGAAACAGGCTGGCAAAGGACGAACTTACCAGATGTGCAGCTTCCCCCAACCCCCCCCCCCCCCCCCCCCCCCCCCGGGCCTCCGGCTGCCGGTCCTCATTTTTACCCTCTCCCCACCCCTGCCGCTCTCCACAAATCCCCACGGCCAAGGCCCTCTCTGGGCCTGCCTTTCCCCTCTGGCCTACAGCGAAGTTGGGCCGGCACCCCTTACTGTCTGGGGGCAAGGTGCCCATCCTGCCCCTCAGAGTGTTCCCACCTGAGCAATGGCCTCATTGCATAGGTTGGGGGGGGGCACCTCCTCTCTGTGTCGTGTCCAAGTCCTGCTCCCTCCTTCCAGCACCTTCAGCCAGCACCACTGACCCCTCTAGGAGGATTACTCCAGCTCCCAGGGCCCTCTAAAAGTCTAATGCTGACCCCACTTCCCTCCTGCCCCAACTCTTGGGGGCTCCCTGTTCATTGAGACCAAGTCCAAACTCCAGGCTGCCCTGATGGCTCAGCCTCACCCTGGTTCCTCAGAGGCCTTGTGCCACGTGCTCAAACTCTGTTCTTCTGCCCTTTTCCTTTGGCTGCCCAGCTCCTGCTCCTTCTGGAAACTTCCTTTGAACCCCTCCTGCTCCCAGGCACAGTGGGCCCTCTAGGGTGGCCTCCCCATCAGCCCTCTCTCGGCTTTAGGCCAAGCCCTGGGCCGACAGTGGGGACCGGAGGGCAGACAGGGCTTGCATTAGCAGACATTGGAGGGGGGTCGTGCAGGAGCCTGGCTGGAAGGGGACATCAGCAGGCGCAGAGGGGGCCAAGACCAGGAAGAAGAGGTGCAGGCCTCTGATCTCAGTCCACCCCGGGAACCAGGCAGGGCCTTCTAGTATAACCCTCCTAATGCACGGTCTGTCCTGCCCAGCTTGCCCAGCCTGCCACACCTCCTCTTGCTGGGCCATAAACCAGGCCCCCCTCTACAGCCAGGAAGCCAGCCTCCTGCCCAGCCCTTTGCTCCCTCCTCCACTGGACTCTGGCCACCCACCACCACAACCTGCGACTGAGAAACCTGCTGTCCCCTCTGCGGGGGATGGTCTTCTGGAGTCACAGGCTGGCCCCCCTCCACCTTCAGTGTCTACTGTCCACCCCCTTCTCTGTGTTGTAAGGACTCAGATTGGACGTGCTGCCCTTACAGGTCCCCAAGGGCCTAACTGTGAGTTCCCTGCTCTCACCAGATATGCCCCCCTCCGCCCAACAAAAGAGGCTGCTCCCCACCTATTCCCCTGTCAGCCAGACCGGTTACACCCCACCGGTCCCCAACCTAAGGGATCTCCTCTCCTTGTCTTTCTAACAAGCCAGGCACATCCTCCCGTGGGAACCGGGGGCACCCCACCCTCCTGTTACTACGAAGTCTGCCTCCAACATCTTCTGGCGGTTCACTCCCTTCCCAAGGGCACCCTCCCACGTGGTCTCCTGTGAGCTGGGTCCTCCCGCAACCCCGGGGCTGTGAGTAGATGTGACTAAGAAACTACCGTCCGTCTCACCTGACCGGCATTGGGTGTTAGGCGTTCAGTGCAGGGGATCCCTCTTTCACTAATGGGGTGAATAGGAGGTGAACAGACACCACCATGCCCCTCATCACCCAGTTTAACTCTCTCCCTGGGGCCCAACACGGGGTGGGGGGAGGGGCTGTGATCTTATTATCCCAGGAGCATTTTCTTCCCGTCTGTGTCCCCTGGGGTAGTAGAAGCCCCTTTTGCTGCTGGGCACCTGGCCCTCAGCCCAAAGTGGGCGCTCAGTATAAACGTGCTGACATCCTCACTGCCCCCTCCCGCCCCCCCCCCCCTCCCCGAGCTGCAGTAGAACGCTGGAGAAGAACCAGCTGATACATTTCCAGGAAACGGTGTGAGCCCTTGTTTCACAGAGCCATTGCTAAAAATTCAGTTGTACAGACTTGCAACTAAATTCACGATATTACAATTAAGAGTGGTTAGGGGCGCCTGGGTGGCGCAGTCGGTTAAGCGTCCGACTTCAGCCAGGTCACGATCTCGCGGTTCGTGAGTTCGAGCCCCGCGTCGGGCTCTGGGCTGATGGCTCAGAGCCTGGAGCCTGTTTCAGATTCTGTGTCTCCCTCTCTCTCTGCCCCTCCCCCGTTCATGCTCTGTCTCTCTCTGTCTCAAAAATAAATAAACGTTAAAAAAAAAAAAAAAAAGGAGTGGTGAGTACTCGAAGGTTCTCACGTCTTCATTTCACTGCATCTTCCTATGCTCTGTGCTCTTGAGGACATCTCTGGCTCTTGTATCTCGCGGTGAAAAGATTCTATAATAACTACACCTCTCGTCCCGCACAGCACATTGAGTGACCACCCACCGGCGGGGGTGGGCGGGGGGGGGGGGGTCCAGTCAATTCCGCTCTGAAGTTTGCTTTGAAAACACAGATTTGTTCCCACGTGGTGAATACGTGAGGGGTGGACTTGAGCATGATGTGATCCAAGGTGGTGATGCTTACGCGGGATCTTGTCCCGGGGCAAGGCTGGATGAATGCAGAAAACGGCTGACCCAGGTTGCATGGGAATACACAACACCCCCCCACACACACACCCCTCAACATCTACACTCTCCCTCAGCTGTTAGGAGCTACAACCTTCCCACACCCATGTCCACCTGTGAACCTCAGGTCCTTTCCAAAGACCAAGTGCTGTATTTGCTGTAACGTTCCTATCATTCTAAGCCGTTCGACATGTGTACAATTGCCCTACTGGTTTTAGTAGGTACCTATCTATTTTTAATGTGTCACCGACACAGTTGAAAAGCTGTGACCTGTCCCCGTTTCCCCATAAGCGCTGTGGTTGGTGCAAATTTGCAGAGCGTGGTCATTTTTAGGAATGTCACGTCAAGGTGGAACGGCTAGGTTTGTCCTACCTGGAGACTGTTAAACATCTCTTAGCACGTCAGTGATGAGAGGCATAGTGGGCGGGGTTTGGGCAGACGAGGTAGATGGTCCTCTTGTTGAGAAGTATTTTGGGGGCACCTGGGTGGCCCAGTCAGTTAAGCGGCCAACTCTTGGTGTCAGCTCAGGTCACAATCTCACGGTTCGTGGGACCGAGCCCCACGTCGGTTTTTGCACTGACCGTGTGGCACCTGCTTGGGATTCTCTCTCTCCTTCTCTCTCTGCCCTTCCTCTGCTCTCTAAATAAATAAGTAAATAAATAAATAAATAAATAAACTTAAAAAAGAGAGAGGGTGGTGCCTGGGTAGCTCAGTCAGTTAAGCATCCAGCTTCAGCTCAGGTCACGATCTCACGGTTCATGAGTTCGAGTCCTGCGTCGGGCTCTGTGCTGACAGCTCGAATTCTGTGTCTCCCCCTCTCTCTGCCCCTCTCCTGCTCATGCTTTGTGTCTCAAAAATAAATAAATGTTAAAAAAATTTTTTTTTTAATTAAAAGAGAGAGAGAGAGAGAAGCATTTTATTCTTCCATGGGGCCAGCCAGCTCCCAGACCCTCCGAGCAGTCAGCAGTCTGAACTTGGCATGGGAAGACAGACGTGCAGACTTATCCCCCTCAGGGTATAGGGCTCCTGCACAGCATGGCAAGGACCCCAAAGCCAGAGCGGGGAACCGTGCATGCCTGTGTGCGGGAACAGCTGTGGGGCACAGCAGTGACATCACTTGGGGAACCGCTGGCCATACTAACAAAGCTGAAACTGCATGTGACCTCTGACCCCGCTGGACAGATGCCGAGGTGAACCTGCCAGGAGCTTTCACAGCAGCTTTGTTGGGGGCAGTGAATAACCAGAAGCAGCCTTCATGCTCGTCCACAGGAAGAGGGACAACCTGATGGAGGAAGGAGGTGCCACAGTCGATCCCCCCCAAAGCAGGGAAGGGAGGACACAGGGGAAAACAGCAGCCAGGGAGAGGGTGCAGGAAGGCAATTTGGACAAGACCCAAGCATTTGCACTTCCTGCTGCCCGGGAGATAGAAGCAGGCTAGGTGGGGAAGGGATTCGTGGCCCGGAGATGTGAGGACAGGGGAGCTGGCTCCACAGGGGGTCAGAGGTCTCTCCCCACCACCAGTGTGAGCCCACTGCCTGGGCCTGGGGTCCAGAGTAGGCAGTGAGGAAGACTCCTCAGCCAGCTTCACCTGATCTCAGCAAAGAAAATGGGCAGGAGGGCTTCTTGGTTTTTCCCAAACCCCGAGGGTCCAGGGAGCCAACCTCAATATCTTTGTGTGTGTGTGTGTGTGTGTGTGTGTGTGTGTGCGCGCGCACGTGTGTGTGTGTGACTGAACTAGGTAAGTGGCTTTATTGCAGAAAGCCAAGATTACAATGGACTTAAGAGTTGGCATGGGGGGGGGCCCTTCTTCTTGCCAAAGGTGGGCACAACATAGAAAAAAATGCAGGTTGTATGTACTGTGTCCCCTGCTTGACTCGGCCCGTCTTCGTTTTCTCCTGTTTGGCCACCTTGGGAGTCCGCCCTCTTACCTTCCCAGCACGGGCCAGGGAACCACGGACTTTCCCAACCTCCTTCCAGGGGTCAGAGCCCCGGCTCCACACTGACCCCGGGTGGCCTCATCCTCTAGGGGGCGTACCTGCCAGGAATCCGACTTGATCTTCTGGGGCGATGCCCTCCAGGGAGGCTCCGTGAGCCTTGATGTGGGCAACCGGCTCCCGGATGGCCACCTCGAGGGTGTGTAGCTCCTGGATGCGGACAAAAACCTGCATGTCAGCGACTGAACCACGGCCACCGCAGCCACGACCGCAAAGATGGAGTAGAGAACAAGGAGCAAGGGTGTGCACGTCCTCACCGCCTGCTGTGTGCCCCAACCTCGGCATCTTCTCAAGGACTCCCAGGTGTTTAGAAAAGACGCCCAAGAAGAGCGCGTGGGAGACGCTGCTCAGAAGCAAGGTGCATAAGGCTGCTGGGGCCCTCCTTGGAGCAGCACTTTTACAGATCAGGAAACATCCAGGCTGAGATCTACCCGGTTCTTTCCCTGCTGCCCATGGAGAGAAGTGAGCATTCACCCGCCCCGGCAACAACCAAAATGTCTGGGCGAGGTGGGGGGGCGGGGTGCGTGTGCGCACATGCACACATCACACGTGCGTCCCGGGCCAGGCAGGGGCAGGGGAGGAAGAACACTGTATGAGTTTCTGCATGAGTGGCTCCTGTAACAAATCGCCATAAGCGGGTGACGTAAACAACAGTATCTTAGACAACCCACAGAATGGGAGAAAATATTTGCAAATCGTATGTCTGGCAAAGGATTCACATCCAGGATATATAAAGAGCACCAACAGCTCAATGACAACAAAAGGCAAACGACCCAATCAAAAAACGAGCAACGGACCTGAACAGATGTTTCTCCGAAGAAGGCGGTACAGATGCCCGACGGGCTCATGAAAAGAGGCTCAACGTCACTAAGCGTCAGGGGAACCACAGATTAAAACCACAATGAGATGCCATTTCACACCTCTTACAACGTTGTTGCGAATTTTTTAAATAGACCATAACAAGTTTTGGGGAGGAGGTGGAAAAGTTGGTGCAGGGCTGGTGGGAATGTGAAATGGTGCAGCCACTATGGAAAACAGTTTGGTGGCCCCTTGAAAGCTAAACGTAGAATTACCATATGACCCAGCAACTCCGTGTTGGGGTATATACACAAAAGACAGAGAGATTTTAGGTAAGCATGGGGCTAAATAACAATGTTCTCAGCAGAGAAAAGGCATGAATTAGGTGCAGGGTTGCCAGAGTTAGCAAATAAAAATATATTTAAATTTGAATCTCAGATAAATGACAAAAAAAAAATTGGATGTGTGTATAAGTATATCCAATGCAATATTTGGGATGTACTTACACTAAAAATTAACATATTTGTCCCTTATATAGGATTTACATTTTTTTAATTTATTTTTTTTATTTGAGAGAGAGAGAGAGCGAGTACGAGTAGGGGAGAGAGGCAAAGGGAGAGAGAGAATCTTTTTTTTTTTTAATGTTTATTTATTTTTGACAGAGAGAGAGAGAGAAACAGAGCACAAGCGGGGGAGGAGCAGAGAGAGAGAGAGAGACACAGAATCCGAAACAGGCTCCAGGCTCTGAGCTGTCAGCACAGAGTCTGATGCAGGGCTCGAACTCACAAACTGTGAGATCATGACCTGAGCTAAAGCCAGATGCTCAATCGACTGAGCCACCCAGGCACTGAGAGAGAGAGAGAGAGAGAGAGAGAGAGAGAGAACCTTAAGCAGGCTCTACGCTCAGCATGGAGCCTGACATGGGGTTTGATCCCAAGACCCTGGGATCATGACCTGAGCGGAAATCAAGGGTCAGATGCTCAACCACTGAGCCATCCAGGCGCCCCTGTAAGATTCACATTTGACAGGGTGTCTGTCCTGTGCTTTATTTGACAACTCTAACGGGGTGGGACAGAGAGTAAGGTCTTCATTATCATCTTTTTAATAACCTCAACCAAAGAAGGAAATGATTCTTTCAAAAGTTAAACACAGAGTTTGCAAAGGACCCCGCAACTCCACCCCTAGGCTTGTGCCCAAAGATTTGAAAGCAAGTGTTCAAACGGATTGAACACACGTGTTCACAACAGCACTAGGCACAATCGCCAAAAGGCAGAAGCGGCGGAAATGTCCATCAACACGTGAATGGATACAATGTGGTCCGACCAGCACGCAACCAACGGAATATTACTCAGCCATAAGCCGAGGGAAGCTCTGACTCGCATTACAAGGTTGCACGGACCTCGAAAACATCGCACGGAAAGAAAGAAGCCAGGCACAAACAGACAAATAGGGTGTGATTCCATTTATATGAACTATCAAGGACAGGCCAATCCACAGCGACAGAAAGATGAGCGGTGGCCAGGGGCTGGGGCAGGGGGGTGGGGACGAGGTCTCCTTTGGGGGTGATGGAAATGTTCTAAAAGGTTCTAAAGTGGGAGCGGTTGCACGACTCTGTGAACATACTAGAAACCAGCGTATTGAGCACTTCAAAAGCGCGAATTAGAGGGCGCCTGGTGGGCTCAGTCAGAGGAGCATCCGACTCTTGATTTGGGCTCAGGTCAGGATCCCAGGGCTGGGGGATCGAGCCCCGTGTTGGGCTCCTTGCCGGGCGTGGAGCCTGCTTGAGATCTCTCTCTCTCCCTCTCTCTCTCTAAAATAAAAAATTAAATTAAATAGAAGGGTGAATTGTATGACGTATCTCAATAAAGCTGTTGCTTGAGAAACAGAAGACTGGCTCTTCGGTGGCTGGCAGGGAGTGTTGGGCCCAATGTGGCCCCACCCAGGCCCAATGTGCCTCTTGGACATTCTAGCAAGTCCATCCTGTTCCAGATCCCTAGGCTTGGAACAGCAACCCCTCGCACCGCCAGCGCCTCGCCCCGCCCCCACCGCCCCCACGAGGCCAAAGCTTTTCTCCATGGTGTTGTTCCAGGAGTGACAGGCCCTGCTTGGCTCGCTGGGGCAATACGCTGAGATGTTCGGCGTCGCTCGAACCTGGACAGGCCGTGGGGGACGGTGCTGGTCTGTGCCGAGCAGCAGAGCTGGCTCCAGGCCACGGTGGCCCGGCAGATACAGGGGACCACTCAGAAGTGGAAATCTCAGGGCAGGACACGGAGAGCCTGGGCACATTCTTCCACTGCCCCCCAGCACAGGGTACGCTCCGCACAGGGTACCCTGCCAGGGAGGGGCAGGCAGGTGCATTTCCTTCCCCTTGGCCTTTGCAACAGGGACAGATCTGGGCGGGGGGGGGGGGGTGGTCACACTGGAAATCTGATTGCTGGCTACTTTCAGGACTCAAGGAGAAATAAGGAGTGACTGCTAATGGGTACGGGTTTCTTTCAGGGGTGATAAAAATGTTCTATATAACTAGACAGAGGTAATAGTTGCCCAACATCTTGAATATACAAATGAATTGTTCCCTTTGAATTTTTTTAATGTTTATTTATTTTTGAGAGAGAAAGAGAGAGAGAGAGAGAACATGAGCAGGAGAGGAGCAGAGAGAGAGGGAGACACAGAATCTGAAGCAGGCTCCAGGCCCTGAGCTGTCAGCACAGAGCCCGACGCGGGGCTCAAACCCACAAGCCACGAGATCATGACCTGAGCCAAAGTCGGAGGCTCAACTGACTGAGCCACCCAAGTGCTGAATTGTTCCCTTTAAAATGGTTAATTTCAGGGGTTCCTGGGTGGCTCAGTCCGTTAAGTGTCCCACTTCGGCTCAGGTCATGATCTCACAGTTCGTGAGTTCAAGCCCCGCATCAGGCTCTGTGCCGACAGCTCTAGAGTCTGGAGCCTGCTTCAGATTCTGTGTCTCCCTCTCTCTCTGCCCCTCCCCTGCTTATGCTCTCACTCTCTCTCTCTCTCTCTCAAAAATAAAGGTTGCACTGTCTCACTCTCTCTCTCTCAAAAATAAGTAAAGATTAAAAATTTAAAAAAAAAAACCCAAAACCTGAAGTTGGAGATTAGACTCACTGGGACAGTACCTGACCTATAGAAAGCGCTTGATAGAAAGGAATCGCGTTCATCCAATGGAACAAGACCATGAAGCAATTTGAAAAAGGAAGAAATACTGATGGGGCAACAACGTTGATGGATCTCGATAATGTGGTGCCAAGTGAAAGAAGACAAACAAAAAAGAGCACACATTGCACAGTTCCGCTTATAGAAAATTCTAGAAAATGCACACTAATCTAGAGTGGCCCAAAGCTGACCAGTGGCTGCTTGAGAAAGAGAGGGAGGGGCAGGCAGGACGGATTAGAACTATTGTTCTTGTTATCGTGATGCAACAAGAAACCATATTTGGTGTTTGTTCTGGTTCCCAGCACAGAGCTCCTAAAACCCTTGTCCTAAGCGATGAGCGATAGAAGCATCTTTTGTACTATTTACTTTCCGTCCCCCGTTTCTGAAGTAGGAGGGTCTTTTGTTATTCACGACAAACCCTTTCAACGACACCCAACTTTCTGTGAACGGGATGACTTTTGGAACACAGCTAAGGATGGGGGCTGGCTGTCAGGGAACCAACTATGTGATTAGATTCCAAAGAGGCAGGAGGGGCTGGAAATTATCACCGATGGCCAATGATGGCGTGAATCATGACTATGTCTTGAAGCTTCTGTGAAAACCCAAAAGTACGGGGCTCGAAGAGCTTCTGGTTTGGTGAACACGTGGAGGTGATGGTGGGGGGCGCACCTAGGGAGGGCATGGAAACCCCATACCCCTTCCCACATCCCCTGCCCTACGCATCGCTTCCTCTGGCTGTTCCCGAGTGGCATCCTTTACAGTAAACTGGTGACAGTATGTAAAGCGCTTTCCTGAGTTCTATGAGCAGATCTAGCAGATGATGGAATCCCAAAAGGGGGTCATTGGACCCCCCTGATTTGCAGCCAGTCTGTCAGAAGTCCTGGAGACCCGGATTTGTAGCTGGGGTCGGAAGTGGGGGCCGTCTTGTGGGACCAAGGAAGGCTCTCACCTGTGGGGTCTGTGCAATCTCCGGGTGGTGTCAGAATTGCCCAGGGTGGGGGCGCCTGGGTGGCTCAGTGCGGTAAGCACCCAACTCTTGATGTCCGCTCAGGTCTCGATCTCAGGGTTGCGAGTTCAAGCCCCGTGTTGGGCCTCGCACTGGGCATGAAGTCTGCTTTAAAAATTAATAATTATAATAATTGCTCGGTGTGGAAAACCCACGTTCGGTGTCAGAAGAACTGTGAGTAGAGTACAGGAAACAGAAGTTTGCTTTTAGGTCCCAAGGACCTTTTGGGGGGGCGGGGAGGCACTGGTTGTGTTCAGGATCTCGACCGCGGTGACGGTTTCACGGGCGAGTACATATGTCAAAACTTAGCCAATCCGATACTTTACATAGATGTGTGCAATTTATTGTGTGCTGGCTGTGCCTCAATAAATCTGTTTATAAAACCAGAAACATACATTTTTTTCTGGATTCAAGAGCTACGGCACAAGACTGGGCCACAGGGCGAGGACTTTCGGAGGAGGGAGAGGCGTCTCCGAACCCTGCCGCGTGGGATCACGGGCCTGAAGTGCGCTGTTGGACTCTGCCTGCTCTGGGTTGGGGAGAAGCCAGCAGTCCCCGGATGCTGCCCTGGCCACAGCAATGTCACAGAGCATCCTGCCAACAGGAAGGAGCATGGGGAACCAGGGAGGGGTGAGTCTAGCTGCGGTGGGCCCTCTTGGGGTGCAGGAACCCAGATCTCAAGCCACCCTGGGTCCCCACCCGTGGGCTGCAGGCCCTGGCGAGGGAATGATGGGCAGACAATCCCCGGGGTCAGGCATAGCCAACCTTTCAGCTCTCAGGTCACCTGTGGGCCCCCAGGGCAGTGTCAGGGTGGTCTTGGCGGCCTGCAGCTGACCCCGGCCCACACGCTGGGAACACGCACCAGCCTCGCTACTCCAGACTTGATAGCAGAAACTTCCGGCCGGACGTCCCCAGAACCACTTCCCTGAGACCCCAATTTCTAGGTTTTCACCTCAGGGCATAAGCTATGATCTTCAGGCCCCAGCTTACCCGTCAGCTGTCCCGTTGTCCCTGGGACAGACCCCAGACACCTCCCCCTCACCCCCGCAGGCCACCCTCAGGAGATCACTCACTGATGTGGCCTCTGCACCCACACAGCTCTTTCTTTCTTTATTTTTTTTTTTATTTTTTTTTAATCTTTATATTTGTGAGATATATATATAGAGAGAGAGAGAGAGAGAGAGAGCGCAAGTGGGGAAGGAACAGAGAGAGAGGGAGACCCAGAATCCGAAGCAGGCTCCAGGCTCCGAGCTGTCAGCACAGAGCCCGACGCGGGGCTCGAACCCACGAACCGTGAGATCATGACCTGAGTTGAAGTCAGATGCTTAGCCAACTGAGCCACCCAGGGGCCCCATTTTTTCTTTTTTTTTTTTCCCACACAGCTCTTTCTGGTCTCATAGGTCCTGTCCAGGTGCGTCGACATCATGAAGCCCCGCCCGGGGGGTCCCTCAGCTGAGTGGCTGTGACTCCAAATGAATCCCTATAACCTGTGCTGCACCGGGCCCACCTCCCCAGGGGCCCATGCACCGATGGAAAGAATGATCCTGGGATGCGTGTGCCTGTGCTGGGAGGAGGGTAGAGGCACCATCTACAGCCCTTCTTACACAGCCAGAGCCCTGGGCAGGGCAGGGAGTCAGACACCCCCAGGCTTTTATCTGTCCCTTGGGCTGCCACCACGGCCCAACCACTCATTCTTGGAGGCCCCAGTGAGATGAGAGCAGGGACCAGCCTCAGACGGTACTCCGGCCAGCTCTGAGGTCTGGCGGGTGAGAAAACTGACGGCCAGACAATTCACCCCCAAAATGGGCGCCCTGGCTGGTTCTGCCTTCTGGGCAAACAGGCTGGAAATAAAAAGCGCCACAGTAAACGCCCTGGCCCGTCCCGACTCCGCCGGCCACTTCTGTCCTGGGGAAGATGCCAGCTCGGTGCCAGGAATGTTCCGGACACACCCTGGGCCAGGAGGCAACTGGCTGTAAGCATCCTCTGCTCCCTGTGGGGACTCACCCAGCCCTGCAGGACATTGGGTCTGCAGGGGACAGAGCCCAAGACAGCCACCGGGCCAATGGCATGTCTGGGCCAGTTGAGGTAGGCAGGGACAAGACCCCCTGGGTCAGGTGGGCAGGTGCAGTCAGCCCTTGGGTGAGGCGAGCACATCTTCTCCTTCTTCTCTCACCAAGCATCCAAGGTCACCACCCACTAGGCCAGTGAACCAGGTATTTAAAGATGGAACCAGACTGGCTCAGCCCTTGAGGGTCCACAACGTTTAGGGAAATCAGTTCTAAACAGGCGAGTTCCAGAACCTCTGACAGCAGAACTCACCTCACAGGGCACCAGTGGGGACCAGAACTGAGGGTGGAAGGCCAGCTCTATGTCCAGGATGTATTCAGTGGTCCATAAAGGGCACCTGTTTCCCATAGTGCAGGTGGGGGGCCTCCTGGGTGTAACACAGGGGCCAGGTGGCCTGGGAGTGGGAGGAAGCAGCTCCCAGGGGCCGGTTTGCAGGAGGAGATGTTTCCATGCAAAGCTGCCAAGGCTGCTTCTCTGTCCTGACCCCCCAGGCCCATGTCCCACCCCACCCTGGGTCCTCAGCCCCTGCTGCCCTGTGAGCCGGGGGGTGTCATTCCTACCTCTCCAGCGTCACCTGCCTTGTCTCCAATGGACTTCAGCTCTAGGGGGCAGACTCCAGGCCTCACCACCCTCTACCTCTTCCATGGGACTCTTTCCATTCCTTTCCTTCTTTTTTTTTTTAACAGTTTATCAAGATATACTTCCCGGGGTGCCTGGGTGGCTAGTCAGTTAAGCCTCCACCTTTGGCTCAGGTCATGATCTCATGATCCATGAGTTCAAGCCCTGTGTCGGGCTCTGTGCTGACAGCTCAGAGCCTGGAGCCTGCTTTGAGTTCTGTGTCTCCCCCTCTCTCTGCCCCTCCCCTGCTCACGCTCTGCCTCTCTCTCTTAAAAACAAACATTAAAAAAAAAAAAGATATACGTCCCATAAAGTTCACCCATTTCAAATGTACAATTCAATAGTTTTTAGTATATTGACAGAGTTGTGCTGTCACCATAACCTAATTCTAGAATATTTTCATCACTCCGAAAGGAGAGTTCGTTCCCATGAGCAGTCACCATCCATCCCCCCCCCCCCCCCAGTCCCTGGCAACCACTAATCTGCCTTCTGTCTCTATGGATTTGGGTCTTCTGAACGTTTCATGTCAATGGGATCACACATCATGTGGGATTTGGGGACTGGCCTCCCTCACTCAGCACAATGTTTCAAGGTTCATTCCTGAGGCCCTCTTCACAGCTTATCAAACCAGTGGAGAGAGACGACAGTGGTTCTGCTGAGAATAAGAAAGGGCCCCAAAGTCCCAAAGACAGCAGCAACAGTGAAACCACCAATAACAGTAACCGTTGGCCTTTATGGAGTAAGCACCATGTAGCAGGAATGAATCATGTCATTTTTTTTTTCATAACCACCTTCAGCAAGGACGACTATTGTCCCCAGTCCTCAGACAAGGGGGCTGCATTCCAGAAACACTGGCTGCCCAGTTAGAGCCCGGATCTCACAGCGCCCTGCCCCCCTTGCACACACCCTCCAGCCACACTCTGCCCTTCTGCCACTGGCCTTGCCCTCCCTGCTTGGAACACTGTTCCCAGCAGCCTCTGCATGGTCGGTTCTATCCTCGTGGTGGGTTGGGAGGCTGGCAGCTCCCCTGTACCTGTGGGAGTTTCCCAAAATGGCAGACTTGGGACTTGGCCCCAACTTAAATGTTCTAAAGAAAGAAAGAGAGGGAGGAAGGAAGGAAGGGAAAGGGAAAGGGAAAGGAAAGAAAGAAAGAAAGAAAGAAAGAAAGAAAGAAAGAAAGAGGGAAGGAAAGGGAAGGAGGAAGGAAGGAAGAAAAAAAGAAAGAAAAGAAGGAAAAAAAGAAAGAAAGAAAGAAAAGGAGGAAGGAAGAAAAGAAAGAAAGAAAGAAAGGAAATGGAAGGAGAAAGAAAGAAAGAAAGAAAGAAAGAAAGAAAGAAAGAAAAGGGAAGGAGGAAGGAAGGAAGAAAAAGAAAGAAAGAAGAAGGGAAGGAAATGGAAGGAGAAAGAAAGAAAGAAAGAAAGAAAGAAAGAAAGAAAAAAGGGAAGGAGGAAGGAAGGAAGGAAGGAAGGGGGGAAAACACAAAAGAAAGCAAGGGGCTGTTTTTCAGTCTGATGCACTAATCTGTGAGGATCTCAAAGAAATATTAAAGCCTCTGTTGGTATTAGTGCTCCGACTACATTTTGCACCTCATACACAAAGTAAGCCATCCCCTGATTGTTTGCTACACTAGGAGCGTATAACTGAGCCCAATTTAAGTCTACAATACTTCCACTAAGAAAGAAATCCTTTATTTACCAGTAATAATCCGCAAATGATCTGTTTTATAATAGCCACGATTATTTCATTTGCCATTTTGAAAGCTTGGTCAGTAAAAAGTTGGGTGCTGTTAGAATTGGGGAATCTTTCCTTTTTAATTTTTTTTTAATGTTTATTTCTGAGACAGAGAGAGACAGAGTATGATCAGGGGAAGGGCAGAGAGAGAGGGAGACACAGAATCCGAAGCAGGTTCCAGGCTCTGAGCTGTCAGCACAGAGCCCGACGCGGGACTCAAACTCACAAACCGTGAGATCGTGACCTGAGCCGAAGTCGGTTGCTCAACCGACTGAGCCACCCAGGTGCCCCAGAATTGGGGAATCTTGAGCTTGGCCTCTGTAGTGAGCTGAAGTCCATCCCCCCGCCCCCCCACCCGCAACCTCCCCAAACGATGTCTGAGTCCTAATCCCGACTCTGGAACCGGAGAATGCGGCCTCCATTGGAGTTAGGGTCTTCAGGCTCCAGTGCTCACATCTTACCCGGATGCCTCGTTATCAAAGGAGACACAAGGAGATGTGAGATGCCAAGACATTCAAGGGGGCGAAGACGAGCTACGGGAAACAGCTCAGAACGAGGCCGGGCAGCACCCCAAACTCCCTCTAGCCACCAGGACACAGGCGTTGGGATAGGAAAGCGCATAAAGGCTTGTCTCTCTCTGCGAGGGATACCTGTCGTTTCACACGTCTTTTTGCCTAACGTGTCTCCGAAACTCCATAAGAACATGTCTCGTTTGCAGCGTAACTGCAAAGCGCTTTGGCTGGGCCACTGGTCAGGTCCCCCTTGGAACTCCACTTATCTGCCTTCACCTGTTCATCCCTGATGCCAGATCCATGGTCAGGACAGACTAGGATGTTGATCCTAATGGCCTGGTGTCCCCGGGGCCTCTTGCAGCCGCTCGGGGAGGCTGGGGTGGATGGGATGCTGCTGTGTGAGCGCGCGAATCGCTGGCCCGTGGCCAGGGCAGCCCGGGACCCGGAGCCCAGAAGCTTTTAGGTCTCCGGGGAAAAGTGTGGTGCCGACAGGAAAATATTTGTTTGGTTTGTAAGCGGAGCTAGCCCTCTACGGAAGTGACTGAGGAGACAAGAAAGGTGGAAGCCCGTGTGGTCACGATGTTGGCGAGGCTCCCGACTCGGCTTCGCCAGGCAGCACGGGGGGCGCGGTCCTAGGGGGCTCTGCACAGAGGTGATGGACGTGACCCGCGACCCTCTCGCTTTCTGAAATCATCAAACATCTGCTGAGTGAGCTGTTTGGGAACGGGTCCCAGGCCGGTCGTGGAGGGAGCAGAGCCAGGGGTGGGGGGAGGGCGGGGGGGAGGGGGGTGGTGGCGGGGGTGGAGGCGGATAAGCCCCAGGGCCCTTTTCATCAGGAACACACATGAGTCATTTTTCATCAGTCAAAAAGAGGGAAAAAGACCAAATGCAGTTAATGAACGCTCGCATACCAAGCTGTGACCGGACGGGGCAACAGCGAAACCTTGGAGGGACCTTAAATGCCCATCAGGAGGGGAGGAGGACTAAGTAAACAAGGTCACGTCCACCCGACGAGATAGCAGGTAGCTGATATAAAGAGCAAAGAGGAGCCAGATATGCTGACACGGAAAGATGCAGGACAGATTGTTCAGTGAAAGAACAACTTGCCGAACAATCTGGGCCAGCCGTACAGCTGACCTTGAACAATACGCATTTCACGTGGGCGGGTCCACTTGAGACGCACGGTTGTTTCGATACAGGACAGGACTGTAAATGTGTTTTCTCCTCCTTATGATTTTCTTTTTTTTTTCTTAATTTTTTTTTTTTAACGTTTATTCATTTTTGAGAGACAGAGAGAGAGACAGAGGGTGAGCGGGGAAGGGGCAGGGAGAGAGGGAGACACAGAATCCGAAGCAGGCTCCAGGCTCCGAGCCGTCAGCACAGAGCCCGACGCGGGGCTTGAACCCACAAACCATTATATCCTGACCTGAGCTGAAGTCGGACACTTAACTGACTAAGCCACCCAGGCACCCCCAGTTCACCCCATTTAAAAACATTTTTTTAACGTTTATTTATTTTTTTTTTTTTTAATTTTTTTTTCAAACGTTTATTTATTTTTTTTGGGGACAGAGAGAGACAGAGCATGAACGGGGGAGGGGCAGAGAGAGAGGGAGACACAGAATCGGAAACAGGCTCCAGGCTCCGAGCCATCAGCCCAGAGCCCGACGCGGGGCTCGAACTCACGGACCGCGAGATCGTGACCTGGCTGAAGTCGGACGCTTAACCGACTGCGCCACCCAGGCGCCCCACGTTTATTTATTTTTGAGAGAGAGAGAGACAGAGTGTGAACGGGGGAGGGGCAGAGAGAGAGGGAGACACAGAATCCAAAGCAGGCTCCAGGCTCCGAGCTGTCAGCGCAGAGCCCGACGTGGGGCTCAAACTCCCAGAGTTCGTGAGATCGTGACCTGAGCTGAAGTCGGACGCCCAACCGACTGAGCCGCCCAGGCGCCCCCATCTTCTTTATGATTTTCTTACTAAGATCTTCTTTTCTTAGATTGCTCTATCGTAAGAATACAGGACAGAATACATGTGACATACGAGGTGTAGGTTAATTGGCTATGTGTGCTATTGGTAAGGCTTCTGGTCACCAGTGGGGTATTAGCAGTTAAGTCTTGGGGAAGTCGGATGTTATCTGTAGATTTCTGACCGTGGGCTAAGGGGGATGGTGGGGGGAGGGAGTGTCAGCCGCCCTACCCGCCTCGTTGTTCGAGGATCGACTGTATCTGCTTCCCATGGCTGTTGTAACAAATAGCCGTGAACCTGGCGGCTGGAACAACACGAACGTATCCCCTTACGGTCTGGAGGCCGGAAGTCTGCAGTCAGCGGCATCAGGCTACGGTCAAGGTGTCGACGAGGCTGGCTCTTTCTGGGGCTTCCAGGGGAGAATTCGTGTCCTTGCCTTCCCTGGCATCTGGATGGAAATAGAAGCAGTGTGACCTGAGTTTCAGGCTCGTGGCCCCTTCCTGCCTTACTCTAACCTCTTGCTTCTGTGGCCTCATCGCCTATGCTGTGTGAGACTGTCCTCTGCTTCCCTCTCATAAGGACACGTGGGGGCGGGGGCGCCTGGGTGGCTCAGTCAGTTAAGCGTCCGACTCTTGATTTCAGCCCAGGACATGATCTCATGGTTCGTGAGAGGGAGCCCCGTGTCGGGCTCTGTGCTGACAACACGGAGCCTGCTTGGGATTCTCTCTCTCTCTCTCTCTCTCTCTCTCAAAATAAATAAATAAACATTTAAAAATTTAAAAAATGAAATAAAATAAATGAACACTTGGGGTTACATTCAGGACCCACCTGCAAATCTAGGACAATCTCACTGTCCTCTCAAGATCCTTAATGTAATCACATCTGCAGAGTCCCTTTGGCCATAAACATAACATCTGCAGGTTCCAAAGATTAGGACACGGATGTCTTTGGGTTGGGGGGTACATTATTCAGCCTACCACGTGCATCCTTTTAGGGTGGCTGAAATTGTGTCTACTTCTATGGCTGTATCATAATGTATTACATATCATGACATAGTGTATCAGTCAGGGGTCAGGGTGGGAGAACAGAAGCCACTTGAGGTCTTTAAACAGAAAGATACAGGGGCACCTGGGTGGCTCAGTTGGTCAAGTGCCCGACTTCGGCTCAGGTCATGATCTCACGGTCTGGGTGTTTGAGCCCCATGTCCGCCTCTGTGCTGACAGCTCGGAGCCTAGAGCCTGGTTTGGATTCTATGTCTCCCCCTCTCTCTGCCCCTCCCCTGCTCACGCTCTGTCTCTCTCTCTCTCTCTCAAAAATAAACATTAAAAAAATTTTTTTAAATACTTTATAAATGCTAAAAAGTGCTAAGCTTTCAGTGAGCTGTAATCACTGATCACAGATCACCGTAACAAACATAATGATAACGAACAGGTTCGAAATATCACGAGAACTACCAAAATATGACAGACAGATACAAAATGAGCAAACACTGTTAGAAAAACGGTGCTGATAGACTTGCTTAATGCAAGGTTGCCGTCGCCACAAACCTTGAGTTTGTGAAAAACATGCCATCTGCACAGCGGCATAAGCGAGGCGCAATAAAGTGAGGGATAGCCCGTACAGGAAGTTCACGGCTCAACCCCATCGGAGAAGGAAAGCGGCCACAAGCAGTGTGTAAATGAACGAGAGTAGCTGTGTGCCAATGAAACTTTATTTACAAAACCAGGCTGCAGGTCCGCTTTGGCCTGGGGGCTCTCGTTTGCCGATTCCTGGCCATCCCGCGCAATTTGAGGATAATAATTCCATTTTTGTACGGAAACTGAAGAACGGGACAAAAACTGTGGGCAGCAGCTCCCTGCTGCCTCTGAGGTAGTCATGCTGCCTCTATCTTTAAAGAGTTTCAGAAGGTGACCATTTCTCCTCACCTCTGCTGTCCTGCCCCGGGTGAGCCCCATCATCACCTGCCTAGACGACGCGGCCCCCACAGGTCTCCCAGTCCCTGTCCTGCAAACAGATGGCAGAATACTCATTCCTCTGCTCCAAAACTCCCGAAGGCTCCTCCTCCCACCCAGGCGCTCTTGCCCCAGGGCCTTTGCACTGGCTGCTCTCGCTGCCTGGAACACACGTCAGCTGGATACCTTCGTGGCAAACCTCCTCACCCTCTTCTTGGTAAGATGTACGGTTGCTGCTCTCACACCCCGATGTCCTCACCCTCACAGCTTTCTCAGCTCTGTTCCTTGTTCACAGAACTACCATCTGATGTAACAGATAACTTATTTACCGTGTTTACCGTGTGTTGTCTAGCTCCCTTCACTACAGGGTAAGCCCCACGAGGCAGGGATCTTTGGGCGATCTTTCTTTGCACATGAATACCTTTCGGTTGAATAACAAGCGTGCACCCGTGGAAAGATACATACGCAGGGGGCTCCGGGGTGGCTCAGTCGGTTGAGCGTCTGACTCTCGATTTTGGCTCGTGTCATGATCCCTGGGTCGTGGAATTGAGCCCGCCCACTTAAAACACACGCTCTCTCTCTCCCCCTCTGTCACTCTCCCCTGCACACACTCTCCCCATCTCTAAAAAAATAAAAATAGATACATACACCTATCGGAAAGGATCCACACCAAACCCTCAGAGAAAACTAGAGAGACCCTCTTGATCTCACGTACTTTTTGCAACAAGCATATCCCCTGTTCTAATACAAATTAAAACACAGGGATGTTTCTCAAAGGCACAAAATATTTTATAAGGGCCCAGAACCAACAGAAAATCTTTATAGGGGAGAAATACTTGTTTGGGAGGTGCATTTCAGTTAGAAAAAAAAGAACAGGATTTCTGGGAACGTGAAAAATGGGCAAAATAGCTGGGACCTCTTCGAAATCTGCTTTTGGTGTTGGAAGTCACGTGATGAGGAAGCCATGTGTTAAAATGCCCTGGGGGCGCCTGACTGGCTCAGTCAGAAAACCACGCAGCTCTTGATCTCGGCGTTGTGAGTTCAAGCCCATGTTGGGTGTAGAGATGACTTAAATAAATAAATATATTTTTTAAAAATGTCCTGACTGAGCAAACTGGCCAACCTCAGCATGGGAAGTGGGGCGGGGGTGGGGGTCGGAATGAGTGTTTCTGTGTGTGGGGACCCCTTGTCTGGGGCAGGCCCTGCGCTGGAGGGTGCCATCTGAGGTCTGGGTCGCATCTCAGATGGGAAGTGGCACCTGCAAGGTCAGCCGCTTCAGGAGCCCTCGGCTTCTACTGCGACGTGAGTGTCCTGGGCTACTGAATAAAGCACCGTAAACTGGGGGGCATTAAACAATAGGAATTTTGGGGCGTCTGGGTGGCTCCGTCGGTTGAGCGTTCGACTTCAGCTCAGGTCATGATCTCATGGCTCATGAGTTCGAGCCCCGCATTGGGCTCCGGGCTGACAGCTCAGAGCCTGGAGCCTGCTTCAGATTCTGTGTCTCCCTGTCTCTTGGCCCCTCCGCTGTTCATGCTCTGTCTCTCAATAATAAATAAACGTTTAAAAAAAATTTTTTTTTTAACAAAAAACAATAGGAATTTATTACCCCAGAGTTCTGGAGGCCAGAAGTCCAGAATCAAGGTATCTGCAAGGCCATGCTCCCTCTGAAGGCTCTAGGGGCGGATGCTTCCAGGCCTTTTGCGGCCCCTGGGGACTCTGGCGTTCCCTGGCTGGTGCCGCGTGACCCCAATCTCTGCCTCTAACCTCCTCCTGCCTCCACCTCTTCTCCCCGTCTTCCTTCTGTGCATGTCTCTTCTCTCTGTGTCCAAATTTCGCCTTTTTTTTTTTTTTTTTTAATTTTTTTTTTTTTTCAATGTTTATTTATTTTTGGGACAGAGAGAGACAGAGCATGAACGGGGGAGGGGCAGAGAGAGAGGGAGACACAGAATCAGAAACAGGCTCCAGGCTCTGAGCCATCAGCCCAGAGCCCGACGCGGGGCTCGAACTCACGGACCGCGAGATCGTGACCTGGCTGAAGTCGGACGCTTAACCGACTGCGCCACCCAGGCGCCCCTTTTTTTTTTTTTTTTTTTTTTTAAGGACACTAGTCACACTGGATCAAGGCCCAGCCTAATGACCTCATTTTAACCTGGTTAAATCCAAAACGACCCTCTTTCCAAATCAGGTCGCGCCGTGCGATTCCGGGGGTCAGTAGTAGCATTGGTGAGGGACACAATTCGGCCCACGACAGAGGCTGTGTCCTCCTCAAAGGGCAGCAAGAGAGGAAACACATCTGCCTGCGTTTGGGGACTGAGGACGGCGTGTTCTGCAGCGGCCGATGCCCCTTCTGGACCTCCCGGCCGCCTTGCTGGATTCAGGAGAGAGAACAGGCTTCAGCTGCGAACCAAGTGTTTCCGGGAGAACTGTGCCGGCCACCCGCTTATCAGCAGGGGACACCTCATGGCCACGGGGACACCCACGGGGTGGGAGAACACAGCACTCCCCAAAAGTCTGATTTTGCTAAAATGTTCAATTGTGAGAAGAAAATTAATGTTTAATTATTTTTATTCTGAGAGAGAGAGAAAGAGAGAGAGAGAGAGAACACAAGCAGGGGAGGGGCCGAGAGAAAGAGAGACAGACTCCCAAGCAGGCCCCACACCATCAGTGCAGAGCCCAACACGGGGCTTGAACTCACAAACCGTGAGATCATGACCTGAGCCGAAATCAAGAGTTGGCTGCTTAACCGACTGAGCCACCCAGGCGCCCCAGAAGGAAAATTAAGCGGATCTTTCAGACAGCCGTGAACCAGAACCCGGAGATTCAGCACAGGGAGGAGGAAAAAAAACACAAAGAAAGACAAAAGATGAACATCGGCCTGGGTCCCTTATGGGGGTGGGGGGACAGCTGGATGCTGGGTTCGTTCACAAGCCAAATGCAATCTGGGTCCGCAGAAAGGGCGCCTGGCCTGAGTTCTGGATCCACAGCGTCTGGTCACAATCCCAGCAAATGCTCTTAATTGTTCGGGGTTGGCAGTTCACTGAGCAAATCCTTGGGACATCGGGGGTCTCTCTGATCGCCGAGGGGGGCTTCCGGAACTCTCTGGAACCCAATCAGTTCCAATTAGCCTAAAAGGCAGGAATGCGGGCTGGAGACAGAGCAGGGGGGGTAGAAGGGCTTCTCCACAGGAGATGAGGCACAGGAAGGAAGGGAGGGAACCCAGGGCCCGCGGTCGGTGGGGGCCTGCCAGGTGACTTAGCCACACCACCCTTCATAGTTAATTTGCTCGTTCAAAAGCTATGGTTCAGTAAGCCAGAGAAGGACAAATACTGCACGGTTCCACTTATGCAAGGTCCCTAGAAGAGGCAAACCCATAGAGTCCAAAGTAGGACAGAGGCTACCAGGGGCTGGGGGCAGGGGCTGATGGGGAGTGACGGTTTGATGAGCGGGAGTTGATGAAAAATTGGGGGGTACAGAGGCCACCCGGTTGTACACTTTCAGACCCTAGAAATGATAAATACTACGTGGAGGGTCTATCACACTGCCTTCATCGAAGGAAAATAAAACAAAAATCCAGCCGGATGCCTGCGTATAGAAGCTGGCTTCCTTAGAAGTAGCTGTCGCTGCCCCCGTTTGTAGGGGACATGTGTGTGCGGTCCAAGGGGATGGAGGCATTTAGCCCACTGTCACCCAAGCACGGTGGGCAAGCATCCAAGCACAGCCTCGCACTCCCCGGGCCACGACCCCCTGGGCATAGTCCCAGGCCCCTGGCCAAGGCAAGTGCTCAGGTGACGGCCTGCATCCAGCTCTAACCGGTCACATCAGGGCATTCTCGAAGGTTCAGGCTGTTTCTTCCCTGCATCTCCCGGTTCATCTCAGAGCCTGGTGGCCACAGTTCTTGTCCTAGATTCGAGGCAGCCTGGGGAGGAGTCTGAAAACCACTTCCCGGGGGAGCCTGGGTGGCTCAGTCGGTTGAGTCCGACTGACGACTTCGGCACAGGTCACGATCTCATGGTTCATGAGATCAGGCCCCACATCGAGCTCTGTACTGACAGCGCGAAGCCTGCCTGGGATTCTCTCTCTCTCTCTCTCTCTCTCTCTCAAAATAAATAAATAAACTCCATGGGGCGCCTGGGTGGCGCAGTCGGTTAAGCGTCTGACTTCAGCCAGGTCACGATCTCGCGGTCCGGGAGTTTGAGCCCCGCGTCAGGCTCTGGGCTGATGGCTCAGAGCCTGGAGCCTGTTTCCGATTCTGTGTCTCCCTCTCTCTCTGTCCCTCCCCCGTTCATGCTCTGTCTCTCTCTGTCCCAAAAATAAATAAACGTTGAAGAAATAAATAAATAAATAAATAAATAAATAAACTCCAAATAAATAAAATAAAGTCTTTAAGAAGAAAGAGGGGCGCCTGGGTGGCGCAGTCGGTTAAGTGTCCGACTTCAGCCAGGTCACGATCTCGCGGTCCGTGAGTTTGAGCCCCGCGTCGGGCTCTGGGCTGATGGCTCAGAGCCTGGAGCCTGTTTCCGGTTCTGGTCTCCCTCCCTCTCTGCCCCTCCCCCGTTCATGCTCTGTCTCTCTCTGTCCCAAAAATAAATAAACGTTGAAAAAAAAAAAAAAAAATTTTAAAGAAGAAAGAAAGAAAACCGCTTCCTGTCCAAACTCACTAGACAATCTCAGGCCAGAGGATCCCCCCAGTAAAGGGGTCAGCCCAGGGGGCAGTAGAGTCCCTAGGAGCTGACCAACCGGCATGGCCAAAGTCACGGCACCCTCTTTTCCACACAGAAGTCCCTTCGTTTCTCTGACTGGATCCCGTATTAGCTTCCTGGGGCTGTTGCAGCAAATAACCACAGATGGGCCCCTTAAAACAACAGAAATTTACCTTCTCGCAGTTCTGGACGCCAAAAAGTCTGAATGCAAAGTGCCAGCAGGGCTATGCTCCCCCTGAAGGCTCTAGGGGAGGGAGGGTCCTCCCTGGCCTCTTCCAGCTCGGGGGGGCTCCTGGTGTCCTCGGCTTGGGGCCGTGTCACCCCAGTCTCTGCCTCGGCCTCCACGCGGCCTTCTCCTCCCCTCCGTCTCAGTCTCTCTCTGCCTCTCCTTTAAGGACCCTCGGCATCAGATTTAGGGCCCACATGGGTGACCCAGGATGATCTCATCTCAAGAGACTCACCTAATTATATCCGCAAAGACCCTTTGGAGGCAGTCCCAGGTTCCGGGTGTCGGGGTATGGATGTAACTTCTGGGGGGCTGCCATTCACCCCATTGGGGCCCCCAAGCACATCCTTCCTGAAGACCAGGTGTCTGCCTGAGCCTTGTTCTTTGGCAAAAAAAAAAAAAAAAAAAAAAAAATTAAATCTCCCTTCTTGGAAGTGCTCCAAACAGACCTGATCTTCTCATGATGTGGCGTTCTCTATGAAGATCGACAACCCCAGCATTGAAACCTCCACCAGTGCTAGAATGTTCCACATTACAGAGCTGGACAGGCTGGACAAGGACAGGCGACCATCGAGTGCTCAGCTGAGGGGTTCCAGGAGAGGCACAATGCCCCGGTGCACCACCGAAACGTGAAACAAAGCGCACTAGGCCTTTAAGAGTGATGGCATTGGAGGGGGAGACTTCCCCGCAGGTCCCTATCTTGCGGGTTGTGAGTTCAAGTGAGTTCAAGCCCCACGGTCGTCGGGCCCTGTGCTGACAGCTCAAAGCCTGGAGTCTGCTTCAGATTCTGTGTGTGTGTGTGTGTCTCTCTCTCTACCCCCTCCCCTGCTCACGCTCGGTGTCTCTCTCTCCCTCTCTCTCTTTCAAAAATAAACATTAAAAAAAAAAAAAAAAAAGAGTGAAGGCATTCAAGGGTACTTGACGCAAAAAGATGTCCATGATATTACAGACGAAAGAGAGGCAGGTTACGAACGTACGTTTCCACTCTGTATTGTCTGAAATTCGATTGGAATTCTGTGCTCCAAAATGTGAATCGTGCTGGTCTTACTGGTGACAATTCTGGATGGTTGATAACTCTCCCCTTGATTATCTCAATTTTCTTTTTTAAAAATTTTTTTTTTCAACGTTTATTTATTTTTGGGACAGAGAGAGACACAGCATGAATGGGGGAAGGGCAGAGAGAGAGGGAGACACAGAATTGGAAACAGGCTCCAGGCTCTGAGCCATCAGCCCAGAGCCCGACGCGGGGCTCGAACTCACAGACCGCGAGATCGTGACCTGGCTGAAGTCGGACGCTTAACCGACTGCGCCACCCAGGCGCCCCAATTATCTCAATTTTCTACAATAAGCCTGTCAGCAGAAGTCCACTAAGATAGAAGAAATAGTAAAATACGAATATCATCTGTGAACGTTGATTTTTTTTTTTTTTTAGAGCGTGCAAAGACACAAGCAATTTCATCTGAATTGACAGAACTGGCCAGAGGGCTGATAAACGCGGATACTGGCGAGCCGGGGCCTTGCTGCCCCCTAGAGTCCGCCAGGAGAGTCTCCAGCAGAAGACGGGACCAGAAGGCCAAAGTTCCTTGAAGCCAGACGGCAAGGCTGGAAGAGCCCTCTGTCCACTGCCCCGATTTCATCTCCTCCGTGAACACTCGGCCGGACAGTGGCCCCTGGAGGGTGCCGTGCTCCCCTTCCCCTGGACCCCTGTTCACCTGTCAGCTGAGAAAGACTTTGCAGAGCACCGAGGCTCTATCTCACCTCCCAGCCCGGGCGCTCGGGACGATTTGAGGCCCAAATGACCTCAAGGCTGCCTCTCTGTGACTTCTTCCTTTGGGTCTCCTCTCCTCCGCCTGCTTCAGCCCCCCTCTTGCTGACCAGGGGGCCCAATTACAGCCTTCAACTTGCCGCCTGATACTCACCAATCACTGGGCTTCACTCGTGAAATTACCCTAAACAGGCAGTTCCTAAGCTGGGTACTACGGACATCTGGGGCCGGGATCATTCTTTGCTGGTGGGGGGCGGGGGCTGCCCTGTGCATCGTAGGATGTTAGGCGGCATCCCTGGGCCGACCCACTAGGGGCCAGTAGCCTCCCCCACCCAAGAGTTGTGGCAGCCCAAAATATCCCGCACATCCCCCAAAGCCCCCTGGGGGTCGGGGAGGAGAACTGTCCCGGGTGAGAACCACAGCCTGAAATGGACAGGGGCTGTGTACAAAGCGGGGCACACTGCCCCCCAGAAACACCACCAGCATCCTGCATGGGAGGCAGCCTTTGGGACACATAGGTTATAGGAAACAAGATTTCCTTAAATTTAAAAACTTTGTGCTTCATTTATTTTTTATTTTTTTTAATGTGTGTTTACTTTTGAGAGAGAGACAGAGTGCAAGCAGGGGGAGGGGCAGAGAGAGAGAGGGAGACACAGAATCCGAAGCAGCTCCAGGCTCCGAGCTGTCAGCACAGAGCCTGACGCGGGGCTCGAACTCACGAACCGCGAGATCATGACCTGAGCTAAAACCAGGAGCCGGACACTTAACCGAGTGAGTGTTAAGTTAACGCTTAACTGAGACACCCGGGCGCCCCCAAAACTTTGTGCTTCAAAAGGACACCAGCAAGAAGGTCAAAAGACAACCCACAACAGGCAGAAAATATTTGCAAATCATATGTCTGATAAAGGATTTCTATCTAGAATATATAAAGAACCCTCACAACTCAATAAAAAAACAACACAGTTTAAAAGTGGACAGAGATCCACGCAAAGATGCTCAATGTCACTCATCACCAGGGAAATGCCAATCAAAACCACGAGATACCACCTCACGCCTCGTCAGAACGGCTATTATCGAAAAGATAAGAAATAACGTGTTGGCGAGAGTGCGGAGAAAAGGGAGTCTCTGTGCACTAGTGTTAAAATCAAGGACAGAGACCGGCCTTGAAAGTTCCCTGAGACAGAACCAGTTGAGGCCTGCAGGCAGAGCTTAAAATTCAGCTTAGTTTGCAAGGCTAACTTGACCTGGATCACTTTGCTTGTGCCTCTGGAAATGGTAAATTAAACTTGAACTGTTTCCCAAGGTTTATATGACCATAGCCCCGCTGAAGATTATAACATTGTAACCAATCACCTTGAAGCATAAAGAGTCATTGCTTTCTTCCTGTAAAAGCTGCTTTACAGCAATGTACCCCTGAGCCTCATCCCGTGTTTTAGTTTGAGTGCTCCCGGCTTGCAAACCATGTTTTTGGTGTGTGTACAATTTCTACTAAACAGTACGTGAGTGATTCACTGCTTTCACTTTGGCTATTTTGAACCTTTGAGAGAGACAGTGTAAACGGAGGCAGCCACACTGTGGCAAACAGTAAGGAGGTTCCTCACAAGATTCAAAATTGGACACCCATATGATCCAGCCACCCCGCTTCCGGTATTTATCCAAAGGAAACAAAATCACCGACTCAAAAAGACATCTGCACCTTCAAGTTCATTGCAGCATTATTTATAATAGCCACGACATGGAAACAACCTAAGTGCTCACTGATAGATGAATGGATAAAGAAAATGCAGTGTATATACACACACATATGATTGTGACATATATACACACATATAACGCATATATATTGGAATATTATGCAGCTATAAAAAAAGAAGGAAGCCCTGCCATTTGTGACCACATGGATGGATCTTGAGGGCATTATGCTAAGTGAAATAGGTCAGAGAAAGACAAATATTGTATGATCTCAGTTATATATGGAATCTTCAAAAAATATGGACAAAGATCTGAAGAGATATTTGCGTCTCTCTCAAAATAAATAAATAAACTTAAAAGAAAAAAAGGGGGGGAGATACTTCCGGGCGCCTGGGTGGCTCAGTCGGTTAAGCTTCCAACTTTGGCTCAGGACATGATCTCACGGTCCGTGAGTTCGAGCCCCGTGTCAGTCTCTGTGCTGACAGCTTGGAGACTGTTTCAGATTCTGTGTCTTCCTCTCTCTCTCTGCCCCTCTCCCACTTGCACTCCGTGTGTGTGTGTGTGTGTGTGTGTGTGTGTGTGTGTGTATGTGTGTCTCAAAAATAAATACACATTAAAAAAGAGAGAGATTTGCTATGGAGTGCATATTTGTGTCCCCCCCCCAAAAAAAATTCAGGGGTTGAAATTTAAATCCCCCCGTGTGATGGTATTAAGAGGCAGGGCCTCTGGGAAGTGACTGGGTCACGAGGGTGGAGCCTCATGAGTGTGATTAGTGCCTTTTTGTAAGAAAAGACGTCAGAGAGACGACCTCTCTCCTCTTCTGCCAGGCTCCTAGAAGATGACTGTCTATAAATCAGGAAGAGGGCCCTCAGCAAGAATCCAAACATGATCTCAGACTCCCCAGCTTTCCAGAAGCCTGAGAAATAAATGTTTGTGGTTTAAGCCCCCCAGTGTCTGGCCTGTTTGTTAGAGCAACCCAAACTAAGACAGCAGTTCTCCAAAGAAGATACACAAGTGATTGACACATACTTGAAAAGACGCCCCACAGTCACCAGTCGTTAAGGAAATGCACATCAAACCCACAAGGATACCACCAGACACCCACTAGAACTGCGGTAATTAACAAGCCTGCTGGCTTTCCTTCCGTTGCACGTATTTCTCGTGGAAATGTGATAGTGCGGATGGGAAAATGTTTGACGGAAATGTGAAGGCAGTGGAAAAGGCAACAAAAAGGATAACAAGCAGGCGTCCCTCCTCCCCCAGAGTCCCCAACCCCCAACCCTGGAGGCCGCTTCTCTCCACACATTTTTGTTTCTCTTTCCAGGTTTTTTTTCAGAAGCCTCCACACAAACTGTTGGGTATCCTACACATTATTTTGACCCCTTCTGTTTTCCTGTAAGAAATCATGGCGATCTTCCCGCGTGATTCATGTTCACAATGCACGGTGGTGCCTTAAATACTTTTAAGTTTAGTTCCCGGCACAACAGAGGGTATTTTACACACCATCTGTTCCTTTCGCAGTGCTCCGGAGCCCTTGCTCGACTGAAGCATGCAGTATATACCACGGCCCCCATTTTACACGGTGGGAGGCACAATTTCACAATCATCATTGGAGGCTAAAAGATGGAGGGAAGTACAGGGAAGACGAATAATCCAAAACCTGCCAGAGAAAAGAAAAAGAGCAGAGGGAAGAACGTGCATATGGCAGGAGATCACACTCTTACATCCTGCAGAGAGAGCAGCAGCAGCCCTCGGGGCTAGGAGTTTGGACCGTGTGGACAGCCGCAGGAGGAGCAGAGTCTGTGTGCGTGTGTGTCTGTGCGTGCAAGCACACGTGTGCGCTTATGTGTGCGTGCTGCCCACTGTGAATTGTATCGTTGGGTGGTGTATTGTTTCCGGAGGCTGTCGTAACAAATTCACACAAACGAGAGACTTAAAACTGAAATTTACTCTTCTGGAGGCCAAAACAAACAAACAAACAAACAAATAAAAAAACAAACTAAAACCAGAGTGAGGGTGGGGTTGATTCTTTCTGGAGGCTCCGAGGGAGAATCCGTCCCATGCTCCCGGTTTCTGGCGGCTGCCGTGAGCCCTTGGCTACGTTCTTCCCGCCTCTGCCTCGTTCATCTCACGGCTTCTCTTCTGTGCCTTGTGTCTGTTTCCCCTTGTGCTTTTCGTATACAGTCACCTGTTACTGGATTTAGGACCCACTGCCCATCCAAGATGATCTCACCTTGAGATCCTTATGTGAATCACATCTGCAAAGAGCCTTCTTTCCAAATTAGGGTCTCAGTGTGAGTCCAGATGAATGTATCTTGGCGGGAGGGGGGGGGGCACAACGTGACCCCCTACAAGTGGTTTCTACTATATTTACAGACTTGTGCAACCATCACCTCTATCTAGTCCCAGAATCTTTCATCACCCCAAAGGAAATCCCATCCCCGTGAGCAGTCACTCCTCCCCACCCCCTTCCCCCAGGCCCTGACCACTAATCTGCTTTCTGTCTCCATGAATTTACCTATTCCGGACATTTCATAGAAATGTTCCAATGGAGGGGCGCCTGGGTGGCGCAGTCGGTTGAGCGTCCGACTTCGGCCAGGTCGCGATCTCGCGGTCCGTGAGTTCGAGCCCCGCGTCGGGCTCTGGGCTGATGGCTCGGAGCCTGGAGCCTGTTTCCGATTCTGTGTCTCCCTCTCCCTCTGCCCCTCCCCCGTTCATGTTCTGTCTCTCTCTGTCCCAAAAATAAATAAACGTTGAAAAAAAAATTTTTTTTTTAAAAAGAAATGTTCAAATGGAATACACGCTCTGTGACCTTCTATGTCTGGCTTCTTTCGGGTTCATCCACATAGCAGCGTATATCCCTGCTTTATTCCTTTTTAGGACCAATATTCCATTGTTTGGACGCACCCCATTCTGGTCATTCACTCACCCACTGATGGGCATTTGGGTTGTTTCCACCTTTTGGCTATGGTGGATAGTCCTGCTATGAACGATGTGCTCAAGGATCTCTGAGTTCTCTGTGTTCGGTTCTTTGAGGTCCATACCTAGGGGTGGAAGGACTGAGTCACATGGTAATTCTATGTCCAAGTTTTTGAGGAGCCGCCATACTGCCTTCCACAGAGGCAGCACCACTGTCCTCATATCTGACACCTAAACCATTGTCAGGCTTGGTAATTCACCAGAGGGGCTCACAGAACTCACTGGAAGCTGGAAAGAGATGCACGGGGCAGGGCGCAGAGGGGGTCCAGATGCGGAGCCCCCAGTTACCCTCTCCCCGGGGTGTTGCAGATGGCAGTTCTTCCCCCCCCAACCACACTGCACGACAATGCACACCAATCTTGCCGACCAAGGGATCTTGCCTGAGCCTTGGTGCCCAGTTTTGTTGGGGCTTGGTCATCTATGGCCCACATGGCTGACATTCAGTCTCCAATCTCCTCCAGAGGCAGTACTGAAATGCTGTGGGCCATAACCCGCAGACAAACACACATTCTTGTCAGGCAGAACATTCCAGAGGACTGGAGGTCACCTCCCAAGAGCCAAGAGCAAAGGCCCGACCTCTCTTAGGCCAGGTTAATTCTTCACCACACACACATCTTGGCAGTTTCTTCCGCTATTCTCTCTACCTTCCTCCTGGAGTGTGAAGAACGACCCTCCCCGTATCGTTTACATTTTTTTATTGTGGTGAGAAATGCATGAAATTTACCATCTTAACCACTTCCAAGCAGACAGTTCAGTGCTGTTGAGTATATTCACGTTGTTATGCAACCAGTCATTTTGCAAAACTGAAACTGTGTCCCCACGAAGCACTGACTCCCCAACCCTCCCCCACACCCCCGTCCCTGGCACACCCCCCCCCCCCCCCGTCTACCTTCAATCTCTTTGAACGTGACTACTCTAGGGGCATCGTATTAAGTGGAATCACACAGTATTTATCCTTTTGTGGCTGGTTCACTGCACTTAGCATAATGTCCTCAAGGTCCATCCACACTGTGGCATGAGCCAGAATTTCCTTCCTCTTTTAAGGTTGAATAATATTCCTCTGTGTAGGTAGGTCGCATTTTGTTAATCCATCCGTCTGCCTACGGCCACATGGGTTGCTTCCACATCTTGGCTGTTCTGAGCGTTGCTGTGAACACGGGTGTGCAAAAATCTCCTCAAGGTCCTGCTTTCATTTCCTTTGGGTATACACCCAAAAGTAGAATTGCTGAATCTATGGCAGTTAGATTCTTAATTTTCTGAGGAACCATCATACCGCTTTCCACAGTGGCCACATGACTTTTACATTCCCACCCACAGCGCACAAGGGTTCCAACGTCTCACATCTTCGCCCACACTTGTTATTTCGATAGTAGCCATCGGATGGGTGTGAGGTGGTATCTCATTATGGTTTTGATCCGCATTTCCCCTTATGACTATGATGTTGAGCATCTTTATAGGTTTGTTGGCCATTTGTGTACCACATTTGGAGAATGGTCGGTTCGAGTCCTTTGTCTCTTCCTTCGATTATTTGGGGGTTTTTTGGTTGCTGTTGTTGAGTTACAGGAGTTCTTTATGTACTCTGGATATTAGTCCCTTCCCATATATATGTTCAGTGAATATTGTTTACCATTTCACAGGTTGCCTTTGCACTCTGTTCATCATGTCCTTTGATGCACAGAATTTTAAAATTTTGATGCAGTCCACTTTGTCTGTTTTTACTTTTGTTTCCTGTGCTTTTGGTGTCACAGCCGGGAAATCCTTGCCAAATCCAATGTCGTGAAGCTTTTCCCTGTTTAGTTGTTTTTTTTTTTTTTTTTTTTTTCTAAGTAATCTCTACACCAAACGTGGGGCTTGAACTCACAACCCTGAGATCAAGAGTTGCACATTCTACTGACTGAGCCAGCCAGGCGCCCCAACCCCCCCCCCCCCCCGCTTTTTCTTCTAAGTTTTATCATTTTAGGTCTAATGTTTAGGTCTTTGATCATTTTAAGTTACCATTTGTGTATGGTGCTAAGTAAGGGGTCAACTTCATTCTTTTTTTATTTTTTTAATGTTTATTTATTTCTGAGACAGGGAGAGACAGAGCATGAGTGGGGGAGGGGCAGAGAAAGAGGGGGGACACAGAATCCAAAGCAGGCTCCAGGCTCTGAGCTGTCAGCACAGAGCCCGACGCAGGGCTCGAACCCACAGACCACGAGATCATGACCTGAGCTGAAGCTGGACGCTCAACCGACTGAGCCACCCAGGGGCCCCTCAATTTCATTCTTTTGCATGTGGATATCCAGTTTTTCCAGCACCATTTGTTGCAGACTCCTCTTGCCTCACTGAATGGTCTTGGCACCCTCACTGAAAATAATTTGACTATATATGTGAGGTTTTACTTCTGGACCCTCTATTCTATTCCATTGTTCTACATGTTTGTCTTTATGCCAGTACCATGCTATTTTGATTATTTTAGCTTTGGAGTAAGTTTTGAAATCACAAATTGAGACCTCCCAACTTTGTTACCCTTGAGGTGCCATATGCATTTTTGGGAAGGATTTTATTTGTTCTCTTAAAAAATGCTGTTGGCCTTTTGACAGGGATTCATTACATCTATAGATCACTTAGGGTAATAGTGACATCTTAACAACCTTACGACTTCCACTCTATGAACATGGGATGTCTTTCCATTTATTTGTGTCTTCTTTCTTTCACTAAAGTTTTCTAGTTTTCAGTTTACACGTCTTTTGCTTTCTTGGTTAAGTTTATTCCTAAGTATTTTATTCTTTGTGGTCCTCTTGCAAGTGGATTATTTTCTTAATTTCCCTTTTGGATTGTTCATTGTTAGTGTATAGAAACACAACTGAATTCTGAGTGTTGATTTTGTATCCTGCAACTTTGCTGAATTCATTTATTAGTTCTCACAGTCGTGTGTGTGTGTGTGGACTTTTAGGATTCTTCGTATACTATCATGTCATTTGCAAACAGATGTGATTTGAATTCCTCAATTCCTACCGGGATGGCTTTTATTCTTCTTACCTCATTGCCCTGGCTGAGACTTCCATAGTACTATGTTTAATAAAAACAGTGCGGGGCGCCTGGGTGGCGCAGTCGGTTAGGCGTCCGACTTCAGCCAGGTCACGATCTCGCGGTCCGTGAGTTCGAGCCCCGCGTCGGGCTCTGGGCTGATGGCTCAGAGCCTGGAGCCTGTTTCCGATTCTGTGTCTCCCTCTCTCTCTGCCCCTCCCCCGTTCATGCTCTGTCTCTCTCTGTCCCAAAAATAAACGTTGGAAAAAAAAAAAAAAAAACGGTGAAAGTGGAGATCCTTGCTTCTAATTTTAGAGGAAAAGCTTTCAGTCTTTCACTGTTGAGTACGTTGAGTATGACGTGTGATGTGATCTGTGGGTTCTTCATCTATGGCCTTTATTATGTCGAGGTAGTTTCCCTAAGTCGGTTTGTTGAGTGCTTTTATTATGAAAGGGTGTTGCATCTTGCAAAGTGCTTTTTCTGCGTCAATCGATATAATCATGCTTTATTTTCCACCATCTTGTTTGAATAAACCTCTTTTTTTCTTTATCCTCAGCCCTAACAGTGTTTGAAGAGTTGGAAAGCAGAAAGGATGCGTTAGATGGGTGCATTCACGAAACACTGTCTACCCTTGAAGCCTCCTCCAATATAAACATTTTCTGAGCACAACCTTCCCATCGTACACAGAGGCCACACAGGGAGCCCCATACCCAAGGCTCAGGACTGGCTGTTCAAAATTTTTTTTTTTTTCAACGTTTATTTATTTTTGGGACAGAGAGAGACAGAGCATGAACGGGGGAGGGGCAGAGAGAGGGGGAGACACAGAATCAGAAACAGGCTCCAGGCTCCGAGCCATCAGCCCAGAGCCTGACGCGGGGCTCGAACTCACGGGCCGCGAGATCGTGACCTGGCTGAAGTCGGACGCTTAACCGACTGCGCCACCCAGGCGCCCCAGGACTGGCTGTTCAAAGAGTGTCAGACAACACAAGTCCTACTCTGATACCAGTTACAATGTGTGAGTTTTCCCTCCACGACACCAAGCAATTCTAGGACGCCCAGCTGGGTGTCCTACAATTTAACTCAACTCAGGCACGACCTACGCGGAGACAGTGTCAGACCCACTGCCTCTGGGTTCAGTCCTAAAAGGCTGTCCTCCACTTCAGCTGCCCATCACCAGTCCAGGTTGCTCTCCGTGCTTCTGATTGACAGGCTATAAAATCCGAGGTTCCCACAACCTCTTCCCTCGAGTTCCATTAATGTGCTAGAGTGAGTCACAGAACTAAGAAAAACTGCCTACTCATTCAGTGTATCACCAATTTACTATAAAAGGATATGACTCAGGGACAGCCTGATAGAATCGATGCGTCCGGCAAGGTAGGGGGGAAAGGTCATGTAGCTTCCATGGCCTCCCTGCACGTGCACCCTCCCAGCACCTCCTTAAGCTCACCAAGCAGACCAGACATTCTCTGAATCCTATCCTTTTGGGGTTTTATGGAGGCTTCATCCCACGAGCATGGCTGATTCAAACACTGACCCTTGGCAACTGAACTCAATCACCAGCCCCTCACCTCTCCCAGAAGACGGGGATGTTGGGGGTCAGGTGGGGCTCAAAGTTCCAACCCTCTAACCACCACAGTTGGTTCTCCCCATCCTTACGTTACCTAGGGGCTTTCCAAAAGCCGCCTGGTTAACAGCAAAATACACCTTTTTCCTTCTCATCACTTAGTGGTTTGCAAGGGTGGTAGGAGCTCTGCCCAAAATCCAGGTGAAGACCAAACATATTATTTCTTACTATCAGTCACAATATCGTGGGGCACCTGGGTGGCTCAGTCGGTTAGGTGTCCAACTCTCGATTTGGGCTCAGGTCATGATCTCACGGTTCGTGGGATCCAGCCCCGAGCTGGGCTCCGTGCGGACAGCACAGAGTCTGCTTGGGATCCTCTCGCTCCTTCTCTTTCTGCCCCTCCCCTGCTCGGGCACTCACATGTGCCTGTTCTCTCTCAAAGTAAACTTAAAAAGGTATCATAGGGGCGCCTGGATGGCGCAGTCGGTTAAGCGTCCGACTTCAGCCAGGTCACCATCTCGCGGTCCGTGAGTTCGAGCCCCGTGTCAGGCTCTGGGCTGATGGCTCAGAGCCTGGAGCCTGTTTCTGATTCTGTGTCTCCCTCTCTCTCTCCGCCTCCACCGTTCATGCTCTGTCTCTCTCTGTCCCAAAAATAAATAAACGTTGGAAAAAAATAAATAAATAAATAAATAAAGGTATCATAACTTTCAGCAGTCCCCTATACACAGAAAACAGAGACTTGAATAGCAAAAGCGGTTCATTTTTAAAACATCGAAAAAACCCAGTGACCATACAGATAGCTATAACAAGTGCATAAAGTGGTCAAGTTCACTGAGTATCACATACCGATCACCGAAAAGCCCTCTCTGAACAAGCATCGTAGGAATGTGCTTTTCCCAGCTGTTGGCAGGGAGGTCTTCACTCGGGTTAGTGAACGTGGCCTGGGTGTGGGTTCAGGAGGCACGAAGCACGTTGTCACCTGAGGGGAGCATGCTCTCGAGCTCTCCCCGAGATTTCCCAGTGGTGCTCTCTCCCTTGAAATACTAATGGACTTCCTTGTTCTCTTCCCAGACTTCTGGTTAATGAAGCCTCCTTCTGTAACTAAAGGATATGAAATACTTTTTTTTAATGTTTATTTATTTTTGACAGAGAGAGTGCACGTGCACGCAAGGGGGAGGCACTGGGGGCGGGGGATGGGGGGCGCGGACACAGGATCCGAATTGGGGATCCTGATCGGGAAAGAACCCGATGCGGGGCTCGCACTCACGAACCGTAAGATCACGACCTGAGCTGAAGCCCAGATGCTGACCCGACTGAGCCACCCAGGCCCCCAAGATATGAAATATTCTCGAAATCTGCCATTCCCATCGTGGTTTTTTTTGAAAAAAAAAATTTTTTTTTTCAACGTTTATTTTATTTTTGGGACAGAGAGAGACAGAGCATGAACGGGGGAGGGGCAGAGAGAGAGGGAGACACAGAATCGGAAACAGGCTCCAGGCTCCGAGCCATCAGCCCAGAGCCCGACGCGGGGCTCGAACTCACGGACCGCGAGATCGTGACCTGGCTGAAGTCGGACGCTTAACCAGCTGCGCCACCCAGGCGCCCCCCCATTGTGTTTTTGATGCTGTCGGAGAAACACTCTATCGGTGACAGCAATGCCCACACTTTACTAATACCATGCACAACCGTGCTACTGGGGAAATGAAAGGAGTCGATACCCGAGATATGAGTGGGCAGGGAGCCTCTTTTCCCCCGGGATGGGCTGTGAAGCCGTGTGAACAGCTGCCAGATTTTACTGTCACTAAAAGCGTGCCCTATAAGCAGCTCTCAACTGACGAGGAGCTGCACGGCTTATGGACAACAATGGCCAAGCTATTGGCCTGTCTGGAAGGCCAGCACTCTCACCAAAGAAGGTACAAATCAGTCCGGTGGGGGCTGAACCGCACTCTTTTCTCAGCAGCCATGGAAGACTTAAGCAGTACCATGAGTCCCCCTCTCTGGGGTCTTAGACTCGGGGGTCGTGGCCACTGGCCATAGAATCCGGCAAATGGCAAGGGAAAGCCGGCCTACAGAAGGGATGCCCTTGCGGGACACAGCCCTGTGGAAGTCACTATGGGAATCTGAGGGGTGCATTAGAATAGGACATACCTGGGGTGCCCGGGTGGCTCAATCGGTTAAGCGTCCGGCTTCAGCTCAGGTCATGATCTCGCGGCTCGTGAGTTCGAGCCCCGCGTCGGGCTCTGTGCTGACAGCTCTGAGCCCGGAGCCTGCTTTGGATTCTGTGTCTCCCTCTCTCTCTGCCCCACCCCCCACTTATACTCTGTCTCCCTTTCTCAATAATAAACATTAAAAAAAAATTTTTTTAAAAATGGGTCCTGATGGGAAGAGACACCAATTCTGAAGGGGCTTTGCTTACCCCGTGGTACACGTGGGTGCCCAGAGTGCTATAGGAGAACCGGAACGGAACTTGTGAGTTTGGACCCGAGCCACGTTCCATCAGACCGGGAACACGCTTATATCCCATAATATCCAGCAACAGGCAGAGAGAGGTCCTCCGCAGAGTAACAGTTTGACAGCAAACTGGAAACACTGGTTGTTAAAAACTGGGGAGACAGGGCCTGCAGGGCAATAAGCGGGTTGGTAACTGCAGGTAACGACTGAGAAAGGGACCCGGGTTCCTGGGTGTCCCCTTCTATGGACCCAACACTTTCTGCACACAAATGGGGGAAGGGGGTGGGAAGCGGTCAGGGGCTGGGAAAGAAGTTCCTGGAACTCTGATACAGAAACTCCACGGGAAGCCCCAGAGAGGGCTTTGAATGGACGCAGGGACTGGGAATGTGCAGGCTGAGAATGATGGGGGACGTGTGGACAGAAACTGGAACGTTTCAACAGGCTTGATGGGAAGAGCTGGTTTCAGTCACTGGCTGTTTGACAGAACGGCTAGGATGTCTCCCCAGGTCTGCCCGCAGCTGTAAATCCAAACCTGCTGGGGAGGCCCCAGATAAGGCTGCTCGGGTCGGTGGGACAAAGGTGAGAGCCAAACAAGAGTGGCCCCATTTGAACGGCGTGAGGGACAGTGGCTGTGTCTTACTCGAACGCGTGATGGGGACGGATACTGGGTCTCTCTGGGGAACGTGCCGGTACCCAGAGCTGTGGCACAGGCGAGTAAACGGAAACCAGCAAACATCAATGGAGGCACGCTACCTGGGGAGCACCAAGATGGCCAGAGCCCACGCAGTGTAGACAGGGGCTGGTGGGCCAGCTGGGCCAAGTCTCTGCGCCTTCCTGGGTGTGGGGTGTGGACCGCAGTTTATGGCAAAAGCCCGTCTGCGCGTCCAGCAACAAACAATGCTGGGATTCTGGACTGGGTGGAGAACTTCCAACTTGCTGGCGGACAGTAGACAGAAGCAGCCCAATCACTGAAGGACGTGAAATCACCCTGCAAGTGAAACACTCCTAACGTCCCAGACGTCGTCCCGAGGCTCAGAACCAGCTGTTTAGAACTTAAGATACCTCGTGCCTTCCACTGGCCGCTTAAGTAGAAACTAAGGCACGATTGCAAAAGTTTTATTTTTATTTTTTTTTTATTTTTTTTTTTTCAACGTTCATTTATTTTTGGGACAGAGAGAGACAGAGCATGAACGGGGGAGGGGCAGAGAGAGAGGGAGACACAGAATCGGAAACAGGCTCCAGGCTCCGAGCCATCAGCCCAGAGCCCGACGCGGGGCTCGAACTCACGCACCGCGAGATCGTGACCTGGCTGAAGTCGGACGCTTAACCGACTGCGCCACCCAGGCGCCCCGAAAGTTTTATTTTTTAAATATCAGGCGAAATGCTCATACAAAACAGCTGTTCTGCTGAATTAGTGTCTAAAGTGCTTGAGCTCCCAGAGCGTCACACGTGCCACCATAGCACACGTGTGCCCTGAGCCAGTGGCAGGGGACGGGCTTTCTTCCCGACGGTTTGCAGGGGTCCCCAGCTGTGTCAGGGGACACAGCCTGCACACAGATTCACACCGTGCGCGGCTCACTAGTGGCCAGCAAGAGCGGAGGCCTGACGTGTCCCGGAGTTTCCCCGCAGGCGCCTTCTTGATTGAAATACCACTGGCTGGAGGCCGTGAGGCCCTGGGTCTCTTCCCAGGCCTCCTGGTTGATCAAGGCCGCCTCTTTACTTGCCTCGGCAGAGAGTTCCAGCACCTGGGCAAAGCTCCTGCAGAAACAACAGGGCAGGTGAGGCCTTTTCGCTCTCTGTGCCCAAGAGCCAGACAGCCGGGGCACCTCAGCCTTCACGGCTGCGGTGTGGGGAAAGGGGTTACTTCCTGTGTGTTCGTGGGAAAACGCGGGAAGCTCCGTCTGAACAGAACCCAGAGACGCCTGTAAGAACAGGACTGGGCAGGCATAAAAGATGGTCTTGGGAACACTGACGCCGTGTCAGGAACCACGCCACGAAGGAACCGGGTGGTCCTCACACAGCATACATGATGGTGGGGAAATCCACACTAAAGGAGCGTATCCGGCCAGCCGAATCTGAGACCCTTATGATCTGGAGCCCTCTGATGGGTCCCCCTTCAATCTCAGGGCACGTACAGGAGCAGCAAATGCCCCAGCATGCACCCGGCTGTTCTTCAAGGGTAACTTTCCAGTGTTCTAGGCATTTCAGGAAGTAAATTGAACATCACAAAGGAGAACACCACAAGATTCTTATACCGAAGAAGAGAAGGAAAGCCCCAGAGTGAAGAAAATCCCCTGCGGGAAAGATGCCGGTGGGGGAGCTGGCTGTGGGGAGCACTGGGACCTGGGGCACATGCATGTGAGACCCATCGGGCTACACTGCCAAGGTCTGTGCCTGTTCTCCATGCATTTACACTCCGGTAACAAGTTCTAAGATCACCCCAGGAGACACTTAAAGCGTGAACAGCCGATCCAAGGGCACCTGGGGTGCTGTCACTCTGAGGAAGTAAAGGGCTGGGGCTGTTAGTGCCCCCTTTCTCCCATGTCTGCTGAAGAACGCACACAGGGGTTTGCACTGACTTGGGAGGTGCTTTATCCACCCCCCCCCCCCCCCCCCCGCCTCAGTGGACCCTTGCACCCTTGGCCTCTGCAAAACCACAGCTGCCTGCTCTCCTGCGTGTGGCAAGCTGCTCCCAACTTAAAATGTTTTCTGAAATACCTTCGGAGCTCTAGATCCTTCTTTTGGGTCATTTCCTTGAGTTCGCTCAGCAGGTTCAGAGCTTTCAAATTTTCTTCTAAACTGCCGATCCCAAGTTCTCCCAGCAGGTGGCATGTGGTCGTCAATTCACGCTGCAAACTGTCTGGAGGGGAGAAGGGAGGGTCAGCCAAGGGTTTCAAGGCGCCCCAAGCAATGGATGCGAAGGTTGGGCAGCTGACTAGATTTTTCGCGTTCACTGGAATGCTCTTAGGCTACGCTCGCTCGCATCGCATCGTGAAGCTCAAAGGCAGAGAGGATCGGGTGGAGGGAGACATTCACGTGCTGGTACCGCCCCTTTGCCGGAGATCATGGCGGCCTGAGATCGTGGGTCAGGCTTGTCCGCCATGCAGGCAGTCACTGGAACAGACCTGGACAGCCACTTCGATGTCCTCAACAGAAACTTACACAAAAGGCCAAGGAAGTCTGTGCTACGAGCGACTTAAACCCAAGCCCGTGGTTCCCTCTCTCCATTCCCAGGATCTCTGTGCCCCCACCCCCGAGACAGCAGCCTGTATCCACACTGTGTCCCACCTGCTCTAAGAAAACCAGCACCTGTCCGCTTCTGGCACACACACCTGTACACACGTCAAAACTGCACACAGTAACAGCTTGAGACCTCGAGAAGGGTTTTTCCAAACACCCGACCTCTTAATACTTCTAATGGGGGTCTGAATCGCATCCTCCCCAAAAGACACGTTCGGGACCTAATCTCGAGTGCCTGTGAATGTGACCTCCCTGGAAATGGAGTCTCGGTAGACATAACTGAGTTAGAATGAGGTCACAGGGCAGGGTCTGATCGGTACCCGGCATCCTTCTAAGAAGAGGGGAATTCAGAAGTGGAATGCTCAAGGGCAAGGCTGTACGAAGACACAGGTGGACCGCAGTGAAGCTGTCACCAGCCAAGGAAAGCCAAGAACCGGGGGCAACACCAGAAGCCAGGAGACAGGCATGGAACGCCTCTTCCCTCAGAGCCTCTAGAAAGGTCCAGCTCGGCTGAGGCCTTGATTTCAGACTTCGGGACCCTGAACTGATGGGAATACGTTTCTATTGTTTTACGCTGCCCAGTCTGTCACTGATTCCAGGAGCCACAGGACACTCGTACACTCCCCGACCCCAACTCCTGGCAACCACCCATGGCACTTATGAGAGGCGGAGTCCAGGAGCCACAGGCGTGCGTGGCCACTGCGGTAATCCTAAAACCGGACGCCTGCACACAGAGAACTGCTCCACGAGGCTCCTTCCTTAAGACTCCATGCCACTGGCTTCCTATTTCATACTGGGAAAAGCTGGATTAAAAACCATCTCTGTCCGAGATTACCAATTCAGCAACACCCTCTGTGACCTTGAACTGTGTCTATGGAAAGTTCTGGAAGGAAAGTCCATCTGATTTTAGGTGGAGATGTCCTACTACATCAGCCTCAGACAAAACATACTTAGATGCCTGGCAAGGGCCCTGCCTGGAAATGACCGGATTCCAGGACGGCTGAAAACTTGTTTGGGGAGGATACTTGCTCTAAAGAGAATTTTAAGACCGAGCACGGCACTCTGCACGCCTGCTGATTTCTTCAAAGGGTTAGGCGGGAAGCCTGGGCAAGCGAGGGATCCCACGGAGCTGCTGAGAAAGCAGGACGGGCCCGGGGATCAGCAGGTCTGAAGAGACCCGCCCCCAGTCTCAGGGGATTACATCTGCTCCCCAGGAGTGCCTTTCAGCAGGGCTGGGAATTACTGGCCCGTTCCACCGACCCGGGTTCAAATCCCAGCACGGTCCTTACTTGGGGCACAACTCTTGACAAACCCCAGCTCTGCCGGCCCCCATGTTCTCTGCCATCTGATGAGGGATGCGCCATCTGCCTGACACGACACAAGCGGATAAAGGTGGCTGGCACACAAGGAGCGTCGACACGCACTGGCCACTCGCTGGACCCGCTCCCTGTCCAGGAGCCGCCCTGTTTCCTACCTAAGAACTGCTGCCCGTCCCCGTCCAGGTGGATTGATTTCACCGGAAGTTCATGCCTCGTGGTGTCCAGGGCCGTCGCGAACGTCTTGTACTGCTCCTTAAAGCGCTCGGCCACAGCCTCGTAGGGGCTGAGCATCTCAATCTGCAGGCAGGAGGGAACGAGCTTTGTCAGACAAGACCCAGTCGCGCACTTGGGGAGTCCAACAGTCCGTGTGAGGTGAAGACAGGCCGTTCTTTCAGAATCTCCTAAGGAATCCTCCAGGAAGCTTACGTGGGTGTGGCGGCTCTCCAAAGGCTCAGCCAACAGCAAAGTGGCCCAGGCTGCCTATGAACATGGTTTCCAGAACATTCCAGGACCAGGCCCTCACCTTAGGGAGCTTGGGCCCTCCTGCTTCAGAGAATTGAGCTGAAATGTCTGCCCCCTTGTAAGACTACCCCAGCAACCCCCTTCTCCTTCATACATGCTGTCAGGGTCCTCGTGGGGGGTTGTAAGGACACATTTGCTTACTTGTCTTTCCTTTTCCTAACACTGTGAGTTCCATGAGAACTGAGACCTCGATCTTAGCTCAGGGCCTGGCCGCAGGGTGTTCTCTCTCTCTCTCTCTCTGTTTCACACACACACACACACACACACACACACACACACGGTATTATGGATTGATCACGTTCCCCCAAATTCCTCTGTTGATGTCCCAACCCCCAGCACCTCAGAACACGACCTGATTTGGAGACAGGGTCTTCACGGAAATAACGGGAGTTAAGATGGAAGTTGTTAGGGTAAGTGGGCCCTGATCAGAGTTCGAGACACACGTCAGGCTCTGCGCTGATGGTGCAGAGCCTGCTTGGGATATTCTTTCTCTCTCTCTCTCTCTCCCTGTCTGCCTCTCCCCCACTCGAGTTTTCTCATTCCCAGGGCTCTGTCCCAGTGCTGACCACACGGCACCAAGACCTCGTCTCCCACCAGCACCCTGGCCCTGCAGGGAGGCCTGGACTGCATCTTCGTGTCACTGAGCACAAGCGACAGGTGCCTGAAGAATACGTGCACGTGTGTGATGAAGGGACAGGTCCCTGTGGCTGGTTGGTACTTGACGTCACAGCCCCGTCCTCTGAGAAGCTGTCACAGACTGACACCCAGCGGTGTCAAAAGCTGGCCGCAGAGTGAGCGCCCGGCGGCAGTGACACGTACCGTCAACAGTCCCTCCAACTTCCCCGCCGGGACCACCCCTCCGGGACACGTGGCTCGGAGACCAGTCACTGCTGACCTGAGCGTCTAGGATGTCTGCCAGCTCCCGCTTCCTCTGACAGAGGAGAAGTTTGCGCTTCAGCTCGTGGGCCTTTTTCTGCAGCTTCTCCCTCTCTTTGCACATTAGTAATAAGTTTCTTTCTGCCTTTTCTTCGAATGGAACCAGGTTGTTCTCCATCTGTTGAGTGTGCAACAAGAGCTCAGGCCGGAGGAAACTCCTCTCTGCGGCTGACAAAGGCCGCCTTCCACCCACGTCACGCGGGAACGAGGCTCCGTTCTCACCTTTACGGCCAGTAGAGTCAGGAGCAACGTTTGGGATTCCATCATTTCCATCGACTCAGACGGGCCCTCGAGGGTGAGAAAAAGACATTTTTGGTTGCCGACGAATTGGTATAAATCTAGCTCTCTCCCCCAGAGGGGCAGAAACCTAACCTTTACAAACTTTACTCAGTTCAGGAGTTTGAGGATTCTGTAGGTCAACCCACTGTGTCTACTTTCCAGTTTGGTCTTTTTGGGCACTCTGGGAGAAGGCAGAGGAAGGTCTGGCCCCGTCCCGTGGCTGGCTGGTGAAGGGCCAGCCAGGGGGCACCCATCCGGTCACCGCCACACTGGAACCAGGTCTCGGGCCTCCCACCCCCGTGAGACCGCAGCCCAGCTGTCCTCCCCTGGGGACACCGCCCGGCCCCGGGCCTCCCCGAGCACAGCATCAGCAAATAAGGCCCCAAATCTCATTTTTCACGCGATCTCGCATTCGTAACTACTCCTGTATGTGTACTTGGGGAAACGTAAGCTCTAGGAACATTCTGAAAACACGCGTGGTCTCCGGTTTGTCCTAAAACGCACGGCTGGCTTGTTCAGTCATAAAGCCTCAGGGCCTTGAGTGGCACCTGAATGGGGCAGGAGCTGGTATCAGGTTTCTCTGAGTAGCTTCCCTTTCATTTCGGACACTTACTGGGCTCTTCTTCTGTGAAGCCGAAAAGGACGTCGACTCGGTTTTCTTTGACATCGTTTTTTCTAACTGCGGAGTCTTTCTAACCATGCTTTTGTCTAAGGCCAAGGAGAGCATTTTGAAGGTGAGAGGAGCTTCCTTCGGAAGCCGACTGGGACAACCCCCCGCTAGGGAAAGCAGGGGCAGGGCGGACGGCTTACCGTTGATGGCCGAGAGGTCCAGGTCAGGCGGGGCGGTGCCGTGCCCTTCCAGCAACGTAGACTGCAGGTCTCCTTTCCCAATGCCACTGTTGTCTGTGGGCCCAGGGAGAACCCCCAGAGGTCAGCACGGTCTGCAAGGTACTGCACGCCTCCGCCGGGAAGCCGGCAACCTCTCTGGATGCTACTACCTGCTTCCAAAAACTCAGCTTCTTGGGAGGTGAGCAGCACCGAAGGCTGAGAAAGCTTTGCGACTCCCCAGCCAGCGGGTTGAATGGCTTTCTAAGTAGAACTAGAAATGAGACGCAGGCTTTATAAGCCTTTCTGCGTAGCTTAATAAAAAAAATGCTGTGTTCTGGGTAGGAAGTCTGGTACGCGCCACGTACTTGTCCTTCCCTGTGTTTTTCCCTTCTTTCTCCAGCGGCTTCTGGACTGTTCATCTTCCCTGGGAGTTCCCTTCATCTTTACCTCTATTTAAAACTGGGAAATTATGCCTTACACCGTCTAAAATGGGCCCTGGGGTACTGCGGGCTTCAACTAGGCAAGGGCTCCAGTGGGCTGCAAAACGAACAGACAGTATGTGGAATTCTCTGTCGTGTTAGGAACTAAACAGAAAGTGATTTAATGAGCAGCCGTGAGGGGCGCCTGGGTGGCGCAATCGGTTAAGCGTCTGACTTCAGCCAGGTCACGATCTCGCAGTCCGTGAGTTCGAGCCCCGCGTCAGGCTCTGGGCTGATGGCTCAGAGCCTGGAGCCTGTTTCCGATTCTGTGTCTCCCTCTCTCTCTGCCCCTCCCCCATTCATGCTCTGTCTCTCTCTGTCCCAAAAAGAAATAAACGTTGAAAAAAAAAATTAAAAAAAAAAAAAAAAAGAAACAAAAATCGATTGACCTCGTGGGTAAGGGGGGAGATGAGACTTTATTGCTATTGTTTTTGCACTGGTTCTAGGTTTTGTCATCCACGTGTACAGACAGCATTTCCACTGAGAAAAGTAATCTCCTAGGGAGCTAGACGGTGGAGCTCGAATAAGCAGTATCTCTTAATTATCATAGTTATGTTTTTTTCATTAATGTGTATTTATTTTTTAGTATATGTGCTGCCGAAGCGAGCACAATGTTTATTTATTTTTGAGAGACAGCGCGCGCGGGGGAAGGGCAGAGGTGGGGGAGGTGGGGTGGACGGAGACAGAGGATCCAAAGGGGGCTCCGTGCTGACAGCAGACGGCCCGACACGGGGCTTGAACTCACAAACCGTGAGATCATGACCTGAACCGAAGTTGGATGCTCAACGGACTGAGCCACCCAGGCGCCCCCGGATGTGGCCAGCCCCATTTCTGACCCCTCTGGGTTGTACTCCAGCCTTCCCGGCTTGACCCACGGCCCTCAACCCAACTGCATGAGGAGAGACCAGAGAGCCGGCCCCAGTTTCACGTGCTGTTTCTCAGTCATGCCCCCGGGTCAAGAACAGCACAAATGCTGACAAACAACTAGACCAGGACCAGCAAATTTTCAAGCCCCCAAAATGTGACTACTGCTGTTGACCGGAGGCCCTACTGACAAAATAAAGTCAATCAGCGTGTATTTTCTATGTTGTATGTATTATACACGGCATCCTTACACACGCTGTATCGCTCTTCTGTGTACGTTCTTATACGTACCGCACCCTTACGACAAAGTAAGCTAGAGAGAAGGAAACGTTAAGGAAGTCACGAGATAAAATACGTTCACGCCACTGCACTATGACAAACCCGCATATAAGCACACCCAGGCGGTTCAAACTCGTGTTGTTCAAAGGTCAACTGTACTTCATTTTTAACGATGAGACTCAAAGCTGTTGCCGTTTTGAACAAGGAGGCATGGGCCAAGGAACGGTTTTGCTTTTTATGAGCTGCTTTCGTGCCAAAGAGCTGCCGGTGATCGCTGGAGAAGTGGGCACGTGACGAGCTGGAGGAAGCGCCTGGGGAGAGGCCTTCCCAGAGTCCGGGATGGGCACAGGGATTACAACGGAACACCTAATACACAGTGACGATCTGAGTGGGGGGTCATGAGGGAGTTTCCACCCTCCTTGTCCACTTTCCATTCTTTTTTACAAGGAACACCTATGTCAACAATCAGGAAAACTGCAAGGTTTTCGTATCACTTTGGGGACAGCTTCTAGAACGGGTCAGGGGACACCATTACGAAGAAGACCTAACCCAAGGTGGCGAGAGACAGGAAGATGAGGCCTCACGCCCCTTCTGAGTCTTGCTTCTGGAAGTCCCACCCAAGAAATAGTCACGTGACCAAGGAAGCGCCATGTTGGAAAGGTGGCTCTTCTCCGGGGCCATACAGGACGTAACCTCCCCTTTCCCCCTGCCATTTCCCTACAGCTCCCCACATGCTGCAAATTTGTCCTCACACAGAAACACTTTAACTAGCTGCTGCTTCTGACGCTTCCCAGAAAGAGGGAGCTTGACTTTAGCGTACTTGAAAACAAAATTCACCACCGTGTTCATCCCTTACTGAATGGACTTCAGAGCTGTCTCCCACCCTCCTCCATCTTTACACACCTTTGCTCTTCTGGAGCAGGTGGACTCTCCTTGCACCTTCGGGCATCTTCCCACTGGTCTTTAATGCATCTGCTGCAGAAGCCTGTTAGAGGAACACATGACATTTAGGGCAAAAGACACCTCCCCTGCACGAGAAGGGGCCCCTTCATGGTCTGTGCAATTTGCACCTGCTATTACTTGGAAGCAAGGCGTAGACAAAAAGAGTTCTGACCTGTAATTACCATATACACGGGATGAACTAATTTTGTCAAAAAGGATACCCTCACATGCACAGAATATAGGAAAACACCAAAAAGTGTACCAAGGATTATCTCTGGCATGGCAGGTTCCAGTTGACTGATATTCTACATGCTTTATAGTATTTACAAGATTTTTATTTTATTTTATTTTATTTTATTTTATTTTATTTTATTTAAGTAGGCTCCGTGCCCATCACGGGGATCGAACTCACGACCCTGATATCCAGAGTCACACGTGCTCTACCAACTGAACCAGCCAGATGCCTCCCCCCTGCCCTGCATTTGCCAGTTTTAGACAAACAACATATTACTTCAGTCATCAGGAAAAATAAAAGTTTTGTACAGGTATTAATCTCCAAAACATTAAAAAAAAAAAAAAGCCATGCAGAGTTGGCAAACCATTACAATAACATACAAGCAAAAAGAAAATCTCCTAAAGAGCAAGAATATTTCAATGCGTAGACACCACTCCTATTCAACCCCCTACTGGAGGTCTCAGAATAAAAAATAAAAGGTAAACAGATCAAAAAGCAAGAAGTAAAACTCTCTTCTTACAGATATGACATGATTTACAAAGAAAATCCCAAACGCCACTCAAACTAATAAAGTTTATTTAGCAAGATTGCAGGATCCAGGGTCAACATAAAAAAAGCTCATTTCTAGCAATGAACAAATCAGGAAAGTGAAATTCAAAGACAGTACTATATAAAAGTTTCAGTAAGGAAAAAACAAAGCTATGTATGGTGATAGGTATTGACTAGATTTACTGGGGCAACCATTTTGCAACATATACAAATGCTGAATCATTATGTTGTATACCTGAAACTAATATAACTTATGTCAATCATACCTCAAATTAAAAACGAATTTCTTCATTTATAAAAAAAGAAAGGGGTGCCTGGGTGGCTCAGTTGGTTAAGCGTCTAACCTCGGCTCACATCACGATCTCACAGTTTGTGGGTTCGAGCCCCACGTGGGGCTCTGTGCTGACAGCTCAGAGCCTGGAGCCTGCTTCAGATTCTGTGTCTCCCTCTCTCTCTGCCCCTCCCCCACTTGCCTTGTCTCTTTCTCAAAAATAAATAAAAATTAAAAAAAAAAGAAAAAGAAAACACAGTATCACGTATAGCAGCACTAAAAACCACCAGATACTTAGGTATAAACCTAACAAAATATAGGGAAGGCCTATAAGGAAAGGAAGGCCAACATGACCAAATAAATGGATAGGTGTACCACATCCATACATTGAAAGGCTTGGTGTTTTTAGGATGCTATCCTCCCTAAACTGATGCACAGATTCAATACATTCAAGATCCCAGCAGAAATTTGGTAGAAAACGGCAAGCTAAGTCTAAAACTTACATAGAAAAGCAAAGGGACTAGGAGAGCCAGTGTTTGGTGAATAGAGTGGGAGAATTCACACTAACTGATTTAGAGACTGCAGTAAGCTTGGCATCTGGAACTGGCTCAAGGACAAGTAGATCAATGGGAAAAAATGGAATCCAGAAGTGATGCGTACAAAAAACGTCAAGTGCTTGTCAACAGAGGTGGTGACAATACAATGGCAGAAGGAAGGTCCTTTCAACCAATGGTGCTGGAACAAGAAGACATCCATACACTTAAAAATGAACTTCAATTCCATTATCACACCAGATACCAAAATTAATTCAAACTGGATCACAGACCCAAATGTAAAATCTAAAACTATAAAAGTCATAGAAGAAACCATGGGAGAAAACCTTTGTGATCTTGTGTTAGGCGAAGATTTCTTAGGTGAGATACCAACAGCATGGCCCATAAAAGCAGAAATCCATTAAGATGGACTTCATCAAAATTGAGGATTCAATTCTCCTCAAAAGACCCTACAGAGAAGGACAAGACAAGCTACACACTAGGAGAAAATATCTGAAAATCACCATAAAGGGTTGGGGCCCAGGGGAGAGAAAGAGTTCTCCAAACTCAACAATGAGAAAACAACCCAATTTAAAAACGGGCAAAAGATCTGAAAGAACACACCAACAAAGATACAGGAATGGCCAGTAAGCACATGAAAAAATACTCAAGATCAGGGGCGCCTGGGTGGCTCAGTCGGTTAAGCGTCCGACTTCGGCTCAGGTCATGATCTCACGGTCCGTGAGTTCGAGCCCCGCATCGGGCTCTGTGCTGACGGCTCAGAACCTGGAGCCTGCTTCGGATTCTGTGTCTCCCTTTCTCTCTGACCCTCCCCCCATTCATGCTCTGTCTCTCTCTGTCTCAAAAATAAATAAACGTTAAAAAAAAAAAAAAATTAAAAAAAAAAAATTCTCAAGATCAGCGGTTGTTCAGGAAAATGTAAATTAAAACCACAACAAGATACCACTTCACACCCACCAGAATGGTTTCCATCTCAAAAGTACCGACTGGAACTCTCCACAGCGGAGCCACTTTGACCTGGAGCCACTTTGGGTAACAGGTGAGCAGTTTCCTACGAAGCCAAAAATACACCTACCCTACAATTCCTCTCCTGGGAGACCTGAGAACGCATCTACACGGAATCCCACAACAGGAATGTTTGAGGTGGCTTTGTTCACAATTGCTCAAAATGGGAATCAAACCAAATGTCCTTCCCTCGCAAACGCTAAACACAGCATGGAACATTCTTCAGCCATCAGAAGGAACCAACACTCACTGCGACAGGCAACCACAGGGAGAGACCTCCTCTCCTTTATGTCAAAGAGGCCAGACGCAAGAGGCTGCATCCCGTGTGACACCTTTTAAATGACCTTCCGGAAAAGGCAAGGCTACAGAAACAGAAACAGGTAACCTCCTGGGATGCAGTGGGGCTGGCTTCATTGGAGCACCGAGGGATCTTGGGAGTGACAGACTGTTCGGTATCTTGACTGTGGTGTCTGTGACTGGGTGAGTTTTTGCCCAAACTCGCAGAACTGTAGGCTGGAGAGTGACGCCTTACTCTACGTAAACTGCATATTAAGAGATGGGGGAAAAAAAAAAAAAAAAAAGAAGAAAGAAAATGGACAAGCTCTTAGAGATGGAAACTACCTCAGCAGGGAGACACATAGGGTGCTGTAAACAAGTCTGCAAGGCGACATTAAAATTATGAGGCACGGACTGTGATCTTTTGTTGAAAATCACTTCAACAAAATCACTCCGGCTGATGACGTGTCCGTGTAGGTTCATCAGTTACAAATGTGCATCTCTCTGGTGGGGGGGTGTTGACCAGGGAGGCTATGAGGGTGTGGGGCAGGGATTCTACGGGAAATCTCTGGATTTCTGCTCAATTTTGCTGTGAACCTAAAACTCCTCTAAAAAAAAAACAAAAAAACTAAGTCTGTTGAAAACAACCAACCACGCCCAAGGAGTGACATCAGTTTGTGAAAAGGTTTCCTTTTTCCTCAAGTGGGATCTTAAGTCACACTATTACTCAAGTTTGTTTATGTATGTAGTCCTTCTCGAAGACCCGGTAGGTGTTTTTCAAACACCAGTCAAGGGGGCACCTAGGTGGCTCAGTTGGTTGAGCGTCTGACTCTTCTTGATTTTAGCTCAGGTCATGATCTTGCAGTTTGTGAGTTTGAGCCCTGCATCAGGCTCTGCACTGACAGTGCGAAGCTTGCTTGGGATTTTCTCTCTCTCCCTCCCTCTCTGCCCCTCCCCTGCTCTCACCTTAGTTCTCAAAATAAATAAACTTAAAATTCTATAAATACCCGCCAAGGCCAAAGACTGTGCGCTGGGCACCTGACAGAACTGTTTCAGGACAGAATCCAGAAAGGAATTATCAGGTTGAAAGGCAGGAACAATTTCAGGTTTCAATCGAGGTCATGTCTTTGCAAAGGGGATCCTCAGAGAGACCGCTGCTCACAAAAGAGACTCAAGACTGGGAACGAAGGACGAGACAATCACAGAGGCTGCTGGGTGAAATCCCCGAAAGGCTTGTTCGGGGACCATGCTGTGCCTGGCTCACGTGACTTGTGTCAGAATTCCAAGTTCTGACGGAGCTCTATTCAGAACATTCAAAAAACAGTCGTTACCTTTTTGGTGGTTTTCTTCTCGTACTGCAGGTATCGGGACTCAACCACTCTTCCACCTGTGGGGGACACGTTGTTGGTTTATAACAAAACTACAACAGTGGAGTGTGAGAACTGGCCCACCCCACCCCTGCCATGGAGAGCCCGGTACTATGCCCCCTCACCAACCCCCCCCCCCCCCCATCAACAGCAGGGGCAGCAGAACTGTTCCTCCTTGCTCCTCTCAGATCCTGTCCTTTGGCATCCTCGAGCATGTATGGGACACCAACTGTATACAACAACATGGATGGGATACTTGCGGCATCCGAGTCGCTGGGCTAGGGACAGAGCCCCAGAGAGCTGCAGAAGCTATGATGGAGGAATATGAGGGAATAAGCTCAAAGCAGAAAGTGGATTCGGGGGCAGGGAAGGGACAGGAAGCAAGACTTTCCACAGAGGGGCATGTATTTGCCTCCTCGTGTCTTTCCCAGCTCACGCCCTGCGGTCAAGACCCCAACCACCCCTTCCTTCACCCAGGTCTGTGTCTGACCCACTCATGGTACAGGACTTTCACGCCTCTTTACCCCCTTACCTAGCTTAGGACTGCTCGGGAGCCAGGCTCAGCACCAAGCCATACATCTTGGTGACAGCGCAGCCCCAGGCACCCTTCCTGCTGCTCTGTGGCAGCAAGGGGGTGTCTCTCAACAGCCCCAGTGACCACGCACCGTCCTCTGCTCTGTCTCCCCACCCCCCCCCCACCCCGGACCCTCCCTTGCACTTTCTCCTCCCACTTCCCACAGGGGGCCCATCCCTCCAGTTAGCTAGGGACCAGATTCCACTTCACTGGCAAGACAGAAGCAGCTCCAGGAGACCCTCCCACCTCAGCATCCAGCAGCCTCCCAAGTTCAGGGCCATATCCCGGCCCCACCACGTGGAGGGACCTCTGTGCTTTGGGGTAAAGCAAACCCTCCACTCTAGGTGCCAGAGCCCGGCCCTCACCCCCACTCCCCAACCCCAGTCCCCCTCTCCAGTGGTCTTCCTGCCATTATTTCTCCCTCCACCTAGACCCTCCCCCCCCACTTCTCCACTCCCCTTTACGATGCCAGCTCCTCTTCCTCTCCTCTCTCCTGAATCCCACTCCGGTCCAGTCTGGCTTTCCCGATCACCACTGCACCAAAGAAACCCTTTTTGGCAAGACCGCTGAGATCTCCCTGCCCCAAAGCCCACCAACCAATTCTTAGTCCTCACTCTGAGCAACGGCGCTTGCTGGCACCCTCCTCCCTAAAACACCCTGTGCCCTCCTGGCCGGCTGCCCCCTTGGTGGCTGAGAATGGGCTGCCTTGCACATCCATTAGCTGGTAAAGCCTGAGCGCCTCCGGGCACCTCGCGCATCTCACATTCCCACCTCGCTGCCCTCGCTCCTGTTCCTGCCTCCGTGACCACTTTTGCTGTCCCTCCAACCAGCAGGCATGTGCCTGCACCTGCCCTCCTTCCCAGCTCCGCTCAGCCCAGCACCTCCCTTGGACCAGGAAGCCACCCACATCCTGTTCTATCCACAAGGTCCAACACACCCCATGTCTCCTTACTTCTCCATCTGATGCGCAGCCAGTCTGGTCTGCTCAAGGCTAAATGCCACTGCCCAGTAGGGAGTAGGTGCTCAGCCAGGCATCCAGTGCACGATTCTACGTTTTTTCTAGGTACACCCAGAGCTCAGAGATGTCCCCTTTTTACTGAAGAGACCCAGAAAGAGTGACACGATTAACATCACACAGTTTGACAACTTGGTTAAGTGACACGGTGATCTCGACCGGATCTTCAGGCCAGGATTTCATCTTTCACTGGGGCTGGAGATGCGGCCACAGCCCTGAGTGGAAAGGAGGTACATCCAGAGTTCATGGGGAGCATGGAGCTGGACGAGGAGCTAGTGGTTGCCCCGAGTGAGCCCTGGATGTGGAAGAGCCACGCCTGCGGGGTGAGTGGGCTCAGACGATCGGGCAGGAGGCATTAAGGGTCAAGGCCAAGAACAGGCAGGGGCCGGGAGAGAAAAATCAAGATACACCAAGGGTCTGCCGCTGGACGTCAAGTGAGGATCAGGGCAAAGAACACCCCCCCCCCCCACCCCCTTCTAAGCACAGGAAACCATCCTGTTTTCAGTCCAACACCATCAGCAAAGGGTTTTGCTCCTCTGGAAGGATCGGAGGCCTGGGGTTCCTTGAACATCTCTGACAAGCAGTTTCAAGTTTCCAGAAACTAAAATGTACATGTTTGTTTTAAACAGGGGTGGATTCTCCACAGAAGCAGTATTGTGACGAAGGATATAATTTGCGTTCAAGAACCAGACCACGTGTAAACATAATAAACGTTAGAGACGAGATCATCGAGCAGCACTGTAGCGTATGAACCTCCAGTCCCTTGGAACTGGAATTCTGCTCTAACTCTGCACTGGCCCACAGCGCACTTGGAGGAAAACAGTTCACTGTATCAGAGGCTTGAGCTCCGACAAGGGGGATCCTCCAGTCTACTGCCCCAAGTGGCACTGACTGCCAAGAGTCAAGGGAGGCTGTGAGCAGTGACAGCAGACCCACACGGGGACCCCAGATGTGGGCACGCCCCTGAGGCGCTTACGGAGAAGAAGCGGAGACTCCAGGGTTCAAAAACAAGTTCGGCTCATGCTCTCCTCACTCACACTTCCTAGTGGTGAGTCCTGGACACAGCCCGTGACGCCCCCCCCCCCCCCCCACCCCCCATGGCTGGAAGGGCCCGCTGCCCTGGATGACGTCCGCCGGGACCTGCCGCACCCCTGGCTGCAGGGCTGGGTGACCAGATTCAGCATCACGCAAAGGTGTGTGTGAAATAAAGTCTTAGCTTCCCTGCTCCGGCCAGGGCTTTTCTTCCCCAAAAGCACTTTCTGAAACTGGATCGTGAGGTAGCTTGCAATTTTGCTCACCTTGTGTTCTGCTTCCTTTCATCTTAGCGCCACTAGGAGTACCGGGACCCCCTGAGGAAGGCTTCCTAGAAGAGGGAGATGGGGATCTTGTTAACATAGTTGGCTAGGCTCAGGGAAGGCAGCGAGGAGCCTGGGCTTCCTCGGGACAACCCAGTCCCGGCACCCTGATGTCCGCGAGTCCGGGCCGCCTTCACTGGAACACAGACACAGAGCCCCTGCCCCGCAGAAGCTGAGGAGGGCCCAGAGGGGTAAGAGTGAGAAGAATGAGCATGTTTGCCAAGCCTCAAAGATCTCAACTTAGGTCAGGGGTTCATTAATTCATCAGGCGTTTAAGTTCCAACTGTATGCACCTGATGCCACCTGGTAAAGGGAGACGGAGCTCCTTCCTGAGAGGCAAAAACAGCGTTTTCCCGTCAGGCAATGTCAAGAGTGCCCCGGACAGGCAAAGAGGTGAGGGGTAGGCGAGAGACAAAGCCCTGTTTGCTCAGGTTCATGGCGAAGGACGTCCAGAGACAGGGATCAACAAGGCCAAGGGCACAGGGCAGAGAAGAATGATGTCGAAATGGAAATTGATCAGCCCTATGGCTTCGCAGGGAACCCAGGCAGGGATACAGGATCAGGAGGAGAGAAAGCTGGGCTGGGCTGGGCTGGCAGAGTCCTGACTTCCCAGCTTAAAGGCTCAGATCTATTTCTATAGCCTTCTTACTGGTAACCTTTCTCTGTAAAGGGCCAGACAGTAAATATCTTCTGCTTCATGGGCCATAGGTTCCTGCCAGAAAACAAGGAACCCTGAATGTTATTCAGCCCTAAAAAGACGTACTGATACATGCTAAAATGGATGAATCTCAAAAATATTATCCTGGGGGCACCTGGCTGGGCTCAGTTGATGGGGCATGCGACTCTTGAGTTCGAGCCCCACAATGGGGGTAGAGATTACTTCAATAAATAAACCTTTTAAAAGTATATATATTATCCTAGGTAAAAGAAGCCGGGCACATAAGGCAACATTTTGTATGATTCCATCTGGAAAGTCCAGAACAGGCGAGTGAGACAGAAAGCTGATTGGTGGTTGTCAGGGTCAGCAGGCTGCAGGAAGAACGGGGAGTGACTGCAAATACATACAAAGTTTCCTTCTGGGCTGGTGAAAATGTTCTAGAACTAGACAGAGTTGGTAGCTGCACCTTGTGACGGTCTTCAGGCCATTAAATCGCTTGCTTTAAAATGGTTAATTTGATGTTATGTGCCTTTCATCTCTATTTAAGGAAAGAAAGAATGAAGCCTGATGTCATGGGGGAGAGGGAACCTTGAATCAGGAGAGTCAGCGATGCCTCCCAGGTGTCCCGTCTGGGCAAGGGGGAATGCCACGAACAGAGACTAGCAACTCGGAAGGTGCACATTGAGGGGCGGGGCAGGGCAGGGGCCTGGTGCTGTAACCCCTGCTGACATCAGGACACAAGCCCCACTGGTCACAAAGTGACCTGTTCAGCTCACGGCAGCCACCTCCTGTGTGGCAGGTTCTGAGGACCCCAAGTCGGTGCTGGGCCACAGTGGGGAGAGGCAACCTCACAAATGTTCACTAGGTGCCGGAAGTTCTGCTCCTTTGCAAAATCCTCCCAATCCTACAACTACCTCACCGTTGGCCTGCTTTATCCTTGTTTTCTAGACGAGGACCTGAGGGTTTGAACAGGTCACCCCTGGCAAGTCTCAGAGCTGGCAAGGGACAGAGCAAAGATTCCCTATGGGGTCAGAGCTAGGGCTCTGGAGTCAAACTGAATGTGGGGAGGGGAGTTCATTGCACCTGTGCCAGCCTCTGGTACCACCCCCCTCCCCCCCAAAACGTCCGAGAGACTAATGGGAATCTCAGGATAACGCAGGGTGGAGAAAACCCAACCAATTTCAGTCGGCCTATTTAACTTCAATTTGCACTGGAACAATAAACATGGGCCGAAAGCACAAATAAAACAAACCCAGCCCAAGCATCACACCTGGCACCGCCAAGTGTTCAAAGTCTGTCTCTCTTGTTCCTGCTGTGACAAATGACCTTCCCTCCCTGAGCCTCTATTATGTCACCTGTAAATGGGATGCGTAGAAAAAAAGAGACTGGAAAGATTAAAGGAGACAGTTTAGTGGCCCAGCACTGTCCACTACAAAACGTTAACTGTAATAACCCCAGATCACATTCAGGAGCCACGCACTGTTGTAAGAGCTTTTCAGTTTCACACAAGGCCTACAAGATTGAGCGGCGGCGTCATTCCGCCGATTTCGCAGGAGAGGAAGGCGGAAGCACAGAAAGGTTAAGCCACTAGCCAAGGCTCGCCCCGCACCCACATAACTGACTCGGGACTCAAGGTCTAGTTCCGCGCCCACGCTCCCGAGCATGCGCAGAGGCCGCACCCCGCCTCCCCGAGCCTGTGCACTCTCGGTGGGTCCAGAAGGGATCAAATCCCCAACCCCCAACGCTGCTGGCCCTCCCCCACCAGCTCCCGGCCATGGCCTTCTCGCCGGCACCGACAAAATCCAGGCCCGCGGCGCCTCAACTCACCCAGCACTGCGCCCCGACGAATCCGCCATTTCCCGCCTTTAACTCAAAGGCCGGCTCTTCAAGTCCGTGTGCCCGCCCTCTCGCTCCGGACCGGGCCATATTGCGGCGCCATAGGAGGGGTGGCCACGGACCTCAGGGAGCGTGCCTGCGGGTGGAGCGGGCGAACCTGGCTCGCGCGCCTCGCTGTGTTCCCCTCACACTTGGTTTCACCCACCAGAGGCAGGAGGCGGTGGCCGGAGCCCGTAGGGAGGAGGCGGGTCTTCGGGACGCTCCGCCCTGCGGCGCTCTGGCGTCACGCCCCAGCCCCGCCCCTCCGAAACCCGGAAGCGGGAGCGCGCGGGGGAGCGGCGGGCGCGGCGGGGCGGAGCGGCCCGACCAGTGGTGGGCGGTCGGGCGGGCGGGCGGCCGGGCGGGGACCGGCCCGGGACCGGCGGCGCGCGGCGGCCGAGGCCAAGGTGAGTGGCGGCGGCCGCGGGTCGGGGGCTCGATCTCCAGGCTCGCATTGGCGGGCTGCCTTGGAGGATACGGAGCTGAGGATTAATGGGAGGAGGCGCGAAGGCAGGAGTCGAGGGAGCGGGAACGAGCTTGGGGGTCGTGAAGGGGTTGCTGGCGATGGGGTGGGAGCGGGATGGTTGAGGAGAAAGTTGATGGGAAGGGCCTGGTGAGGGAGCTTACGGATGGGGAGGGAGCAGGTCTTGTGGCTTTGAGCAGCTTCTCTGGAGGACGTGGCTTTAGTGGTAGTTGGGGGGTCGCAGGAAACGGGGCTAGGAGCGGGGAGGCAAGGAGGCGGGGTTGAGAGGCCCAGGCTGGGGACGTGGGGCAAGGCCGGTGGGGGGACAGCTGAGATGCGATTGAGGGAAACAGTATAGGACGGCCTGGGACCGTCTGCCTTCGGTGGACGGGGTAGGGAATGGTTCCTGGGGGAGGGAGGCGCCTGGGATTCAGTGGGTGCTCAAATCCTGGAGGTCTGAACTCCCTGGTGTGGAGGCCGGCGGAATGGGGAGGGGGGAAATGGGGGATGGGAGAGGGGGAAAAAACTGTGGCAAGAACTGAGGGCCAGTTGGGGTGGGGGGGGATAGAGAGGAGAGGAAAGGACAAGAGTGGCCCTGTACAGACATTGGGGTGCAGCCCATATCATTTGGGGGGTCCCCTTTCTCTCTGGATTCTCCTATTTCCCGACTTCATCCCCAACCTCTGGGTAACTGGAGCGAGTCCCCGGTGCCCTCTAGGCTGGTGTTCTGGTATTTGGAAAACCGCACCACTCTCCTAAGACAGGGCTGGCTGGAGCCCTGGGGTCCCAGGGAGCAAAGAAGGAGGCTCCGGACCTCGTTGGGGGCCCGGAATTGGGTTTAGGGGGGAGGGAACGGGTGTGCACACACCCGCGTGTGCTAAGCTGTCACCACCTCCTCGGAGTTGCATCCTTGGACTTAAATGGGTAAAACGACATACAGGAAATCTGTCCCCCGGCGGCGGCTGAGCTCACAGCCGGGGAGAGGCAGGGCAGCCACGGCGGCAGCCAGCAGCAGCCAGCCCACATGCGCTCCCTCCTCTCCCTTCTCTCCCGGGCGCCCTGTAGGCTAGGGGACTTTAAGGGAAAGCCTGTCTCACTCACACCTCTTTGTCTGAGGTGGGAGCTGGTGGGGACATTGTGTCTTGCAGGTGGAGGGTCCCAGCTCCTACCTTTCTGAGGTGTATTCTGGCCTTGGAGGCTCCAGTCTCTTAAGGCATCCAGGAGCAGTGGGGGGGCCCCTTGGGCATCTGAGCTGGGAAGTTGTTTCATCGTCCCATGGGCCGGCTCTGGCAAGGGCCTTGCACTGGGCGGTTTTAATCAGCATTAATTTCTCTTCTTTCCCAACTGTGGGGGATCCTTGTCCGGGATCTGCCAGAAGGGCTGGGGAGCCTGGGTTTATAGCTCATTCAGGAGATGAATCCGGATAGATGGAATGTAAAGAGGGCCACAGAGAGATAGCTGCTCCCTTTACTTCCAGAATGTTCTGGCCCTTATGGAAGGTAGCTTTTGGCCTTGCTTGCCCCAGGACACATTGTCAGAGCCCAGAGCCCAAAGTCATGCCTTCTACAGACATTCAGTGTGGGCTTGCCCTGGCCAGGATGCTCCCCCCCCCCCCCCCCCCCCCCCCCCCCCCCGCCCAATGAACAGGACTGGAATCTTCTGGTTACATGGCCCTGGTCGTTGTCTCCCTGGAGCGCAGCCAGGCAGGCTTTCACGGAGGGTCCTGTGTCTGGGGTCCTGACCTTGGTCAAGTCTCTTTGTCTGTGTCTTCACCTGCAAAATGAATGGATTGGCCTCAAGCAGCATTTCTCAACCTGAAAACCCAAGCCCTTTTCGATAACCTTCGTGTCTCTGGCATACAGCCCCCTCGTGTTTTATGCAGCCCCTGACTTCAGTGATCCCAGTTTTGTTCAACTTTCCATTGTATGGTTTGTATCCAAAAGACGATCTTTTTACTGCTCCTTTATCTTCCACATGGAAAATTCCACAAATTCCACCTTTGCTTTTGCACGTTACACCTGTTCCCTGAGCTTCAGCTGCATCTTTCTGGTTGGAAGTCGTCCCTGAGACCCTCTCTCAGTTCCAGGCCTCTGGCTCGGAGAAGAGGGTGGAGACTTGGGAATGTCCCCTTTCTGTTTGGCTGTGTGGTCTGTTTTCTGTCCCCAGCAGGGGCTAGTTAACTTGCCACTTCCCTTTCCTTGTCTCCCCCCCCAAAGTTGTGTCTTGGGTGAGCTTAGAGTTCAGTTAAGCCAGGGCTGATCCTTCCAGCACTGGGGGCTAGGCCCCAGGGACAGAGATGAGCCCTCATGCCCTGGAGGAGGGACATTCCAGTGTTCTCCCTCCCCGAGGAATGATGAAATTCAGAGTGCGTGGTCAGTGCAGCAACAGAGGTGGCGCAGGAAGTTGTGAAGACAGAATCAGGGATAAGCAGTGCAAGCTTTGGGGCTTGGGGGAGTTCTGGAAGGTTTCCTTGGAAGAAGTGGCAGGGTCCAAGCCAGGCCTTGAAGGATACAGAGGTGTTCAATCAAGCCAGGAAGCGGGAATTGCATGAGCAGATCCCTGCACAGCTCTGCTCTTTATTGAGCATCTTCTGTGTCGGAAGCTTTTATACCCATCTCTTTTATTCTGCCAACCCGCCGTAAGTGGTCTGGGTTCCTCTTTTCTCAGTATGGAAACTGAAGCTCAGTTTCCATAGTGGCGACCTCAGAGATGGTCCCCTGGGCTTTCCAGAAACATGAAGGATCATTAGAAACCTCCAACTGGCAAAGACCAAATTGCTAGAGCATGTTTCTCAGCTGCAGCACCATTGACATTTGGGGCTGGGTTATTTTTTGCTGTGGAAGCCACCCCACGCGTTACAGGGATAGCAAGCAGCATCCTTGGTCTCCACCCACTAGAGATCAATAATACCCCTCAAGTTGTGCCCACCAGATGTGGCTGTGGGTTTCTGGGGGCTCAAGAACCACCGCTCTGGGGTGAAATCTGGTTATTGCCCCAGGCCTACCTTTGCCTCCGTGACTCTTTGGTGTTTGATCCGCTCCCAGGGAACGGCAGCCAAGGGCAGGCGTGGGGTAGAGCGGCCAGCAACTGAATTCTGCCATCTGGTCAGTTCTTAATCTAGAGTCTTGATAAAAAGGAGACACGGTTGGGAAAGGACTGAGGGGGAGTTAGGCAGCGTGCCCCAAGAATGGACAGCAGAGGAGGACCAAGAGGTGAGCCAGGGCCATCTTCGCTCACTGGGACAGCACATGCCGTTGTCTTTCTCTTTGTCTTACAACTGACCTGGATTTCTGCAGGAACCGTCCCTCATCTCAGAACGAACTACGGGTTTTCTTCCGAGATTAGAGGTATTAGATTCTCTTCTCGAGAGCGACTTTGGAGGTGGCCCCAGATCAGCGTGGCTCTTGGCCCCAGACGCTGGCCTGTCCTCAAGCACAGACTCTCTAGCTTTTGCTCTTTGTGCGTCCTTCTCTGCTTGTTCCCCAGCCATGCCATAGCTGCTTTAACCCCACGGGAGGAAACAGCACGTTCTGGGGCCGCCCGACCCCTTCTGAACATTGCCCTCCCCCACCAGTCCCCATCCACCAGCCCTTTGTGTGCCCAGCATCCCTGACCAACTGTGCCAGGCAGCCCCTGCTCGGCCTCCCCGCAGAGCAAGACAGGCCCTTCTCTCTGCCCTCCTCCGGACGGACAGCATAGCAGAACAAAGGGCTCTGTCTGAGCACCACCGGGTCCCCGACGGGCCCTGTCACTCTACCTCTTTTCAGTTTGGCCCAGAAGGGGCCTCGGCGATTAGGCACGTCTCAGAGACACAGCCGATGAGTTTGGGTTCTACTCATTTCCTCGTCGAGACTTTCTGAGCCCGTGGCTGATGATAAATAAAGTAGTGATTCAAGGGTTCGGCCTGCGGGTTAGTCGGAGCAATGAATAAGCTGTCCAGGTCTGACTCATTCGTTTATACCCTAGCTCTGCCCTGCTTCAGCAGGGTTGCATGTGTGAGAGGGGACCCAGCTACAGGCATTTCATTTCTGTCTCTGCTGGGTGTACGAATCTCCCAGGGCCACTGTGACAAAGAACCACAGACCAGGCTGCTCGAGCAACAGAAATGCATTGTTTCACAGATCTGGAAGCCAGAAGCCCAAGATCAAGGTGTTGGCACGGTTGGTTTCTTCCTTCTGTGTCTGTGTCCTAATCTCCTCTTGTCAGGACAGGAGTCCTGTTGGATCAGGCCCACCCTAATAACTTCATTTTAACTTAACCATCTCTTTAAAGACTCTATCTCCGAATCCAGTCGCGTTCTGGAGCACTGGGGAGTAGGGCTTCAACATGAGGGATTGGGGTGTGGAGGTGGGTGGGACCCACTTCAGCCCGTAACACTGGGTAAGGGACAAATTTCGTCTTTATTTAGTGAAGCAATTTTGGACGAACAGTCACACCAATAGAGTTCATCTTGTTGGGTCTCACTCATTTAAAGAAACGTTTTAAGGGAGGTGGCCAAGTTGGCCACATCAAGTTTGGAAGCATCCCATTAGGAATCTTCCAGATCTCGCACACGTCCTTACGTTTGGGGTGACAGTAGACAGACAAGGACCCGGCTCGGGAAGAGCAGATCTCGTGGGACTTTACCAGGGGTGTATTTAGAACCAGGCCTGGGAGACTGTGTGCCCACCTGGGGGCTGGCGAAGATTTGTGATCGGGGGCGCACGGAGGTCTCTGGCCTCAGTGTTGCTACGGTCACAGGAGGGGGATCTAAGAGCGACTCTGTTAATGAACCAAAATGACTTTGGGACCAGCCGCTGCCATAGCTGATTTGACAAAAGTTTCCGGAAGATCTGAAAATCATTCAGCAAAAAGGGTTAACGAGGCAGGTGCAGAGCTGGCTTTCAGGGTTACCGTGAGAGCAGAACGGCCCTCGCCTCTTTCCCCCGAGTGCAGATGTCAGGAGTCATGCCCGCGGAGAGGCGCCCAGCACCCGGCGAGCTTGTGACCCGGTCAGGGCTTGTTGGCGGAGGAAGAGGGACACACGAGAGCTCCCCCCAGCAAGCCCTGGCAAAGGTCGTCTCCCTCGGAGGCCGATGCCACCGCATCCTTGCAAGTGTAGTCAGAGCAGTGCGTCAGCGGCAGGCCCGCTGGGGCTTTGCCCCGGTCCTCCTGCTCGTCTCTCTGAGCATCTCCATCCCGTCCTAGGATGGGTGGCACAGAGGGAGTGGAGGGGTGACATTTGAGATGTCGCTTCTCAGGTTTCTGGGATGCACCCGGGGCTTTCATTTCCTGGTGAGCAGGGTCTCCGGCCACTGCTTGGGAAGATCCCTGGGATCCTCGCCTATACGTGGAGATGCTATTTATCAGGAACTAGTGGGAGAACAGGTGGCACAAAAAAAGTGCAAGAGGTGAGCCCAGCCTGTAGGCCCTTGGGAAGCCCCGTGTCTCCCCTAGGTGGTCCCCGAGGAGTCTGCCTGCTGGCTTAGCAGGGAGCCAAGATGAAGGCACGGAAGCTAAGGGATGGGGTGTCAGGTAGAGAAAGGAGCCTGAACTGGCTGGGGCAGGTGTCCGTAGGCCCCCGCAGCTGATGTGGTCCCCCGACAAGGCCGGCTCGCTCTCGCTCCCTCGTTCTGAATATTGTGCAGGAGGTGAACTTGGGCTTGGAATCTTGCTGATGTCTGCTGTGCCTGGGAGGCCCTGGGGATACCCCAAAGTGTGTGAACTTTGCTCTTATTTACAGCACATTTTCTCAGCCTCGGTATTGGGGACACCTGAGCTGGGTCCTTCTCTGTGGTGGGGACTGTCCCGTGCGTGTTGAACAGCATCCCTGGTCTGTCCACCCACTGGATGCGGAGCAACCCCCCCACCCCCCGAGTCGTGATAAGCTAAAACGTTTCCACATATTGCCAGGTGTCCCCTCAGAGAAAAGTCAACCCCAGAATGAGAACCATTGGTTTAGGGGTTCTGTGGAGTCTAGGAGACTTCGCGTTCTGTCATTATGTTACTAGGGGCGCCTGGGTGGCTCAGTCGGTTAAGCATCTACTCTTGATTTCGCCTCAGGTCGTGATCTCACGGTTCGCGAGTTTGAGGCCCACATCTTGGGATTTGTCTCCCTCTCTCTCTGTGCCTCCCTGGCTCACTCTCCATCTCTCTCTCTCTCAAAAAAAAAAAAAAATTAACACGTTAATTAACTTCAGTTAATTAATAGAGGTCCTAGGATGCTGCGTTCATGTAAATGCGCCAAGTGGGGAGGGAGAGAGGAGGTATCTCACAGAAGCCAGGAGGGAATCTGGCCCCGTTGTTGCCATGGTCACGGGAGGGGGATCTAAAAACGACTCTGTTGCTGAACCAAAATGACTTTGGGACCAGCCCGTTGCCATAGATAATTGGACAAAAAAAGTTTCTGGAAGATCTGAAAATCATTCAGCAAAAAGCGATCCTTAGGAGGGATCACCCTGGCTTGTACCATCTAAGTCCCCAGGAATTTATTCTGGTGTGTCTGTAAGTCAGGGACATAAATCAATATTTTTTTCCAACTGATGAACACAGTGTTTCTTGACCTCAGCACTGCTGACATGTGGGGCCGGGTCATTCTCGGTGGTGGGGACTGTTCTGTGCCTTGTAGGGTACGGGGCAGCATCCCTGGTCTCTACCCCCCTGGATGCCAGTAGGTCCCCCTTCCCCGGGTGGGAACAATCACAAAGGTGTGTCTCCTGTCATTGCCAGATGTCCCCCGGGGCCACAGTTGGCCTGGGAGAGAGGAGGGTCTGAAAGAATGCTGAGCTCCAGGGCAAGAAGAGGTGGCTGAGACACTGTGTGTCAAACCTGTGACTGGCCCACAGGGACACCTTTGCCCCTGCCCTGTGGTGATGCGTAGATAGGCTGGGAGGGGAGCCAGTTGGGGGCTGTCACCAAAGATGCTGACAAGGCAAAACCCTGGGCTGTGGGCTGCCTGGGACATCTCACTGGGTCCAGAAGTGTAACCAGGATCATCCCGGCAGAAACTGGGCCAGGGGATGGACTTTGTGACCAGGAGGAGCCCTTGCCCAGATGAAGGCCACGAGGCCCTGGGTCACAGGTGGAGGGGAGGAGGCGACTCTGGAGGCTGCCCGCCCTGCGGCCACACACAGGGAGGGGCCAGTGTGGTTGGTGATCAGTAACGAAGCCAGTTCCACGGGAACAGAAAACAAGGATGGGGCTCCAGGGTCTTGTTGGCAGGACAAAGGATCCGTGGTCTCTCTCTCGGGTGGGAATGTTCTGAAGCGGATGGGGTGGTGATGGCAGGCGTCTGACCATAGTACAGACTGCTGTCCCAGGCGCTCCCAAGGCGTGAGCCGCGTGATATGTGCATTCTACGCCAGTAAGTTGTGTTCAGAGGAAGAGTTTTATCAGAACAAAATGCCATTTTGAAGCGAAAACCAGTGGGCCGCTGGAAGGATCGAGTCGAAGGGGGTGTGTCGTTGAAGAAACCACAGCCAAGCGGGGCTCCTGGTGGCAGGCGATGTGGATTTTGAGGGGACAACAACAGCTCGTCTGAGTCTTTGGAGAGGTTAAGTGAGGAGCTGCTTTGTTCCAGGTTCCCGGAGGCTAATGGCTCTGTGGGCCACCAGTGGGGCAGGACTTGCTCCCCAGGCGAAGTGTCCCCACTGCGACAGGGGGCTCCACAGGGACTTGGCCTCGAGGCGGGGGATTCCCACGGGCCCAGGTGGCTGACCCGTACAGGGCACTTAGGCCGAGGAGTGGGCCCGCTCTGTCCCTTGTGAGGGGCTGGCACAGAAGCCCCTCGAGCCCCGCCTGAGGTCCATAAGGATCCAGACTGCCTTTAAGAGCAGAGTGGGGCAGGGTGCGGCCCCTCCTTTTCCAGGGGCCTCTCAGCCAAGGTCTCAAGCAGGGCTCTTGTGTGTTTCTGCCTGGGCATGGCGGCAGAGGGACTGTGTGATTTGGAGAGGGACCCCCAAAGGGGTCTCTTCGGCCCATCTCAACCTTCTTCCCTGGAAGCCTTCCGAGTCTCCATTTAGAGAGCCCACTGGTCACCAGGGAAGGATCTGAAGCGTGGGTCCCCACAGGACCTTGAAAGCCTGTCTTACTTCCCCCTGTAACCGGAACTGTCCTGTGTCAGGCTATGGCCCGACCACAACCACCAGCAATCCCCTCCCTCCTAGCCCCAGACACCTGCTGGAGCTGTGGACCAACAACTCCCCCCTCCGCCGCCCCCACCCCACAGCCCACCTGCCACATGCAGCCTAGCTGACCCCTTCCAGATGTCACTCTTGTCCTGGTTCTCACTGCTTCCAACCAGCCAGGCTCCCCATCAGACTTGCATGAAAATTGAAACTCCATCCGTCCCGTCCCACGTTCGCAAGGCCCTGCGGGATCTGACCTTCCTGACCTCAGCCCTTCCCCCTCCAGCCTCAGCCCTGCTGGCCACACTGGTCTCCTTGTTCTGAGACCAGCCCCAGCTGCCCCTGCCCTTGGCGCTCACCGCCCTCGCCTAGGCGGCCCTCCCCAGGAGCTCAGTCCGTGTGCCCCCTCCCACTGCACAGGCATCAGCAACCATCTCCGATGAGTGCTTCTCTGCCTCCTGGTTCATCCAGGATGACCACCCTGCCCTGGTCAGTTTCTGTCCCCGTGGCCGCACTGCTGACGTCCGGGGGCCGGATCATTCTTCACGGTGGGGGCCATCCTGTACACGGTAGGATGTTGAGCGGCATCCCTGGCCTCCATCCACCACATGCCCTGGTACCTCCCCCCTCCCCCAGTGGTGGCGACCAAAACGTCTCCAGCCTCCAATCGGAGGGGAGGTCTGCTGGGGCAGCGCAGCATTGCCCTTGGGTGAGAACCACTGGTGTAATACCACGCGGGATTTTTCCTTTCCCGAGAGCTGTCCCTGTTGGAAATGCCTCTTTGCTCATAGGTTGGTTTGTCATCAGCCTCCCTAAAGGCCAGATCCCTTTGGCCTCCTTCACCTCTGCATATCCACATCTGGAGAAACACTTGTTGACGAGCGGGACATTGGAAAAAGACAGCCTGTTCTTTTTCAGAGGGGGTGGGAGAGGTAGTCACAGACCCCAGGGAGAGCAAACAGCCTGTGTCAGCCCCGAGGCCAGCTGAACCAATAGAATAGAACATGCTGCCCCAGCATATGCCCGAGGGAGGGGCTCTCTCCAGGGCTCAGACCGGTTGGTCCAGACTGGAAGGTTGGAGCGCAGGACTTAGGGAAGAAAGGGGCAGTTGTGAGAGAGCATTTGGGATGGGCTTCTGGGGGGGGCCGGGGAGGGGGTATTCAGAGCAGACGGAAGAAAGGCAGTGGTCCTTCTGGATCAGCGCCTTGCTCGGAGCATCTGGTATCTTCTGCCCTGGACACCGTAAACTGTGGTCTGAGGTACCACAAACCCAGTGGCTTAAAGAATAGAAATGTATTCTCTTGGGCTGCCTGGGTGGCTCAGTCAGTTAAGCGTCTGACTTCGGCTCAGGTCATGATCTCACAGTTCGTGGGTTCGAGCCCCGCGTTGGGCTCCGTGCTGACAGCTCAGAGCCTGGAGCCTACTTCAGCTTCTGTGTCTCGCTCTCTCTCTGCCTCTCCCCCACTTGTGGTCCGTCTCTCAAAAATGAATAAACATTAAAAAAATTAATGGGGTGCATGGGTGGCCCAGTCAGTTAAGCATCCTACTTCGGCTCAGGTCATGATCTCACGTTCGTGGGTTTGAGCCCTGCGTTGGGCTCTGTGCTGACAGCTCAGAGCCTGCAGCCTGCTTCAGATTCTGAGTCACTCTCTCTCTGTCCTTCCCCTGCTTAGTCTCTGTCTCTGTCTCTCTCTCGAAAATAAATAAACATTAAAAAAAATTGAGGAATTTATTCTCTTGAAGTTCTGGAGTTCAGAAGTCCAGAATCCAGACATCAGTGGGGACCTGCTTCCTCCAAAGGATCCAGAGGCCAGGGGGACAGGGGGATCCTTCCCTGCCTCTTCCAGCTTCTGGGAGCTTCCTGGTGTTCCTCGGCTTGTGGCCGCATCACCCCTACGTAAACCTTAAGCCATCCTTCAGCTCCGAGCCGCCACACCTGAGAAATATGCTCAGTTTGTGCCTGTCTCTCAGCGTGTCCATCTTGGAGATAATTTCACGTGATCATCTCTTCTTAAAAAGCCTCCACAGGCTCCAGGAAGCGAGCATTGGAAAATGGAGGCGCCCAGAGTTGTTAAGTGGCGTTTCCTAAATGATCCTGCTGTAATGCTGGCCTTCTCCTTTTAGCTGGAGAGTGATTTCATCTGATAAACATGTGGCTGCAAATTATGGCCTTATATAAACGAAGCAGCTACACTACACTTTCTGGAGGCCCTGTCCGCCTTATTTTCCAGTAAATTCCGAATTATTCGCCAAGCTGATAGGCAGAACCTTGCATTTTTGAGCATGGGGCCTGGCCGGGCCTTGAGAGCAGCTCATTCACATTTGTCCCACTCCCCCGGCCCCCAGTCAGGGCCTGAGTTTTGGTTGTGTGCCCCCCCCCCAACCACTTTGCCTGCACCTCCTTCCTCCAAGAACATGAGAGAAAGGCCCTGAATTGAGGTCCACGTCTTTTCACAGTGCAGAAAGTATACCCCGTGTGGTGTTTGCACAGCCCTTTAATTTTCCACGGCTCGGGTTTTTCAGCAGGAATCTCTCTTAACTGTGGTAAAGTGCACGTAACATGAGGATTCGCGTTAGCTACATCGAGTGGACATGTTGTGCAACCCCCACCTCTGTCTAGTTGTGGACCATTTCCGTCTCCCCCGGAAGGAAGCATCCCTCCCTTGGCCCCTGGCAACTGCCGCTCTGCCTTCTGCCGTCTCTATGGGTTTGCCCGTTCTGGACATTTCACGTAGATGGAATCTCACGACGTGTGGCCTTTTGTGTCTGGGTTCTTTCGCTGAGCACGACGTTCTTAAGGCCCACCCACGTTGTAGTGCATGCCAATGCTTGTTCCTGTTTATGGCTGAGCAATATTCCACCGGGTGAATAGACCACATTTTATTTCTCCACTCATGCTTCGACGGGCATTTTGCTTCCACCATTTGGCTCTTCCAGGGGCCAGTTTTCTCACCTGGCAGCTCGATTTCCATCCGGTGATGAGGGCACATCTCTCCCATGAAGGCCCGGGTAGACAGATCGAATCAGTGCGGAGAGATGGGTCTCACTTCCCCCTTCTCACACTTGTGAGTGCTTCAGTGAGCGTCACCTGGAGGGTAGAACAGCGTTACGGTTCAGAGTAAGGCTGAACACGCAAGTTTTCGGGACCTGCTGCCCCCAGCATAGCTGCAGCCTGCGGTTGCCGGTTGGCTGAGCCGTCCCCCCTCCCTCAGCCCCAGACGTACTTCCTTTCGTTCTGGGCACAGGCTGGAGATTCTTGGGGCACAGGTTTCATATCCACTTGTGACCAGGACCTTCAAGCCACAGTGTGACCAACTTCCAGATCTCAGGCTCCATTAAGACTCAATGAGGAAGGTGCGATCAGAAGCCAGAGAAGATGGCCTACCCCCTCCAAGAGAGATGTCATCATTTAAGAATGTCCCTTGGAGCTGTGTTCATCAAAACAACATGGCACCTCACAGGCATTGACAGCCCGGAAGCAGACCCACGCGTGTCAAACAATTCATACGCTGTATTTAACAAACTAAAGAGACTCCCTGGTCAAGGGAGAGGATTCTTTAAGGAAAGAGATCATCTGGACCCCCATTTCACCTCCCACACTATTCTGGGTTGACTTGTGTCTCCCACAAATTCATATCCACCTGGGACCTCTCAGAACGTGACCTCGATGGGAAATACGATCTTGGCAGATATAATAAGTTAAAGGTTTCAGGATGAACTCATCTTGAATCCAGTAACCGGCATCTCTAGAAGAAGAGGAGAGGACGCAGAGACAGGAAAGGACCACGTGATGATGGATGAGGAGATCAGAGTGACGCACACACAAGCCAGGGAACGCTAAGAGTTGGCAGAAGCTGCCAGAAGCTGGGGGGGAAGCATGGGAAGGATTCTCCCTCAGAGCTTCCAGAAGGAGCCAGCCCTGCCTGCCAACACCTTGATTTTGGACTCATCCAGAAACGTGAGACAATGAATTTCTGTTGTTTTAAACCATCTCGTCTGTAGTACTTTATCACAGCGGCCCTAGGAAAACTCCCACACCACCCAAATAATTTCCAGATGGATGAGAGTTTCAACATAAAGAATAAGTCCAGGGAAGGAGAGGGGTACAGACAAAAAGTACGATTCCGTGTTAATCAGACCTGGGAGAGGACGAGGCGACAGACATGAAAGAAATGACCCACAGATCCACTGCCTGGAAAATATAACATTTGTGTCCCCAAAACACCAGAAGTGGAAGCCAAGCGTCCTTGATCCTGACAAACCATCAATACCCTTCCTATACAAAGAGCTGTTCCAAAGCAATGAGCAGGAGGAAAAAAAAAAACAACAACAAACAAAATGGACAAAGGATGTGAACAACGTAACAGAAACAGAAAAATAGTTGCTCACGACACAAAATTTTTTTTGAAGCCCCGCCTGACAGCCGAAGGAATGTCAATGACAAGATGCTCTTTTATGCCCACTGATGCCTGTGGGTTGAGAAAAATATTAACACTTGGTGCCAGCGAGGAAGCTGTGAGGCAAGCACCCTCGTATTACCCCATACCCATACTCTCGCCCGGGTGAGGCTCTCGGGAAGTCACTGGGGCAGAATGGATCGGATCGGGGGCCATCGAAGCGAGAACGCAGAGCGAATCCGACCAGCGCGGTGTTGTAGGGGAAATGATACAGCACATGGAGGAACAAGGGAACTCTTGGTCTGTGCTTCTGTTGTTGGGGACACAGTGTACCCTGAGATTTTGCCCTGAGAGCAGAGCCGTCCTAGAGCCGGTGGAGGGGCTCAAGGAGCCTTCTGACCTGAGGGGACAAGGACAGCCCCCCGGGGTGGGGCGAGCCCCTCATCTGAGGTACAGATGAGGGAAAGAGGGGGCAGGGTGCCTGGGAGCGGGTGGGTGGCTGGCCCTCCAGGCCTGTGGTGAAGGCAGGGCTGGTGTCTTGCAGGAAAACAGCCCAGGCCAGGAGAACTAGGCTTTCTGCTGGGGGTCAGGGGCTTTGGGCAACGTGTCCCTGATTGGCCTGGAGAAGCCCTGCAAGGTTCTGGTTGGGTGGGCAGTGGCTGGAGTGTTTCCAGAAACCAACGGGTGGCCATGTTGAATCAGGCCCGATGACCAGCGGCTCTGAGGGCTGGCCGTGGGGTGCCTTCGAGGGACTCTGTGCTGGGACACGCACACCTAGACCAGTGCTGCCAGGGGGTCCCTCCTGATTGGCTGGTGAGAAGAGGACAGTTCTGGGGACACGGTGACAGCAGTCAGGATGTGGTCAGGGAGGATGTGGGGGTGGTGGGGGGGGGGAGTAGGGAACAAGCCTTCTGGGTGTTTGGGGCCCAGGAGAGGTGGCTGTGGTGGGCTGGGGGTGGAGTGTGGCCCCTAGGAGCATGCAGCAGAGTGGACGGGCCCCAGGGGGCAGAGCCTGGGCGGGGGGTCCCCTGCACGAGAGCAGGTGCAGGTGATGCCTCCATCCCCGGGGGCTGCAGAGCAAGCGAGCAGAACCAGGAGAAGCCAGTGGCCAGCCGGTGTGACTGGTGGGAGCTCGGTGGCATCTTTGGGGAGAGGCACCGCGATTTTTACAGTGGGGGGTGGGAGGGGGATGGTGGCTTGAGGGACAGGTGGGAGTAGGAAGGGCTAGCTCCAAGTCACGTGAAAGTGAGAAGGCAACCAGGCTTTTCCCTAAGCTGAAAAAGGGTTTATTAGTGTCTTTGGTTTTCAGGCACATGAGCCATTTCAATGGGAGGGTCCTGCCCCAGATGACCGGGGAAGGGGCAGGGGGGGAAGGAGAGCGCGGGCTCCTTGGGGAAAAGGGCCAGGTGAGGCCAGGCTGGACAGGGAGGGCCCCAAGACAGGTCCAAGGCAGAGGAGTTTCCCAGGACGTGGATGTGGTGGGCCTGCGTGGGGCAGGTGGGCCCTGTGGGGACTCCTGCAAGGGGCCCCAGATGCTATCTGTCCTGCGCTCCCCTACTCTTTGGTTACCCCTCCCCTCCTTGCAGCCCTGGTGGTCAGCAGCTACCCTGAGCGAGTCTTATCTCCTTCCTCCTGGCCTGGAGGGGTGGAGCACACATCAGCTGGTCCTGTGACTGCCCGCATGGCCCCCAGTCTCTGAGCATGCGGTTGTCTTCTGCTCCCCACACCAAGGGGCCCAGGGCTACAAACATCCCCTGCGGGGCTGTGACGGCACCTGGTGATTGACTGGCTCTGAAGGACAGGGGGTGGCACTGAGGGCAGCTGGCCATGCGGCCCTTAGCCCCTTCTGGCTTTGACCAGACTCTCTCCAGGGCAGGGCAGGGAGGCCTCGTGAGCAAGAGCGAGGTGACATCGGCGGGCTCTGATGCCTCCTCACCTAGGTCAGTGTCTGCTGGGAGGAGAAAGCAGGTGCATCCGTGTGACCTTCCCACCACCCACATCCCTACACTTGGACGTGAGACAGTCCAGAGCCCCGAGTCCGTGAGCCAGACCCCCCCCCGCAAAGTTGTGGCGCACATCAGCTGTGTCTGCACAAGTGCCAGAAGGGGCCAGCTGTGCCTGAAGCCCTGGCTCTGTGCGTGTGTGTGTGCACGTGTTTGCGTTAAGGTGCCGTGTGTGTGTGTGTGTGTGTGTGTGTGTGTGTGTGTGTGTAGGAGTGTTCGTATGAAACTGCACGCGGGTGTGTCCGTGCTTGTGCATGTGCTTTGGTGTGTGTGTGCACGCGTGTGGGTGTGTCTGTATGGAAGAGTGTACCTGCCCACGTGTGTCCGTGTCTGCGCGTGTTGTGTGCTCATGAGCACGTGTGTGCATTCACGTGGCTGCGATTAAGGTGCACATCCGCGACCTGGAAGCTCGTACACTCTCCACCTTCCGCGGCGGGCGCGGTGCTGCCTGTAAATGTCCTGCAATCGGGGGACAGCCAGGAGGGCAGCTGGCACTCTGAACACCTGACATAGGTTCCCTACCCCTTGTCCACTGTGGCATCCGAGGAACTCTGTGACGGGGCTCACGGGTTGGACATTTTGGAAAGAAAGCAAGAAGTTTTGAAAAGATGCTTTCCTGGGGGACTGGGTTCCTTTGTAATGCACGTAATTTTTAGAGCGTTATTGGGGCCGCTGGGTGGCTCTCGGTTAAGCGCCCAACTCAGTCTTGGCTCAGGCCATGATCTCACAGTTTGTGAGTTCAAGCCCCGAGTCGGGCTCCAACCTGACACTGTGGAGCCTGCTTGGGATTCTCTCTCCCTCTGCCCCTCCCCCACTCTCTGTCCAAGTAAATAAACTTAAATAATAATGTATATATTTTTTAATTTTTTTAATGTTTATTTTTGAGAGAGAGAGACAGAGCATGAGCTAGGGTGGGGCAGAGAGGAAGAGAGAGACAGAATCTGAAGCAGGCTGCAGGCTCTGAGCTGTCAGCACAGAGCCCGACGTGGAGCTCGAACCCACGGACTGTGAGATCATGACCTGGGCCAAAGTCGGACACCTAACCGACTGAGCCAGCCAGGGGCCGCAACAATATATATATTTTAAAAAGAGCTTTATTAACTGCAGCCGATATACTGTAAACTACACTTCTCTAAAGCGTGCAATTTGGGGAGTTGTGGCACATGTAAACACTCATGAGCCCACCACCACAACCAAGATAGTAAACACATTCATCACCCGAAAAGTCTCCCTGGGCTCCTTTGTCGTCCCAACCTGCCCCCTCCCCCCCAAGCCGCCACTGATCGACTTTCTGTCTCTATAGTCTGCGTTTTCTAGAATTATATATATGTGGAATCATACTGTATACACTCTTTTTACAACTGTATTGAATTTGCAGGCGCCTGACTGGCTCAGTCAGAAGAACATACGACTCTTGATCTCGGGGTTGTGAGTTTGAGCCCCACGTTGGCTGTAGAGATTAAAGATAAATAACCTTAAAAAAAAAAAAAAAAAAACCTTTACAGAGGTGAAATTCACATAACGTAGAATTCACCATTTTGAAGTGTACAATTCAGTGGTGGTTAATATATCGTCAGTGTTGTGCAACTTTCACCTCTCTCTGGCTGCCGAACAATTTCATTCCCTGAAAGGAAACCACCTCCCCTTTAGCAGTCACTTCCTCTTCCCTCCACCTGTCTGCCTCCGGCCTCTGGCAACCACCGATCTGCTTCCTGCCTCGATGGATTTGCTACTCTGGATGTTTCATTTAAATGGGATCATACCAGGGGCGCCTGGGTGGCGCAGTCGGTTGAGCGTCCGACTTCAGCCAGGTCACGATCTCACGGTCCGTGAGTTCGAGCCCCGCGTCGGGCTCTGGGCTGATGGCTCAGAGCCTGGAGCCTGTTTCCGATTCTGTGTCTCCCTCTCTCTCTGCCCCTCCCCCGTTCATGCTCTGTGTCTCTCTGTCCCAAAAATAAATAAACGTTGGAAAAAAAAAAAATTTAAATGGGATCATACCAAAAAGAATAAAATAAAAATAAAAATCAATGGGATCATACACTGTGCGGCCTTTCGTGTCTGGCTTCTTTCAACGGTGTTTTCAAGGCTCATGCATATCGTGGCATGTATCAGGGCTTCGTCCCTTTTTGTGGCTGAGTAGTATTCCCCTGTGTGGATGGACCACGTTCTGTTCACTCATCAGCTGTTGGACCCTTGGGTCGTTTCCACCTTTCGGCTCTTGTGAATCGTGCTGCTGTGAGCACGCGTGTACGAGCATTTCTTTGAACACCTATTTTCAGTTCTTTCAGGTCTGTACCTAGGAGCGGAACTGTTGGGTCTGTGCGTATTTTTTTTGGTTGTCTTCTTTCTTTCTCTCAGCACACAGATCCTGAGATTGTTCCGTGTTGTTCCATGCTGTCCTGAGGATTAGAGGTTGGTCCCGCCTCGTGGCCGAGTAGCGTTTCGTTGTGCGGCCGGTTTGTTCGTCCATTCGCTGGTCGATAAACTTTCGGGTTGTTTCCAGTTTGGAGCTCTTAGAAAAGATGCCACAAAGCACATTCGTGTCCAATCCCTCTAGGGGAGTCTGCTTCATTTCTCTTGAGTGACTGCTAGGAGGGGAACTGCTGGGTCACATGCTAGTTGTATAACTAACTTCTAAAGAAATTGCCGGGGCGCCTGGGTGGCGCAGTCGGTTAAGCGTCCGACTTCAGCCAGGTCATGATCTCGCGGTCCGTGAGTTCAAGCCCCGCATCAGGCTCTGGGCTGATGGCTCAGAACCTGGAGCCTGTTTCCAATTCTGTGTCTCCCTCTCTCTCTGCCCCTCCCCCGTTCATGCTCTGTCTCTCTCTGTCCCAAAAATAAATAAACGTTGAAAAAAAAAAATTAAAAAAAATAAATAAATAAAAAGAAAAAAAGAAATTGCCAAGTGAGGTCCCAACTAGATGGGCCACGTAATCTAATACAGTCTGCAGTATACTGTGGCTGTTTGAAGACCCTTAGCAATGTTGGTATCTATTTATCTGCTAACCCTGCATAAATGCATCAATCCCAGAGAGATGCTTAGAGTTACGCATAAAGATGTGTGTCCAGGAAATCAGAAACCAGCTGCCCATTGGTAACAGAAGGATCACACGCTTCACAATTTCTCTAGGTACAGCGACATCATTAAAAATCATGTTGCAGGCGCTTGGTTGGCTCAGTTGGTTGAGCATCCGACTCTTCATTTTGGCTCAGGTGAGGTTCCCAGGGTTGTGGGATCAAACCCTGTGGCAGGCTCTGCGGTGAACGTAGGGCCTGCTTAAGGTTCTCTCTCTCTCTCTCTCTCTCTCTCTCTCTCTCTCTCTCTCTCTCCCTCTCCCTCTCTCCCTCCCTCTGCCCTTCCCCCGCTCGCTCGCTCTCTCTGAAATTAAAAAAAAAAAAAAAATCATGTTTCAAGGCGTATTTTACGACACGGAGAAACGTTCACAGGTACCTACATACCTCATAAAGAACAATCCAGGTTTTGTTAACGTACATGTGACATTTGTTAAACTGGGAGAAAATTTCACCAAAATTACTTAATTTTGGAGAAAGTTTAAAAAAATAAATATTCCCGCCTCCCCCCCACCCCGGACCTTCCTACCTGTTGCCACTAGCTACAGCTGGCCACTGTGAACTATTGTAACAGCTTCGTAATGTATAGTTTTGTTTAGCCTCTCCTTCCCCTGCCCTGCCCACATGCTGCAGGACTTGGTTTCCCAGAGCCCGAATCATCTCAGCCTCCAGCGGGCCCTCAAGGTCAGGGTGCTGAGTCATGCTTCCTTCTAGGGTACAGGTCAGCAAACTTTTTCTTTTCTATTTTTGTTGTTGTTGTTGTTGTTGTTGTTTTCAGTTACCTTTTTCTGTAAAGGACTGGAAAATGAGTATGTTTGGCTTTCCGGGCCTCAAGGTTACAGGCTTTCATAACTATTCGGTTCGATTGTTACAACAAAAGCGACCATAGATGTGTAAACGAATGCACTACATTCCAATGAAACTTCATTTCCAAAAACAAGGGGCGGGCCTTCCATACCCTTCTCCCTCTTTTTGCCTTCCTGTCGAACGAACTCCTCTTCAACCTTCAGAACCCCTCTTAGATGTTGCCACTCTGCGAAAGCCTTCTCTGGCTCTCGAGGTTAGTAACTTCTTGCTGGCGTGGCTGATGCACTCACATTTGTTTGCCTACCAGCTGCTCCCGCTGGGCTTTGAACCAAGGTCTGGTTCATCTTTGTATCCTCAGCTACGCTTACGTGGCACACACCGAGCCCACACATGACCCATGCTGCGTGCGTGCCTCTCGCTCCAAGACACAAAGTGAACTGTTGCCAGCATTGGCTGCATGGTCTCTTTTTCCTGCGATGTCTGAAGAAGCAAATGAGGTTTCGTTTTGTTTTTTAAATAAACTTTTTCTATTGGAGTTATTTTAGATCTATGGAAAAGTTGCAGAGACAGTACAAGAGCCCCCATGCCCCTCCCCCAGCTTCCCCAAATGTAAGTATCTTACATTATCGGGGCGTGTTTATACAACTAAGAAATGGACGTTGGTACACCGCTTTTAACCAACCTCCTGATGTTATGTGGATGTCACCAGTCCTTCCATTCATGTCCTCTGTCTGGTTGAGGACCCCGTCCAGGGAACCCACTGCACGTGGTTGCCACATGTCCCCAGTCTCCTCCTGTCTGGATGGTTCCTCCATCTTTCTGTGTTGCTTAAGACCTCGGCAGTCTTGGGGAAGGCTGGCCAGGTGGCTTGTAGGATGCCCCTGATCTGCCTAGGTGTGTCTGATGGTACTGTCATAATTACAGTGAGGTTGTGGGTTCTAGAAGCAAATGCAGTCTGACCAGTTCTCTCAAATGAGTTTTGGGGGCTCGCCCCAACTTAGTCCTCCTCTGTGGGGTTTCGGAATCTCTAGGTTTGGGGGCAGGTTCAGTCTTGCTCAACCCAACGTGCCTCTTGCTGCCCCTTGTGTGTTTTGGGGACATAACCAAGGCCCGCAGGGGAACTTGGGGATCTTCTGGGGGAGGTTCTATCAGAGGGGAGAGGCCAGGAAGGATGTGGGCCAGGAAGGGCTTAACTGAGAGATAGTTATGGCTGTTGGACTTGAGGGTCTAAGATGCTGACTCGGGGTGGGGGGGGCCGGGATGAAGCAAACTCCAGGGGAAGAGTTTGACCTTGGGGGATGGGGGGGGGGCAGGAATCTGGTGATGTCACTCTGCAAGAGTCACAAACCTTGGATCAGGGGTCATGTTTAAGGACAGACAGAGGCTCTTCTACCCTTCTTGCCTTTTTTTTTTTTTTTCTTTGTTTTTGGAGAGACTGCGAGCAGGGGAGGGAGGGGCAGAGAGAGAGGGGGACAGAGGATCCAAAGCGGGCTCAGCGCTGACAGCTTCAGCGAGCCGGATGTGGGGCTGGAACTCCTGAACCCACGAGATCGTGACCTGAGTCAGAGTCGGACGGACGTTCCAACCGGCTGAGCCACCCAGGTGCCCCCTTCTTGCTTTTCGAGAGAGCCCTGTTAGGGGCAGGGAAGTCCATCCCGGCCGCGGGTCTGAGACCGTCGGCCGAGGGTTGGGTGTCCGTGTCCCCCCCTCCACCACCACAACCACTCTGACCGTGCCACCCTCTCCCTTCCAGCTCCAGGACGCGCGCCCCGAGCCCGGGAGGCATGCTGAGGCCAGGCCAGCGGCAGGATGAGTGTGAACGAGGCAGGCAGCTCCGGCCGCGGGGGGCAGGCGGCCTACCACCTGCACATCTACCCGCAGCTGGCCACCAGCGAGAGCCAGGCCTCGTGCCGCGTGACCGCCACCAAGGACAGCACCACGTCCGATGTCATCCAGGATGCCATCGCCAGCCTCCAGCTGGATGGCACCAAGTGCTACGTGCTGGTGGAGGTGAAGGAGACCGGTGGGGAGGAGTGGGTGCTGGATGCCAACGACTCGCCCGTGCACCGCGTGCTGCTGTGGCCGCGGCGGGCCCAGGACGAGCACCCGCAGGAGGACGGCTACTACTTCCTGCTGCAGGAGCGCAACGCGGACGGCACCATCCAGTACGTGCACATGCAGCTGGTGTCCCAGGCCACGGCCACGCGGCGCCTGGTGGAGCGCGGCCTCCTGCCCCGGCCGCAGGCGGACTTTGACGACCTGTGCAACCTCCCCGAGCTGACCGAGGAGAACCTCCTGAAGAACCTCAGGCACCGCTTCCTACAGCAGAAGATCTACACGTACGCGGGGAGCATCCTGGTGGCCGTCAATCCCTTCAAGTTCCTCCCCATCTACAACCCCAAGTACGTGAAGATGTACGAGAACCAGCAGCTGGGCAAGCTGGAGCCACACGTGTTCGCGCTGGCCGACGTGGCCTACTACGCCATGCTCCGGAAGCACGTCAATCAGTGCATCGTGATCTCGGGCGAGAGCGGCTCGGGCAAGACGCAGAGCACCAACTTCCTGATCCACTGCCTCACCGCGCTCAGCCAGAAGGGCTATGCCAGCGGCGTCGAGAGGACCATCCTGGGCGCCGGCCCCGTGCTGGAGGTGAGGTGTCGCTCTTGCTAACGCGTGGGTGTTAACTCCCGTCCAGCTGCGCCGGGACCACTGCCGTGGAGAAGACCGTTTCTTATACTCCGGGTGTCCTGGAAATGGGGCGGGGCGGGGGGGTGGGGGGGGGCTCAGCCGGCCACGCGGGGCCGCGCCGGGAAGCACCGGGGCTGGAGCGAGGAGAAACCATGGGCACGGTCTCTGTTGTGGTTTTCACGGGAAGCAACGGGGGAGCCTGGGTGGGCAGGCTTAGAATTAGCCAGGCTGGAGAATTCCGGGGGCTCCGGGAGGTAGGGGCTGCGCTGTTTGCCTGGTACTCGGCCCCCGGGGTGATCAGGGCGGGGGAAGGTGGCCCTGGTAACAGAAGTGGTGGCGGCATGGGCCCTGGCATGGTCGGCTTGCCTAGGCGAGGCACACTCACGGGTGAGTCCTTTGCTCTCAAGAATTAGCTAGCCTAGGGGAGGGGCAGTGCCTTCAGGGCCGGCCAGGCCTCCTGATATCAAAGCATCAGCTTGTAGGGAATAAAGGGCCTGATTAATACACTGTTAATCTCTATCGGGCGGGCCATGATCTATACTCCAGTTCCAGAAAGAAAAGGACGGCGTGTCCAAACTGAACAGTTCATGACAGGGTGTTTTCGGCAATGGAGCCTGTGTTCGGAAGGAAACCGGCAAGGCAGGGTGCGGGCCTGGGGGGCTAGGGGACAGTGAGGCCAAGAGAGGGGGCCTCCTGGCATCACCATAAAGGCGGTGGGCGAGGAAGCCCCCTCCACCCTCCATCCGATGTCTCCATTGGCCAGACCCCACAGAAGCCGTTGGTGCATCATTGTGACTGAGCCCTCTGGATGCAGGGGCAGTGGCAAGGACCACCCAGCACCCCTGTCTCTTGGGGTCTTGGTGCCAGATGCATCCGTGTCTCAGATCACGGTGTAACTTTCGTCACCCGGTGAGGGCTGGGACAACGCATGGGCCCGGGGGTCTGTGCCTGTGGGTTTGGAGTTCAGGGCTCTGCTCTTTTTTCCTCTAAGTAGATTGTATCAGAATTAAGTGTTTCTAAGTAATTAAGTTTTATTAAATATAACGATGGAAGTTATATTTCTTAGAGCGTTTGGGTTTATAGAAATATTGAGCCAGACAGTACAGAGAATGCCCACTTATCCCCTCACTCTCCACACTTTCCCCATTATGTTTTTCTTGTAATTGGAAAAAAAAAATTTTTTTTTTTTTTTAATTTAGTTTGAGAGACAGAGAGCAACAGAGCATGAGCAGGGGAGGGGCAGAGGGAAGGAGACACAGAATCCGAAGCAGGCTCTGGGCCCTGAGCTGTCGGCACAGAGCCCGACGTGGGGCCCGACCCCCTGAACCGGGAGATCATGACCTGAGCCGAAGTCAGAAGCTTAACCGTCCACCCAGGCGCCCCCACTTTCCCCGTTATTAATGTCTTACATTAGCATGTTACGTTTGTTGTAGTAGATGAGCCAGTGTTGACATACGATTATTAACTCAAGTCCATTATTTACGCTGGGGTTCACTCTTGGTGTTGCATATTCTGTGGGTTTGGACAAAGGCACAGCGTCACCAACTATGCGCCAATACGCCGTCATACAGAGTAATTCCACTGCCCTCAAGTCCTCCGGCCTACTCATCCCTCCCCCCAGCCCTGGCAGCCCCTGATCCCTTTACTGGCTCCATAGCTTTGCCTTTTCCTGGATGCCATAGAGTTGGATTCGTACTGGCCGTAGCCTTTCCAGACCAGCTTCTTTCACTTAGTAACACACATTTGAGGTTCCTTCGTGGCTTAAGAGCTCGTTTCTTCATCTTGCGGACTAATACCGTACCATCTGGGTGTGTTACAGTCTGTCCATCCACAGGACCCCAGACCCTCCTTTCGCAGAGTAGGGGGGTGGGGGCCTACCCACCCTGAAGTGCTGACCTCCAGCCTCTGGTTGATCCTCCCTCCCCGCCAAGCCTAAGGCCTGACACAGCCACTTTGCTGCCATGCAAATTCACTGAAAGCGCATCTAGCCTACGCTTGCCGAACACATTTCGGTTCCTCTTCCTCCCTGACGATGTCCGAGATCACCAGCAAGAAGTTAATTGGGGTTGTACAGTCTGGCCCTGTGCCAGCACGTATAGCCGGCCTGTTTCTTCTCCTATACACGTAACATAGAGATCAGCCATCGTTTTTTGTGCAAGCGTTTTAAAAACTACTGAGGGATCAGCCACAGCACGTGTGTTTCCTTTTAAAGCTGTGTACCCTGCGCGTGTTGTCGCCTCCTCTGTTCGGATCATCTGTTCTTTCTGCAAATACTCTGCGTGCACATCTGCCACATGCCAGCCACCGTTCTAGGCACTGGGCTGTGTGGTGGCCCAAATCGACACAGAGCCTACCCTCGCAGAGCGGTCATCCCAGCAATGAGGCGGCAGGCAGCGAAACAAACAGCAGGCCTCGTGTGTGAGCTGAGTGCCAGCCAGGACGGCAGGCATGCCCAAGGAAGAAGGGTTAAGGCGACAGGAGGTGAGAGGTGGTGTTGAGCTGGGCCCAGAAGGAGGTCAGGTGAGCCACACGGCATCTAGACGGAGGGCACGGCCAGCACAAAGCCTCGGACGCTAGACTGAGCCTGGCGTGTTGGGGCCTGGAGGGCACAAGAAAGGGCCAGGGCAAGAGGCAGTGAGGACAGGGAGGTGATAGGGAAGTGACGGGCAGATCGTTTGGGACCCTGTGTGCTGCAGGGAGGGTTCGTGTGACGTGGGAGCTACGAAGGGCATCCATCGGTCGGTCTGGCTCCATCCCAGCTCTGGAACTTAGCGTCGGCAAAGCTCCCGGTGATCCCGCGGCCTCGTGGCGATAGTCCGTGGCCACGACAGGCACCCCAGGCCAAAGCAGCAGTGCCTGGCTCTGCGGTCCCAGGTAGAATGGAGCAGGCCACTGGCGATGTTGGAAGTTAAGTACGTAAACAAGAGGGCAGACGCAGCATTGGCCAAATCAAGCATTTACCCCTCACTGAACCGGGCAGGCAGGTAGATCTGCCCGTGCTCGGTGTGGACGCCAAGCCCCGAGGTCTCAGCGCAACACAGTGAAGAGGCAGGAGTGACGTCACGTTGCCATTTCCTTTTCTAGCTGAGGACCATACCCGGCACGGGGGTGAGGTCCCGCGGCTGCCATAACAAGTTACCGCAAACCCGGGTGGCTTAAAACAACGGAAGCCTTTTTCTCACGGAAGTCTGAGTGCAAGGTGTCCAGCAGGGCCCGACCCCTCTCAAGGCTCTGGGAGAGGGTCCTTCGTCACCTCTCCCAGCTTTCTGAGCCTGAGGCTCCGGCGTTCCTTGGCTTGTGGCCACGTCACCCTAATCTCTGCCTCTGTTGTCACGTGGCCCTTCCCTTCTGATAAAGACACCAGTCGTTGGATTTGGGGCCCACCCGACTCCAGGATAACCTCACCCTAACTAATTACGTCAGCAAAGACCCCGTTTCCAAAGAAGGCTACGTCCACAGGGCTCAGCACACGAACGGGTTAGGAGACAGGCCCACCCACAGCAACCCCCTGTTGGACATAGAGCTGGCAGCCTCGCTGCCTTCTTCTCTGAGGGCCGCCCTTGCGCAGCAGTTGTCCTGGGAGCTCTTCCCCTGCAGTTGCCCCAAGGGATTCTGGCACATTCTTCGAGGGCCGTTAGTCACCCTCCTTGCCTGGTGTCTGCACCTCATGAGTCAGATGCCTCCGACCCCGCCCTGCTGCCTCCCTCCAGCCTCGGCGGCGTGAGCCAGCAAGGCCAAGTTTCCCCAGCGGTTAGGAGCTCCTGGAGGGCGGTGCCCATGCTGGCTTCCAAAACAGGCTTGAGCCAAGTCCACGTCACGGCCATAAACGTGCTTCCTGGGGCGACCGTTTGGAAAGGGAGAAGATTGTTGTAGTGTAGAGCTGGGCTTTCTCGGCCATAGCACCACCGGCGCCCGGGGCCAGGTCATCGCCCGGTGGCGTCATCCTGTGCGCTGCGGGCTGTCGAGCGGTGCTCCTGGCCTCCGCCCCCCAGATGCCACTGGCACCGTCTCCCCCCAGATGTGACAACCGAAAATGTCCCCAGACATTACTAAATGTCCCATGGGGGCAGATTATCCCCCAGATGACAACAACTGTCTCAGAGTCACAGCTCCGGATCCCACAAGACCAAGCTGTTTATTTCCAGCCCCAACCGTTGAGAAATTGTTCACAAGTTCCAGCCAGTCTGAGCAAAACGCCAAGAGTCACTTTCTAATAACAGGAATAATTTGTTGTTGTGCCTTCGGGTACACTTTCCATCCGTTGGGGTCCTTGACAACACTTCTGCCCATTTTAAAGATGAGGAAACAGGGTCCCGGAGGGTCATGGTGGTGTGCAAGTGTCCTGGGGCTGCCGTCACAAAGCGCCACCAACGGGCGTGGGGACGGGGTGGGGGGGTGCGCTTAAAACAAGCAGGAATTAATTCTGTCACAGTCCCAGAGGTCAGAAGTCCACAATCAGGTTGTGGGCTTGGTGGGTTCCTTCTGCAGGCTCTGAAGGAGAATCTGTCCCTGGCCCTCTCCTGGCTCTGGTGGCCACCGACAGTCCTTTGGTGTTCCTTGGCTTGTGGTAGCACCTCTCCGTTCTCTGCCTCTGCCTTCACATGGCCTTCTTCCCTGTGTTGCTGTGTCTCTAATTTACTTCCTCGTATAAGGATGCTTGTCACTGGATTTAGGACCCACCCCAAACCCAGGATGATCTCACCTCAAGATCCTTATTTTAATTACATCTGCAGAAACCCTATTTCCAAATAAGGTCTCCTTCACAGGCTCCAGGGATCAGGACTCAGGCATACCTTTCGAGGGGGCACAAGTCAACCCGCTACGGTCTGGGTTCCCCAGGCCACACCGCAGGCAGCCATGGCTGGACCATGGTTGGAACCTGGCCTGAGTCTGAGCCTGAGTTCATGGTACGTCTCTGTCTTCACGAGAGATTTCCTCAGCCCCAGGGGCTGTAGAAGGCCAAAGATCGACACGTCCTGTAGCCTTTGGGACTTTTTCTCAGCTCCCTGAAAGGAGAAGTTGAGTTGTTTTGAGGTTTGGGTGTCGCCAGGCCGCTCCCCCCACTTGTGGGTTGCAGCCTCGCTATGCAATTCTGACCAGAAAACAGGAAGGGGGCACTGTGGAAAGCCGGTTCCAATCAGCTGATCCGCCCGCCCCTGCAGTTAACTGTTACTGTCACTTATTGTCACCATTTCACACGATGTCACTGGGCCGTGCTCTGCCCCCCTGCAGCCCGGCCCCCAAACTGCCTCTAGAAGCGTGACATTTGTGCAGGACTGTTGTTTCGGCTCAGATGTACTGAAGGTAGGAAAAAAGAAAGAAACACCGAAGGTACAGAAGGCAGGCTCACTAGGGCAGCGAGTGGCCGGGGTCCTCCTTCCTGTGTGCTGGGGTCCATTGCCCACCCTGGGTGCCCTCGGAGAACCTGCTGACTCTAGACACGGGCAACTGAGGCGTCGGCCACTGGGCTGGCCACAAAGCATGCCCAGGCACGCTCCTCTCCCTGCGCCCACAGACCTCAGCATCAGGGCTGAGGCGGCTCTCTTCATCTGTCCTGAACTGTGACAGTTGCCACCAGCATTTGCTGATGCACACAGAGTTTTAATTTTGAAAGCAGAAATGAAACAAGGATGCTTGCTGGCCAGGCCATTTTCCCAAGCAGCCAAAGGCCGCTGCTTGCTGGGGTTCGGGACCTTCATGTAGCTACCGCGGCCTGGCCCATGCAGACACAGGATCCTGGCTGAGAGATGGTGACACCCTGAACCATCTGGCCCACCCATGGGAGGCCAGTGACCTGGTTCAGCATGATGTGGGACCAAGGGGGTCCTGGAGCTCACTGCTGCCCCTCACCCACTTCCGGGGGCGCTGAAGGAGCCAGTCCTGGGACTGGCATCTATGCCCACTTCAGTCCTGAGCCCCAGCCCCCTTTGGGGCCCACAAACCCACTCTCCTGTGACTCCAGACAGCTCCCAGCCCCCCTCCACCCACCGGACTACTGGGTCTGTTCCTACTACCATCCATTAGCACCAGTTCAGTCCACCCAGGACTGCATGCCATCGTCCTCCCTACCCTTTGCTCTCGGGGACACCTGCCCAGACTATATCCTTCATTCCCACAATTACACGGATGGGCCAGCCCAGTGGTGAGGGCACACAGGTGAAGCCACTCAGCCAGGGTGACCCCGATAGAAGGTTCCAGAAACAGGTGTATGCCTCTGCAGTTAGGGTTTCTTTTTTTTTTTTTTTTTTTTTAAGTTTATTTATTTTGAGAGAGAGAGAGCGAGTGAGCAGGGGAGGAACAGAGAGAGAGCAAGAGAATCCCAAGCAGGCTCCCCTCTGTCAGCGCAGAGCCGGATGTGGGGCTCAAACTCACAAACCGTGAGATCGTGACCTGAGCCAAAATCAAGAGTCAGACGCTTACCTGACTGAGCCACCCAGGCACCCCTGCAGTTAGGGTTTCTATTTAAGCTCTTTATCGAGACATAATTCACCCATTTCAAGTGTGCAACTCGGTACTATTCAGTACATTCACCGTGTTGAACAGCCACCACCTCTATCTAGTTCCAGAACATTTCCATCCCCCCAAAAAGATACACCATGAGCAGCCCTTCCCCATCCCTTGCCCCGGCCCCTGGCAACCACCAGTCTGCTTTCTGTCTCTATGGATCTGCCTGCTCTGGACGTTTCCTATAAATGGAATCATACACCGTGTGGCCTTTTGTGTCTGGCTTCTTTGACTCGGCACCGTGTTTCCGAGGTTCACCCACCTTGTAGCGTGAGTCAGTGCTTCGTTCCTTTCTGTGGCCGAGCAGCACTTCCATCCTGCGGATGAGGCTGCACTGTGCTTCTCCCTCACCAGCTACCTCGGGGCTCCATTCCTTTGTACCGGCTGAGTCTGCAGTTGAGTTTCCTCCCCGGCCAGGCCAGCGTTACCCCATCAGTGACAGGAGGGTAGAGGGGTGGGGCGCACGTGAAGGCGATCCCACTGGAGACTCTCAGGGTTGACCGAGCCATGCCAACAGGAGGCAAGCAAAGCCTGGCCAGCAGCCTACTCTGGAAATGCAGGCTCCCCTGGGAGGGCAGGGTAGGACAGGTAGACACGCCTAGGTCGGCCTGTCTGTGTTTGTCATCTCTGTGTGCCTGCTGCACCTGCTAAGAGGCTGGCAGTCGGAGAGAGGCTGGCGCTCAGGAACAGGGGCAGTGAACACGTAGGGCAAGCTGCCCAAGGCCTCTGGAAGCAGACAAGAGCATTTATGCATGCTGTTGGGCTTCCAGAGCCAAGGTGTCAGGATGGGACAGGGTCAGAAGCGGCCGCACAGGGCTGCCTGGAGCTGGGTGCTGGTGTGGACTGCCATCCAGGGTATTTCATCCAGGGCAGACCTGAGCACAAGCAGCACAAAGACCTCTTGACCCCAGGGCTTGCTGGGCCTTAGGGTTTGTCCGGTTGCATGACCCAGCACGCAGCACAGGGAGAGAGGCCAAGAGCAGATGACCAGCCGGGGTGCCTCCTGGCCAGGCGCTCATCCCTAGCGTGTGTTAGCCACGGGGGGAGCTGGGCTTGCCAGGAAGAATGAGGGTTTGAGAAAGGAGCAGGTGGCCAAGGACAGGCCTCCAGGGACCCGCTTCATGGCATGGGCCTCAGCAGGAAGGAGGCTCAGGATAGGGAGGAAGGAGGAAGGTCACTGACGTTGCCCACCCACAAAGGAGAGCCAGAGCATTTGCAGCAAGAGAAGTGTTTGGGCCGGGAGTCTTTATCCGATGCCCATCCAGTTCCCAGATCTCAGGGCCCAAAAGCCTGGTTGTGTCTGCATTACATGAACGCAGGTGTTTCAGACCATCCTAAGACCACTTGTTCTTTTGGTGTGTTGAGGGGAAGGTTGGCAGCTGGTAGGGGGTGGGGCTTGGGTGAGAGAGGGTCTCGGGCAGCAGCATAGAACACTCTGGAGAGAAGTATGCTGTTCAGATAAGTCCAGGCCAAGTCTGGGTACACAGGCCACCTTGGGCCTTGGGCTGGAGTCACCAGACACTCCTGAGCTGGGGGTGAGCTGGAATGGGCGTGCAGCTTGGCCAGGGGGGAGGGGGGCAGACCAAGATCTCCCAGAAGTCATCCCCTACACCCCAGCCAGCAGTCAAGGCTCGAGCTATCCTGAGCCACCTTCAAGGCCGGGTGGCTAGAACATCAGAGTCACCCATCAACAGGGGAGAGAAAGGGAGAGCCAGGGGTGGGATCTTGGGAAAATGGGCATCATAGGGAGATCCAGTGGTGCAAGAATGAGGGAAGGTGCGGTGTGGTCTGGAGGCCAAGCTACTGGGAGCCCGTGGGGGAGGTGGGCCCACCCTGGGCAACTCCACAGAGCAAGGAATCAAATCTCTGGCTGCTTCTGTCCCCAGTGTGGCCTCCCTCAGGATGTTTTGGGAAGTAGTTGGGGTGGGGGGGCCCAGGTCAGTAGAGTGACCTGAAGGTAAGGTAGGAGCTGAAGTCAGAACCCAGAGCAGGAGGGAGACAAGGCAGGGCAGATCACACAGGGGACAAGAGGACGAATAAGGCACGTGGGGGGTCGGCTTCAGACCTCGCAGACAGAAACACGCAGAGACAAAGGCTGTGCCTCCACGCCACCGACCTGGGGCCAGATCACTCTCTGTTGGAAGGGCCATCCTACGCACTGCAGGATGTCGAGCAGCAGCCCGGGTCTCAGCCCGTCGCGTGCTGGTAGGAGTCCCTAAGGCAGTCAGGATAACCCAAAATGTGTCCAGGCCTCACGAAGTGTCCCCCTGACAGGGCAGAATTGCCCCCATGGAGAATAAGTTTTAGGTTGATTGCATGCAAAGAACACTGTCGGTGTCACAGACGTTTCATGCCTAAATGGCTACAGATATTATTTTGGTAACATTATGTCGTTGTACTTCCACATCAACCCAACTATATTCAGCACCAGCACCGAGGGCGGCTGGCAGGCAGGGAAGCAATCTCCTGCTGGCTTTCTCAGTCGTTCCCGGAAAGAGGAGGCTGGTGCTGTTTCTTGCCCTGAGATCAGCCAGAGCCAAGCAAATGGGTCACTGCCCCCAACCCCCACCCCGCCCCTGTCCTACGCCCAGAAATCTCGTGGCTTTGTCGCCGCTCAAGCACTTGGGTTTGGCCTTCCAGGCAGACTCTGAGTGACATTTTAAAATGATATTTTAAGAGCTGCTTGTCGATACCAAAGAATAGAGCTGCCCAGTCTGAGCCCCCCCCCCCCCCCCCGAGCTGAGAAGTCACCCGCTCCCTATGTGTTCCTGCAGAGGAACTTCTTGAAAGCACATGAGCAGTTTCCCGAGGCAGTTAGTACTGCTTCCAGAGCTCTGGAATTTTATCACCCCTCCACCCCTGTCCTCCTGGTGCGGCTTCCTGAACATAATGGCAGGTGTTGGCTGTGGTTTGGTTTATGTCTCTTTTAAGCGTCTCCCCGACAGGAAACAGGCCAGGGCCACCATGGTGGTTTTTGCTGCTGGGGAGCATGCGTGGTTATCTGCCCCGTTTTGGCAAAACTGTGACGCATTTTATTAATTGCTTTTGGTTCTACTCCGTAGGTGCTTGTCTTTGCTCTTTTCGTCTAATGCTTCATTTTTTTTTTATTAGTATCATTTTCCTTATTTGAAGTATAATTTCTTTTTGTATATACCAGGGATTGGCAGACTCCAGCCCACGAGTTAAATCCGCCAGAGCCAGTTTCTATAAATAAAGTTTTATTGGCACATAGTCGCGCTCCCTCATTTACCTATAGTCTGTGGTAGCTTTCACGCTGCCTTTCACAAAGGCAGAGCAGAGCCTTTGCAACAGAGACACCGTATAGCCCACAAAACCAAAACTGTTTATCACCTGGCCCTTTATAGGAGAGGTTTGCTGACCCCTCATACCTCTACGTTCACATGGAACATTCCGGAACTTTCCACAACTTTCTTCATGCCCTCTTCTCACCTTCTGCTCAGCTCCCCATACCCAAATATAGGAAACCAGATTCTTACCCTCGTTGGTGAACTGGCATCACCAGCTCAAATCTTTCTGCATTTGTATCCATACCAGGTATAAGCACGTGTTCATAAACATCTACCCGCGGGGCGGGGGGGGGGGGGTGGTCTGTGATACTGGGATTTATAATAAGAAATATATATTTGGTTTTCCTCCTGTTCCTGGCACAGAACTGCTAGAACCTTAAGAATTTCCTAAGTGATAAGGATAATACGGTTGTGTTATGTTAATGAGGTGGCTTTTGGAAGGCATCTAAGGATGGGGGCTGGTTACCAAGAGAGCCAGCCGTGTGGTTAAAGGGTGGGAACTTCAGCCCTGTGCCCCTGACCTTTGGAGAGGGGAGAGGAGCTGGAAGTTGAAATCAAAACCGGCTTGGGTGACTCAGTTGGTTAAGTGTCCAACTCTTGATTTTGGGCTCGGGTCATGATCTTGTGGTTCATGGGATCAAGCCCCACGTTGGGCTCTGCTCTGACAGCACCAGAGCCTGCTTGGGATTCTCTCTTTCCCTCTCTGCCCCTTCCCCTCCTGCGCAGACACACTCTCTTGCTGTCCCTCTCAAAATAAACATTTAAAAAAAAAAAAAAAAGAGCAGTCACCAACGGCCAGTGATTTGATCAGTCGTACGTATTTTATGAAGCCCCCATAAAAACCCAAAAGGAGGGAGTCCAGAGAGCTTCTGGATTGGCGAGCACATGGATGTGCTGGGGGTTGGGGGGTGGCACACCCAGAGGGCATGGGAGCTCCGCGCCCCTTCCCACATACCCTGCCCTGTACGTCTCCTCCATCTGGCCCTTCCTGAGTTACATCGTTTTACAAGAAACTGGAAATGGAGTGAGTAAACTGGTTTCCCAAGTTCTGTGAATCACTCTTGCAAACTAATTAGACCCAAAGAGGGATTTGTAGGAACTTCTGACTGATAACCAGTTGGTCAGAAGCGTGGATAACAACCTGGCTTTCAGTTGGCATCTGAAGGGGGGCAGGATGCAGCCTTTATGGGACTGAGCCCTTAACCCGTGAGATGTGACGCTATCCCAGGGTCAGCGGCATCAGAATTGAGTTGAATTGTAGGAGGCCCAGCGGGTGTTGGAGGCTAGGTTGGCGTTGGGGGTGGGGGGGGAACGCGCACGTCGGAGTTGGAGGCAGAACTGTAGAGTCTCAGAGCGGTTTGGGGGGGCCGGGAAAGGAAGGCTGGGATGCAGATGTCCCGTAAAGTCCAGCAGGGCTGGCTCCACCCTAGCGCTCTGCTCAGGCTTCTTGCTGTCCTCCTCATCCGCTCTGGGTCCCACTGGCTACTGGGCGAGTTTTTACAGCCAGCGCATCTGAGCTCTGGCTGAGGGTGCCGGGGGCTGTGTGGGTCCTCCTCCCAGCCTTGTACCCTCACGGAGGGCCCTTGGAGGGTCTCCAGCCACACCCCAGGCCCTGAGACCTCCTGCACCCTGCCTGCAAGGCCACACCACCTGCCAGGGTCATAGTGGGAGGAGGACGCTGAGTGAGACCCCAGTGTCACCTGGACCCTCCCCCATAACCCCTGGATCCCCCGGTTTCGGGGACGGTGCTAGAGCTTGACAAGGCCAGGTCAGAAGTGTGTACCCAGGGCTGAGGCATCCCTGGAGGAAGCTAGCATCCGAGATGTCAGATGGGTGCCCACACAGACGCACTGGAGCTCACAGCTGGAGCGGGGGTGGGGGGTGGGGGTGACTCAGCCAGAGAGAGGAGCATGAGGACTAGACTCTCGTGGCCCGGCGGAGGGGAGGTGGGACTCAGCCCAGCTGCAGAGTGATAAGAGGATGTCAGCAGAGGACCGGGTGTCCTATGGCAGTGGGTTTTGGGGGGGGAAACGCTGCAGAAGGGGTGGCCATCCAGATGCCGGGGCTCGCTGTTGCTCTCTGTCCTCCCTGGGCCCTGCAGACCCGCGAGGCTGCCTTTCTGGTCTCTGCATAGAAAAAGTACAGATCCCTGACCCTTTGCAACCATCTAAGGGTATTTTAGACAAAAGGGGAACTTATATATTTTTGGGAACGCCGCATCTAAGAGAAAAGTGAAAATTATGGGTTGTATTTTAAGCACCCAGAAAGGCCTCTTTGGGATTTACGGAAAAAGTTGATTAAAAGGCAAAGCGTAGCTGGGGCCCGGGACACCCCTGCCACAGCCACCGCCCTTTCAGAAGGTTCTGAATACTTGGCTGCACCAGGACTGGACGGGGCGGGGGAGTGTCGGGCCATCTATCAGCTACATCTGCCTTGCTGTCTGGGGCGGGAGCACAGCTGGGCAATGCAGCCACATGGCCTGGCAGCCAATTTGTTTCCTCGCGATTACCCAGGATGGAGGGACTCCAGTGTCCCATCCCCAGCATCTCTGGGAAGCTGCCCTCTGAAATTCCCCCCGTGTCGGTCAGCCACCCGCTGGCCACAGACAACTTCCAAGGCCAAGCCCTGCAAGGCTCCACTTACCTGAGGCCCCTTGAGCCTGAGGCTCTCAGTCGCCTGCCCAGCTACTGACCAGCCCTGTGACCCCAGCATGGGGTTGCTGACCAGTTCCTTTTAGGTGGAGGGGAGAATAGCACACCACATGGCAGCAACAGACACAGGCCTGTAGCCTTTCCTGGCTAAATGGATCTCTGGGACCCGGGGATCCCCGGGGTAGCTGATTTTTTAATGGAGTTTAAGGCTTGGTCCTCATCTGGTGCGATCCTGCCCCAAGGGCGCGTGTGATAACACTGCAAACCGGCATCTAGAGGGTTGAAGCCAGGGATGCTGCTGTTCAAGGTCCTACAGCGTGCAGGACAGCCCCCGACAGCCCCCACCACACACACACACACACACACACACACACACATGATCTGGCCCCAAATGCAGTGCCAAGGCCGAGGAATCTGCTGTAGTTGAGGGGCCTCTAGGATATGCAGTTAAAAATCCAGCCTGGGGCTCTGGAGCTACCACCTGGACAAAGGTACTCATTGGAGGTATGAATGTGGGGGAGATTGTGAGAGAGAGAAGATGACAAGGACATGCGGCCCCTGAGGGAACACCTTTCGTTCTACCGAAGTGCCCGGACCAGTTCCTGCCCTTCAGCCTGTGACCGCACCCCGTTCCACAATAATTTACCACCCGTAGGACTTCAGGGCCCAGAGCCAGCCCCTGCCAGGAGGCCAGGAAGACGGGAGCTGCCACGTGCTGTGTGACCTGCGGCAAGTGTGCATCTCTGCTCTGCCTGCTGATCTCTGACCCCAGGGCCTTTGCATGCACTACATCCTCAGTCTAGAAGACTCTTGCCCCCAGTAATCTAGCTGAGTCCCACCCCAAGGCCTTCTGGGAAAGCCAGAGGTCCAGAATGTCACATGATCAGCAGAGTCATGCCAGCAGAGCTCCCGCCACCCCACATCCTGAGGCCATTTGGTGTTCCAGGGCTGTTTGTTTCTTTTTTAATTTTTATTATTATTATTATTGTTTAGAAAATATATTTTTTTTAATATTTAATTTTTGAGAGAGACAGAGCATGAGCGGCGGAAGGGCAGAGAGAGAGGGAGACACAGAATCGGAAGCAGGTTCCAGGCTCTGAGCTGTCAGGGCAGAGCACGACGCGGGGCTCGAACTCACAGGCTGCGAGATCATGACCTGAGCCGAAGTCGGACGCTGAACCAACTGAGCCAGCCAGGCACCCCAAGGGCTGTTTGTTTCTAATAGCAAGCTAGTCCAGTTTGATAGCCCCAGCTCTGAAAGAGCAGGGATTAAGTGTGTGCTGAGATGAGGTCACCGTAACACCAAGGTGAGGAGGATGCCTCGTGGGGAGACTCCGTGGAGAGGGTCACGAGAGCAGCAAAGGTGAATGAAAGAAGCCACATTACAAAAGGCCACATATTCTGTGATCCCATCTATATATGTCCAGAACAGACAAGTCCATAGGGACAGAAGGTAGTGATCGGCTAATCTGGGGAGGGGGGCAGGGAGTGACTGCTCGTGGGGGTGGGGGGCCCTTCTTTTGGGGTGATGAAATGTTCTGGAACTAGCTAGAGGTGACAGTTGCACAACATGGTGAACATACCGCATGCCCCTGAATTACACATTAAAAATCGTTAAAATGGTGACTTTTATGTCATAGGGACTTCACAATTGAAACAGAAATGCAGAGTGGGGCTCTACACATCTGGAACTCCCCATGGGGACCTGCTACGTCCCCTCCCTGATTCCCTCCCATAGATCTTGCACCTTGCTGCCATCAGTAGCCAGACCAGGGAGGGTGATCATGAGTACAAGTCCCAGATGAAATTTACAGACACCGTTTCTTAGCAGACAGGAGCCCAGACATCCTAGAGGTCGTTCTACTGGCTCTGACCTCTTTGGTGGCTTCGGGCACACTGGAGTGTCTCCGTGTCCCTGAGCCCCATCCCTCAAGAAGAGGCCACAGGACGCTTAGAAGGAATTTCTCAAGGGAGGCAAATGTCTCAAAAATGTGTTGTCCAGCCCACTTTTCCATCCATGGAAGCCCACTTTGAACACCCATTATGCCAATTGCTGAAACTCCAGGGGCCGAGTGATGGTAAAATTGGCCAGAGTGGGTCGGCGGTGGTCACTCCAGGGTACATATCCTGGATGAGGCCGCTGCCCTTGTAGAGAGGCTTGGATCACAATTCTGCAAGCTGATTCCGTCAAAGGCCCCATAGTCAACATTTCCAGATTTTAGGACCATACGGTCTCTATCAGTTATGGAACATTGCCCTCAAAGAGCAAAAGCAGACACAGATAATACATACATGAATGGGTGGGGCCACATGCCCATAGAACTGTTTATAAAAAACAGGTGGTGCATCTGGAGAGAAGCATCAGACAGACTCACACTGAGGGGTCGCCTGCAAAATACCCAACCAATCCTCCTCGAAACTGGTCAGATCTCAAAAACAAGGAAAGTCTGAGAAACTTTGTACGGAGACATCAAGGAGACAGGATGACTGAATGTGATAGGGGATCCTGGAACAGAAAAGGGACATTAGGGAAAAACTGAGGACATCTGAATAGAGCATGAACTTAATTACTAATAACTTAATCAATATTGGTTTGTAAATTGTGACAAATGCAGGGTTAATAGGGAAACTGTGAGGTACTCGGGAATTTTGCTGGAATATTCTTATATATTGCTTTTCATAAATCCAAAACTATTCTACAATTAAAAGTTCATATTTTTGGTAAGAAGTCATTCAGCCAGGGGCGCCTGGGTGGCTCAGTCGGTTAAGCATCCGACTCTTGATTTCCGCTCAGGTCATGATCTCGTGGTTTCATGAGTTCGAGCCCCGCATCGGGCTCTGTGCTGACGGTACCGCGCCTGCCTGGGATTCTCTCTCTCTCCCTCTCTCTGCCCCTACCCTGCGCATGCTCTCTCTGTCTCTGTCAAAATAAAGAAACTTAAAAAAAAAAAAAAATTCACTCAGCCAGATTTGGCCTGTGGGACATAGTTTGCAGACCCGGGGCTTAGATAAGTTCCCACCACCTCAATGAAATGTTCAAAGTAAACCTCAGATAGGTAAGATCCTGGCACAGTGAATTTGGACCGCACACACCTCCACCCTCTCCCGCTTCCCCGTTTCTGTCGGGCAGAGCCATCACCAGTGGTCTTCTTGGGTCCTTTCCTCCATCACCCATATGCTCGCTGCCTCCATACCCTTGTCTCTTCCTCTGAAATCTTTTCCGCTACGGCCGGGACCCTGGCCACAGTAGCTCCGCTGCTGTGTGCAGGCGACAGTGTCGGACAACCAGGGCGACATCCCGAGCAGCGGCTTCTGGTCCAGGCCTGTCTGGGCACACAGCACAGCCCCCTGCCAGGGGTGTTTCCCAGACAAGCCCTTGCTTCTCAGAGCTGTGAGGGTCCAAAGCCAGGAGGCGGTTCTCAACAAGGATCCCTCCTCCTGTGCCTGTTCGGGCATCATCATCACGAGGGCGTCCCTCACCCCTCCACCTTACCGTGCCTGGCAGAACAAGGTTGTCGAGTGGGACAGGGGCTGGACCTGCCTGGGGTCAGGGTGCAGGTGGGGAGTGGCCAATCCTGGCAAAGCCCTGTAGTATGAAAGCTGCCCTTCTCTCAGGGCTAAATGTCAGGAAAGCAGTCTGATTAAACCAAGTGCATTGAACACCCAAGTATTTTGCTCCATTCTGCCCTTGACTCTTGAGACCTCTACTCCAGACGTCCAGGAAAGAGGGGCGTGTAAGTAGACATTCTCTTGCTTTATTTCTCCCCCAAGATATGTCATTTTCATAATAAATCCTAAAGCCATAGTTCTTATCCTACCATGAATCAGAAGAACCCTCTCAGGCTCTGGCTTAAGAATTTAGATTCCTTGGCCTTTCCAGAAATTCTGCAGGTTTGGGATGGGGCCCAAGACTCTTATCTCTACCAAGCTCCCACAGCTCATACTTGGGGTCTCAACTTTTTCTTTCTTTCCGTCTCCCCAACCCACCAGAGTGGCACAGTAGTGGTGACTCATTGGCAATTCTGACTAACCCCCCCTCCTATAAGCAGGGGAGCCCCAAGATAACAGGTTCGCCCACCCCAGGGATGGGGGATGGGGTCAAAGGCAACCCCTTCTCCAGGGATGTGGAGAGAGTCCGTAGTGCCTCCACAAGGGTGGAGGGATGCTCCGGAGACCCCCCAGCCCACCTGTGGGAGCTCACCTTCCCTCACGCGTGCAAATGCTTGGTTTTGCTGCATAAAAAGTACCAAAAGCCCTCACTGTTCTCACGATTGCCACCCGAGTGCATGCTGTTTGGGAATTGGGTAGGGAAGTCGTTGTCATCCCAAGATGAAACCTTCCATAATGAACTGCCCACTTACAGAACAAGTCCTCTACTCACGCTCTCCCGTCAGCGTGCTCTCTCCTGGGTACGTCCCGCTACACAAACGCCATGCAAATCAGTTGCAAAGTGAGGTTGAAAAGGTTCAGGATTCCAGGACGTCCTCACGTCACCCGGATTTTGCTCCGACTTCAGTCACTCATGAGTGACTTCAGTCACCTCCATGAGCAGCAGGTGGGGAAGGGAGCTAATGATGGCAGTCTGAGCTTCAGGAGGAAACGAGTCTGTCGTGCTGTTAAATGTGACCAGGTGCAATCTGCCTACTAAAGGGAGAGGATTTTCAGCTTGGCTCACCAAGCCAAGTTCAACTGTGTGGTTTATGAAGAAGACACGCCTAAATCAAAGTGGTTCAGGGTGCTAAGAATGAAAAAAACAGGCCCAGATGTAGCAGGCAGATAGAAACAGGAGCGAAGAGAGCTGCGGTCCATGGACACGGAGAAGGCAGAGCTCGGGGCTCTGAAGGTTACATGTGACGACATTCATCATAATGCCAAAAGCCTCAGTTTACACTTAAAGGTATAATAGTTGCCAATGTCTGCACCAGACAATACAGATGCTGTCATTACAAAGTGGAAATTATAGAAGATACCAGGAGAAACAGATATGAACACATAGCAAGAGGCTGGTTGAGTGGACAGCAAATCACAGGCATGTAATATGCCCAAACCATGTATTGAGACAGATCTGTGGCCATATCACAAATCCTTGACTGTGATATGAGAATAAATCTTAAGTACTTATGGAGCATCCACAAAATTCATTCCTATATCAGGCCACGGAGAAAGCATCTAGAACTTCCAAAAGTAGGAACACTACAAGCAGTACCTTTAACAATGGAATAAAACTAGAAATTAATTAAAAAAAAAAAAATTAATGTTTATTTTTGAGAGACAGAGCGCGAGTGGGGCAGGGACAGAGAGAGAGGGAGACACAGCAGGCTCCAGGCCCTGAGCTGTCAGCGCAGAGTTGGATGTGGGGCTCAGACCCACGAACTGTGAGATCATGACCTGAGCCCAAGTTGGACGCTTAACCGACTAAGCTACCCAAGCGCCCCCAGAAATTAATTTTTTAAAGGCCCTTCCACATGGAGATTTTTTTGAAAAATAAACCATAAGTCTCTGTTAACTCCTGGATGAAGGGGGATCTATAAATCAAAATTACAGATTTTCTAAAAATCAATGACCAAAACTATGTATTATCAGAATCCACAAGACCCTTTAAAGCAGTACCAAGAGGACAATTCATAGCCATAAGCACTTTACATTCATAAATATGAACAAATGAAAGTGACTTAATTTCCCAGCTCTAAAACCTGAGAAAAAGGACCAAGTAAACCCCCAAGAGAATGATTTGGCTGTCACAACAGATAAGATGAGCCTGCGGGGAAATTGATGAATTCCTCAAATATTTTTGGTGCAATAGGAACCAAGCAAGTCCTCTCCCTATCAAAGCTTGATCTGTTCTTTAGTCTTTCTGTGATCTAGCACGTGGTTTCATTATAACCTAAACAAAAATATAGTGAAATATGAGATACGATAATTTGTTTCATACTTGGTTTTCTCCTCCCCCTCGTCCTGTTCTTCCTCCTCCTTGTTCCGGTCCCCCAGCACCTTGGTTTGGTCCCCCTAGGAGTCCTTGCTGGTTTTCAGTGTTTCTGGCCAGGTCTGTGGCTGATCGTTGGTGCCAGTCCAGTTAAGAGTGACAGAGCCTGTGAGAAGCTGGGGACATGGAGGTAGGGTGAGAGTCACATCCCGTCATCCCTCGGCTCTCTGCAAATGCCTGCTGTCCATTTGTCCATCCATCCAGCAGCTGGCTGTTGATGAGAGCTGCTGGTTGCCCCCAAGACCCATGGGCAACAGGAAGGGAACAGAATCCAGGCAGAGGCAGGGTGTCAGCAGGGCCCTGGAAAGCCTCCACTTCCTGCCCCATACCTGCAGGCCCCCTGAGCCAGCTGTGCCTCCTGGGCAGGCTGGCAGTGATGGGGAGGCTCCTATCTCCCACCCCACGGCCCCCTCCTCTCACCAGCATTACCACCCTCCCCCTCATCGTCATCCTTGTCCTCCCCTGGCATCTTCCCTCCCGAGAACTGGCCACCCCCTCCACTGCTCCCCACACGGCAGTTCTGTGGGAATTGCTTTAGTTGTACTTCGTACTTCTGTACTTCCTGGGACCTTGCGGGCCTGTCCGGCCCTCCGTGCTTTAAGGTCCTGTTTCTCTGTGTCCTTGCTGTGCCCGGGGAGACCAGTCCGTCCAGACGATGCTCACTCACCCTGTGTCTGAGCGTCCATGTACCTGAGGGCCCCCAGAACAGTGGCCGGCACGCTTGTCTCATGAAGGACCCCCGGGTCACTTTCAGCTCTGCCGCCGTAGTCTGAGAACGGGCACAGACCGTATGTTAACAGACACGGGACATGGCTGTGCTCTAGACAGAACTTTATTCATGGACACCGGAAGGTGAATTTCGTATCGTTTTCACATGTTCTTAAATGTTCTTTTTTATTTTTTTTAACGTGTTTATTTTTTTTTTAACGTTTATTTATTTTTGAGACAGAGAGAGACAGAGCATGAACGGGGGAGGGGCAGAGAGAGAGGGAGACACAGAACCGGAAGCAGGCTCCAGGCTCTGAGCCATCAGCCCAGAGCCCGACGCAGGGCTCGAACTCCCGGACCGCGAGATCGTGACCTGAGCCGAAGTCAGACGCTTAACCGACTGAGCCACCCAGGCGCCCTTTTTAACAAGTGTTTAAAAACGTGAAAACCATTCTTAGCACGCAGACTGTACAGAAACAGGCTATAAGTTGCCAACTTGAGGAGAGGTCTGTGCCCACGGCCGCCCTACCCTGCCGGGCATCAGGAGGGGGTCCTCTGCACAGCCACGTTCCAGTCGTGTACAGAGCCTCTGTCACTGCCTCGGCCTGCAGTGGCAGAATTGAGTCGCTTTGACAAAGCCCCAACCTTTAGTACGTGGCCCCTCACAGAACAAGTTTGCCTGCCCGTGGTTCGCACAGTCTCACTTCAACTTTAAACACCCTGGGAAGTCAGAGGTTCTCTCCCTCATTTTATTGGAGAGGAATCTGAAACCCAAGAGCTTTGAACTAATTCGCCCCTCCCCCCCCAGTTGGCACCTGCTAATCGTAGCCTTGGGCCTGCAGCCCTCCCTCACAGCCACCAGGACCCACTGGAATCCCCTGCAGACAGAGCTGTTTTCCTGGGCTTTCTGCCAGCAATAGCCCTCCACCCCACGCAAGGTTATTTTCCGAGCATTTCCACACCGGAAAGCCCCAGGTTCAAGTGGATGCCACCGGACCGTTTGCTCAGCAGACCTGGCAGAGCAGTCCCCCACCAGGGTCCTCTGGGCAGAGACACTACCTGTGGCGCTTCTGTGCTCCGTCGAGCCCACGGGACACCTCCGGGTGCTTCTTGCCATGTATGACTGTTGTCTGTGTCCCCAGACGGGCACAACCCGTCAGTGGGTGCAGGCCAAGCGCTGTTTCACACAGCAAAGTATGCCTGAAACATCTAGCAAAAGAAGTCTGGTCCCACCATGCCAGCACCCTCTTCCAGTGGATCTCGGTGTCACGTTCTCCGCCCCCACCAACGATGCGACCAAGACGGCTCCCGCAGGCCAGCAAGCGAGGGACAGTCTCTTTCGACCCCATCTTTGGGTTTCATTGTTGCCTAAGATACGCTGATGTTCTTTTACCAACTTCAGCCTCTGCCTGCAACCCCAGCCACTCCTCCGTCCCCACGCCCAGTCTTGGCTTGGACACCCTTCCGGAGAGATCCGGAAGCCCTGTGTGGCTCGTGGTCTGAGGCAGGGACGGAGGCTTCACCCAGAGGTGGCATTGCAGAGGGAGGGGCAGCAGGAAGGCCACAAAAGGCGGTGGGCAGCCCACCCTGCTTGGGCGGATCGGGGGGCTCCTAGAAATGGTGACCCCCGATCCACGGACGTGCAGGCATCCCCTTCAGACCCCCATCACGGAGGGTGCTCTCTGAAGCTAGAACAGTTCCAGGCACACAGCAGCCAGTCAACAAATTGTCAGGTGGATGGATGGGTGAACGAATGAGTGAATGAGACCTTATGTGCCAAAGCCTCATAAACACTTGGAAAGTGAGGTCGTCCCTGTGACTAGATCAGGAGAACAGAGAAGGCCAACCCCGCAACCAAGACAAAGCCATTAGAGTAAGCTAGAACTTTCCGCTGAGAAAGAATGGCCACAAGTAAATCTGGGAGCAGCAGAATTATCTTGGGTTGGGCCACCTCAGCCTGGCTGGAAGGACAGCCACCCCGGGCAGGTATCCTGGGGGACTTCTCAACAGGGGAAATCCCTCCTCGGGGCTCACCTGTCAATACGGGAGGTGGGCAAGTGCGTTTGCCTTCGTGAGCTCATCACATGGGGCTTTCAGGTTTTGAAATCTGAAAGTGGTGTTCGCCTGATACGGTCCATCGAGACTTGTTTGGTTTTTGTGCGGGATGCACAAGAGACCAGGGTTGTAAGCTCAGAAGGGGCTCGGGAATCCACCTGCCTGCTCACCAGGCCCAGGGGGAGCGGCCTCAGCTGAAACAGGCAGGCACCAACAATAGGTCTGAAGAGGGAGCCCAGGCTGTGGGGACTGAGGGGGCCAATGCATGGGGCATGGCCTGGGAACGAGGACACTGGGTTCCAACCCAGGGTCACGTCCACCGCCTGCCTGCTCTCAGACTTCGGGGAGGTCGGCAGGCCTCTCTGTGCCTCGGTTCCCTCTTCTGAAATGGGGGTTGGCACAGGTGTCTCTTAGAGCAGAAGAAAGAGCCAGAAGCTCCAATCGCGCCTGGCGTGGGACTGGACTCCCCACAGGTCGTTCTGTGATCCTATCACCATCCTTCCTAAAATGTTTACCACGCGTCTCAGCCAGGAGCAGAGGCATCCCGTTTCAATAGAAAAGGCATCTTGTAAAATTTCTGCCTAAGTGAGAGGCTCTGCCTCGATGTCTCCAAATTAAGAAACCTTTTTGAATTTCCCAAAAGAGGAACCTCAAAGATCAGGACAGTTGGAAGAAAATCAGATGGCCTCCAGCTCTTGGCATTCTTGGCGGGGGGGGACGGTGGCCTGGTGGGCACACCGTGCCCCCCCCCCCGGGCCCAGGTATCATCTGCCCCATCAGAGGGAGGGCGGGGGTGCTGCTCCTTTGTTAGTGTGACCTAAAAACCGTGCCTGGAGAATTTTAAATTACAGAGTCGTCTCTTAATGGGTTTCTTCTTCTATCAGGATTCCTTCCATTTTTTTTTTTTTCTTCCCAAAGTGTGCAACTTGTATTAGAGATGTGTACTTTTATGTTATATAAGGAGGGGGGTGGAAAATGTGTCCAGGAAAGGAGAGGCCTGTTCTCCCATAGCATTTTGCCAGCGCTGTGGGTTTTCTGGCCTGGTGGGAAGGCAGCATTAGCATGTGGCCTCCGCAGCCCCCATGCCAGATCACATCGCATCATTGCTGGCACCCTGATCCAGCTTCCTCCCCCCCCCCCCACCCGGGCCCCACATGACCACCATGCACACCGTCCTCCCTTGTGCCATCTTGCGCCCTGAGCCCGTGCGTGCACCGGTCCAGCCCCCAGAGCAGCTACATAATAGTTCCCCTGGCCGCGCGCGCCAGGCCGGCATTTCCTCCTCCTCGGACGTATAATAGCGGCAACCGGATATTTTTAGACTGGCTTTGAAAAGTCGCAGTGTTCTGAGACCGCATACCAGACACATGAGGTCACTGCCCACCCCCCCACCCCCACACCAAAGCCTGGGCTGCACGGGGCTGGTGGGCCCTCACATCCCGAAGACTTTCCCTCTTGCGGTCCCCAGGACGCCAGCCCTGTTTCCTTAGAAATCCCACAGAGACTTGTCCCGAGTTCAAAAGGGGGACGGCTGTGGGCTCTTGGGCTGTGCATGCACATTGTTGGTGAGCTTCTGTAGCGGGGCCCCGACTACAGGGGCCGCAGCACAGAAAGAGGCCTGGTCCCCGGGGGAAGGAGCCCACACGGGCTCGGGCATCGCTTCCCCATCTGCTCGTAGTTAGGCAGGAGGGCTTGCTCACCGAGTTTATTTTCGTTTGACGCAGGGGGAGGGCCCTGGCCCGTCCTCCGCTCCAATGCCACCCCGCAGGGTCTCGTAAGGGATGAAGGGAGGCAGCGGACCCACTGCCCGCTGATTCCCAGAGCAGAACTTGAGGAGTCTACGGGCTTCATTCCAAACAAACAAACAAACAAACAAACAAACAAAACACGATCCCAAAGCCGAACTCGGGGGGAGCAAGGGATTCAACCTAGAAAGACAGTTTGCTTCCTCACAGGACTCCACAGGCCTGCAGTGCACGTGGGGACCCTCAGGACGGGATGAAGGGCCCGCAGAGCCCTCGACCACCCAGCCTTGCAGACCCGTCGTACCTCCCTCTGTATATAGCAGGGCTACCCGACAGTTCAGCCAGCTCTGGGGACATTTTTGGTTGTCGCTGATGCTGCTGGCCTCTGGCAGGTGGAGGCCAAGGACGCTGCTCAGGACCCAACAGCACACAGACGGTCCCACCGCTGAGAAGGATCCAGCCCCGAGGATCAGCAGTGCCGAGGCTGGGGACCCTGCGCTGGGTTCCACAGACACTTGGGAGAGCAGGCAGTCCCAGACCTGGCCCCAGGCTGTTGTCACCCAGCTACTGGGCCAGCAGCTCAGTCACACGTCAGGACCTGGTCGTTCCCACTGGCTGAAGAGCCCGTGTGTTTAACTCAGCTCTTCGAAGACTTTCAAAACCCGGCCAATGGACACGTCCTAAGGAAGCATTTGTGAAGACGAGAAGGGGCCCCTGTGGCCGCTGACTTGGGAAAGTGCCTCCTCAGACTGGGTTCTGCCTCCATGAGGCCATGGAGAGCCCCCCCCCAACCCCAAAAGTGCCCAGCCGCCACCCCTGCCCCGAGCAGAGCCCCCATTTCCATCACTGGGCCAGGTTGCCTCCCTGGGGCACCTCCTTCATCGTTCCTCTCCTGCTGGGTGACTTGGCCTCAGGTCTTTCAGCAGGGCCCATTCTTGGGGTCTGGAGCCCCTGGAGCAGTGGGGCAGGAAGTTGCTTGTCCTGTGATCCCCATCTGCCAGGCACCTGACAGCCCGGTGCCGCTGTCCTGGTTCCGGGCTCTGCTGATTGGAGCCATTCTCAAAGGAAGTGTCCCGGCAGACACTTCTTCGTGGGGCCTTCACATCGCGACACCAGAAGCTCTGATCAGGGATCTGCTACATCCATTTCCCTGTAGAATGAAGCCTTTAAGAAAATCCTGCTTGCTCTCTGTGGGCGCGTCTCCCGGTCCCTGAGTCCCCTGCGAGCCTCTCCACCTCTCCCTGCCCTGCCCTCATCCCCCTGGCCCACCGGACCCTCACACACCTACACTCAGCCCCCAAACCCCTGTAGACCTTGACAGTGGCCTTGCCACTTCCTTCCCGCTGCCCTCACGCCTTCCCAGCCTTCCACACAGCTAAGCCTTCTCGAACTGGAACACTGTTGGCCTGACACCCTCCTTGTGGCCACCAGGCTTCCCTTTCTGTGTGTGAGTGGGGCATCACCCCACCCCATGTCACCCCTTCTTTGGCGCCTGGAGACACAAGGGCTTGGACAGCCGAGCGCCAGTCTCCATGACCCATTCTGCCTTTCTCTCCTCATCTGCCCAGCCCCGTGGCCCCCACATCTGCCAGTGTCTTTCTCCCTGAAAACAGGGAACACCCCCCCCAGCACCTTCTTCTTCCCTGCCCTGCGTTCCCCCAAGGTTTTATCATATGTTCCCCCTGCCTGTTCACCCCTTAGGGCTGTTGGATACCTCATGGAAAGGGGGGCACCCCAAAAACCTGGGCAGGGTGTGTGCTTTGTCTTAATCTGGGTGGTGGACCCTTAGGAGGCTCCAGAGGGACCCCACTGAGTCACAGACTCCATGCACTATTCATACTTTCCTCTATGTATTGGAAATAAAGCCCTGATTCGTGCCACAATGAAAATGAACCCCAAAAGCATCATGCGGAGTGAGGGACACCAGACAAAAAAGCCACAAAATGTATGCTCCCACCTAGGTGAAATGTCCCAAACAGGCAATTCCATAGAGGCGGAAAGCAGATTGATGGCTGTCGGGGGCTGGAGGAGGCAGGGGGCGGGGGTGGGAAGTGAGTTCTAATGGGGATGGGGTCTCCTTTTGGGGTGATGGAAATGTTCTGGAATGAGACAGAGGTGACAGTTACACAACACTGGGAACGTACTAAATGCCACTGAATTGTTTATTTTAAAACGGTTAAGTTTGTGTTATGCCAGTTTTACTCCAGTCAAAAAGCTCGCCAAGGCGCTTGGGTGGCTCAGTCGGTTAAGTGACCGACTCTCGATTTTGGCTGACGGTTCATGAGTTCGAGCCCCAAGTCGGTCTCTGCGCTGACAGTGCGGAGCCTGCTCGGGGTTGCGTCTCTCTCCCCCTCCCCCTACAGTGTGCCTGCGTGCTCTCTCTCTCTCTCAAAAGAAATAAACTTTGAAAAAATTTGCCGTGAACTGGCTTGCCATCCCACAGAATTACAGAACCCCCTCCAGGACGGAACGTGTCTCCACATCTGCTTCCTCCTACCCAGCCTCATAGTCTTCTGGAGCCCAGCGCCCATCTCAGCCCAGGGCCCAGCAACCTCCTTTCAGAACGGGCCAAATAGTAAATATTTTCAGCTTTGCAGGCCCGCAGGTCTCTCTCGTGGCTACTCTGCTGTGAACGGTATAGAAGCAGCCGTGAAAGATCCGTAAATGAGCGGGCCTGGCTATCCACCAATAAAACGTCATTTACAGACACGAAAATGTGAATAGGATTTTCATGTGTCAGGAAATAATATTCTTCTTGGGTTTTTTTTTTTTTTTTTTTTAATGATTTACAAATGTAAAAACCACTCTTGGCTCACAGGCAGTACAAAAATAAGCAGCAGACTGGATTTAGCCCACGGGCCAGAGTTCACCGTATGAACAATTGTAACTGAAAAAGGATGCCGCTGATTGGCCTTTTTCACGTCCGAGACTTAACACTTGGACCCCCCTCACCCAACCCAAACCCAGAGATAAAGCGTTCAGTATGGTGCAGCCCACCTGGGCCTCACACCTTCGGGTTCTCCAGTTCTCGGGCCGCCGGGTGACTTCAGCCAAATGAGCGTCCACGGTGCCCAGGGGGACCTCCGAGGCCCCAGGCTGAGGCGCGTGTAGACATGTCATCCTCGTGATCTGAAAACCTGCTTCCGTTTTCCTCACAGGCTTTTGGGAATGCCAAAACAGCCCACAACAACAATTCCAGTCGATTTGGGAAATTCATCCAAGTCAACTACCTGGAGAGTGGCATCGTGAGAGGGTGAGTTGGTAGGCATCTAGCTGTGTACCACCAGCCTTGGTCTGGGGTCCTGGGGCATCCCTGTAAGGAAGAGCCAGCCTGGGAGCTCAGTGTTGACATTACGGCCGTGCAGACACGTGTGGATCGTACGGAGACGCAAATGTGATTTTTTTTTTTTTTTTTCCGAAGTCATTGATGTGAAGATCTGAACTGTGGGTCAAAGTGGGAGGTGTAGGTGCAGGAGGGGCGGGACCTCTGTCCCCCGGTCATGGAGCATGGGCCCCGGTGCCCAAGAAGCAAGTACGATGACCTGAAGGTGCTAGTCTGCCAGGAACTGGCAAGGACACGCCAAGCTATATCTTGGTCTTGATGAGGTTTTGAATTTGGTGGCTCTGGAGATACCACAGGCAAAGCTGATGCGGACCGTGGAGTTTGCCAAACGTGTGCCCCTTTAGCCAGGAGAAGACGTAAAAGACGTAATGCTGGGTAGCGAGTTGAAGCGGTTGTCCAGGGAAGTACTCAAGGGTGGGTAGATGGCTAGACGGGAGGGAGGGAGGAAGGGGAGATAGATTCATGGATAGATCCATGGGTGTGTGGGTAGATGGATAGATGGATAGATTCTTGGGTATGTGGGTGAATGGATAGATGCATAGATTCATGGGTGGGTGGATGGATTCATTGGATGGGTGATGGATGGATGGATGGATGCTTGGATGGATGGATGGATGGATGGATGGATGGATGGATGGATGGATGCTTGGATGGATAGATTCATGGATTGGGTAGGTGGGGAGGTGGATAGGCTCATTGCTAGATGGATAAATTCATAGGTGGCTGAGTTCGTAGGTTGATGGATTCATGGATGGATGGATGGATCAGGTAGATGGGTGAGTGGGTGGGTGGTAACTGGGCTGTGAAGTTGATTGCCTGGTGGAAGTTAAAACAGACCAGCATTTTGTGCCGAAAATGTGAGTTCTGGAGGCATGGTTACCTCAGCTATATGTGTAACGTTGAAATCGTGCTCATTTACACTGTGTGTAGCAGTTATGCTTATGAAAATATCTGGCAGTTGTGTGCAGCAAATTAACGTGATAAGGAATTATCTGTTTTGTCATAGTATTTAAGCCATGTCATTTAAGAATTCTATTCTGAAGGATTTCTTGTTTAAAAAGTATATATTCTGGGGGCGCCTGGGGGGCTCATGTCACGATCTCAGAGTTCATGGGTTTGTGCCCTGCATCCGGTTCTGTGCTGACAGCTCGGAGCCTGGAGCCTGCTTCAGGTTCTGTGTCTCCCTCTCTCTCTCTGCCCCACCCCTGCTCACGCTCTGTTTCTCTGTGTCTCTCAAAAAATGAATAAATGTTAAAAAAAAATTTTTTTTTAAGTATATATTCTGAAAAAAAAAAAGCATTCTGGGTAGTTGCAGTTGGTTAAAACGTAATTGTGATTGAATACTACACAGTGTTTTGGGCATTTTTTACTATGCAAAGCTCTTATGGGCCAATAAAACTCTTTTTTTTTTTTTTTTTAATTTTATTTTTGAGAGAGAGAGAGAGAGCAAGCAAGGGCAGGGCAGAGAGAGGGGGATGGACAGAGGATGTGAAGTGAGCTCTGCACTGACAGAGAGCCCAATGTGGGACTTGAACTCACGAACCATGAGATCATGACCTGAGCCGAAGTTGGACGCTTAACCGACTGAGCCACACAGGCGCCCTTGCCAATAAAACTCTCTCAAAGTAAAAAAAAAAAAAAAAAAAAAAGGCATCTTGGCACAATCCAAGGTTATTCAAAGGGATCCTCCCTGCTTCCACATTCTTTTTTTTTTTTAAATTTTTTTTTAATGTTTATTTATTTTTGAGACAGAGACAGCGCATGAGCGGGGGAGGGGCAGAGAGAGGGAGACACAGAATCCGAAGCAGGCTCCAGGCTCCGAGCCGTCAGCACGGAGCCTGACGCAGGGCTTGAACTCATCAACCTCAAGATCATGACCTGAGCCAAAGTCGGACGCTCAACCGACTGAGCCCCCCAGGCGCCCCTCTGCTTCCACATACTGATGTGAGGGTCTGCAGTGGCGGCAGATTTATACCCGTTCCAGGTGATGCTCTGAGCAGCGGGGTGAGAAGCCCCAAATGTTCGATGTGGGGAGAGCTAAGCAGCAGGACTAGAGGCCTAGAGAAGGCTCCAGCATTTCGGGAATGGAGAAGTCCTCAAGTGGCAGGGCCCGGGGATAGGGTCCAAATTATATAGGTTCTTCTCTCCCTCTAACCTGACTGATGATCGTTTCAAATGCCAGTTCGTATTCAAGACACAAGCAGGAATGTTGTTTTCCCGAGTCCTTCAGCCTCTGGCTTCTTTCCTTTTTCCCACTGGCTCCAGGGGGCGGTGGTATGGGTGAGGGACACCCCAATAATGACACTTCTCTTCTGGTTCCTCAGCCCCCCCCCCCCACAGACCATCTAGTGGTCCCCCCGCCCAGCACTGCTGGGCCCCTCCACGGGCACCGCCACCCACCCACGTTGCAGGGCAACTGACCAGCCAGAGATGCCCAGAATTATACCTTGTCTACAGTCCTGGGGGCTCCGTCAGGGGACCAGAGACACCAGAAGGCTGCCTCATGTTTTCCTGGGTCCCGGACTGGCTCTGCAGCCGTGGGCCAGACACTAGAGCCCTTGCTCCCAGCTCACTCCTCTGTGTGGCCTGTGTTTGGTGTCCTGGGGCTGCCTTAACAAAGTGCCACGAACCGGGGGCTCAGAACAACAGGAGTCTGTTGTCTCCCAGCCCTGAAGATACAGAAATCAAGACGTAGGCAGGACAGCGCTCCCTCCGGAGGCCACGGAAGAGGGTTCTTCATGCCCCTCTTGCAGCTTCTGGTGACCCCAGGCCTGTCTTGGCTTGTGGCCACATCACCCCAATCTCTGCTTCCACGTGGCATCACGTGGCCTTCTCCTCTGTGTCTCTCCGTGATTCTCTTCTACCTTTCAGGACATTTGTCCTTGGATTCAGGGTTCACCCTGATCATGGAGGATGATCGTATCTCCAGATCCTTCCCTTAATCGCATCTCCAAAGACCTTTTTCCAAATAAGGCGACATTCACAGGGTCCAAGTGGACATTGCTTCTGGGGGCCACCGTTCGCGACCCAGTACTCCAGCAAGGGCTGGCCCTCCGCTAACTGGTACAGCCTGTTCTTCCTGCCACAGCCTCCCGTCAAGCTCAGGGCCAGAGGCCTCGGTGGCAGGATCTTAGAGACCAACTTCTGAAAGTCGTATGTGTGGCCTCAGATTCAGGAGAGGAAGTCCCACCTCGGCCCATGACCGTGGCCTGCCCACGCTCCAAGGAGGAGGTGCACTTCCTGTCCGGGGAGTGGCCATGGCCAGCTGGAGAAGAGCAGGCCCAGACCCGGTTCTGCTTTTGGGGAGGTGACACTTCTCAGTGCCATTTCCTATGGAGGCTAAGGGTCAGGGACAGTCCAAGGCTTCTTCCAGTTCCCCAATCTGCAAGGCCTCGTCTTCCTGTGGGTTCAGTGGCTCCGTGTCGGGGGATCGCTGGCCCCCTACAAACCCGCCAATAGGGGCCTGGGGCCTCAAAAATGATCAGGAAAGGGAAGGGGCTGTCATCGTCAAATGACAACTCAGTGCCAGTGAGGGGTCACTGTCCTCCCCTTACGCTGACACAGCACAGGGAATTGGCCACAGGGGTAGATTCAAACAGGAGTCTGATTCTAGAACCAGATGCAGCCTCCCTCCCCAGGAGAACAAACCGCCGATAACTAAAATAGTTACTAGCTGGGGCGAGAAATAGAAAAAACATGGGCTTGAAAGAAGAGAGGACACAGGCTGAGCCCGTGGAGCCCCACCCGTGCATGTTTTGTGTGCATGTGTCCCAGGCAAGGCTGCAGACAGAAGACTGTTGTCCTGAAGAGAGAGGCAGGTGGCCTCCCGAAAGCCCTGGATCAGAGGCCCGGTGCTGCCCCCACCCCCCCACCCTGCCACCCCTCGGCCACCAGCTGCCTCTCCTGTAAAACACAGTGGGCTCCGGGGCTCGTAGGTGGCTCAGTCGGTTGAGCATCGGACTTCAGCTCCAGTCATGATGTCACAGCTCGTGAGTTCGAGCCCCGCGTCAGGCTCTGTGCCGACAGCTCGGACCCTGGAGCCTGCTTCCGATTCTGTGTCTCCCTCTCTCTCTCCGCCCTTCCCCTGCTCATGCTCTATCTCTGTTTCTCTTTAAAAAAAAAATAAATAAAGGGGCGCCTGGGTGGCTCAGTCGGTTAAGCGGCCGACTTCGGCTCAGGTCATGATCTCTCGGTCCATGAGTTCGAGCCCCGCGTCGGGCTCTGGGCTGACGGCTCAGAGCCTGGAACCTGCTTCCGATTCTGCATCTCTCTCTGTCTGACTCTCCCCTGTTCATGCTCTGTCTCTCCCTGTCTCAAAAATAAATAAAACGTTAAAAAAAAATTTTTTTTTAATCAATAAATAAAACATTAAAAAAAAAAAAGAAAATTAAAAACACAAGAGGCTCAAACAAGGGTTGCATGCAGAGCCCTCCAGCTCCCACCCGTGGTGATGGTGGAACCCGTGAAAGACCAGCCCCTCTGGCCCCAGAGAGTGTGCAGGGAGCAGGGCCAATGCAGGCTTGGGTCCCCGCCAGGCCACTTCCCTCCTGTGGAGTCCCAGGCAACATGTGGCCTCTTCAGTTTTTAGTACCTCATCTATCAGTGGAAGCCACAGTGCCCGCCCCCCGGGCGGAAGGATTCAGGGCACCTAATCCTTGCAAACCAGTGCTTAGAAAGTAGTAGATGCTGGGGTTTGTGGGTGGCTCAGTCAGTTGAGCGTCCGACTTCGGCTCAGGTCACGATCTCACGGTTCATGAGTTTGAGCCCCACATCAGGCTTTTCGCTGACAGCTCAGAGCCTGCTTGGAATTCTCTCTCTCCTCCCTCTCTCTGCCTCTCCCCCCACTCGCGCCTGGGCTTTCTCTGTCTCCTCAAAATAAGTAAATAAACTAACAGAAAAGAAGGATGCTGAAGGAAAATTCGCCCTTACTGCTGTCAGCATTCAGAGTATGGCGGCAGAGGTCCCTGGCCCCTGCCCTAGGGCCACACAGCAAACATTCAAACGTCCCTGGGCTGATGAACAGGCCGACGCAATGTGGCGGATCCAGCCATAAGAAGGAATGGAGTTCTGGTACATGCCCCCATGTGGCAGAATCCTAGAATCATTGGGCCAAGGTGACAAGGCAGACACAGTATATATACCAAATGCTCGTATTTCTTTCAAATTCTAGAAAATGCAAACTAATCTATAGCGGAGCCGATCGGTGGCTGTTTCGGGGTGGGGTGGGAGGCAGGGAGGGATGACCAAGGCCCAGGAAACTTGGTCATGGTGGCGGGCACACAGGTGTCACCACCAGTCACCAGTTCACACGCTTTTCGCTTGTCGTACATCAGGGACCGCTGGTAAAGCTCTCGAGAGAAAATGTGTAGATTACGGAAGGATCCAGTCAAAAATCACCCGGTTGAAGCATGCGCGGTCTGTATCGGTAATAAAGCTGTAGAAAAAAGTAGAAAACGAACCTGTTATCATCTTATAGTTAGATTTTTTTTTTCGGGGGGGAGGGGCGGAGAGAGAATCTCTCTTTTTTTAACGTTTAAGAGAGAGCACACGCATGTGTGCACACACAAGGAAGAGAGGGGCGGAGAGAGAGAGAATCCCGAGCAGGCAACACGCTCAGTGCAGAGCCCAACGAGGGGCTCGACCCCACAACCCTGGGATCACGACCTGACAAGAGTCAGACACCTGAGCCATCCGGGCGCCTATAGGCTGATCGTATTTCTAGAGGTGATTTAGGCGCCCGTGGTTTACCTTGGGTCAAAGGAAGTTAGTCCACAGCTGGCGTCCTGATGGTGTAACAGACGACACCCGTTCCTTCCAGAAAAGCGTATCAAAAGGTAACATTTTCTCCCTTCATTTTTTTTTTTTTTTTTTTTTTTTTTCCTTTTAATGACAGGGCTGTGGTGGAAAAATACCTGCTGGAAAAGTCTCGCCTGGTCTCTCAAGAGAAGGACGAGAGGTAAGAGGAAATTTTCTCAGTGACCCGCCGTATCTGCCTTCTTCCCGCACAAAGGAGAGAAGCAGGTGACTTGGCCCCACGGGAGGCAGCGGCCCGTCTCCCCGGAGTGAGCTGCTCTGTGGCCGCGAGCTTTGCACTCCTACCTCCTGAAAGCCACCTTTTGCCCTTAATTTTTGTGCCTCCCCTGGGCTTTTCCCCAGAGTAACACCCCCGCCCCCCCAGCCCCAGAAACATAGTCACTGGCAAAGCTCACAGCTTCATTTTCTTCTCAAGACGTAACGGGAATCGACGTATTGTCTCAAATTTGTACGTATTCGAGGCGCCCTCCTTCCCATAAACGGTATTAGTAGCGGCTTGAAGCGTAACTGCTGCTTGGCCCCCCAAAACGCATTTTTCCTCCCCATTTGGACCCACAGGAACTACCACGTGTTTTATTACTTGTTACTTGGGGTCAGCGAGGAAGAGCGTCAAGAATTTCAGCTCAAGCAGCCTGAAGATTATTTCTACCTCAACCAGGTAAACAGCCCCGAGCCCCGGCCACAAACGCTGCCTCTGTTCCCCACGGGCTGTTTACGCGCCACGGGGCGGTCAGAGGCTGTCTGCCCGGGCCCTCGCTGGGCCTCCGAACAGACTCCGAGGCGGCCCAGAGGAGGCGGCATAAAGGGGCCCATTCATCCCCCGTGTCCCGAGCCCTGCCCCCTCGGTTCCAGCCAAAATCCTTCTCGCACGCCACCCTCACCGGCCCAGAAATACCCAGTGTGCCCCTGACTGTTTTCCAGCATAACTTGAAGATCGAAGATGGAGAAGACCTGAAGCATGACTTTGAAAGACTCAAGCAGGCCATGGAGATGGTGGGCTTCCTCCCTGCCACCAAGAAGCAGTAAGTGGGCGAGCCGGCCGGCCCACCTTCTCCTGCGCGGACCCCCCCCCCCCCCACCTTACCGGGCCCTTTCTGAGAGCTGACTGATGGCCCAGCAGGAACTAAGGCACTAAGGAGGGCTGCCTGGTGATGATGGGCACAGGAGGAGGGGCTCGCTCGTCATTAGTCGTTGGGAGACACAAGACCACGGGGCTTTCTCCCAGCAACGCACACGTGCTTAACACTTACACGTGGTTAAGGTCCTGAATGTTCCCTGCCATGTATTTTTGCCACAATTAAAAATTTTTTTTGATTGGTTTTGGAAGCCACACGGGGGCCTTCTCCACACCTGCCCGATGGCCAGTACACCCAGCGGGAGCGCTTGCCCGCTTCTGGAAGGGCACACGTCAGGCCAGCCACTTTGGAAAAGTGTTTGCAGGCTCTACCAGAGCTGTGTGTGCACAACTAAATGCACACGTGCTCAAAGACATGCACACGACAGCCTCGTTATTAACAGCCAAAAAGATTGAATTCCGCCCCCTCCCGCCACACACACACACACACACACACAAATGCCCACCAGCAGGAGATTAAATAAATAAACAGCTATATATGGTGCAGGGGTTGGCAAACTCTCCGTAAAGGGTCAGATAGTAAAATTTTCCATTTTGAGGGCCAGACGGTCCCTGTTACACGTTCTTCTCCGTGTTGTGTTTAGTTTCTTAACCATACTCTTAAAAACTTAACCATTCTTAGCTCAGAGGCCGGACGATAACGGACCGTAGATTGCGGACCTCTGGACTCCGCACACAGCAGTGGTCTTCTCCCGGGGCGCCGTATCTGGAGACATTTTTGGTTATCACACTGTGTAGGGGTGGGGGAGGAGGGACAATACTATACCAGCATCTCGTAGGCGGAGGCACCCCGCGGTGCAGGGGACAGCCCTCCGCAGCAAAGAATGATTTGGTCACACACATCAGCAGTGCCAAGGCTGAGATGCCAAGAATGCACAAGCCAGGTCTATACGTGGTAACATGCGTGCCCCCCCCCCCCCCCCCCCCCACGCACCACAGTGTTCCAGTGACAGGCCGGATACAAGTACATATCCGTTCACGGACGGAACTTCCGTTCCGTTCATGTCATGTCCGTGACATCCAGTTCACGGACAGCATTCGCTACGAGGACAGCAGTTCCTCTGCAGGGCCTGGGGTGGGTTCCAGTGCCTGGAATGTTCTGTCTCTTGCTCTGAGTGCTAGTTACAGGGCTGCGTATATTTTGCGACGGTTCATCAAGCTCTGCGCTTGAGAGTTGTTTGCTTTCTTTGCCTGTTCTTTATGCATGGTGACGTAGTTTTTGGAATTTTTTTTTTCATGCATGTTAGGCCTCCATACAAAAAGTTTGTCACCAACCCCCCCCCCCCCAACTGGGGGGAGAGCGGGGAGGTGTGCCATCTGTCTCCGAAGTCACATACGTTCCACAAAGGGTCCCTGACCATGAGATTGGACGTGTTTTGTTTTGTTTTTAAACTTCGTATGTTCTGACCAGACCTGGCTGGTTTTACGAATTCAGCCCAATTGGCTGGAAGCTTCTGTCGTCTTACGACTCTGGAAACGTCCCCAACCCAGGCTCCTTTGCTCCCCCAGGATTTTTTCCGTCCTCTCTGCCATCCTGTACCTGGGCAATGTCACGTACAAGAAGAGAGCCACGGGCCGAGACGAAGGTCTGGAGGTCGGGCCCCCCGAGGTGCTGGACACGCTGTCACAGCTCCTGAAGGTACTGCTTGCTGGGCTCGGCCGTGGTGGCTGCGCTTCTGTGAGCCAGGGCTTGTCCGCCTGCTTCCTCCCCGCCATCTGTACAAAGCCTCTTCCTCGTTTCTGTTTTTCTCTCTCTCTCTCTTTAAGTGAAGTATAATTGCCCTCCAATATCGCGTTAGTTTCAGGTTGCAACATAATGATCCGCTATTTGTATGTATTGCAAAATGATTACCACAGTAAGTCTCGTTAACATCTGTCACCACACATCATTCCAGTTTGGGGGTTTTTTTGGTGTGTGTTTTTGGTTTTTTTTAGATTCCACATACGAGTGAGATCATACGGTACTCGTTTTGCTCTGTGTGATTTATTTCACTCAGCGTAATGCTCTCAAGGGCATCCCTTCTTTATTTTTAAAGGACTGCCTCCTGGGCATGGCTGCCTCCCCCCTCAGCCCCTCTTGTGAAAGGCCCTTTAAAGCCATACTTTGATCAGCAAGGTCATTTTCTCATTGGACCTGCTGGTCCCTCATCCACCGGCACTCAACCCCCCGCCTCTAGCTTGTGGAGGGGGCTTGGTGGTCAGGAGGGAACAGGCCAGGAGCCCACGCCTTCCAGCGACATCTATAAATGCAGGTTGGCAGGCTGCACACGGGCCCGCAGTGACACCTGGGCCCGTGTGACCATACTCCCAGGGCCATCGAGCCTGTGGGTGTAACGGTTCTGAAACCCAGTGAGCATAGCACACAGCACAGGGTGGGCGTAGGCACCCTTTCGGTACAGCTGCTGGGGGTCCTTCTCTCACCTTCCTCGGTGACAGGAGGACCTGCCCAACAAGCCCTCTATCCCCCGTCCCTTTCTCTCCCTCCTGGACTTCGAAACAGGTGAAGCGAGAAATCCTGGTGGAGGTTCTGACCAAAAGAAAAACCGTGACGGCCAATGACAAACTCATCCTTCCCTACAGTCTCAGCGAGGTGAGTGCCACCCTGGGCTCTCACGGGGCACCAGGCCCCAAACCATGACTTAGGGTGGGGGCTTTGGAAACAGCCAGCCTGGATAGTCTTTTTCCGATGTTTAAAGTGACAGAGGAGGAGGTGCCTGGGTGGCTCCGTTGGTTGAGCATCTGCCTCTCGACTTCAGCTCAAGTTGTGATCCTGGGGTCTTGGGATCGAGCCCTGCATCAGCCTTCGCGCTGACGACGGACCTGCTTAAGATTCTCTCTCTCTCTATCTCTCTCTCTCTCTCTCTCTCCCCCTCTGCCCCTCCCCCCTGCTTGCACACATGCTCTCTCTCTCAAATGTTTTTGAATGTTTTTATTTATTTTTGAAAGAGAGTGAGAGAGAGCATGACCACAGGAGGGGCAGAGAGAGAGGGAGACACACCATCTGAAGCACGTGTTTGTCTTGGTGTTCCCATGCTGGTTTTCACTAGCAGAGGACGGCCACCTGCAGCCCGCAGGCCAAATCCAGCCCACCGCCCGTTTTTGTAAATAAAGTTTCAGGGGCACACAGCCACACCCATTTGTTTCGGTGCTGCTCTCCTACTGCACGGGCAGAGCTGGGCCATCACAACACAGACCGTCTGGCCCTCCTATCGGAAACTACTGACCTTGTAGCCAGCATTTAAGATAGTTGACCCCCCCCCCACCCCAGGCTAGAGCATGACTTTTACAACCATTACGTGGGTCCCTAAATCTTGATAAGGCACCTCTCTCTCTGGCCTTTGCCCCAGCCAAGATACCTTCCCGGCAATGTGGTTTTCTTGCATTTTTACATGTCAAGAGCAATGGGACCTGCCGCTTGGATGGCCGCAGGAAAGTACCTAGCCACTGGGGGATTTTTAGTTGGTGGTGGAGGCCGCGTGGGCATCTTAAACAGGTACCGTGGACATTCTGAGCCCCCAAGGGCAAAGGTACCCTGCGATGTTATGTGAAAGTTGCTACAGGACACCCGAGACCCCAGCGGCGCCTCCAGCCCTTAGGGGCTCAACGCCAAGGGCAAGGTGCCAGGCGTGGGCCTCGTGGCCCCATTTCCACAACCACCCAGGAAAGCCATGTGTTGTAGATCTTTTTTTTTTTTTTTTTTTTTTTTTTTTAATTTTTTTTTTTTTTTTCAACGTTTATTTATTTTTGGGACAGAGAGAGACAGAGCATGAACGGGGGAGGGGCAGAGAGAGAGGGAGACACAGAATCGGAAACAGGCTCCAGGCTCCGAGCCATCAGCCCAGAGCCCGACGCGGGGCTCGAACTCACAGACCGCGAGATCGTGACCTGGTTGAAGCCGGACACTTAACCGACTGCGCCACCCAGGCGCCCCGATGTGTTGTAGATCTTAATTGCAGCCAGGTACATCTGTCGCAACTTAGATCTGAGTACATACAGAGAAGGAATTTCTTATTTCTCGTATGCAAATTAGACCTCAATAAACCTTTTTTTTTTTTTTTTTTTAATGTTTTACTTATTTTTAAGACAGAGAGAGACAGAGCATGAGCGGGGATGGGGCAGAGAGAGAGGGAGACACAGAATCCGAAGCAGGCTCCGAGCTGTTAGCACAGAGCCCGACGCGGGGCTCGAACTCACGAACTGTGAGATCATGACCTGGGCCGAAGTCCGACGCTCAACCGACAGAGCCACCTGGGCACCCCTTTTTTTTTTTTAATTTAAAAGTCATTACTGCTTTTATGCACACGATGGCATCCCCATGATGCTCCCAGAACCGCAGGGGACCTGGCTTTAAGCCCAGTTCGGCCTCTTGGCTGGTTGTCCCCACGGGCAGGCCGGGCTACCTCCCTGAGCCTGTGTTACATCCTTAGTCCCCAGGCTGCTGGAGAGACAGCCTTTGCTAAACCTTAGGCTGCCGGCTTCATAGTTCACGCCTCGCCTCGGGGAGTCCACGCTGACTGAGGTGTGTAAAGTGAGAGGAGGCGTGTCTGATGAGTTGGGCGTTTATTGTCACATCCTGGATTTTCCAGCGAGTGCAGACTTGGGCGTGGTGCGGCCCGGGGCCCACCTCATCAAGGTATGACACTCTCTGCTTCGTGCCCGCAGGCCATCACTGCCCGCGACTCCATGGCCAAGTCCCTGTACAGCGCCCTGTTCGACTGGATCGTGCTGCGGATCAACCACGCCCTCCTCAACAAGAAAGACATGGAAGAATGTGTCTCGGTGAGAGCCCCCACCCCTGCCTGCTCCACCAGGCAGGGCCGGGGAAGGCCGCGTGCTCAGTGTCGCACATCCTCGGCAGATGGCCTGCGATGTCGGGAACCAAGGCGGCTCCGGGTGGTATCGGGTGAGAGGCGGGTTTCTCCGAGAGGCAGGCCCAAGGAACCCGATGGGGTGCAGTCCAGAGGGCCCAGCGCACCACGAACACACGGGGCCCCTTGTGCGCATGTTACAGATTCCAAGGCAGCGACAGCAGAGCGTCCGGCCGAGCACAAAGCCCTCGCAGCCAAACAGGGCGCTTCGCGGGAGGATGCACCAGCAATAACCATTTTCTCTGCCTTCCCAGTGCTTGTCCATCGGGGTCCTCGACATATTCGGATTTGAAGACTTCGAGAGGAACAGCTTTGAACAGTTCTGCATCAACTATGCCAACGAGCAGCTTCAGTATTATTTCAACCAGCACATTTTCAAACTGGAACAGGTAAGGAAAGGCCGTCTTGTTGCCTGTGCAGCCCAAGGCGGGGACAGAAGGCGGGGACAGAAGGAGCCAGAGCCGGGATCTCCCTCGGGGCCCAGTTTGTGGATGAACCAGCCCTGGGATTTTTCTCTGCAAAAGAGAAAGTGTGGGAAAATCCTGCCCAGCCTTGGATGAGGCAGACCTTGGGGATATTTTTGTCTATGGGGCAATTTTGCACCATCCCTCGGCTCAGATGCGAAAATCCACTCAGTGGGAGAGCGGTGCAGTGGCCCTGGAAGGATCTGCTTTGGTCAAGAATATTGTCAGTCTGGCTTACCTGTCTCTTCCCTACCAAACACTCAGCCGTCTTTACCCATGTATTTATCCTTTACACTGATGATTCTGGCAGGGGGGAAGAAAATGATGGGTTTACGTAAATATCTAGCAGATTTTACTATTACACTTTCTTTCTGGCTGTTGAGCACTCGAAATGCGGCTGGTTCAAATTGAGGTGTGTGGCAAGAGTGAAACACTGCCAATTGCAAACACGTAGTGCGGAAGAAAAAGATTATAAACACAAAACGCCTCATCAATATCTTTTACATTGCTTACACGTTGACAGGACCGTAGTTTGGATATATTGGGTCTAAATGAAGTGTATTATTAAAGCTAACTTCACCAGTTTCTTCTTACGTTTTTTTTTTTTTTTTTTTTTTTTATGTTTATTTATTTTTGAGAGAGAGAGAGCAAGGGAGGGGCAGAGAGCTGGAGACACAGAATCCGAAGCAGGCACTCCAGGCTCTGAACTGTCAGCCCAGAGCCCAACGCGGGGCTCAAACCCACAAACTGAGGTCATGACCTGAGCTGAAGTTGGACACTTAACCGACTGAGCCACCCAGCCTCCCCTTACATTTTTAACTGTGATAAGAAAATTTGAAGTTAACGTAGGTCACTCACATTATTGGACATTGCAGTTCCACAGCAGAGGCCAGCAAATGGTAACTCACAGGTGGAATCCGGCCCCACGGCCAGTTGTTGTAAATAAACCTTTATTGGCACATGGCCACACCCACTTGGCTACCTATCACCTGTGGCCTCTTTGACATTGTAACAGCAGAATCGTGACTGACCCCGTCTAGCTCATAAAGCTTAACACGTTACCACGGCCCTTTACAGAGAAAGTTCACTGACCCCCCTGGGACGTTTTAAGTGCAATCTTAAGCATCTTGTGTGATGGATGTTTAAACACGTGCATTCTTGTTTCCTGTTACTAGTGCTTTTGCAATAACTAATAGATCTCCATTGCTATCTTAACGTGTATTGTGTTATTTACATGTGTATGTGTAAATAGGTACACACGTACGTAAATATGTGTATATACAACGTGTACTATGTAAACACACATGTAGCCATGAGATAGTGACATTCTCAGCTAACCGCCGAACCCCGCAGGAGGAATACCAGAGCGAAGGGATCTCATGGCACAACATTGACTATACGGATAACGTCGGCTGCATCCATCTGATCAGCAAGAAACCCACTGGGCTCTTCTATCTGCTGGATGAAGAGAGCAAGTAAGTGTCCACGGCCCGGTGCCCGCACAGAGCTGGTTCCCGAGCCCCTGGAGCCTCACCCTGAATCCACACCGTCCCCGAGAACTTCTGAGTTCGTCCAACTCACTCAACCACAAATCCTGACCTATCCATGCACGTAGCGGTCATCACAGAAATGTTAACACGTGCAGTGGCTGAACTCTGAAACACACCCGCACCTGGGCGTTCTTAAGAAAGGGACCTGGGGCCCGAGTCTAGAAACTGGGCTCCGGGGTGATGCATCCTCGCAAAGGGCAGTGTACGGAATCCGGGGCCCAGATGCCGGATTTACCGCTAAGCCTGGCACCCCCTCGTCCACGGGACACAGTGAATGCTGGAAACTTTGTTTGTACAAAGTGCCTCCCGCTTGGTCACCTAGCTGGAGTCCCCAAAAGTCACTCCCCGAATTCGCTTCCTGCAGCTCCTGTAATGACCACAAAGTGCAGGCAGCTTGAAACAGCAGAAACATACTCTCTCCCAGTCCCGGAGGCCAGAAGTGCAAAATCAGCATCAGTGGGCCGAAATCAAGGTGGCGGCAGGGCTGTGCTCCTTCCAGACCTTCTAGGGGAGGATCCTTCCTCACCTCTCCCAGCTTCCGGGGGCCCCAGGCATTCCTTGGCTCGCGGCCACATCACCCCGATCTCTGCCTCTGCGGTCACGGCACCCTCTCATCTGTCTTTGTCTTGTCTCCTCTTCTTAGAAAGATTCCAGGGGCTCGGTGGAGCATCTGACTCTTGGTTTTGGGTTGTGAGTTTGAGCCCCGACTCTCTTACTCTGCACTCGACAGCGCAGGACCGGCTTGGGATTCTCTCTCCCTCTCTTTTCGCTCCTCCCCCACTTTTACTCTTTCTCTCCCAAAATAAATAAATAAACTATTTTTTTAATGTTTATTTTTGAGAGAGAGACAGATTGTAAGCAGATGAGGGGCAGAGAGAGAGAGGGACAGAGACACAGAACCCGAAGCAGGCTCCAGGCTCCAAGCTGTCAGCACAGAGCCCGACGCGGGGCTTGAACTCACGAACCGCCAGATGGTGACCTGAGCCAAAGTCAGAGGCTTAACCGACTGCGCCACCCAGATGCCCCATAAATAAACTTTTAAATAAATAGATATTGGGGCGCCTGGGTGGCGCAGTCGGTTAAGCGTCCGACTTCAGCCAGGTCACGATCTCGCGGTCCGTGAGTTCGAGCCCCGCGTCAGGCTCTGGGCTGATGGCTCAGAGCCTGGAGCCTGTTTCCGATTCTGTGTCTCCCTCTCTCTCTGCCCCTCCCCCGTTCATGCTCTGTCTCTCTCTGTCCCAAAAAAAATAAAAAAAAATAAATAAATAAATAAATAGATATTCCAATCCACCACCCTAAAGACCTCATCTGAATTACTAATTATATTCATAAAGACCCTGTTTCTGAATAAAGTCACTTTCCCAGGCTCCAAGGGTCAGGATGTGGACACATCTTTCTGTCACCAACTTCTTATCAACCACTTGCCTGCTTCTGAAGCCCCTGCGGGGCTGGGTTGAATCAGGCTCACCTCCTGCCTCAGACCACGTCCCCATCTGGGACAGGGGACAGACACCTCCATTCATAACTGGGGTCCAGGGAGAGAATGTTTAGATAAAAAAAAAGAGGCAGGGTGCTAGGAAGGGCTAAATCGTCACTCCCGGGAAACCCAGAGCTGCATCTGGATGTGAGGCAGGGCTGGGCTGAGCAGGGTCCGATCTGTCTTTGTTTAAATTCTTGCTGTTTTTGTTCATCGTCGATTTTTTTTTTTTTTTTTTTTTTTGCATTGATTTGGGATTTTCTAAAATAGCACAGGAAACCGGTATTTTTTTTTTTTTTTTTAATTTGTAATGTTTATTTCTGAGAGAGACAGAGTGTGAGCAGGGGAGGGGCAGAGAGAGAGAGAGAGAGGGAGACACAGAATCCCAAGCAGGCCCCAGGCTCCCAGCCGTCAGCGCAGAGCCCGACGCGGGGCTCGAACTCACGGACCGCGAGATCGTGACCTGAGCTGAAGTCGGACACTTAGCCGACTGAGCCACCCAGGCACCCCAAAACCGGTATTTTTGTTTTTTCACCTGGGTGAGCAGGTTCCTCACTCCATACCCTTTCACCGGCCCTGGAAACCGTGTGCTTCATAGCCGTAGACCCTCTCCCTCTGCCACCCCGCCCCCATTAAGTCGTGGAGTTCAGCATTGGGAGTCAGCCACGTTGCTTAGCCTGCGTTTGCGATGCAGCTGGGCAGCGGCAGGGTGGGTCAAAGCCAGCTGCAGCATTTCCTCCCTGGGGGGCAGAAATAGCCAGCTACAACAGGTCCCTCATTCTGCCCTCCCTGCCCCCTCCCTGCGGCACCCTCATCTCCCAGCCCCTCCCTATGACAGGGGAGCATGGGCAAGACCCCCTCCACAACACAGCATCCAGGTACAGACAGATCTGAGACCAGAAGTCCCATCCTGGGATTATGCCTGGGAGCCGCCCGCGGTGAGGCCCGCGTCCCAGTCTTGCCTGCGCCGAATGTTCCCGTGGGCCACCAGGGCCCTGGCCTCGCCCACAGAGGGCCCGTGAGAGATGCAGAGCCAGCGATCGCCGCTATTCCGGCAGCTAAAAGCTCCCAATCCTCCTCCCAGCTTTCCCCATGCCACGAGCCAGACGCTGCTGGCCAAGTTCAAGCAGCAGCATGAAGACAACAGGTACTTCCTTGGTACCCCCGTCATGGAGCCGGCGTTCATCATTCAGCACTTTGCGGGGAAAGTGAAATACCAGATCAAGGTACGCGTCTGTCCGTTGCCGTGACCACTCCGGTCCTTCTCTGCCGGGGAGGCAGGACAGGGACAGGGGGATGCCCTGGAGGCCCCTTACCTCCTGGTGTCTGCTCCGTCCATCCCCTTGATCAGATTGTGCGGAGCAAGGGTCCAGGACCCTCAGATGCAGCCCCAAATCCCTGGCTCTTACTGTCAAAGGCCCTGGGGACAGGACCCGCCTGTGTGTTGTGGAGATGGGCCCCGCCCCACCAGGCCCCCAGGACCTTGGCGGTCACAGGCGAGTGACCACCCACCTCCTTCCCCCACCAGGACTTCCGGGAAAAGAACATGGACTACATGCGGCCGGACATCGTGGCCCTCCTGCGGGGCAGCGACAGCTCCTACGTGCGGGAGCTCATCGGCATGGACCCCGTGGCCGTGTTCCGCTGGGCTGTGCTCCGGGCCGCCATCCGGGCCATGGCTGTGCTCCGGGAGGCCGGGCGCCTGCGGGCCGAGAGGGCGGAGAAGGCTGCAGGTAGGAGGGGCCCACGTGTCACCGTCCAGAGGGGGACCCTCAGTCCATTTTAAAATGTACAGTTGTGTGTCTTTTGGCACATTCACCGTGTCGTGTGGCCATCACCACCTCCGTGTTGCTCCAGAGCTCTGATCGTCCCAAACAGAAATTCCGCACCGGGGTGTGTAATTCATTCTCACCATCCTCTCAAGGCAGGAAGTCACGTTCCTGTTCTTCTGTAGGGACGACCCAAGGCCCAGACAGCTGAGTGGCCCCCCCAGGGAGCTCGGCCCCAGATCCCAGCCACGGGGTTCCATTTGACAAAGGGCCTTGATTAGAAGGAGGATCGAGAGGATCGAGCCTTTATGAGAAGTAGGAATAGGGGCCCCTGGGTGGCTCAGTGGCTCGAGCATCCGACTTCGGCTCAGGCCACGATCTCGCAGTCCGTGAGTTTGAGCCCCGCGTCGGGCTCGTTGCTGTCTATTCCCCTCCCTCCCTCCCCCTCTCTGGCTTGCACCCTCTCAAAAATAAGTAAAAAACATTTTTTTTAGAAAGGGACTAAATAGTGCTGTTTGGGGGAAATCAAACACTTCATAGTTCTCTGCTCTGCCCAAATTTGAGGGACTATTTTTGTTTTGGGGTTTTTTTTTTAAGATTTTATTTTTAAGTAATCACTACACCCAGCATGGGGCTCAAACTCCCAACCCCACGATCAAGATTGCACACCCGACTGACTGAGTCAGCCCGGCACCCGTGTTTTGGGGGGTTTTTTTGTTTGTTTGTTTGTTTTTTAATGAGTTCAGTCGGGATCAAAGCCTTTGTGAAAAAGACAAAGGCCTTCAAGTCCCCAGGCAACCCCCGCCTCCAACTCCCTCTGCTCTGTGTCCCCAGCAGGTCTGGGCAGCCCCGGCACCCACAGTCACCTGGGAGAGCAGCAGAGAGGACCCGGCACCCCGTCGGAAAAACTGTACCGGTGAGCGAGACCTTGATTTGTCCAAACCGAAGCTAGTATGCCATGGCAGTAATTGTTTCAAACAATGCCAGAAACCCTACACCCTGAACCCAGGTTGGGGTTGACCTGGATAAGGAACTCAACAGCCACGTGAATCAAAAAGGACCCAGAAACAAATGGCATCTGGTTGCCGCTTTTCTGCACACAGAAAGACAGGCCTCCATGCATCAGCTGCCTTCGGGAGATGTTGCACGGCTCACTTTACAAAGGATTCTTTTCACGGCTGGTCATGGCCATTGGCGGGTGGGGCCGGGAAGCTGCTGGTTGCACCGAGCAACAGGCTTGATTGAAGAGCACATCCTGCCCTAGGCTGGCCGGGGTGTCCTGAAAGAGATAGGCCGAGTTACTTCATGTGCCATCAGAAACACAGTATGCGTCATTGCACGCAAGAGGATGAGGGTATCTTGTGGCCACGGGCCTCCCACATACCCCAGTTTGTACTGAATGTAGAAGTGAGCAGCGAGTACTCTCAGGAAGGTGGGGTTACAAAAAAAAAAAAATAGGCCATACTGGACAGACATCCAAGGCAATGACAAAGCCAGGGGAGGGACACTTCTGGTGTCTTGAGAGAGCCAGGCAGGCTGCACTGAGAAGGGACCAGTCGAGCCAGACGAGGCAGGCAGGGTGTGCTGGCAGGTGCGGGCGGCACATGCAAAGGCCCTGCGGCAGCCGAGTTCCCAACCTCTTTCTCAACACTCACAAATACCCAAGGAGCAGGCCAGTAAATATTGAAACTTGAAAAGATCATTTTATGTTTGAGCCCTTCACAACAAAAACCTCTTCAAGAGATTCATAACAACGTACGCGTTGGAGGTGGAAGCAGCTACCAAGGCAAGTGACCCTAAGTCATTTGTCTGAAAGCACCGCGTGTCCTTTTCCTGATTTTACAAGGTACATTTTTAAATCCGCTTTTTCACCCAAAAGGGGGCAAGAGAAAAACGAACACCTGTCTTTATTGGCTTGTGTGTTTTCCCCCCACCACAAAGACCGAACGTGGCCCCTGACCCACATTCGCTGGAGTGACGCCAGTCTCCCCAGGGCCTGGCCCCTAGGCTGCGGGTCCCCACTCCAGGAACGCGTTTAGTTTACACAGATTCGATATTAACGCCTTTGAGGACACATCATTGCTTTCTATGAAAGCAAGAAGTAAGGAGAAGCAAGGGCCTTCGAACCCGAGACCGGGAAGGCACACAGAGGAGCCGCCGTCCCCAGGCGCTCAGCGTGGCGTCCAGGGCCAGGAGTGGGAATCCGCAGGCTAGGGGGTGCCAGGGCCTGCTGGGAGCACTCTAGCCAGATTTAGCGGGGTCGGGAAGCAGGGAGGGGAGCGCGGGTTGAAGCCATAGGCCTTGTCCAGAGCTCTGGGCGCTGCGCTGACCGCTCGGGGGTGGAGGCGAAATGTGACCCCTCTGTTGTCTTTGCTCTGTGCCTCCCTGGAGGGCGAGGGAGCAGAGGTAAGTGTGGCTGTCCAGGCCCTAGGCATGGTGCATGGAACACAGACAGGGGACTGCCGATCGGGGTCTTTCCAGGCCAACTGCCCAGAGCTTAAACATGTATTTGAAATAACTGGAATGAGGCATTTTTAGAAAGAAACAAAACAAAACCAGAACCTCCCGACTCCTCCCGCGGTCACTGGCACCTCGTTCCCAGAAACCCCATGAGGACATTTGTCATCTAGACATCCTTCATGAATCCTCACTTTCAGAGCATCTGATTTTCATCTCTGATCCATTCTTGTTCCTCACGCGTTGGTGCCAAAGTGTGGGCCCGGAACCTACGCCCCGCCCTGAACCCCCAGGAATTGAACAAAAGGAAGTGAATGAGATTGACTTCTTTGGGGCAAAGATCTCCTTCAACTAGGGTTTCCCACCCTCACCACCGGCCCGGGCCACTCTCTGTGGTGGGACCGTCCCTTGTACTGGAGGGGGTCGAGCAGCATCCTGGCCAGATGCCAGGAGCACCCCCCCCCGCCCCAAGTCATGACAACCATAAATGTCAAGTATTTGTGTCTCCAAAACATAAATGCCTTGCCCGGAGGGTAGCATCTCAAGCCGCTGGTGGAGAACCACCGTGCGAATCCTGGTCCGCCCCTCCTGAGGCCTTTCTCGAAGCCGACACGGAGGTTGACGTGTGGCCACAGAATCATCAAGAAAAACCGAGGGGCCGCCTCCCACCTGCACCCTCTGGTCCTTTCTTTTCAGTAGCCCCTGATGCCTTGTCACAGATTCCAGAAGCCTGTTCTACGTGAGGCCTTTTTCGGTGATCTGAGCCGCCAGGTTGCAAAACCCATTCTGCCTGGAGCGACGCTGGCCCTCCCAGAGAAGGGGGAGCCACTCTTGGCCAAACCCCGCCCCCCCTCCCCAGTGCAGGATGGAGAGACCGTGGCACACACGCTCGCCAGCTGCATGTTTCGGCTCCAGTGGCCTGGGGAGGGTCCCGACCGTGCTGGGGACCCCGAGGTGGCGGGCCTGCTGCTCTAACTCGGTCTTCTCCCTGTCACTGCGCCCCTCCCCCTCCCCACTCTCAGCGATTTGCATGACCAAATCATCAAGACCATCAAAGGATTGCCCTGGCAGGGTGAGGACCCCCGTAGGCTTCTCCAGTCCCTCAGTCGGCTCCAGAAACCCCGCACCTTCATCCTGTGAGTCCCCCCCAAGGCTGCGGCGCCTCCCTCCCTGTCCCCCTGACCCCGCAACAAGTGCAACGGCCGCCCCCCCTCGCTCCCAGGACCCCCGGCCCGCGGGCTGCCCGTAATGCTGAGTCGGCCGCTGCCAGTGTGACGTCTCGTGGCTCCGTTTGTACACCAGCCTTTGCTCAGTGGCGCTCGTAACACGCCTGCCCCAGCGTCTGCCCTGTGCCCCTAGCCCTTGCCAGCTCCCGGTGCAGCTTTGCAGGAACGCCCCTCCCACAAAGCATCTCTTGTTCTGCCCCCCGGCGTGCAGAGAGCAGGCCTCGTCTTTCCCTACCTCTTGCCACCGTGCGCTCGTAAAAAAGCTGTCAGAAGCCGAGCCTCCGTGGCCCTGCTCTGTGTGGACAGCAGTGCAACGTGGTAGGAAGGGCCCAGAAGCCACACAAACTAGGTTTGGACGCGGTCTCGCTCTGGCTAACCCGCCATGTGGCCTGAGTGCTCTGAGCTCTCGGCCCCTGTGTCCAAAGCAAGGGTCACGACTCTCAGAGCACCTGGCGGGCGGCCGCCTCGGTTGGTGGGACGCCCGCGGCCGCTCCGGGCCCTAGCCGGCGGAGAGCAGAGCTTGTGCCCGCAAGGGCACCGGTTTTCAAATCCGTTTTCATTCCTGGGGATCGAGGTGGCACCTGACGCGCAGCGAAGCTCACAGCCAAGCGTCTTGCTGTTCTGTGGGGCACCCTCTCCTCGGCTGCTTTCCAAAGCGAGCCGCCCCGCAAGTTACAAAAAACTTTTCTTTCGCCTGCAAGGTTTCCGTAAAGTGTCTGAGAATGAGGGGCCTACCGTACCCCTTCCCTTGCCCCCAAAGATTGGCTTTTGTTTTTTTCCTTCCCACCATTGTGAGCCTGAAAAGTACTCCTACCCAAACCCCATTGCATTTCTTTGCAGGGCAGACACCCCCCGCTCCACTTGCCAGGGGGTCCCAAAGAGGCTCTGTGGGCCTACTTGGCATTTCCCAATGTGTAGCGAATAAAGCCAGGATGCCCGGCCGGCGTCAGAACCGCGCGGGGTCCCCCAAAGCTCCGTTTGGGGCATTTTTTGAGATCTGTAGCTGGCCCCGTACAGATGCACGTTCTGCCCTACCGATCACCAGCGGCCCCTCTTGCCCCCCAGACATCCGAGTGGCCCCAGGCTAGGCGCCCCTGCCACTTCGGGGGCCGCCGCTGGCCCGGTAAAGTTCACGTCCAGCTACAGAAGCACCCCACACGTGCGCAGGGAGGGCCCGCCGGGGCAGGGCTTCGGTGGCGCGGCGGGGCGGGGGGGGGGGGGGGGCGCCTCGTTGCACTTGTGCCTCCCGACTATGCTTTCTCTGCTCTCACTCCGCTCCCTCTAACCCGCAAGGCGTGGCTTGCTGAACTAACCCGAACCTATGGACACCGTGTTCCCTCTGTTCACAAAACCATTTTTAATATTTTGACAGGAAAAGTAAAGGTATCAAACAAAAGCAGCTCATTCCAAAGGTAAACGTTCGCGACACCGTCCGAGGCCACCTCCTTGCTTTTTGCCTGTCTTGAGAGCGCCTGGCTCAACCTGCCTTCCGGAAAATGGGAGGGGGAGAGGGGGAGGAGGCACTTTTAACTTCTCCAGCTTTGCAGTCCCTTCCTCTTCCCACCATCACCCCCTGCCCCCCGCTCCCCTCCAAAAATAAGTGCTCGCGTGGAAATGATCTGGAGCTGTCTTTGGGTTTCCCGGAAGCAGGGCGCGTGATGGGGATAGGATATTTGCAGAAGCGTGTGGAGGGGAGAAGCAGGCTGGCGCGGGGGAACTGAGCGAGGAGGTGGGCTCGGCCTCATCCCACAGGAGCCTTGGGGTGTGAACAGCACCACAGAGCTTTTCCTGCCCAGAGGCAATGGGACCCTTCTGTCCTACCCCCACTTTGGGGGTCTTTAGCTACCAGCCACCTCCGGAGGGCGGGACAGGGTGCAGCACCTTCCTGGCCTGTCTGGGAGAGGATGCCCTTCAGCCAGGGAAGCCCCACCAGGAAGGGGGCAACCGTGCGTTGCCAGCAGCCAAGACCCCAGTAGCCGGCCTTGGCCGAAGTGCACCCAGCCTCTGTCTAGTCTCCACACACGCTGTGCGGACGGATCAGGAAGTCTGCAAAAGTGAGAAAAACCCCTCAGTGCATCCAGCAGATGGGACGGTGCTATTCCTCTTGTCAGCTGCTACTAAGTGTTGGCACACATGGTGGGGGGACCAGACCAGCCGGATAAGCTCATGCGAAAGTGCAGGAGACTTGGCGGTCCTGGAGCTCGACAGGAGGGAGGTGACACGCTGGAGCCCTTGGCTTCTGGGCACTCGGGCTGCCAAAGAGGCTGTAATCAGTCCTTCCAGAGCTGGCACCATGTGCAGGGTAAAGCCCAGGTTCAGCCCCGGGGCGGTCCCCGCCTCCCGCCAGGCCCACCATCCCCTACCCTCCAGCAGCCCTGTCCCAAGACTGATCCCAAGAACTGCCCCCCCCCACCCGGAACACAGTCCTGGCTCTGGGGCATCTACGATGCCTCCCAGTGCCCACTGGGACCCCAGGAGGGCAGGCCAGACCCCCATGTGTCTGTCCTAGAACCTGCTGGACTCCAAGTCGCTGAAGCTCATCATCAGCATGACGCTGCACGATCGCACCACCAAGTCCCTGCTGCACCTACACAAGAAAAAGAAACCGCCGAGCATCAGCGCCCAGTTCCAGGTGGGCAGCCTAGAGAGGCCAGAGGTGACGCTAGACTCAACCCGATGCGCTCGTGACTTGGCCACGACAGACCCAACAAATTATTACCCTAGGGCTTCCTGGCCTCAGCATTGTTTGACTTTTGGGGCTGGATCATTCTCCACGGTGGGGGTCATCCTGTGCACTCTGGGATGCACAGTAGCATCTTCCAGTTGTGGCAACCAAAAACGTTCCCAGTCATGGCCATGTGCTCTGGAGGTGAGGCAGAATCACCCCTGTTTTGAACCATTGAGTTAAAATAACGGACTAACGTGTTATGATGTTACATCATGTTTCCCTTTTCTCCTTGGCTGCCAGGAAGCTCAGAGGCATTTTTTTTTTTTTTAAGGGGGCTCAATGGCTGCCACTAACCCTCACCATTAGCTTTTTTGTCCCTTTCCTCTTTTTCAATCTGAGTCTTTTGTGCCCACCTTGGCCTTTTTGGCAAATTACCTCACCTGGAAGCTCCTGAAAATCCTTGTTGTAAATAGCAGGCGAAAGACCAAAGTCACTGTATCTGTGTTTCTTTCTGAAGCAGTCTAGCATTTTAAATGCCCAGAAGTTTGGTCCCACTCCCCCTAACACTCCTGGGGGCGGGGCGGGGGGGGGCGGTCCTAGCTCAAGACCTTCTCCCTCTTTCCCCAGACGTCCCTTAACAAGCTCCTGGAGACACTGGGGAAGGCGGAGCCCTTCTTTATCCGCTGCATCCGCTCTAATGCCGAGAAGGTGAGTAGCTCCAGTGTCTTGGGGAAGTGAAGGCCAAGGTCTGGTGGCTCAGCGGGGGGTATTCCTGTGTTGCCGTGGCCTCTTGGGAGCCATGAAAAGCCTCAAGGAACCAAGTGTTCAGCCAGGTTCCAGGAACGGTAAACAGCCTGCCGAAGGCAGCCAGGTGGCCAACCCAAAGCAGCGACATCGTCTGGAACATGGAGGGGCCCCAGAGGTTTGCTCAAGAAGGGACAGGTCAAGCGTGTCAGTACATCCCCGGATCAGCCAGTGCAGAAAATGTAGCAGAAGGGAGAGGGTGAGATCACACGGCAGAAGCATAGAGGCTGCTGTTCATTTGATCTGAAAGCTTCTGGTAGACTCAGTGGAGCACCATTGGGGGCCCTAGTAGTGGGCTCAGCCCTCACTCCCAGGCTTCCTTTGCCCCAGGGGTCCACTGGCCATTCTGCCCCCTTGGGAGCTTGGCTGGGGGCTGTTCAGGATCTGGACCTACCCCCTTTGTCTCTACTCTTCCCATTTCCCTGGCTCTCCCCTGCTCCTGGGACCGTCCTCTTCTGTGCCTTTACCTGGCTGCTCCCCGCCCTCCTCCTCCTGCCTATTCCCTCCTCAGGACCTGGCCCAGGGCCCCCTCTCCTGTTGGACACTTCCCAGGGGGGCCCAGGCAGTGTCTGCCCCATTCACATATGCGCCTGGCTCCCACCTCCAGACCTTATTCCCCTCTTGGCCAAATCCTTAGTGTTTACCCCAGGGCCTGGCACAGAGTACGAGCTCAGCACAGGTTTTGATCGGAGTCCTTAAGAAATAACTCTTCGCAGCAAATTATCCTAAATTGAGCAGTGAGAAATGGCATCTGTCTCCCAGACACCAGGGAATAGAGCAGCTCAGATGCCAGATTTTCCAGAAGAGATGAATACCTTAAGCACCAGTGCTGAGCAGCCCCAGCTTTTTATTCCAAAAAGAATGTCTGGAACAAGGAAAGAAGGGTCCTCCAGGTGCCCGCGGCTGCCGTGCTGGGGACGTTCTGACCAGCCGGGGGGGCCCGTGTGGGCTCCCGGACCAGGCTCATGTCCAGAATCCTACAGGATCTCGTGCCTACAGATCCCCATCCCCGGCTGCCGACGCTTGATTGTCCCACAGCTGGCACCTGTCCTGATGGCTCATATCCCGTTTCAGAAAGAGCTGTGTTTCGACGACGAGCTGGTGCTGCAGCAGCTACGCTACACGGGCATGCTGGAGACAGTGCGGATCCGGAGGTCAGGCTACAGTGCCAAGTACACGTTCCAGGTAAGCCACACACTCGTGGCCGTCGTGACAGGGCAGAGGGCTGGCCACCGCCCTCTTTGAGAGAGAGCGCTTCTCTGGAACATGAGCCCAGGGGGTTACTCTGTGCCAGGGCTTCTCCGCTCCGGCCCTGTTGGCATTTATACCAGTCATTTCAGAGGTCGGGGTGGGGAGAGGGAGCAAGTTTTCTTGGAAGAGGTGGCTGGGCCCAGGCCAAGCCTGGAAGGATACAGAGTTGTAAAGCCAAGCCGGGAAGAGGGAATTCCAGGAGCAGATCCCTGCACAGCTCTGCCCTCTGTTGAGCATCTTTGGCGACAGACGCTTTTATACCCATCTCTTTTATTCTGCCAAACCAACAGCAGGCGGTCCTGGCTTCTGTTTTGCCAATGCAGAAACTGAGCCCCAGGAGGTGATGACTTCATAGATGGCTCCCTGGGCTTTTTAGAAACACAAAAGGATCAGAGGTGCCTGGGTGGCTCAGTCAGTTAGACATCCGGCTTCAGCTCTGCTCATGATCTCATGGTTCATGAGTGCAAGCCCCACATCAGGTTGTGTGCTCACAGTATGGAGCCTGCTTGGGATTCTCTCTCCTCCTCTCTCTCTGCCCCTTGCCTGCTCCTCTCTCTCTCTGTCTCTCTCTCTCTCTCTCTCAAAAGAAGAGAAAAGAAAAGAAAAACACAAAAGGATCAGAGGTGCCTGGGTGGCTCAGTCAGTTAGACATCCGACTTCAGCTCTGGTCACGATCTCATGGTTTGAGTTCAAGCCCCACATCAGGCTCCACGCTAATGGTGCAGAGCCTGCTTGGGATTCTCTCCCTCTCTGCCACTTCGCCACGTGTGTTTGTGCACGTGCACACGCTCTCTGTCTCTCTCTCTCTCTCAAGATAAATAAACTTAAAAAAAAGGAGAAAGAACAAGAAGAAAAAAAACCCACAAGGGATCATTACTAACCTCAAGTTGGCAAAGACCAAATTGCTAAAGCAGTTTCTCATCTGCAGTACCATTGACACTGAGGGCCACCAGGTCATTCGCTGCAGGGGCTGCCCTGTGCATTATGGGATGTTGCGCAGCATCCCTGGGTCTCCACCCACTCGATGTCAGTAACACCCACCGCTCCCAAGTTGGGAGAACCCTGGATGTCTCCCGACATCGCCACATGTCCCCGGTGATAAGCTGGCCTAGGCTGAGAACCCCTGGCTCGTGCCCTGAACTGGCACCACCTGTATGAGCACTGACGTGAGCCCCGGGCCTGAAGCCAGTGGCAGCTGGTCCCCAATCCAGCTGTCCCCATATGGCCTCGGGGACATGGCTCCATCATGGCCTGCCTCCTTTTTCTCATCCGCAGAATGGAAATAGCATCTCTCTGACCCTGTATAAGTAGAAAAAGGAAAATCCCAGAAGCGGGAGGAAATGCTAGTGTATTTCACTAATGCTTGGTTCCTAAAAATTTGACCTAATTGTTTACTTAAAAGCTCTGTATCTCCAGCTATGACTCAGCCCTCCAACGAGCCATAGACCGTGAGCCCCCCCAAAGGCAGCCCTGTCTCCTGGCCACGCCCCCAACTATGCCAGCCCCCAGTAGGCCCTGGAGAGCCACTCAGCAAGTGGCTGAAAGACCCTGGTGCTCTGTGCGTGTGGCAGTCTTTCCTAAGCTTTAGGCTGCTGCAGAGAGTCCGAGATTTTAGCTTGGTCAGTGCCATTCAGGTCAAACCAGGTCCCGGCTTCGGAAATTTGGGAGTCGCTGGAGCATCATATCCTTGCTGGTGGCGGGAGCACTCAGCAGAGATTCTCTTTTCTTGGCCCCAATCCCCCAGGATTTCACAGAGCAGTTCCAGGTGCTGCTGCCCAAGAACGCCCAGCCCTGCCGGGAGGTCATCTCTGCCCTGCTGGAAAAGATGGACATAGACAAGAGGAGCTACCAGATCGGGAAGACCAAGGTCAGGACTCCGGCCCCTCGGGGGGCTTCCAGCGTCCACAGGGTCCTCCCACGGCCTGAAAGACAAGGAACTCTGCTGCGGAAGTGTCTTTTTTGGGGCCCAGCGCCTATTTCTTCCCAGAAGGCAAAGGGTGCCTCTAAGGGGCGGGGCCCAGACATCACTCATAGCCTAGGGTTACTGCAGGGGACTCAGGGGCCAGTTGGTACCTCTTAATGTCTGGCAGAAGGTCTCATTCCCTTGTGCTCCTTCCAGACGCCGTCTCCCACCTCTAGGTACATGCTGGTTGCTTCTTAATGTTGTGTGGCACCAGCCACTGTCCCCGTCCAACAGCGGTAAGGTCAGCTCCCGTTAGGGCTTCATCTGATGTGAAAAGTCCCCGCACAGTTCCCCAGCAAGCCCGTCCTAGAGTTACCACGTGACCCAGCAATTCCGTCCACACGTATGGACCCAACAGACCTGGAAAGAAAGCGTCCCAGCAAATCCTCATACACGCGTGTTCATAGGGGCACGAGTCACAATAGCCGGAAGGTAGAAAGAAGCCATCCGTTCATCAGCTGATGAACGGATTCAAAACACGCGGGCCATCCATACAATGCAATGTGGTACGGCTCTGATCCAGGTTATGATACGGATGAGCCTTGACAACATTGTGAGCGAGAGAAGAAGCCAGACACAAAAGCCTGCAGTGTGTGATCCCACGTATATGAAACATCCAGAACAGGCAAATCCAGAGAAAGCAGATTAGTGGTGGCCAGGGGCTGGGGGAGAGGGCCAGGGGGATGACCGCTAATGGGTATGGGCCTCTCCTGGGGGTGGTGGAAATGTTCTGGAGCCAGACAGTAACGATGTTTGCACCATTGTCACGAACGTACCAAATGCCATTGAACTGTTTGCACTGAAATGGTTAGTTTCACGTTACGTGAATTGTCTCACCGTATTAAAAAGCTCCCCTTGGTCGGGTCGGTCAGCACGCCAGCTTGGTCTCACGCCCTTCCGGGGTGGGCTGTGCAGAGACCTCCCGGGCACGGGGATTCTGGGGGCTGTGCTGACCCCTCCTGTGCCCACCCACCCCCGCCCCCGCCCGCCAGGTTTTCCTGAAGGAGACCGAGCGGCAAGCCCTGCAGGAGACGCTGCACCGGGAGGTCGTGCGGAAGATCCTGCTCCTCCAGAGCTGGTTCCGGATGGTGCTGGAACGCCGCCACTTCCTGCAGATGAGGCAGGCGGCCGTCGCCATCCAGGTACCGGGCGGCCCCCTGCAGGGCTGGGGGTGGGGGCAGCCGGGGGGGGTCCCACGTGCCGGGTCCCTGAATGCCCGCTCCGCCCCCAGGCCTGCTGGCGGTCCTACCGTGTCCGCCGGACGCTGGAGAGGACGCAGGCCGCTGTGTACCTCCAGGCTGCGTGGAGGGGCTACCGGCAACGGGTGGCCTACCGGCACCAGAGACAGAGTATCGTCCGCCTGCAGAGCCTCTGCCGGGGTCACCTGCAGCGCAAGAGGTGAGCAGAGCCAGGCCCCCCTTCGCCCCCCAGCTCCCCCCAGCCCCGAACGTTCCACCTGCCCGAGAGTTGCCTGAGATGGCTTCTGGCCAGCAGAGCCATCAGGACGTGATTCTAGGCGCAGGGAAGCCGGGAGGGGCTGGCAGGAGTCTAGCCGTCTGGGCACGCGCGGCCCCAGAGAGAGAGATGCTCCAGGGCTGGTGGGCAGCACCTGTAGATGAAGACAGAGGTCACTGTTGGCCAGGCTGGCTCTCCACCGGAGACCAACCCCCCCCCCCCCCTTCGCTGCACCTGCCCGCCCTGGGCCCCTTCATGAAACACTTGGCTTCAGAGGTGGAGGGTTCAGGTTGTTAGGACCAGCCCATAGCCGGTTCCCCTTGCCCCATTCTTCTACGTGAATCTCAGGCGTCCACCCAGCCAGGGACCCCAAAGGAACTCAGGGATTTCTTAACAGATCCTTCCCACGGTAGGGAGACCCAGGGCAGAGGTGGCCATGACAAGAAGGGGCCACCGCCTGTATCCCCCGTTCGTAGCTGAGGAGTTTCCACATTTCCAGAAGCCTCTCCGAGGGCCAGGGTTACCCCATTTAACAGAGGCAGAGCCTGGCCCCTAGCCCACGGGTGGCACAGGGGCCCCTGATGCCCTGCGTGGGTTCTGGAGGTGGCATGCATGTTTGTTCCTGAAATTTCCCCCTTAACGCCTCACACCAGCTTCAGGCAGATGGTCGCAGAGAAGCAGAAGGCTGAAGAGAAGGAGAGGGAGGCCCAGCAAGCCCTGAGGGAAGAAACAGCGGAGGGAGGGCCAGGCCAGGTGGCCGAGCAGGAGCAGATGCCCAGGCAGGGCCCGGAACCATCGGAGGACAGGGAGCCTTCGGCAGTGGAGCCCGAGGTGTGGCCGAGCGATGAGCCCCTGGCAGAGAGCTCCCCACCGGAGGAGGTCCCCAGCCTGGAGAAACCTCCCGCACCCCAGAAGAACACGGCTGAAAGTCACGAGAAGGTGCCCAGCAGCCGAGAGAAGCGCGAGTCACGGCGGCAGAGAGGGCTGGAGCACGTGAAGCTCCAGAACAAACACATCCAGTCCTGCAAGGAAGAGATTGCTCTCAGAGAGCCTTCTGGAAGGGCCATCCTCGAGCAAGAAGAGAGCCTCCCAGAAGACAGAAAGGAGAGCAGAGAAGACGAAACCCTTTCAGACTTGGGGACGGAGGCAGAGAACGCTTTTAAGCAGCAGCCGGAAGAGCCACTGCAGGCTGTGCCAGCCGGCCAGCTGCCCGGAGAAACCCCGAAGGTGCCCCAGGGTGGGGACCCAACGCCTGGCCACGTGGAACGGCCAACCAGCCTAGCCTTGGACAATAGGGTCAGCGAGCCCACCCCCAGCACCAGCCCTGAGACTCCCAAGGACAAGAGCAAGCTGGGTGGTGACCTGAGGGCACAGGACAGGCCCGAGAGCCCCGGAGGCTCCACCCAGATCCAGCGGTACCGGGACCCGGACTCTGAGCGGCTGGCCAGCGCCGTGGAGCTCTGGCGGGGCAAGAAGCTGATGGCTGCCAGTTCCAGCAACATGCTGAGCCAGTCCCTGGACCTCAGCGAGCGGTACCGGGCTATGGAGGCCACTCTCACACCCACAGAGTAAGCCCCGGGCCCTCCTTTGTCTGAACACCCGAGGTGCCAGGCTGGGTTGGGCGGGCAGGGTGGAGGGACACACAGATTCCTGGCCGCAGGACCAGGGCAGTGCCGCACGTCCCAAAAACATGTGAGCGGCCCTGAGTGTGGGAGCCCTGAGGACGGAGGGAGAAGGGGCAGAGGAAGGTGGAGGGGAGGCATCTGGCAGGAGCCGCTGAGCCTGGGGCCAGCTGGGACCCTGAGGCCCCCGCCACAGCGAGCTGTGTTCAGCTGGCTTCGTGGGAAGCAGCATCTCGGGGCAACACCCCACTCCCCGGCCTGCCTGGGTTTCTGTTTCCTCGGCAGAGATTAGGGGTGATCGCACTCACCCAGGAATTGAAGAGGGGCCCAACTCTTGACCCTTAGTTAGCTGCATACCGATGACTCCCGAGTCACCAGCCCGACCTCCCAGAGACCTGCTTGGCCAGAGGGCAAAAGGGCCGGAGGAGGATGTGGGCTGTTAGGTCGGGCTTTCTGGGCCTCGCACACTGACACCTGTGTCGGGCTCCTTGTCTGGGCTGGGCCATCCGGCACACTGGGGAGCACCCAGCGGCATCCCTGGTCCCCTCCCACCCAAGTCGGGACCACCAAAACTGTCCAACTCGCTCTTGTAAATAAAAGCCACATTTCTGTGATCTCACAGGGAGAGGCGCATTTCCTTATCCACGAGCGACGTCTCCAAGCTCCTCCTGTCCCCGTCCCACACCAAGACTCAGGTAAAGCTTCAGGCTGCGGCTGCCACCTCTCAGGGGCCAAACCCGCTTCTGCCCGGGGCGCCCTGGCCCTGCCCGAAGGGCAACGTAAAAGAGAAGGGAAGTCGGTGGATGGAATGCACGGGGAGCGGAGCACCCCCGCTTTCCCTCCAGCAGGTCCTGCCTGCCTTTGCTCACCCAGCGCTGTTCTCTGGCAGCCTTCTACAGAAACGGTGGACGGGGAGGCCGGCACCAAGAAGCTGGCCGTCCAGAAGAAGAAGTCGGGCGACGCTTCTGCCGGCACAGATTCCGGGCTCTCCCCAGGCTCCCAGGCAGACTCTAAGTAAGTGTGGGGTCTGGAGGTGGCTCAAGTCACCAGGGGATGCCCAGGGTCCCTGCCACGGCCTCCCATCTCAGAGCAGTCTGGTCTCCTGAACTGACGGCAGTTAGGATGCATGGTGGGGCAGGTGTTCGCTCAGCCTGGGATGAGAGATCCCTCACAGAGCCCAGGTCACGCCCTCCTCATGTGCCAGCGTGGCCACTCACCAGCCTGATGACTCCCACTAAAGTCTGGGGCCAGTCTGGGTCCCCTCCTCTGGGTCCACAGAGAGACGGTTTCTGTTTGACTTGTTATGGTATCCAAATCCAGCCCCCTCTACCTTAAAAACCCCTCCTGGGTCCTGGGAAGAAACTGGGCCAAGGCTCTGTCCCCAGAAAGCTCCACAGAAGTGCTCCAGATGGTTCCATCACAGAGCAGAGAGGATGGAGGATGGGCCATGGGACGGGGGGGCGGGGGGGCTTTGATCCTAACGCAGAGACGGGAGGCGGAGGAAGGGGCGGCACAGGCTTGGAGAGGCAGGCAGAACGAAGCCCCACAAACCAGGGGGGCTTCCAACAACTGGAATTCACTTCTCACAGTCCTGGCGGCCACGAGTCCGAGATCAGGGTGTCCGCAGGGCGGCTCCCTCGGACGGCCCTGGGGAAGGGCCCTTCCTCGCCTCTTCCGGTTCCTGGGGGCTCCGGGTGTCCTTGGCTTGTGGCTGCATCAGCCCATCTCCGCCCCCGTCTTCTCTCTCTGACATTCTTCTCTCCTCTGTGTTTTCTCTTTCTCTGTCTCTTATGAGGATACTTGTCACTGGATTTAAGGCCCAGCTGGGTATTCCGGATGGTCTCAGCTCCAAGTGCTTCATTTAGCGTCTGCTCTAACAAAACTACCACAGACTAAGTGGCTTGAACTACATGTGTTTCTTACGGTTCTGGGGGCTGGGAGTTCAAGACCAAGGTACCAGGAGATGCAGTATGTGGTGGGGGCCACTTCCTGGTTCACAGATGGCATCTTCTCACTGGGGCCTCATGTGGCAGGAAGGGCAAGGGAACTCCCTGGGGCCCTTTTTGTAAGGGTGTTAGTCCCATCTATAGGGACTCTACCCCCGTGATCTAATCAGCCCCCTGATACCATCACACTGGGGATTAGACTTCAGCATACGAATTTGGGGCGACAAAGACATTCAGATCGTGGCACATAGAACTTAGTCACATCTGCAGAGACTTCTTTTTTTGAGATCTACAGAGACAGTACAAGTGGGGGTGGGGGGGGAGAGAATCCCAAGCGGGCCCCTTGCTGCCAGCGTGGAGCCTGACGCGGGGCTCACATTCAAGAAACCACGAGGTCTTTGGGGCGCCTGGGTGGCTCAGTAGGTCGAGCAGCCGACTCCGGCTCAGGTGATGATCTCGCCATCTGTGAGTTCGAGCCCCGTGTTGGGCTCTGTGCTGACAGTTTAGAGCCTGGAGTCTGCTTCAGATTCTGTGTCTCCCCTTCTCTCTGCCCCTCCCCTGCTTGTGCTCTGTCTCTCTCTGTCTTTCAAAAATGAATAAACATAAAAATAAAAATTAAAAAAAAGAAAGAAAGAAACCACGAGGTCATGACCTGAGCCAAAACCAAGAGTGAGACACTTAACCGACTGAGCCACCGGCGCCCCTGCAAAGACCCTTTTCCCAAATAAAGTCACACGCCCAGGTCCTGAGCGTTATTTAGCTCATGGACACATCTTTTGGGGGGCACACCATTCAGTGTATGATTTGGAATGTATTTGATTTTTTCCCCCTGAAACTTGGGCCTGTAAAAACACATTAAGGGGGCAGAGGGTAAGTTCTATTTTTTTTTTTTTTTTTTTTTTTTTTTTTTTTAATGAGAATGGGGTCATGCTGTGGTGGCTTCCCTGCATCTTGCTTTTTCACCTGACCCCCCCCCTTGTCAGTTCACACAAACCAATCTCATTTTTAGTAGCATCTCATTGCGCTGACAACCAAGAAAAGCGTTATTTTTTCTCTTTATAAGTAAGAGGACCTTTCCTTCGGCCTTGCTTCCATGGTCATTTCCAGAGGCTTAAATGAAACCCCTTACTTTCCCCTACAGATCCACTTTTAAAAGACTTTTCTTGCACAAGAACAAGGATAAAAAAGCCAGCCTGGAGGGTGTGGAGGAAACTGAGAACACAGTGCCAGGGCACACGGTGCTGGAAGCTGCTGCCACCAAGAAGAATCTAGAAGGTTGGTTGCTGGCAGCCTCAGGGATGGATGGTGGAGCCGCCAGGGTCCCTGGGGACGTGTGCTACCTCCAGGTGGGGCCTTGGGCACAGGGCTTCAGGGCTGGTCCCAGCCCCACCAGGGCACTTTCTGGCTGCAGACCCCGGTTCGCGGCAGGGCAGGGTCCTGGTTCTCTGTGTGTGTGACCCTGCCTCCCCCAGCACCCACCTCACCAGCTGCTCCTTCTCCCTCCAGCCTCCTCCAGCCACCAGCACCGCCACGCAGCCGGGGAGAAGCACGCCAAGGAGCCAGGAGGCAAAGGGAAGAAGAACCGAAACCTCAAGATCGGCAGAATCACGGTGTCAGAGAAGTGGCGGGAGTCGGTGTTCCGCCAGATCACCAACGCCAACGAGCTCAAGTACCTGGATGAGTTCCTGCTCAACAAGGTGGGTCACCCAGGGGCACGTACAGGGTCGGGGGGGGACACACAGTGTCAGAGCTGGGCCTCCCCAGAAGGGTTTCCACCACCCGGCCGTTTTCCGAGCCGCCACACCACAGCCCTTCGTGCGCCGGGAACAGAAAATCCAGGTGCACAGTTCCGGCACAGAAAGTTCCAGAAACCAGATGAGAACCCCTCCCTGGGCTCACGTGAGAACACCTGCAGCCGGTGTTCCCGTTGCTCACCACAGATGTTTACATCTCGTGTAAAAACTCAGTGGGTCTTGAGGTGCTGGCTCAGGCGGTAGAGCATGTGACTCTTGATCTCAGGGTCGTGGGTTCAAGCCCCACGTTGGGCATGGAGCCTACTTTAAAAAAAAAAAAAAAAAGGTCAGCGGGTCTTAATACAGGGACTGCACAGAAAATGTAGAACCGGGGCACCGGGGTGGCTCAGTCGGTTGGGCACCCAACTTCGGCTCAGGTCATGATCTCACAGTCTGTAAGCTCGAGCCCCGCATCAGGCTCTGTGCTGACCGCTCAGAGCCCGGAGCCCGCTTCGGATTCCGTGTCTCCCTCTCTCTCCAACCCTCCCCCGCTTATGCCCTGTCTCTCTCCCAAAAAGAAACATTAGAAATTTAAAAGGAAAAAAAAAATACACTTTTAACGAAACATGTTGGGTCTCAGGGCAGGTGCTGATTGAGTGCTTAGTGTATACAATGGAGCTGAATTAGTAACCACGGCATGGATCCGGGGCGTGGCTCGGTCTTAAGTGCCTGTGAGGGCTGGCAGGAAGGGCCCCAGCTAGACCAGTGGTTTTCAACCAGAGATGGTCCTGCCCCAGGGGACACTCTGGGACATCTGCAGACATTTTTGACTGCCGTGACTGGGGAGTGCTACTGGCATCTGGGGCGTGGGGGCCAGGGGTGCTGGTCAACAGCCCCCAGTGTGATCCAGCCCCAAATGTTGGGTGGTGTAAACCCAAACTAAGGGGACTGGAAAGACCGGGATTAGCCAGAGGGCCTGAATTTTTTCCCAGAGGAGCCAGGGAAGGACTTGGGACAGAGCGGAACAGCCACCAATCAGATGCAAAACCTGAGGTCACTCAAGGTCAGCGCACCTCTTTCTTCCTGCAGATAAACGACCTGCGCTCCCAGAAGACCCCCATTGAGAGTTTATTCATCGAAGCCACCGAGAAGTTCAGGAGCAACCTCAAAACCATGTACTCTGTCCCCGTACGTGCAGCCCCCAGCCCTGGCGAGGGCCCCTGTGGGGATCCCCATGGCCTCTCCCGGGCGCCTCCCCCTTCTGTCTTTACCCCCCGGGTCACGCCTGCATCCCTGCAGAATGGGAAGATCCACGTCGGCTACAAGGACCTGATGGAGAACTACCAGATTGTCGTGAACAACCTGGCGGCCGAGAGGGGGGAGAAGGACACCAACTTGGTCCTCAACCTTTTCCAGTCGCTGCTCGACGAGTTCACCCGCGGACACACCAAGAATGACTTCGAGGCGCCCAAGGTTGGTGGCGCGGCTTCGGGGACGGGGGCAGGCGGGGGTGCTCCCAGGGCCCACACAGACTTCGCCTCTGTGCCCCCTCACAGCCGAGCAAAGCCCAGAAGAAGAAGCGGAAGCAGGACCGCGCTGTGAGTATTTGCACGCGTGCGAGAGAGTGTGTGTGTGAGCGTGTTTTCCCGCCCAGCCCTAGGGAACCCGGCCGTGAATGGGAACCTCAGCCCCAATATGCCACGGGCCGCGTGCATGCCGGGCGGCCCCGTGGTGAGACCGTGGAGGGTCTGCCCTCGCCGCTCAGCGCCCTCCTCCACCGCCCCCAGGTCCAGCAACACAATGGGCACGTATTCGCCAGCTACCAGGTGAGCATCCCTCAGTCGTGTGAGCAGTGTCTCTCCTACATCTGGCTCATGGACAAGGCCCTGCTCTGCAGCGGTGAGTGCCCCAACCCCCCCCCCGCATCCCCTAACGCTGTCACCACTCCCCCTGACCCTTCACTTTGTCTCCCCCCCCACCCTCCACCACACCTCCGGACCCTCCCACTGCAGCCCCTGACCCTTCCCCATGCCCAAGAACCCTCCACAACATCTTTGGCTCACCTGCTGCACCCCCTGACCCTCACCTTGCCCTGGGACCCTCCTACCAAGCCCCCTGATCCCCCACCATGTCCCCAACCCCTCACTGTGCACCAGGGCCTTCACTCGAGCCACAGGGTGGATCTTTCTGGAACACTGCCCTCGCCACACCTCGCGCACTCAGACCTCCCACTATCACCCTGGGGCAGATCCCGATTCTCAGCCAGCCCTGAGGCCCCCAGCCACCTCTGCAGCCTGCCCTCCACCTCGGCAGGTTACCCCACGTCCTTCCTCCAAGCCCGTCAACACACTGCCCCTGCTGCCTGAACTCCAGCGCCTCTCTCGACCCCCCGAGTCCCTCCCTCATGTGCCAGGCGAGGTCAGTCAGTCCCACAGGAACCCTGAGAAACATACAGCCCAGGATGACCCAGCTGGCAGGAGGCCGGGGCCGGGTCAGTCGGTCTCTGGCAGTTATATTTTCCTGCAGGGATCAGCTTTCTCTCCCTGGGCCTCTCTCTCTTCTGCCCGGGGTCTCCTGTCTCCTCAGTCCCTGTGTAAAGAGCGATCTATCCCCTCATGTACATCACAAATACCCAGGCAGTGCTTCTGATTCTGTGTCTCCCTTTCTCTCTGCCCCTCCCCCGCTCACACTCTCTCAAAAATAAATAAAAATGTTAAAAAAAAAAAAAAAAATACCCAGGCAGTTGTCACCGTCCTGAGACAAGGACAACTGGGTGCCCTCTCCTTTTTGGTCTCAGCCAATTTCCTCTCTCAAGTGTGCCCCTGCCCCCCACCTCCCCCCTCCCGAGCCCTTGCTCCTGTCCCCGCCGGCCAGGCTCTGAGGCCACAGACAGTCACCAGCTGTGAACATCTGCCCACGTGGCTTCCTCGCCTGGGCATCAGGGCAGGGATTCGTAGGACTCCAATTTAGAAGCTGGTCAGCGAGTCCCTAGCCGACAGGGCAGGCGGCCTCGGGAAACCGGGGTCCTCGATGCACCGTGACCACCCCCCCCCCCCTTACCTCCTAGTGTGCAAGATGACCTGCCACAAGAAGTGTGTGCCCAAGATTCAGACCTACTGCGCCTACGCATGCAGGAGAAAGGTGAGCGGGCCGGGAACTTTCCGGAACACCTAGGGGACGCCTTCCCGAGCGATGCGGAGGAGAGGGTGTGCTTGGTGCCAGGCCAGTGTAGGGTGTCAGACGAGGGGCTGGTTTGCAGCCCCTGTTCTGTCAGAGCCCCTCGGGGTCCCCGGAGACAGGACTGGGCTTATACGCGCGTCTCAGACCCCCAGCCCTGCCCCGCCCGAGACCCAGGAGGGCATCCCCAACTCTTCGTGAGGGAGGCAGGGTCCCAAGCACTAGAGCTGCAGCGGAAGCAGGACCAACCACCCTGAGGCAGCTGGGGCCGCTCCGCAGGGGGAGCCCCTGCCCAGCGGCCAGCAAGCTCACCTCCCCAGCCGGGCGCCCCCAGCAGCCTGTGGGGGGCGTGAGGGGCAGGGAGGGTAGAGCCCACACAGGAGACCTGACCCCCCCCCCCCCCCCACCTCTGGTACTGCAGAGCGAGCCAGGCGCCGAGCCAGGCCACTTCGGCGTGTGCGTGGACAGCCTGACCAGTGACAAGGCCTCAGTGCCTGTTGTGCTGGAGAAGCTTCTGGAACATGTGGAGATGCACGGCCTGTACACCGAGGGCCTCTACCGCAAGTCGGGCGCTGCCAACCGCACGCGGGAGCTCCGACAGGCACTGCAGACAGGTAGGTGTCCGGGGGGAGTGGGCACGAGGGGGCTGGGGCACAGCCCCCCTGCCTGCGCTCACCAGCCCCGCCCCCCGCCTCCCCGCAGACCCCGCAGCCGTCAAGCTGGAGAACTTCCCCATCCATGCCATCACCGGAGTGCTCAAGCAGTGGCTTCGGGAGCTGCCTGAGCCCCTCATGACTTTTGCCCAGTACGGCGACTTCCTCCGAGCCGTAGGTGAGTCCCACGGCAGCAGCGAGGGCAGGGCAGGTGGCCACGGCCAGGGTTGGAACCACGCGCGCTCACTGCGGCCAATCGGGGAGGCACAGCTGAGAAGCCAAGGCTCAAAGCAGCCGGCCCGGTGCAGGTCCCCAGCCTAGGGCAGGGCCAGGACCCCTCTGTGGCCCTGCATCTGGCCCCACGTGGCAGGGGGGCTCCCCTGCGCCCCGGGAACGTGGGGGGGGCCAGCGCTATGGGGAGCTGACGCCCTGGGCCCTTCCAGAGCTGCCGGGAAAGCAGGAGCAGCTGGCCGCCATCTACACCGTCCTGGAGCACCTGCCTGAGGCCAACCACAACTCATTGGAGCGGCTCATCTTCCACCTCGTCAAGCAAGTGCCTGCCACCTGCTCTCATGGGGTGGGGGTCCCCGTCAGGAGCCCCGCCACAGTGTTCCCTGGGCCAGCGTTCTCTGGTGGTTGCACCCCAGGCCCCGGGCCCGGGTTGGGGGCGGGGGTCGGGGAGGGGCCCCCCACGCTCTCCTGCGGTGGCTCTTTGCCCCATGGAAGCGAGGTGCTAGCCTCCACCTCCAGGGTCTGGAGGCACTTTTCCTGGCAGCAGCCCCAGGGTCCTGGCCTCCAGTCTCGGGGCTCCCTGGCCACCCCTAACTGCCGCTCACCACGCAGGGTGGCCCTGCTCGAAGATGTGAACCGCATGTCGCCCAGTGCTCTCGCTATCATCTTCGCACCCTGCCTCCTGCGCTGCCCTGACAACTCAGACCCACTGACCAGCATGAAGGATGTCCTCAAGGTCACCACGTGAGTGCCAGGCGCCAGGGCCCCCGCGCTGTCTCCTCCGGCAGCTAGGGCATCACTTCTGAATGCTTTTGAGGCTGGAGAACACAAAAAGGAGGAGAAAGCCCTCGTCTCCAGTTGCAGGGCGAGGGGCAGACGGCAAAGCCCCGTGTTCTCGGCCTCTGGTTAGCAACGAGAGCCGTCAGGAAAAGAAGCAATGGCCTGGGGGTTTCTTCCCCTTCTCCCCACTGCACGATCTTCAGAAGTTTTCAGAGTTCTGGGGCGCCTGGGTGGCGCAGTCGGTTAAGCGTCCGACTTCAGCCAGGTCACCATCTCGCGGTCCGTGAGTTCGAGCCCCGCGTCGGGCTCTGGGCTGATGGCTCAGAGCCTGGAGCCTGTTTCCGATTCTGTGTCTCCCTCTCTCTCTGCCCCTCCCCCGTTCATGCTCTGTCTCTCTCTGTCCCAAAAATAAAATAAACGTTGAAAAAAAAAAAAAATTAAAAAAAAAAAAAGTTTTCAGAGTTCTTCAAAAGAACTCCGAAGAAAGTCGTTAGACATCAGCGACCGAGAGGACATTGTTTAGGCTTCGAATTGTAAAAATAAGAACGTGTCACCCTAGGCGGTTTCTTGGGTGGCCCTGACGCTACCCCAGTAGCTGCGTGGTGTTGACAGAGTTCCTTCCGGCCTCTTCCGCCACACTCTTTGCTCCTTTTTCCCTCGTGTGGTCGAGATGTCGGGAGACCTGAGCTCCCGGCTGAGCTGCCCGCCCTCCCCCCACCGACCACTGCAGGCGGAGCCCCCCACACACTTAACCACTCACAGTGCACCTTCTGGAGCCCTTGGGGTTGCTTGCCCGCGGCCCCTGTGACAAATCGCCCAGCCTCCCCGTTCCTCATGCTTCCATGGGAGGTGGGAGAACCCCCCCCCTGCAGGGTGACTATGAGGGATCGGTTCACTCTGATCCGCGTACTGTGCTTCCTCCTTCAAACCAGGCTGGTTGAGTCCGAGGCTCGGGCTCAGAGAGGTGGAGTGAGCCGCACGAGGTCACACGGTGAGCTGGCACCAAGATGACACAGCCCACGGCTGTGTCTGTGGCCCTGCCTGGTCTCTGGATCTCTGCCTGGCCGCCGTGCCCCAGTCTCCGGCCAGTGCCTCTCTAGACGCCAGGCCCTGACGCTGGCCATCCTGGGGCAGTGACGGAGTCACCTTCTCCGCAGGTGCGTGGAGATGCTGATCAAGGAACAGATGAGGAAGTACAAGGTGAAGATGGAGGAGATCAGCCAGCTGGAAGCCGCGGAGAGCATCGCCTTCCGCAGACTCTCCCTCCTGCGACAGAACACTGTGAGTGGAGGGGTGGGCGGGGCTGGTGGGCGGGGCTTGGGTGTGGGGCGGGGCCTCACGCCATCACTCCTTGCGCTCCCTGCCCACCCTCGGCCACAGGCCGCCTGGCCAGGGGCCTCATGGGAGCAAGGTTGGGAGCCAGGTCCCCCACATCGGCTAAACGACCGCCTCCCTCCCCCAGCCTCATGCCGACTGCCCCTCAAAGGGCAGCAGGGGACCTGGCACCCGCTTGGTGATGGTTCAGGTCATCCACCAGCCCCGCCTACGGGGAAGACTTCCCACAGCAGAAGTGGCCCTACAGTGGGGGTGGGGGCTGAAGGGGGAGGCAGGTCTGGGGCTCCCGGGGGAGGACCCCATCCTTGTCCCCGCAGCCAGATGTGGCTCCGGTGCCCGTGACTTACACCCGTGTGGTGATCGTGGCCCTGTGTGGTCACCCTCTGTTCATCTCTTTCCCAGCCATGGCCTCTCAAACTGGGGTTTTCGTCTCCCTATGAGGGGGTCCTGGTATGTACATGTTCCGCGGGCCCACCCTGCATGTCTCCGGGCGTGGTGCATGCTGGGTTCACCTCGTGCCCGTGGTCTCCTAGGATAGACTGAGCGTGTCCTAACCTTCTGGAAGTGCATGCTGGGGGAGGCCCGTCGCCTGCTGCCCACCTGCGCTGAGGATGACTAATCAGCCGAGCACCGGCCACTCGGTCCCCACCTGATCCCCGGAGCGGCCTCACTAAGCCCACCCTTCCACATCAGAACTAACCTCTCCCAGAGCCGTTCACACCACCCTCTCCCTCCCGTGAGCACTGAGCCCACCGTCCAGAGGGGCCAGCCAGACCTGCCGTTTGTCTGTTGCAGAACAAGAGCCCCAAGACCCGGGGAAGCAGTGCGGGCGGCCTGGAGGACCTCGGGGTGCTGCCAGAAGAGGAAGTGCCCAGCGGTGACGAGGACCGCGAGAAGGAGATCCTCATCGAGCGGATCCAGTCCATCAAGGAGGAGAAGCAAGTGTCTCTGCCCCCTTCCTGCCCTCGGCTCTGCCGTCCGGCCCCCACCCCCAGGCCCCTCTGCCATAGCGGACCTGGCTGTTAGGAGGCTGACGGGCTAGGCTCATTCCCGCCATCCAGTACCCACCTTGTGGGGTGCTGCTGTCCTAACACGCAGCCTAGGGCTCTGTTTCAACCCCACACTTGGCCACCGGGAACCGTGGTGGCCCACAAAGAAAGAAGGGGCAGCAGAGGGGTAATGCCCAAACTTTGCCTGGAAGTTGGTCTTAGCTGGAGTGACCAACCAATCTGTCGTCCCGCCAAGACATGTGAATAGGGCACCATTAACATGCCAGGAGAACAGGTGTGACCCGGGCCACCTGGCCACCCTAGTCTTAGGAACAAGGTAGGGCACTCCAGGCAGAGGGAACAATACTTGCAAAGGCCCTGAGGCAGAAACAGGTCACTAGCTCAGTACAGGGCCTTCCCTCAGCAGCCTGACACATCCCTCCCATGAGTTTCTCCGGGCCAGGTGTGATTTGGGGACGGGTGTTGGGGGTGCTGGGAGCAGGGACTCCCATCCAGGACCAGGAAGGCCTGTTCTGCCCCCTACCCGGCGGCTGGCACTCTGGAGGGGTGGTCTTTCACCTTGGGAACAGCCTTAGACACCGTGACCCCCTCATCCCCAGGGAGGACATCACCTACCGGCTGCCGGAGCTGGACCCTCGGGGCTCCGACGAGGAAAACCTGGACTCGGAAACGTCGGCCAGCACCGAGAGCCTGTTGGAAGAGCGGGCCGGGCGGGGGGCCTCAGAAGGTCAGTATTAAGGCGGCGTCTGCTTTTCTCCTTCCCGTGTCCACCACCGGCAGGCCCTGGGGCAAGGGTCCATCTACTGGCCCTGAAGCTGCAGTAACCCTGCCGTCTGTCTTTCAAAAGGGCCCCCCGCGCCTGCTCTCCCCAGCCCCGGCGCGCCCGCCCTGAGCCCCCTCCCCGTGGCAGCCGCCCCTCCACGACGAAGGCCGTCGTCCTTCGTGACGGTCAGAGTGAAGACCCCCCGGCGGACCCCCATCATGCCCACAGCCAACATCAAGCTCCCACCCGGCCTACCCTCCCACCTCCCTGGCCGGGCACGGGGTGCCCAGGAGGGTGCTGCCCTAGTGAGGCGCCGAGAGCCGCCCGCCCGCCGCCCGGACCAGGTGCACTCTGTGTATATCACACCCGGCACGCACCTGCCCGCGCGGGGCACTCGGGAGCCCCTGGACGAGGACGCCCAGCCTCCCGGGGCCAAGCGGAGGTACTCGGACCCCCCGACCTACTGCCTGCCCCCCACCCCGGGCCAGGCCAACGGCTGAGGGCCCACACAGTGCCAGAGGCCGCCTGTCTGAGGACGACCCAGTGCCGGAGCTGGGCGTGAGCTGCAGAGCCAGCATCTGGCCGAGAAGGATGCCGAATGAAAAGCTCCGAAAGCAATGTGAGGTGGGCGTCAGCTCCGAGTGCAGAGTCCAGGCGGGGAGAGGCCAGCCGAGGCCCCGTCGCCCTGGCTGGGCCCCCACATCACACAGACACGCCCACCCAGAGCACCAAATCACGGTGGGCAGCCTGGCATCTCCCACCTCCCTTTTTGTTTTTATGGTAACTGTTTCTTCGTGCGTGGTTTACATAACTTCAAACTGTAACAGCCTTAACAAGAGACCAAATTGTTTTTTATACGTGTATGTACAAACTTTTATATTAACGCCCTGCATCGCCCTTGTAACCTGGACATGAGTCTTTGGAGCAAAGCCCGCAACAGCCGCCACACGGAGGAGGCCCAGACTCACACTGAGGACGGCTCGGGGCCCTTGGTCTGAGGGCCAGGACCGTGAGCAGGGGATTTGGACCCTTGGGGCACCTGACTGCCCCAAGTCCGTCTCAGACTCCTCCTCTGGCCCAGCTGGCAACCGGCCACCTGGCTGGCATGCACTTGAGGGAGCGTTGGAGCCTCTCTGGGGATCAAGGCTGGTGGTTGGAGTCAGGACACAGGGTGGTAGGCAGCCTCCGCCCGCAGCACCACAGACCTCACATCCCAGGGAGACTTGAATGTGGCCGTCACTCTTCTGTCCACCACGCCCTGGACTCAGGAGGCTGGAGGAGGCCATCCTTGGCACGCCGCCCGTTCCGTGTGGCGAACAGGAGCCGCGACTCAGGACCACTCACCGGCAGGGAGGGCAAGGCCTGGGATTGTACATTCCTACTGGTCAACAGTGACAGTCTGGGGAATCTCCGGAGTGGGGCTTCCTCTCTCAGGCCTGGGTCGCTCCCCAGACACACGGCCACAGGTCTGGTACGAGAGGTGCCCCAGGTGCCCCACGAGCCGTGTGAAATAAAAAGTGCCTGAAAAGTGTTTGCGCGCAATTCCTGCTCAGACTGGTTCAGAGTTGGAGGAGCAGGGGTTGACAGGTGGGGCGGGGGAGGGGTCCACCCTGTGACCTCAGCCACAAGGGGTGCAGGGCAGGGGGATGTGCCCCCCGGTCTGGGAGGACCTGCCTCAATTGTCCCACAAATGCTGCTGCTGGAATTTCACACGCACTCCAGGTGCTAGAGTGGTGGGCTTGCTGGAAGGGCTTGTTAATTGATCTGGAAATGGGGGTGAGGGGCTGGCAGAGCCTGTTGTCCTGGGAGCTGCCTCCTGGTGCCCTGTTTCAGCACCCAGCCTCTCCCCAAGTAGGGCTTAAATGTCAGCTGTAGGGGCCATCTGCCCTATCAAGGGATCGGTTCCTGGTGAGCCCAACAGAGCTAGAAACCGCACACCCCCACCATCCCCTCTCAGACCAGCTCCCAGGCTGCAAATCAGATGGGCAGTTGTGGGAACCTGCTGGCAGGTGGGGCCCATGGGGGTGGGGTGGGGGACAGTGAAGAACCCTAGTCCAGACTGCACATGAGGGAGAGTTGAGAGGCTTGTCCAAGGCCACGTATTTGGGATGGGACAGGGCTGGGATTCAGAACCTGCCTCATCTGCCCCCTGGATTCCTTCATCTACCCTGGGTTTCCTCTCCTCCATAGTATTTCTCGAGAACACCAGGCCCACAGGTGTGACCAGGACACAAGTGACGTGAGGAGTGGGAAGATGGATGAGGGCTGCATGCCAGGCTCTAGTCCCTCTAAAGTCCCCCCTCCTCACGCGGTCTGCAAGCCTGGGGTGGGAGGAGCTCACAGAATGGGCTTCAGCTGGAGGGCTGGGGACCCAGGTGGGGTTCTCTCCATGAGGCCTGGTGGGTTAGGGGCGACCCCGCCCCACCTCTCACCCCAGGGCTAGCTAATGTTCCCCTGGAGGCAGGCTTTGTCACACCACCCAAAGGAAGAACCGAGTCCAGAAAAATTAAGAAACCTCGCTCAAGGCCCGGGGGGGGGGGGGGAGTCAGCGTCAGACCCGGAAGAACATAATCACAAACTGGATGGGCCCCTAAGCCTTGGAATCCTTAGTCCCAGGGCCGTACCCCAGGAAGAACCGGGAAGGCTGCCTGAATACGGAAGAGCTCAGTATGAGAAGAACCCAAACAGGAGTGGGTGTGGGGGAAGGAATTCCGATCAGAAAGAAAAGAATAAGCAGAGGACGTATATTGCACATGGACCTGACCTCGAAGGATCCGGTCCTTTCAACCCTCCCGGAAGAGCTAAGACGCCTGCGAGGGGGAAAAAAAAAAAGCGATTCAGTCCTGAATAAACATGGACAGCACAGCGCCCCTCCTTGAAATAAGACGTTACTTCCGCCCCAAACAAAGATGGAACAGCGAGCGAGCGGCGGACGCGACCGGAAGAGGTCAAAACGAGGGCGCTTCCGACCTTTTCCAAGATGGCGCCGGCGGAAGGGACCGGGTACCGCCGAGAGGGGATGGCAGCGTCGAGGCTGGAGCTGAACCTGGTGCGGCTGCTCTGCCGCTGCGAAACGATGGCAGCGGAGAAGCGGGACCCGGACGAGTGGCGTCTGGAAAAGGTGAGGGAAACCTGTACTTCCGAGTACAACTCGACTCCCAGAAAGCGGCCTACGGGGCTGACGGCCACCGGGCCCGACTCCCCAGTCCCAACAGCCGCTCTGGCCACGCCCCTTCCGGCCGGCTCCGCCACGTCCACCTGCGGCTCCCGCCCCCTTCCCTGAAGCTCAGCTGGCCCCGCCCCCCTGGGACGTGGCTCCTCCCTTTTCAGTCCTGCCCCCGTCCTGGTCCCGCCCCTTGATGGCTCTGACCACCCCACCTTTGAGCGTTATTAGTGGGAGGATGGGGGGGGGGGGGGGGAACCAGGCTTACACCCCACTTTCCCTCCCCAGTACGTGGGAGCTCTCGAGGACATGCTGCAGGCCCTGAAAACCCAGGCAAGGTGAGTGCCGGCGGCTACAGGGGCTTCAAATCAGGGATGGGAGTCGAGGCCTGAAGGCCAGCCTCTGTTGGGGAATCCCTGGGCTCCAGCCCCTGCTGACACCCTTCCCAGAACTGGAGGCAGTGAGCAGGTTTTCTTTTTCCTCTTCTCACCTTCCAGCAAACCGGCCTCCGAGGTGATCAATGAATATTCCCGCAAGGTAGATTTCCTGAAGGGGATGCTGCAGGCAGAGAAGCTGGTGAGCAGGGGTACTCTACTTCCTCGGCCCTCATCATGCTCACCTGCCCAGGACCTGCCCGTCCGGTGACCCCTTTTCCCTCTTCTGCAGACCTCCTCCTCAGAGAAAGCACTAGCCAACCAGTTCCTGGCCCCTGGCCGTGTACCAACCACAGCCAAGGAGCGGGTACCCGCCACGAAGACAGTGCATCTGCAGTCCCGGGCACGGTACACCAGCGAAATGCGGAGTGAGCTGCTAGGCACGGTAGGGCTTTCTCCCTGATCCCTGGGAACCCTTTCGTCAGGGACAGGAGATTAGTGCCTGTGCGTAGCAGAACAACCCCACCCTGGCAGGTGCAGGGACCCTAAGGGGCCCAACAGCCTCCACCCTGGGCTCACAGTAGGCTTCCCAACAGAAGGGCCTAGACAGGACTTTGCTAGATATCTAGGAGTTTGGTACAAGGCGAAAATGGCACCTATCTCGTTAAGCCCCAGAGTTGGCCCAGAGCAACAGATAGACAAGTTTGCCACAGACAGACTGAGTTTATCTCATCTTGCCACAAGTGGACGAGTTTTTTCACCTGTAAAATAGGATGACAGGTGTCCTTTTGAACACTTTACGTGGGTCAGGTAAACCCTTCAATATGAAGAAACTGAGGCACAGAGGTCATGGGACTTGCCCAGGGCCCTGACTAAGAGGGGGGAGTTTCCGAGAGCAGAAAGGACAGTTTGGGGGCATTACCAGGTAGGTGACTTCATACCTCTCTCTTTTTCCCATAGGACTCTGCTGGAGGTGAGTCAACCTGAATAAAACAGGACTTGAGGCTTAACTGTCTGGGACAAGACATGTGCTGCCTCTTTCACTTGCCTCCTCCACGGTCTTCACAGCCCAGGGAGCACATCCCCAGGGGCATCACCTAGTTAAGCCTGATGGGGGTGCCAGGACAGAGGAGATGGGCCCCAGAGGAAATAAAGCCGGATACACCCAGCCCACAGGTTAGGCTAGCAGAGGGACCTGGGGCCTGGGGGAGCCCAGATAAGGATGAGGAAAACTTCTTAAAAGAGAGGGCATTTGACCTAGAGCTTTGAAGCATGATCAGGAGCTCACTGGGCAGCAGACAAGACAGGAAACAACATTATGAGTAGCAGACACAGCACAAGCGATGATCAGGAAGTTGGAAAACGGGAAACCAATCCTCTCCTTCTTCCTGCTTGGCCTTTTTCACTTACAGAGCCCGAGCTGGATGTGAGGAAGAGAACGTGAGTGTCTTCAGCCCTTGGGGAGCACTGGGGGGGGGGGGGGGAGTATGGGGGGCTGGATGAACCTTGGGCCACTGAGGCACCAAACCATGAGGGCCACCACAAGCATCTAAACCATCGATCAGAAGCCACTTGTGGGGATGTTCTTCCTAAAAGCTAAAGTAAAGAAGGGGAAAACTGAGGCCCAAGGAGGGCCGTGGCCAGAGCCATAACCTCTGGGTTCCTTGGGAACATGTTGGTCTCTTCCTATCCCACGCCCGCCTGTCCGCCCACGTGTGAGGGCAGTGGGGTGGCAGGGCCCAGGCCAGGAGATGAGAAACAGTCAGCAGCCGAACTAGACCTCGTCCTGCAGCGACATCAGAACCTCCAAGAGAAGCTGGCAGAGGAGATGCTAGGCCTGGCCCGGAGCCTCAAGACCAACACACTGGCCGCCCAGAGCGTCATTAAGAAGGACAACCAGGTGTGAGGACTGTGGGGCCTTTTCAGCCTCTGCCCTGGGACGCCAGACAAGGCTTCCCAGCAGAGGGGCATGGGGGCCAGGGCTTTGTTGGATCAAGGAGTCTGACAGAAGGCAAAAATGGACTTCCCAGCAGAGGGCGCAGTACCAGCCAAGGCCAAGAGGAGGGGACTTGCCCCAGGATGGTGGCGAGAGGCCACCCTTGGCCGCAGTCCCGCTGACACTCTCCCCACCTGCCCCACAGACCCTGTCGCACTCACTCAAGATGGCTGACCAGAACCTGGAGAAGCTGAAGACGGAGTCGGAGCGGCTGGAGCAACACACGCAGAAGTCGGTCAACTGGCTGCTCTGGGCCATGCTTGTTATCGTCTGCTTCATCTTCATCAGCATGGTCCTCTTCATCCGCATCATGCCCAAACTCAAATAAAGACCTGTGCTGGCCCCCTGCATCCGTCTGCCCTCCACCCGTGTTCACGGGTGCCCTTTGGGCTAGGCAACAATATGGGAGGGTCTTTGGAGGTTCCTGAGAGCCACAGAGGATGCACGAGCCGGAGAGGAAGGTCAGTCTGGGAAGGGACTCAGAGGACCATCCCCCTCGGATTCCCCCCTGGTACCTACCCCACACTGCAAAAGGCCAGGTCCCAAGAAGCCCCAGGAGCCTCCGGTCTGATAGAGTCGAAGGCCAACAGTGCCTTCAGCCCTGTGGGATCAAGGGGAGGGTGGGGGAGAAATGGGGCTATGCCTGGAGGTCGGCCTGGAGGAGGGAGTGTCAGTGCTGGGCTTTCCTTGAAACTGAAGATGATTGGGGCGCCAGGGTGGCTCAGTCGGTTAAGCGTCCGACTTCAGCTCCGGTCATGATTTTGTGGTCCATGAGTTCGAGCCCCGTGTCGGGCTCTGTGCGGACAGCTCGGAGCCTGGAGCCTGCTTCAGATTCTGTGTTTCCCTCTTCTTCTCTCCTCCCCCACTCATGCTCTCTCTCTTCTCAAAAATAAATAAACATTAAGAAAAAAAAATTTTTTTTTAAATAGATCTTAAGGACCACCTGGTTGGCTCAGTAGAGCACGTAACTCTTGATCTCGGGTTTGTGAGTTCAAGTCCCACACTGGGTATAGAGATTACTTAAAAATAAAATTGGGGGAAAAAAACAGATCTTAAGAAGGCTCACACCTAAGTTGCAGAGATGGGTCAACATAGCCACATTAACACATCAGGAAACAAAATCGTGGGGTGAATCAATGGCACTTTGGACCGTACGGTGTCCATTACTCAACATCTCTCAATAAACATTAGGCAAAGATAGATATTCCCCTCATTTAACTGAAAAATCTCACGCCAAAGACAGCATTGAATTTAATGAATAAATGCAGGCAATTCTGCCATCAAAGTGAGGAAGGGGGAGGTGGGGGGAGGCCCACAGTTCACCCAACTCCCCCAGAGATTTGTCTGGAAGTGCTGGTCAATACAACTAGACAAGAAAGAAGAAATGAGAAAAAAAAGGCAGAGTTATTTGCGGATGATACGACTGTCTACATGAAAAACCCAAATAAAAAAGCTGTTTCAGTTAAGAGAATTAAGTAAAACAGAAAAGGACTTATGAATACTTAGTTTCCCTCATGGGAAAAAAAAGTAAACTTATTGAAAGACCTCGCTTATAATAATAAAAGAAAAAGACACACTATTTGGTTGAGCACCATCCTTGCTAAACAAAGAGCTCCCAAAAATCAACAACAACAAATTTGCAAGAAAACAGACAAATCGTTTCTGGGCTTTTTCTCTCACCAGATGAGTCAAGATTTAAAACTCTGAAAACATACTTGTGGGAAACCATATTAGCACTGGAGTTACAAAAGTTGTAGGAAAACCAGTATTTCTCTTACAGCGGGTCAGAGAATAATAATCTAGTGATTAGAGAAATAGTTTTTAAAATATAATTTCTGAGTAAGTAGATAAGTACAAGTTTGCCAAAACCACCGGTGTTTCAGGCCAAAAAACTGAGAGTCGGAGGTGAGTCACCGGCTCGGTTGGACTCGAACCTGCGATTCAAAGGAGGATCCGCTTCCCTCATCGCCGGGCCCCGCCCCCACCCCGCCCACCCCGCCCAATCCCGCTAGGACCCGCCCCGCCCTGTGAAGCGACCCCTCAGGTTGTGTCCAGCCTTAGAAGTTAATGCACAACCGGGACTCAGGCGCCTCTCCGGGAGCGGACCCAGGCTCGGAGACCCGGACGCTGGGACAGGTGACCCCGGACGGGAGCGGTCCCTGCGGACTGCCGCTGGGGCGGAGGTCCCGGGGGGGGCTTCTCGGGGGCGGTGTCCGAGGGCTTCACGCGCCGTAGTGGGCGAGGCTGCGGCTTCTCGGGGGTTAACTGGAGCCTGGCCGGCTCAGGGTACGCGGTGACGTCACGGGTGTAGTGCTTTTCCGGGTTACGCAGCCAGGGGCGGGCTGCTCTGAGAGCCAATCGAGCGCGTCTATGCAAATAGCAACGGAGCCGGCGAGCTCGCGGGTCCGCGGAGAGTTGGCCGCTCCCGGTCCACCTGCCGGTGCGTCGTCCGACCTTGCCCGCCTCCAGGCGCGTCCTTCTGTCGCGTCCACAGGCAGCTCGCCGACCACCCCCGCCACGCGCGGGCCGCGGCGTCCCTCGCAAGACCCGCCCGCCGCCCCAGGGACGCCCGAGCGGCGCCTCCCCGAGGCGGATGCCTACCCGGGAGAGCCCCAAGACCCGCGGCTGTCGGGGGGATCTGCAGACCCGCCCGCCTGGCCCTGGGCCCCCGGTGAGTCTGGACGGGAGGAGGGCTCCCAGGCCGAACCTAGGCAAAAGATTCCTTCCCCGCCGTTTGAGGGATTCCGGCTTCCCCATACCCTGGTTAACTCCAAACCATGATTCCTGCGGCACCTGCAGCGACTGGTGCCTCCAGTCCAGGAAACCAGCCCTCCCCGCGCTCTGTGCGAGCCTCAACCAGGAGCCCACAGGGCCAGACCCAAGAAGATTGTGTTTGAGGATGAGCTGCCCTCCCGGGCCCTCTTGGGCACCAAGAAGCCTATTGAAGCCATCCCTGGGGGGCGTAGGCCAAGGCCCCACCCAGTGCCCGACTATGAGCTGTGAGTGTCCCCCACGTTGTTCCTGATGCCGGGGAACAGGGAAGGTGCACTGAGGCTGGGGCTTTGACAAGTGGATAAAAGTTTACCAGATAGTAAGAAGAGAAAAGAAAAGGGGTGTGGGGGGCAGGGAGCCCAACATGGGCAAAGGAAAACAAATTAAACGGATTGGGGGAGTGGGACGGGTTCTTCACACTCATACTCTGACCCACTTGAACCCCGCAGTAAGTACCCACAAGTGAGGAGTGAGAGGGAACGGAGCCGCTATGTTGCAGTCTTCCAGGACCAGTACACAGAGTTCTTGGAGCTCCAGCAAGAGGTGGGCTGTGCACGGACAAAACTCCGACAGCTGGAGACCTTGCTGAACTCATTGCCAAGGCCCCGAAGCCAGGTCAGCGGCGGGAGAAACCCCCGCCCCACAGCCCTTCCCGGTGATGGACCCTGGCCTCTGGGACACCCCCTGGGTCCAGGTCCCTGGGCCTCTTTCTCCTCTAGGCTGGGTGGGCACCACAGCACGGGGGCCAAAGTCAGCCCTTGAAGTCCTCACTAGACGGGTCACTTTGCCCATCTGAGCGTCAGTTTCCCCATCCCTCCTTGGGTTCAGCATTCTGTGAGCCACCCCACCCCACCCCTCCCCTTTCCACTTGCAGAAGGAGGCCCAACTTGCCGCCCGAGTCTGGAGGGAATTTAAGAAGAAACAGACGGTGAGTCATGCCTCCTGAATCCCACAGCCTGGGCTTTGCACCCATGACGTTCCCATGAGGCTCAGTGTGCCCAGTTTCAAGGAAAGAAAACTAAGGCTCAGAGAGGAAAAGGCAGAGGGTTGAGCAGCTGGGGGCCATAAGCCAGACTGCTACAAGGACTTTCCTGGCTCTTGCCCTGCCCAGGACCCCAGCTTCCTGGACAAGCAGGCTCGTTGCCACTACCTGAAGGGCAAACTAAGGCACCTCAAGATACAGATCCAGAAATTTGATGAGCAAGGAGACCAGAAGAGTTCCGTGTACTTCTGAGCGCCCCGGCAGACAGGCAGAGGGACACATCGGGGTGGGGGGCCCGCCCTGCCCTTGCCTCTCTTCCTACCTCCTGGCCTTAGCTCCTGCTGCTACCCCTCCCTGGGGTAGCTTTTGCAAATGCCTCAGCCCTTGAGACCTAGCTCTGATGGCCCCCTCTTCCAGGAAGCCTTCCCAGAACCTCCTCTGGGGCCCCAGGCCCTGAGCCCAGATCTCAGCCCATCCCCTGGAAGCAGGTCTTTCCTCGTTTCCATCCCAGTGTAATAAACATTTATTAAATGCCTACTGTGTGCAGCCGTTTAACATTCCTGATTTCACTCAGTTGTCACCAAAACAATCGTTATTCCATTTTCCAGAGTTAAAAACTCAAGGTTCTGGAAAAGAGACTTGTCCAGGCAGGCTGTGAACCCTTGTCTGTCCGGAGAGCTCCCTCTCCTCCAAGAACCGCATGTGGTCTTCTGGTGGGAAGCTGAGGGGCTGACATCCGGCATCACCTGCTCAGCCAGGCCCGGTCTAGGGGAGCCCCAGGAGCCACAAGTCTCGGCAGGTCCAGTAACAGAGGCAGGACTAGCAGAGGACCTTCCCTAGTCTTGCTCCGTGGGCATGATACAAAATTCATGTGGTGCAGTACCGGGGACCTCCTGAAGGGGGCGGACTCAGCCCAGGAGCCCTGCTGGAGTCCCCGAGGCCACCCCGGATACATGAGCCCTTAAAAATCTCAGCTTCTACCGGGGCACTGTAGGCCGGGCAGTGACTGATGCCAGGCACTGTGTGAGTACAGCTCTTGTGCCTGGCTCTGGGAGAGAGTCGCAGGGTGCCCACCCCATGCCGGGCCCTGAGTAGGGTGGGTGAGGGCTGGGGTGCCAGGGGAGCAAGGGGGATGGGGACGATCAGGGAGGCATACTACAGGCAGGGAAGGCAGGGTCAGCCACTCAGTCGCCGAGTCCTCAGTCCCAGAACCAGTAGTCATGGAGTCTCTACGCTCAGAGACCATGGGCCTGGGCCCGGTGTGGTAAGAGGCTGGATGACAGTCTTAACCAGAGCCTCAAGATGTCGTCTTCAAGGGCCATATGGGTAGGGTTTTGTAGGAGGAGTAGGAGTTCTGCAGTCAGGCCGAGACAGACATCCAGGTCTCTGGCCCAGGGACTGGAGAGCAGGACGGACAGAATGGTCCTGCTCAGTTCTCAGATGTCCTGTGAATCTAACAGAGCATCGCTGTCCAGCCCAACGGGAGTGACATTCGCTCACCTGCAGGACATCATGGGAGATGCTGACTCGGGGCCGAAACAGCCCACCCTCTGATGGGAGCCCAGTATCCTCTCCATCCCGTACCTACTTTAGTCCCGTCGGAGGGCAGAGCATACCCACGAGACCCTCCTTTATTCCACAGGAGACGGATTCAACTTCCCAGGCCTCCAACAATATGGACGTAAAGGAGGCTGGGTGCTAACGGGGAGCATTTTGGAGGTTTAAGGGCTGAGCACAGGCCCAGCCTGTGGGGCAAGACCAGAGTTCTTCCCCGTTTTCACAGGGGCATCTTTGTCTTCCCGACAAGACCTCAGCAGGGCCAAGAGTGCCACCCTCCTGCCTCCGCCATCTAGGCCCTAACTACCCACCCCTCGAGCCACAGTCCCGGCAGTCAATCCCACGGGCGCCTTTGCCACCAGGGCCGGGCCACAAACTTCTGAGACCAGGATGGCAAGGTCCATGGTGCCTTGCCTCTCCCCACATCGACCTAAGTCCACGTTTCAGTTTGTCCTTAGCTGTCCCACCTTCCAAATGCCAATCTCTGAAACAGTTTTTTAGTTACATGTGAGAAGAAACCAAACTCAGACTGACTCAGGCCCCAAAGAGTAAATCTCAGATCGTGGAACGGATGCACCGAAAGGTTTCAGGAATGGCTTGATCCAGGGGCTTCAAAGGCATCCTGGGAAGTTGGTCTTCCTCTTTTGTCTCTGCTTTCAGTCACAGCTTCCAAATCCCGCCATCAAGTCTCAGTGGCCGGTTCTGGGCCCCGTGCCCTCCCTGAACCAACTGCTGTGGCTAGGGGGGTGGAGGGCACTGTCTAGGCTGAGATCAGGTGGCAGAACCACCCCGAATATTTCTCCAGAGGACACCAGGGCTCAGACACCATGATTAAAGGCTGACCAAAGGTTAACAGTAAGGTGTTTGGTCCAGGGCGTGTGTGAATCTATGAGGCTTACCTTCATAGGCCAGGGCCTGAATCTGAACCCGAGCCATCTGCAGTATTTAGTACTCAGCTCCTACGGACTCACTAGCTGACCACGGGGGTCCCCTCCCCGCCCCCGGCTTGTTTCCCACAAAACCGTACAAAACAAACAAACAAACAGCAAGTAGGGCTGTCGTTAGGCTGTGGGTGTTCCAGGAGGCTGGGAGCAGGTGGCCATGGTAGGCCGCCCCCCATTCTCCCCTCCCCTCGGGAAGATAGATGATGGAGGCCGTGCAGTTAGGAAATAGCTTTATTATTGGCCTTGACTCATTCATCATGTAGTGTCCAACGTGGATTACGTGTCCAGAGGGTCTGCCTGATAGATACTACCCCTGCCCGGCTGCGGCCGCCCAGCTAGTCCAGCCACCAGGCCTTTGTCCATCACACCAGGGAAGCCAACCCCCACCATCCCAAAAGTTCGTGCTTGGGGCGCTGAGCTACAGGCTGTCCCAGGAGGGGAGCCCTCAGTCCCTCCCCTTCTTATTTTGGCCAGGAGTTCTGAGGAGGCCGGGGCTGGCGCCTGGACAAGCACTCTCTTTTTGGTTTCATGATCATTTAAAAAACAGAGAAGACAAACATTTCACAGTCTTTAAAAAATAGGAGTCTGAGAAGAGAAGCCAGGGTCCTCCGCTGGGGGGCCCCGCCCGAGGCCGAAGCATCCGTATCCCTTGAGGTCTGCAGACCCAGCCACGGCGCACCGGGCCCCGTGAAGTCACTGGCCTGAGCCATAAGGCCAGTTGAAGGTACTTCCTGACAGCAGCATGTCTCGGATCAGCGTCTCGATGGGCGTCTTGCCCACCAGGCGCATGAAAAACAACTGGGAGATGAGGGAGGCGGGGACAGCACGCAGGGCGGGGAGCCGCAGCAGCAGACGCCCAAAACGCTGCGGCTGGGACGGGTACTGGGCCCGCACGTACTCGGTGAGGGCCACCTGCGCCTTCTCCTGCAGGCTTTCCACGTGTGCTGGGTCCGAGAGGCCGCAGGCATCTGGGGAGACATGGGCAAGGTCAGATGGGTGGGAAGTGGCAGGAAAATGCAAGGCTCCAGGGGGTGACTGGGGGGTACCACTCAGGGCTCTGGGTGTGGAGGGAGGGGGGCACTCAGGAGGTGGGAAACAGAGGGCCTGAGGCACAAATAGGATATCTCAGGCAGTGTCAGTCCTCAAGAGAGACTGAGGTGGCCTCAACTGGGGACAATAACACAGGAGGGTGGGCAGTGATGTGTCAAGAAAGGATAGAGAAGCTCAGACAGGCCTTTGGCAGGGTGACAAGTTCTAATCGGGCTCAAGGGGAAGAGAAGCTGGGGAGGGGAGTCGGGAAAGAGGGCAAAGCCCAGAGAGAATATTCGGACAGGGGGGCCTGGGGTGTCAGTGAATGTGACAGCATCTAAATTGGAACCCCGTGAAGGATGGGGCAGAAAAAGAGTATTCTGGGGGAAAGAGGGGCAAAGCCATATTTATCAAATGAAAGCCACCTCTCAGAATGGTCTGGGTCTGGTTCTTGCATTCCTGACCCCATGAAGACACCTAGCGGGATCCGGAACCTTCCAGAGAGCAGAGCCAGCTATGCCACCAGTCTTTGGACTAAGGTAGGACTTTACTAAGCCAGTTAACTAATGACTAGGAAGGTATTGGAACAGCCCCGCCCTAGCCCCGCCCACAGTGGGAGGGACTCCAAAACCAGCCCCTGCCTAATCCCAAGGCAATCCAAGACGACCAGGCTGCCTGCCGGGAGGCCGCCTCGGGGGCAGTTTGGGAGCCCTGGGTCAGAAGTCTAGGGGCCCAGGAATCGAGGAGTGGAAAGCCCAGGGGAGGCCAGAACCAGTTGTCAGGGTATCCCTGCCAGGCAGCCCTCCACAGCTGCGCAGTAAGAGGGAAGAACAAGGTCAGGAGTTGGGGCACAAGAGGGTCAGGAGTTGGGGAGGACAAAGATCAGGGACTTCGGGCCAGAACCAGATGTCGGGGACCTGCCTCCTGAATCCCCCCCACCTCTCATTCTGCCCTCAGCACGAAAAGCACCTTGATGAGGGGGTGGAAGGTGGGAGTCTCAGGGAGCCTGGGAATCAGGGAGAGAGGCTGTGGGGACTTGAGTCACGGGTCCAGGCCCAGCTCTGGGTTCTTAGGGAGACCTGGGATCAGGGGGGGTGGGGGCATCAGGGGGCCACCCTGCCTGCATCACCTCCTCCACTGTCCCCCATCAAAGCTCAGGCATGTGCAGGGCGCCAGGTCCGGCAGCCCGAGGGTCAGGGAGTGGAGGGCTATGGGGGCCGGGGTCAGGGTCCGGGTCGCCCCCCACCCTCCCGCGGCCTCGGAGACCGCCTGCTCGAGCCGGAGCGCATCGGAGCGCGTCTCACCGGGCGTGAAGAGCGCGATGGCCTTGAGGCAGCCGTACTCGGCCGAGTCGACCTGCAGGCGGCCCAGCTTGTCCACCTGCTCCTGGAAGGCGCGCACCTGGTCCATGAAGGCCACGGCGCGCTCGGCGGCCATGGGCGCGGCGTGCAGACCGGCGGCGGCCAGCAGCGGCGCCGTGTGCAGGGGCAGCGCAGCCTGCGCCGCGTTCAGCACGAAGAGCTCGCTCCAGCTGAGGCGCAGCAGCGCCACCTGGTCGGCCACGGGCAGCTCGGGGAAGAAGGGCGCGTGGCGCGCCCACTCCACGGTGCTGAAGAGCAGCCGCGCCGCCAGCTCGCACACGTTGTCGATGCCCAGCACGGCGCCCGCCGCGCCGCCCCCGGCGCCGAACGCGCCCGCCGCGCCCGCGCCGAAGCGCCCGGCCGCCGCGGGGTAGGGCTCGGCGCGCAGCAGCTGCGCGATCAGCTCCGACACCGGCTGTCCGGGGAAAAGGTCTCCGCCCGCCGCCGCCGCCAGCGCCGAGCCCGGGGGGCTGCCGGAGGAGGCGGCCACGGCGCCGGGCAGGGAGTGCGGGATGCGGCCGCGCTGCACGGCTGCGGGGATTGAATGGAGATGGGAAGGAGGGAAGGGAAGGGGACAGGAGCAGAGGGAGGAGAGATAGGTGCCCCCACGCCGCCGCCGCCGCAGGGAACCGGGAGGGGAGGGGGGAGGGGGATCCGGGAGGTGGAATGGCGACAAAGGGTACGGGAAAGGGATTGAGGGACATTGAGAGGCCAGAGAGGGAAGAGGGAGGTGGCAGGAAGAGGGAGGAGAGGGAGGGAAGGAACAAGAGGGAAAGTGGGTATCCAGAGTCATGGGGGGGGGAGGGGGGGGAGGAAAAGAGGGGGAAAGATAAAGTCATCAGAGGGTCACTCAACCCCTCCCCTCAAAGGCTCCCCACACCCAGGCTCTCCCTGGACCTCCAACCCCACCCCCCCACCCCATGGGTGCACAGTTTATTGGGAGACCGGGGACCCCCCCCCCCCCCCCGTCCTGGGTCCTGCAGGCCCCACCCTGCTCTGCCCTGTGCCCTTAGCCTAAGCCCTGGTCCAGCCACCGCTCCCACCCCCACTTCTTGCAGAGGAGCATGGGGCGGGGGTTGGGATGGGACCATTAGATAAAGACTAATTCATGCCTGGCCCCCTCCCTCTGGACGGTGTGAGCTCCACTCAGCAGCCATGGAGGCTTGATCCATCCATCATGTCCCCATCTGTCAATCATGGGAGTCTGGAACTGATAATGGGGCCAGAGAGGGGTCACCTTCACACTACTCAGGGCTCCTGGCCAGCCTATCCTTAAGCAAGTGATCTCTCCTATGGAGATGGGATCTTTTCTCTAGCTCCCAACCCCACCCCCACCCCCAGGTCCTAGCTCCCTAGGGCAGGTCTCCTTGGTCTGCAGTGACCCCAGGAGTGGAGTCCTACCCTACATAGTAGGTGCTCAAGAAACATTAAATTACTATCTTGCCCATTAAGAGGGGAGAAGCCACTGCTGGCTTCAGTCAGTGTCCCCAAGATTCAGGTAGATGGGAAGAAGGAAACTGAGGCACAAAGAGGAGGCAGGGTGGCCACATGCTCACCTGACCTGTGCCAGGACGGGTGGGACGGAGGGGCAGACTGAGCTGAGGGCCAGACAGAAACTAGGTAATGATCTTTTAATGAGCTGGCATGCCCTGTCTCCTCTCCATGAACTCCTGGTCAACCAGCCATGGAATGAGTGGGGAATAGAATGTGGGTGGGAGCCAGGGGCTAGTAGAGCTGAGCTGGGAAGTGAGGGCTTAGGCTGGAGGCTCCACGTGATTTCTAAGTCTCAGGATCCACGATCATAAGGGTGTAGCTGGATAAGGCCAGAGAGTGAATCCCAGCTCAACATCCTGGCCCCCAGGGAGTGACCTGTTCCTTCCCTCTTTGCTCGCTCAGTTCTAAACCCTACCTCCAGCATTCATCCATCACCCAGCCTTGTTCCTACCTCAGAGCCTTTGCACTTACTGTTCCTACTTCCTGAGAACCCCTTCCCCAGCCCTTCCTCTTCATTCAGCCCACACTGCATGGGTTCGAGTCTCAACCCAACTCTACTGCTCTGACCCTAGCGAACAGCCTCACTTCTCTGCTCTCTGTGCTCAGTTTCCCCATCTGTACGATGCAGGTGGTAATACGGGTGATGACACCAATCACTAAATTAATGAGAATCTACCTAACTTGCTTAGAACAGCACTAGGCATATAGTAAGGGCTAAACGGGTAGTAATTCAAGCCAAAAAAACGTTTATTAAGTACCCTCTGTGTTCTAGGCCCTGGGAATATGTCAGAAAACAAGACAGACAGAAGTCCCTGCCCTCAAAGAGTAGATATGTATTCTGGTGGGAGAGCAAGTAAATTACAGAGCAAGGCAGATGGTGCAAAATAAAGGGGGCCGGTGAAGAGTAATCAGGAGGGCTTCTCTGAGGAGGTGTCCTTTGAGCAAATCTTAAAAGCAATAAGGAAGCCATGCAGGCATCTGGGGTGCTCCAGGCAGAAGGCACAGCCTGTGCAAAGGCCCTGAGATAGGACTGTGCTTGGGGCATGAGCTGGGATTATGATTACTTCCCACTCCTGAGACTTTGGAGATCTGAGGTGTATCAGCAGTTTAGGTCAAATGAACGAGTGGAGGCAAAATCCAGGTTGTGGGGGTGGTGCAAACCGTCTCCAAATTTAGCAGGACCAAAGAGAGTAATCAGTTTTAAGGGAAAGACTGAGCAGCCATTGCCAGCTTCTTGCACAGAGGCCATCAGAGAAGAAACCAACTTTAGAGCAGGAGAGATTCAAGATGCAGGGGAGAATTGCCAAACTGGCCCATGAGAGTCCGGGGCCAAGACAGGAAGCCCAGCATGGGATTCTGGTCCAATGAGCCAGATTTAGCTCCCAAGCCCACCAGGCTCCATGTGGAAGTCTCTGGATTCCAACTGAATTCTAAGAGTGCTTGGTCCAGGTCTGGACCCAGCTGCCTGGCACATGTCCACTCAAGTCCCCAGGGCAGAAACAAGGGGCTGAGCCTCCCTCTGGCTCCCAGTGCCCGGGGTCAGGTGGAAGGGTAAGCTGCCCTTTGCCTTAATCGGCGAGTTCCTGCCTTGGGCAAACACAAAGCCAGGAGTGGAGGATGGAGGAAAGCAATCAAAACAAAACAAAACAACACAGAACAAAACAAACAACACATCCTTATTCGGAATGCGTTGGCCACCTAGGGGGCAAAGGAGCCACCAAGGTGTCAGGACCAAGGAATGTGACTCCGAGGCCAGGAGGCCTGGAGAAGAGGAGCTGGGGAGCAGAACAGTCCTAACATGGGCCTGAATCAGGGTGTCCCTCGCGTCCCCAGTTCCGCCGCGGCCGCCAGGTGACCACGGGTAATCGGATTCCTCCAGCCCCGGGGCCAGACTGAGGCCCACGGGATCTTGGGATCGGTGGTAACAAGGTTAACGGGCGCCAGACCCCACCCTCCATGGCTCCCAGGCCCCCGAGAGAGGGAAGAGAGGGGAGGGCTGCTGGTTCACCCTCTGCCTGTCCCACACCAGCGGGTACTCACCCTCCTTCCTCATGCCCACCCGGAAGCACTTTTTCAGGCGACAGTATTGGCACTGGTTCCGGTGATGCTGGTCAATCTGGCAGTCACGGTTAGACCTACAGGCAGGCGGGAGGGTCGCCGTGACACCCACATCCTGCTCCCTGAGCCACCCCGTAAGCCGCCGTGGAGGGCTACGCCCCAGAAATACCAGTGCCCCCCTACCCCAGGCTGCGCAGGTATCCCCAAAGGGGCACAGGGTGCTAAGCCTGCAAAGGGGAGAAGGGCAGCTGGGAGCAGGTGGTGACGAATGGAGTCTATGGCAAAGGAGAATGGCCCGCTCGGGAGGGTGTGTTGGCACGGGGTTGTGAAGGCTGCCCAGAAGTTAGTTCCCCAGAACGGAGAGGCGACTCCAGGCAGAGAGTGCCCAAGAGCAAAAGGTTGGAAATGTAAAAATACCAAAGCCCAGTTTCATAGTACTTGCTCATTGCTGGCCCAAGGGGTGGGGTCTTTGTCCCAAAGGCAATGTCAGAACGGCAAAGGTACGCGGACAGGGAGCCGGGCTTTGTGAGTTAACTAAGAGACTAGGGGCCAGGCCAGGGCCGATCCTGTATGGGCACAGTAGGGCCCCAGTATTATCACCCTGCACAAGACCACCATCAATGAATAAATGAATGAGTGAACGAACGAACGAACGAACGAATGAACTCCTCTCTTCCCTTGAAGACCCCACACCTCCTCTGGGAAGACCTTCCAACTCCCAGCTGAGCCTGAGAAGCTTCTTCTGGGTGGCCCTCAGGGATAACTGCCGGTTCCAGGGAGGGGAAGGTGGCCCCCGCCTTGCAAGACCATGAGCTCCCCATCCAGGGTCAGTCCCGAGCAGGAAGGTTCAGGCCCTTGTTTTTCAAATTTCCCCAGCACTTCCTCCCCTTGGCCCCCAGCCCCTGCGCTCCTTCTGTGTCTCTCTATCCCGGACTCAGGGCTCTCCAAGGCCCAGACCTGGGGCAGACACCCCTAGCGTCCCATCTGGGCACCAAGAGGATACCCAGCGACAGTCACAGAGTGAAACAAACGTTCAACCGAGTTGAAGAGCAAACACATCTCAGCTAAAGACACGCAGCCCGAACCATGGGGCGGCAACTTCTCCGCCGAACCTCAGTTGCCTCATCTGGAAATGGGAGGCCCGATGCCCACTCTACGTGGGATGCACTGTGTCTGGGGGAATCTGGGGGGCCTTTGGGGAGGGCATCAGGACCCAAGCTCACGCTGGGGCGCTTCAATGGCAGGCTCAGGAGAGCTGAGGCTCTGGGGGTCTCCAAGGACCCAGATCCCAAAGCACCAGCTTCTAAGCCAGGGCCTCTGTCCGCTGCCTGGCCTGAGCCCCCAGGAAGAGGCCCTGGTAGGGTGGAGGGAGCTCAGGCAGAACCAGAACAAAGCCCAGCAGGCAGGCAGTGGGAGGGTCCTGGGCAGCCGGGTGGAAACAGCTAGGCCTAGGGCAGGCAGGCAGGGGCCCAGCTCAGGGCCCCTGACCTCAGGGGAGGTCCTGAAGCTTCTGCCTCAACTTCCCCAGCTGTGGGGTTGGGACAGACCTCCTGTCCCTCCAGACGGGGCAACGGTAAGTTCCACCTGTTATCCCCCCTTAAAGAGCACAGGCTCTGCCCAACCCCATGACCCCGCTCAGCCTCCTCCCTGGGCTTCTGGCCTTTGGTCCAATTTGATCACTGCCCTCCCTTGCCCACATAACTCTCCTTGGTTCCCTGTCACCCTCAGTCCAGCACTTCAGATCCACTCAGCTCTAACTTCTCCCATGCCTGGGTGGTCTCCACCTACAATGCTGCTCCCCTAACCTGCCACTGAGTGTGTGTCTGGGCCATGCTCTCTGCGGGAGTGCCCTTCACCTCCTCTACCTGCCAAGCCCCTCCTGCTTCAAGGTTCACCTTCCACGGGCCTCCTCCAGGCAGCCCTCCCTGAACCTCGGGCAGAGCCCCTTGCTCCGTCCTGGGACTTCAGACCCATCCCCTCCCTCTGGCCCAGCCCAGACTCCACAGGCAGAGAGCGTCTGTGTCTCACTGTGTCTCCTCCAGGCTGGAAGAGAGCTGGGATTGGAGCTGGGGTCTCTTTGGGGGACTGGCATCAAATCACCCAGGCGAGGCCCTGAGGGAACCTTGCTGAATCTATCTGAGGCTCAGAGAGGAGCAGTGACTTCACCAGGCCACGCAGTGCAGAGCTTTGAAGAACCTGCCAGCCCCAAACAACTCCACCCTCCCCTGTCTTGGTGCTCCCCGCTCCCACCCTCAGAGAGCCCCTGGGACCCTAAAACCACCTAAGCTCCTCCCTTGCCCTCCCCAAAGACCTGGCCAGAGATCAGGCAGTTATTCCAGCAACAAGAATGAGGCCAAAGTCTGGTGGCCCAGTTAGCACTGGAGGAGGGAGTAAGCCAGCTCTCTCTCTCTCTCTCTCTCTCACACACACACACACACACACACACACACACACACACACACAGAGCTACCCCAGACAAGGCCCTGACCGCAGACCTGGGGCCAAACTCCAGCCTCTGGGACCTGGGGCCCCGCCCTTCGGCCTCACCAACAAGCCCTCCATCGGCTGCTCTCTCCCTGGGGACACCCTGACCAGGATTCAGCTCCTTCCTACCCTCTTCCCAACCCCAGTTCCCCTTGCTAAGCCCCAAATGGGGCAGGGTCTCTCCCCTGCCAGTGCCCTCCCCTGCCAGGGCAGTGCCAGGACCTCTGTGGGCCTCAGTTTTGCACATCTGGAAAATGGGACTCTCCATACTGGCTCGGCAGAGCCTATGCATGTTCATGCTGGGAAGCAGAGTAGGAGCCTGTCAATGGAGCAAAAGGGCACTCATGGAAGAGCCATAGGAAGAGGGCCCTGGGCTAGACACCCAACCTCAGCGCCAACCAAAGAAACTAGCAAGGCCACACCCTGTCAGCGGGGACTCCAACCCAGGACAGCCCAGGGCTCCTTCTTGGAAACATTCACCCCCACCCTGTCAGAGACGACTGAAGTTTCAGGGATTTTCCAGCAGCCCCAGGTCTGCACCCACTCCTGGTGGGGGGAGGGCTGGAGCAGCCGAGGTGTGGTCAAATCCCGCCGCCCTCCCAGCCCTGCAGCGGCGGTTTCCGGTGACCCAAGGCCCAGGGTGAGCGCAGGGTGGGGAGAGTCCCCCCCGGATGGACAAGCCCATCTCTCCCCACAGCAGGGCTCCTCATGCGAAAGAGGCCGCCCTGTGCCACCCCGGCCTCGCTCCCGCCGCCGCTGCCGCCTCGGTGGCCAGGGCGACTTTGGAAGTGATATTTGACCCCAAGGGCGCGCCGTATCGATCCGCGCGGCCGCAGACAATGGCCCCTGGACGCTGCGAGCTCCACAGTCCAAGTTCCACGTTCGATTCCCGAGGGTCCCCTGCGCACCGAGATCCCCAAGAGAAGGGATGCCCTGGGGTTAGGGCCCCACCCCTGACAGCACCCCCAACCCCTCCCCGCGCGGAGATCACCCCTCTCCGGAGAAAAGGGAGGGAGGGAGAAGGAGCAATGAACTGAGGCGGAAGCCGCAAGGGACCACCTGACGGGGGGGACCTGCATCGATACAGCGCCGACTGTATACACAATCCCAGGAATGGAATGGAGGTGGGGAGAGGGGGCTGTGCCCCTATCTCAGAGGGGGAGTGGAGGCCCAGGGAAGGTCAGCGCCAGGCCCAAGGTGACCGAGCAGGTCAGAGGCCCGGCTCAAGCCGGGGCCGGGTGCACAGCGGCGGTGCGCTGATAGGGGGCTCACCGGCAGGTGTAGCTGAGGTTGCGGCGGATGCTCCGCTTGAAGAAGCTCTTGCAGCCCTCGCAGGTGAAGACGCCGTAGTGCTTGCCGCTCGACTTGTCCCCGCACACCACGCAGTCCACCTGCAGCCCTGGCCGCTCTTCGTCGCCCGGCTCAGCGTCGCTGGCGGCGCCGGGAGGTGAGGCCGAGTCTTCCTCGGCCGCGCGCGGGTAGCCGCCCGCCTTATCCACGCCGTTCGTGTCGCCGCCGCCGCTGCCGGGGCCGCCCCAGCCGCCGGTCACCATGGCCATAGCCCCAGGGCAGCGGGGCCGGGGCGCCCCCTCCGTGCTCCTCCCTCCGGGCACCCCTCTCGGCCCGGGGGGACCCTACCCAGCACGCATCCGGGCCCGGCGCGCGGGGGGCACCGGCTGCACCCCCCAAAAAAGTTTTGCACCAACTTCCTGCGGCCGGTCCGCGCGCCCAGGCAGAACTGGTCGGGCCGGTTCCAGGCCAACTTTCCCACGCGTGCGCGGGGCCGGGCCTGGGGCCGAGGGGGGGCGCACTAGAGGCGCGAGCCGGGGGCCCCGGGGACTCGCGCCCCGCCGCCCTGGGGCCCCGGCGGGGGCGCGCGGGCCATGGCCCGGCCCAGGCTGCGCAGGGGGCGCCCTCTGGCCTGGCCGCCGCTTGGCTGGGGGCTGCGGCCAACTTAGCGGCCCGCCATCTGAGCGCGGGAGGCCGGGGGGAAAGTTTGGCCGCAAGTTACGCGGCCGCCCGCTGCGCGGGGGAGGGGCGGCTGGCGCGCGCCGGGGCCGGTCGCCGCGCCCCCTGGCCTCCCCGGGTCCCCAGGCGGCCGCTCGGGGCCTGCAAGGCTGCGGTCCGGCGCTTCCCGAAGCTGCCGCCCCCTCTGCGGCCGCGCCTGCCCGGCCTGGGCCTGCGCCTGGGCCCGAGCCTCGCTCTCGCCGCCGCCGCCGACCCCGCGCGCCGGCCTCGCGCTGCGGCCGGTTTGACACACAACGTTCCATTCGCGGGGCGGGCGGGGGGCGGGGGCGGGGGCAGGGGCGCGCGCCGCGGGCTGGGGGCGGGCGCTCGTTGCCCCGGCGACGGCCACCCTTATAAGGGCATGGGTGGCCTCGCTCGGCGCCCGGCGCCCGGGCAGGCGGGAGGGGCGAGGGCGGAGCACGGGGCCGCTCGGCCTGACCCTCCCCCCCCTCCTTCTCCCCCTACCCCCGCCCTCGCCCGACTCCAGCCTTAACCCCTGCCGGGCCGCGGCAGGAGGCTGGGCCGCCGCTGCCCTCTGCCCTTCCGCAGCCTCGCCAAGATGTCTCTCCAAAGCCCTCCCCTCCACCTCCGGCCTTGGACGATGCGTCGCTCAACCGCCCTCGAGGAGCCCCTCAGAACCTTACCCCTCCATTCCCCGCAGAAGCAATAATGGGGGGCCAATTGCACCCGGGGGGCACGCCCCTGCGCAGCACACACACACACACACACACACACACACACACACACACACACACCCTGGGGCATTTCTTTGCACAGTTGCTTGATGGATTGTGTTTGCTTCCTCTTCCAGAAAGTCGCCGCGTCCGACCCCCACCCCACCCTTTCTCAGCTTGAGCTAACACCTGGTGCTGGGAATCTCCAGGGCCAAGGGATGTTGTGGTCTGCGGCCTGCGGGGACGCGAGGTCAGGGGCCCCCTCCAGAATTTTAGGCCTCTGGGGGCAGGGCACCCACCCGCCCAGCTAGGCGGGAGGCGGGAGGCAGCAGGAATGCCCACCATCCCTACTGCGGCCTGCCCCTTTTCCTCTTTAATTTCCTTTTCTGTGCTTCACATAAAGGGCTTGGCCAGGCCACCGGCTGGACTGCAGATGTCTCTTCCAGGCTCCCTGGAGCCTCTCAGTTGCGGCTGGCTTACAGACTCCCCCCACCCATCCCTGGCTTCCTCTCCCCACCCCACCGCCCCCCCCCAACCCGTTGGGCCGACCAACATTTATTAAGCACCCTTTCTTTGTCGTGCCCCCACCCCGACTCCTGCCCAGGCAGCCCTGGGCTGGGGAAGCCTGAGCCTCTAGCTCTGGGCCTGTTAACATTTAACCAGCTGGAAAAGCCCTTCCTACGGTGACCTTTTACCTTGGAGTCCCGCAGGTCCAGTTGTAGGCCTTATCTTCTGCCCTGCCCTGGGCCCTGGGCCCTGGGCCCTGGGCCCAGAGCTGGACACCAGGGCACGTGGCTGGGCCTCCGAGGGCTGCGGGGCAGGAGAACTGCCCTCTGCCCTCTCCCCTCCCCTCGCTGGAAAGGGCCATGGGAAAGGGTATCCCTTCTCCAGATTACATCTGAGGGGACACCTTGGGTGGGGGGTTGGGGAGAGCTTGGAGATCATGCAACATTTAAGAGGATACCAAGGTTCTGTAAAAGCCAGGCACCACACACCCAGCCCCGGGCCTCTGGACCTCCCAGGGAGAATCTGGCTGGGTGCGAGCTAGAGGAGGTTTTAGCAAGTACAGGAAGCAAGAAGGACTGGAGTTAGACATGAGCAAGGACTTTCCGTGGGACCGACTAGAGTGGAATTTTCTGCCCTTGGAAGCCCTGCTGGAGGAGAGGGTCTGGATGGTTAGAGAGGACCATTTGTTTCTGGGCTGCCTGGGAATGTGGAGGTGCTGGCTGGTTTTTTGGGGTGAGGGCAGGGGTCCTAGGTCCCTGTTTTGGGCTTTCCAGGATTCTTGGTTGGAGGGGTTACATCTCGGAAGGGAGAGAAGGTCCCGGGAAGCGACTCAGAAGAGGGACTGGAGAGGGCAGGGGGCAGGGACCTGGGGTTTGAGGGACAAGAGTCTAGGGGAGGTGAGGCTCAGAAGTGGCCGTCTGGAGCCGTTTTGGAGACTAGGGAAATATCCGCTGCAGATCCTAGAACCTCCCGTTGGTCCAACCCCTTGGCGTCCGCCTGGGCCCTCCCTAGTAGCGCCAGGGCCCCTGAACCCCTGGGGTCCTCCTGGGGGTGGGTCGAAGTCCGGCCCCGCCCCCTTGACCCCTGCCCGCGGCCCCGCGGTGACATTTGACCTTGCGGCGGCTGCGGACCGCGGACAAAGAGGCCAGGGCCCATCTGCCGAGGGGGCACCCGTGGGAACGGCCAGACCCGGCTCCCGGCGGCCTGAGAACCAGCCCCAGACCCCTCCAACAGCGCGAACTCATTCCCCACCCTTCAACAGGTGACCTTGCCTCCCTTTGCGCCCTCCCCCTACCGCGGGCAAACTGGTGGGACTGGGGGGCTTGAAGTCACTCTTGCACTCTTGGCCACAGACAAAAGGGGATAAGGTCGGCTCCTCTGACCCTCCTCAGGACCTTGCCCTCCTCAGTTTCCCTGCTTTCTTCAAAGCTGGGTGTCGTCCAGAGAGACTGCACGGTCCGAAGGTCACCAGCCCCAGTGATCCCTGAGGAGTTGTCAGGAAGACCGGGTTGAGTCCAGGCCCCTGACGGGCCTGAAGTCGGTCCCGGGCCCACCTTGCCCTCCCTTGGGAAAGGCGGTCACCGTACACGCCTGCACAGGTGTGGGCTGGGAATCACCACCACCAGGCTGGGGATGAAAACCTTTCCAATCCCCGGCTTGGGTTTCAGCCTTTACCCAGGAGGGGAATGGCTGGCCAGTAATCTGGCTGGCCGGTCTCACCTAAGCCCCCTCTCCAGGGGGGTGTGGCCTATGCAAACGACATGCTAATTAGCTGCCTGCAATTAACCTGACACTAACAGCTCCCATCGCTGGCAGGTGAAAGCTGGCATTTAGCCAGGCCAGGGGCCTTCCAGTCCCTGAAGGGCGAGATGTGCCTCCCTGCCCACCCTTGTGTGCCCTCTCTTAGTTAGTCCTTGTCCCTGAGTAACCACTTACAGGTTTTTACCTTTGCTGTGCCCCCAACCCCAAAGCCCTTTATCTTACTTAGCTCCGTATTCTTTGAATACAAGTTCCAAAGCCCTCTGATTCCTCCTCCACCTTTGGGAGCGATTACTCTTCCAGCAAATTTTCTACACCCTGAACCCATAGGCCCTCAGTCTTCCTTCTGAGATGTGGGCCTTTTCCTCTTGGGAGCATCTGCCAGGCCAAACCCAGCATCTCCCCGTGAACCCCTCCCAGGGCTTCTGGAGGCAGCTGAGTGTTGGCATTTCAGTTCTGGCAATGTAGCCTCACTGACCCCTGAGTCCTTGAGCCAGCCCTAGGTCTGTCATGACCTCTGGCATGATCCCGCTGACATATCACATTCACATGCCACGTGGTGCCAGGCCAAAGACCTGGAGCCCTTCCCAAATGCCCAGCCACCCCTCCATCAGGTTCCAGACGCCCAAGTGTCCCATCCCACCCAACAGGTCCCGACATTCAAGGTCACACATGATATAGTATCACTCCAGGACAGTTTATGATGTGTCCTGCCCTAATTGTCTGGTACACCCAGACACAGCCAGAATGGGGCCTACAGAAAGGTCTCTCCCAGCCGGGGAGGTGGACAAGACGGTCTGGGCCTCCCCAGCGCCCTTACGGTGGCTTCTAGCACTTCCAATTCCTCTGCCTGTCGAACCTCCATCAGTGCCACCTGCTGTTCCAGCTTCCTCCGTTGCTCTTCCTGCTTCCGGTGGGCACCTCGGAAGGCCAGGACCAGGGCACTGGAGGGGATGAGTAGGCTGAGCCAGGAAACAGGGCCCCCTCCCACCAAATCAGGAGCTATGTGTTCCCAGCACCAGACAGGAGCTCTCTGAGCCTGAGTGTTCCTGGGGTCCCGTTCAGAAAGGGGCCGGCAAACACTGGGTATCGGGGGAGGCACGGGATGGATTGGACCTGCCACCTACCTTACCGGGGAAGGCTGCAGGCCAGAGAGAGCCAGGGACACTTCTGAGGTCACGGGGCGGGGAGTGGGGGGGAGTACAGGGAAGGGAGACCCACCTGTGAGCCTTGCATAAATCGTTGTTCAGCTCGGCACTCTGAGCACGTCTGGCTCGCCCCTTCTGAGCCACCTGTTCCAGTTCCTCCCGCAGAGTCTGCAGCTGCTCCCGCAGGCTCAGGGCCCTGGTGCAGGGGTGAGGACAGAGGAGCTCATGGCCAGAGCCAATCCAGTCTTCCTTCCCTCCACCTACCCACCTGTATTCCCAGGTGAACACACCTGTGTGCAGATGGATGCCCCGCCCTCTGCGGCACACAGTGCCCCCGGGGATTCTCACATAGACCCGCCCAACCCGTCCGTCCCAGCCCGGGACCGAGACACACACCGGTGAAGTGACGCTGCTAGTTCCTGGGCTAGAATCTCCGGGCCCTGCGCTTTATCCGCCTGGCCTCCATCAATGCCCCTGCTGCCACCAAGAACGGCTGGAGGGCCCTGTGGGAGGCAGAAGGGAGGAAAGTGACATTGGCCCAGGTGGAGCGTGTGTTCAGCCCAAGCCGGACGTTGAAGTCACCCAGGCTGTGGCAGCCACAGCCCCTGCCCTCACGAAGCCCCCAGTCTGATGAGAAACCCTAATTAGGACAAAATGACTCCCTAACGGGGAATCTCATCTGGAGGCAGGTGATATCTGAGCACAGACCTGCAAGAGATCATGGGCTTAATTAGACAAAGAGGGAGATGCCCAGTGTTCCTGGCGGGGGCACAGCACCTACAAAGGCTTGGAGGTAGCAGAGATGATCCAAAGGAGGGTTCTATAAGCTGCTGAAGGCTTTAAGCAGAGGACAGACCTGATTAGAAAGGAAGGGGCAAAAGGGAAGTCCTCAGGGTGGAAGCTAGAGCCAAAAATTTAAGAAGACACGAAGCGTGGGCTGGGGCTGTTGGAGTGGCGATGCCGCCAGAGTATGAACAACCCTGGGGGTGGGAAGCAGGAGGTACAGGTTTGAGTGGAAGACGCTAAACGCCTTGGGGCTTATTGGGCTCCAGACCTTCAGAGAAAACAAAACAAAACAAAAACCCAAAGTACAGGTATGAACTTGGACATGCATTTTTTTTTAACGTTTATTTGTTTTTAAGAGAGAGACGGAGCGTGAGCAGAGAGGGAAGCAGCAGAGACAGGGGGAGACACAGAATCGGAAGCAGGCTCCGGGTCCTGAGCTGTCAGCACAGAGCCCGATGTGGGGCTTGAACCCATGCACCGTGAGATCATGACCTGAGCTGAAGTTGGACGCTTAACCGACTGAGCCAGCCAGGCTCCCCTAAACTTTGACATGCGCTCTAACCGTTCAACACATTTCTTTGTGCAGAAATGCAAGCCGAGGCTCAGAGGAGTCTGGGATTGACCAGGGCCACATAGCCAGCAGTATATGGCTATCCCCACCAGGTCCAGGAAGGGCCACTCACCTGAGACGACTCCTCTTCGTCTCCACTGCTCCCGCCTCCACTGCTGTCCCCACCACTACTGTTGGCCCCACCGGTCCGGAGCTGTGCCTGTTCCCACCGCAGCTGCTCTAGCAGGAGCACATGGGCTGGGCCCTGGGCCCGGAGGGCAGCCTCCTTCAGCTCCAGACCCCGCTTCTCCCGCCTCATCAACTGTAGCCGCAGCATCAGTTCTGCCAGAGTCTCCTGAGAGAACAAGAGGTGGGCAGAGAATTTGGGCCTCTGGGATCTGGGGAAACTGAGGGCCCAGGAGGCACCCAGTGAGGACTGGTCAGGCAAGAACTCAAACCCTCACCATGATCTTGTATGGTGGGAACTATCATCTCCTAAAAACGACAGCTATAGAAATCGTCGTTCAGAGAGCACAAACATCTTAGACGAGGTCAAGTGGCATCTCAGGAAGGGTCTGGAGTTTCTCCAACTCTAGAACCTCAGATCTTTCATGCCAGGGTATAAACCTCAGACTATGTCCCCCTGCCACCATCTCCTTTCCATAGGAAGGAAATTTGGGAAAGCTACATTCAGAATCTTCTGAGACACTGAATTCCAGAAGACAAAGTCCTATTCATCCCTCAAAATCCCAGGCTCCAATTCCCTTCCCTCCAGGAAGTCTGCCCCCAGCCAGGTAGAGCTCTCCTTTGCTACTTGGTCCCCCAATCCTCCCTCTAAGCCTCAGCAAAGGGCTTTGTCCCACCAGAAAAGACCAACACGGTGCCCGCTGCCCATGTGTACCCGTGTGGCCGCCAGGTCCCGCTGGATCTGCATCTTCTCCAACCGGGGTAGGACTGGGCCAGGCTGGGTCCCCAGAATGACCTGCACCATGGCCTCCGCATGGGGCACAGTGGGCATGGGTGCCAAGGTTGGGCCGGGCTCTGGGGGAATCTTCACCAGAGCACGGCGCTCCTGGAGACGCTGGACATAGCCCCAGAGCTGGGTAGCCAGCTCCTGTGGTGTGGGCCGATCCACACTGCTGCCCTCGGGGCTACAGGAAACCGAAGAGGGGTCTAATGTCAACACTTGTGGCCATAGTTGTGCTAACTTCATGCCAACCCTGGTGGGCTTTGCCTTCTTCCATCTTACGGACCATGATGGATTCTATGCCGTCTGTGGTGAATGCTGTTATACCAACATGGCAGACACCATAATATACACCCCAATGGGCACCATTATTCATCAAGACAATGTAGTGAACACCATCGTGTCAATGATTACTGTTGCTCATGCCATCGTAGTGGAAGCCACCACACCAACTCAATAGGCCCTATCACTTATGCCAACATGATGGATGCCATCACGCCAACACAATGGGTACCATTGCTCAGCTGGCCGACTCTATTTGGCAACATCATGCTAACCCCCACGCGTACCAGCATCAAGCCAACCCCATTAAACACCATCATGCCAGTTCTAATCAGTAGGCACCGTCATCCATCAACAAGCCATCCTGGTGGGTCCTATACCAATCCCAGTGGCTGTCAACCACCCATGCCAACTTTCTTGAGTAGCAACCAGCCAGCTCTACTCGGGCCTCATGCCAACCAACCACAGAGAGCCCCTACACCAACTTTGCTGGGCACGGCCAGGCCAAACCGCAACACGAAGCCAGCTGTGGGAGGCCCATTCTCTAATTAAAGAATCCCACTCGCTGGCCCTCCCAGTTCTCAAGGTTCCCAGGGGTACCTTGGCTGTGGATTCCGTGGTGCCCCTCCATCCATGGCAGCCTCCTCGTGTGCCAGCAGCCTCTGAGCCTCCTTCTCAGCCACCTCCAGGTCCCTCACAGGGGCTTCCTCTCTTGCTCCCGGATCTGCCTCCCGGAGAGTGAGCAGGACTCCATACGCCTCCTCACAGTGTTCACTGTGAGACACTGATTCTGAGTGCTCTGGGACACCTGGCTCCATCTTGCGTGGGTGACGTCCCCACTTGCTCCTGGATCCTTCACTTCGTCCCCCAGCCCCCACCCCTGGGAGCACGTAAACTCCTTCAGCACCCTGGGACTAAGGGGGAAAGTGCTGTCCTGCGAGGGCCCTGACTCTCTCTGGGCTGGGGGTTCCTGCTGAGCGTGCCCATTCCCTTCCACACCAGTGATACCATGGGTGGGATGCACTGACCTGTACTGCAAGGCCAGACGCAGGGCTGTGGCTTCAGCCTCCCGCTGGCCCAGCTGCATGCTGAGGGCTTCACACCGGCCCTTGTACCCCTGCAGCACAGCTGACAGCAGATGGTTGAAACACTTGAGCTTCTCGATGCTCCTGCCTCCGAAGTTAGGGAAGGGAGGACGTGAGAGGCCCCGCAGGGCAGCCAGGACCCAACTGACTGCGATCCTCCTCCCCACTCCATTCCAGCTCCAGACTGGGGCTTATAGGCCAGCTGGGAAGGAAGCGGTGCCCTTACGAGCTCAGCACGGGTGGCCCTTACCCCTGGAGCTGTTCCGTCTGGCTTTCCATGACGCGCACCTCGGGGGCGAGGGGTTGAGTGCGGAGAGGCCCAAACGTCTGAGTGCTGGAATCACCCCGGAGGCGCCGGAGCAGGGGGTGAGCCAGGGAGAAGGGGTCCTGCCAGAAAGAGGTTACTTGATTCACCCGGATTGTCATTGAGAGCCCAGAATCACGGATTTAGGCCTTTTGCAAGCCCAGAAGCTACTGGATTGCATGACCAGGATTTCAGTCTCACTGCTCCAAATCCCACAGATCTCAAGATTGTGGTTTTGAGCTTCCCACACTCACCTGAGTCCCCCAGGGCTCTTCATCTACCCCAGAACTGCTGGAGCCACTGCCCGAGCCACCTGCTTGGCCACGGGAGGGAAGTGGAAAGGGCTCCAGCCTCATCAGGGAATCCTGGAGCTCCTGGACCTGGGGGTGGGTGGGAAAGGAGGATGGAGTAGGTTAGGCCTGGAGACTCCAACCACCCAGCAGCCCCCCCCCCTTTTTTTAAGTTTATTTATTTTGTGAGAGAGAGAGCGAGCACATTCGTGCATGGGAGAGTCAGAAAGAGAGGAAGAGGGACAGAGAATTCCAAGCAGGCACTGCACTGCCAACACAGAGCCCAACGTGGGGTTCAATCTCACCAACCACGAGGTCATGACCTGAGCCAAAGTCAAGAGTTGGGCGCTTAACGGACTGGTCCCCTGTGGCCCAGTCCTCCTTAAGAAGTGTTCCTGGGAGAGGTGCCTGGGTGGCTCAGTCGGTTAACCATCCAACCTCAGCTCTCAGGTCACGATCTCACGGCTGGTGAGTTCAACCCCCATGTCGGGCTCTGAGCCATCAGCACAGAGCCTGGAGCCTGCTTCAGATTCTGTGTTTCCTCCTCTCTCTGCCCCTCCTCCGCTCACATGTCCCCGTGTGTGCGCTCTCTTTCAAAAGTAAATAAACATTAAAAAAAAAAAGAAAAGAAAAGAATTAAGGATAGAACTATCACACGATTAGCTATTCCACTTCTGGGTATTTGTGTGAAGGAGATGAAAAAAGTAACTGGAAAAGATATCTGTGCCCCTATGTTCACTGCAGCCCAGGCGATCATTAGCAGATGAATGGCTAAAGAGCTGGTGTATAAACAGTGGAATAGTATTTAGCCTTAAAAAAGAAGGAGGGGTGTCTGGCTGACTCAGTCAGTGGAGCCTGTGACTCTTGGTCTCAGGGTGGTGAGTTTGAGCTCCACGTTGGGTAAAGATATTATGTAAAAATAAAACCCTTTTTTTAAAAATATACATTTTTTAATGTTGATTTTTGAGAGAGAGAGAGACACACACACAGAATCCGAAGCAGGCTCCAGGCTCTGAGCTGTCAGCACAGAGCCGGATGCAGGGCTCGAACTCATGAACCGCGAGACCATGACCTGAGCCAAAGTCGCTTAACCGACTGAGCCACCCAGGCGCCCCCCCCCTTTTTGTAAGAGAGCAAACAAACAGGGAAGAGGGGCAGAGGGAGGGAGAGAGAAAGTCTTAAGCAGGCTCCATGCTGAGCATGATCCCAAGACCCCAGGATCATGACCTGAGCTGAAATCAAGAATGGGACGCTCAACTGACTGAGCCACCCAGGTGGCCCTAAAAATAAAATCTTAAAAAAAAAAAAAGAAAAAAAAAAAGAAGAAGAAGAAGAAGAAGAAGGAAATCTTGCTATTTGCAACAACATGGATGGACCTTGAGGGCATTATGCTAAGTGAAATAAGTCAGACAGAGAAAGGCAAATACTTTATGACCTCACTTCTATGTGAAATCGCAAACAAAAGAAGACGGAACATCAAACTCACTGATCCAGAGATCTGACGGGTGGCTGCCAGAGGTGGTGGGGGTGGGGAGAGGAATGTGGAGGGGGGATTTTCTTTCCCAGCCAGGAAGTGGGCCCCACCCCTCAGGCTGGGCTCTGGCAGTCCCACATCTTGCCACCGGGTCCTGCCCGAGTTGAGGACCTGTTTCCCACGATCTCTTTCAGCCACATGGCTTTAGATGGCATCCACATGCTAAAGAGGCCCAAATGTGTTTCTCCTACCCTGACATCTTCCCTGAGCTCCGGACTCAGACACAGAACTGTCTCTTTGATGGCCCCACATGGGTGGCTCATGGGTGCCTGGTGCTCGTTAGGACCCAAACAGCTTCTGGTCCCCCTCCCACCACACCTGCCCCTCCTGCAGCATCCCCATTTCTCGTCTCCAGCCCCGCGGGCTCCCAAACCAGGACTTGTCCTCAACCCTTCTCTAGCTTTCAGACCCAAACCTGCCAGCAACACCTTCCACACCACCCAGTATCTGCCCACTTCGGGCCGCCTCCACAATTTCCACCATCTGGTGTCTGGACCAGTGCCTCCTGGATCTCCGGGAGTCCGCCCTCGCCCCTCCCACAGGCTGTTCCCCCCGTGGCCGCCAGAGGGCGCCTGTGAACGCACCATCAGGTCCCGCCCCTTTTTGCTCAGAAAAATCCTCCAAGATCCCCGCGGGCTCAGAGAGCAAAAGCTCAACTCCCAGCATCCCCAAGACCCTGTAAATCTGCTCCCATCATCAGCCTGCCCTCCCCTTGGCCTCTTCACAGTTCCTTTTTTTTTTTTTTTTTTTAATTTTTTTAATGTTTTATTTATTTTTGAGACCGAGAGAGACAGAGCATGAGCGGGGGAGGGGCAGAGAGAGAGGGAGACCCAGAATCCCAAGCAGGCTCCAGGCTCTGAGCTGTCAGCACAAGGGCCCCACGCGGGGCTCAAACCCACCTATGGTGAGATCATGACCTGAGCTGAAGTCGGACGCCCAACCGACTGAGCCACCCAGGCGCCCCTCCTCACAGTTCCTTGAATCACACTCCTGCCCCAGGGAGGGGGTTCCTGCTCTGCCTGGCATGCTCTTTCCCCAGATCCTTGCATGGCTCCTCCCTTACCTCCTCATTCAAGTGTCACCTGCTCAGGGGGTATCTCTGAGCACCTGAACTAGAAAGGCAAGGGAGTTTTATTTACTCAGGGCCCAGCAGTCAATGCTCTACGAAAGTTTTTCTTTTTTTCTTTAAGTTTATTTCGTTTTATTTTTATTCTTGATTTTAAAAAAGCGGGGCTCGAACTCACCGGCACCCCTAAATGGGTATTTATTTTTGAGAGGGAGCGTGCGTGCGCACGAGCGGGGGAGGTGCAGAGAGAGGGAGAGAGAGAGACAGAGGATCCGAAGCAGGCTCTGTGCCGACAGCAGAGAACCCGGTGCCAGGCTCGAACTCATGAACCTGTGAGATCATGATCTGAGCTGAAGTTGGTCACTTAACCGACTGAACCACCCAGAAGCCCCTCCATAAAAGTTTTTCTTTTTGTTTTTTGTTTTTTGTTTTTTGTCCTTTGACTATTTTTTTTTTCAATATATGAAATTTATTGTCAAATTGGTTTCCACCATAAAAGTTTTTCTAAGGAGCTAATGATTGAACGTTGCCTATGCCAGGCGCACCCCCCACCCCCCTTAGAGAGCTCTGGGAGGCAGAGCTCCCCCACTCACCTCCCTCTGCAACGTCTCCTTTTCAGCCTGGATGGCCTGCATGGAGGCCTGCACGCGAATCAGCTCCTCTTCTCGGCTGCCCAGGGCCAATCGCAGCCAGGCGTTCCTCTCTGCCAGGCGGGCTGCCTCCCTCTGGCAAGCCCCTGCCCTCTCCTCCTCCAAGCAGGGCTTTGGTCCTGCCTCACTTCTGTCCTCTGCCTCCACAGGCCCAGGACAGCTTGGGGGCCGGCGGTGCCAGGCCGCAGCAGCAGCCTCCAGCGAGCTCAGGGCATGCTGGAGAATCTGAAACACATCAGAGGCTCCAGGCCTGGGGGGGACCAGCTCCCCGGGCCGTGGGGCTACATCTGTGGCCTGGTGGCCTTCCTCTGCAGGCCCATGGGGTCCCTTGAGAGATGGGGCCGGTCCTCTGTTAGAGTTCTCTTCAGCCTCTTTGCTGGGCCTGTGGTCAGGTGAGACAAGGAAGATTCTGGAAATGGGGTCATCTGGGGTGGCTAACTCACGGGGGCTGTATTGTCCAGGGCCTCGAAAGTTGGGCTGACGAGGACAATGGGAAGCTATGGCATGTGTGTGAGCAAGGGAGGAACACAGGCAGACCTAGGGGTAGGGAAATTGTACCAGAGCTAGAGTGGGGAGCACAGACCAAGTGGGCCTTACCTGCCCCCCAAGCCCTGACCCCTGGCTTCTGCCTCTGGCCCCGGCAGCTTTGGTTTGCAGCTCTCCTGAGATGACACAGGGCCCGGCTCAGAACTCCCGCCGGCTGCCTCGGCCTCCTCTGAACTCTCTGCCACAGGATCCAGCTCCCCCTGAAAATGACCCACGGGACCAAGCTCTGAAGCCAGGCAGGGCTATGAGTGGCCCCAAAGAGCCGGGTGCGGCAGGGAGGGGAACACTTACAGGTGGAGCGTGCCTCCCTCGCCGGCTTCGGGGTCGTGTGGCCCGGGAACTCATTGCTGTCCAGAAGTCAGTCCTCTGGATCTAGCTTCTTCCTCTCCCCCTAAAACCACCGCCTGATCTCAGCTCTTGTCCTGGCTGTCCTGGGTAGCCTTAATTTCTTCTTCTGTGAAATGGGCATTGATTTCCTCCCTTCGGAAGGGATCTTAGGTTATCAATGTTGATTTGGTGCATTTGAATGCCTCCCTTGACAGGCAGCTCACTATCTCCAAAAATTGTTCTGACCTCCTCTTCTCCTCTGCCTCCTTTATCTTTCACTCCCTCTGTGCTCCCCAGTCTGGGCCTGGCTTAACAACTTCAAGAGTCACTTCTCCTCCCCAGGGCTCTTTTGAGCCAGAGGCCCCAATCCTGGGATTGGGTCCCCTCAGCCTGCTCAAATTCTAGTCCTCTGCGCCTCTGGGAGCACCTTGGTCAACAGGCCAAATCCCTGGACATTCTTGGGGTAGCTCTGACCACTGCCTGCTGAGACCTGGGCTGGCCAAGGCTGGCTCGGGAGGGGCCAGGAAACAGGAAGCCCCCTCCCCTGGTCATGTGACTTGTTATTGTGCTGTTTCCTCCTCAAGGGCACCAGCTTCCTCCAGTCCCATCAGCTGGGGACACGTGTCCGGCTCCTGAGGTGTCAGTTACTCCTCACCTCAGCCTCTGATCTCGAGTCTCCTCCACCTCTGAGCCTCAGTTTTCTTATCTGTAAAATGTGTGTGGGGAGGGGGGGCAGTAATTATAGCATTTTTCTACAATGCCGTGGAAATTTTAACAAGCAATTTGCACATGGCCAAGCATCATCCAGGAACTGAATTGTAATATTTCCACTTGTTCCCTACCTCCCTGGTCCTCCCATCTCTGCTTTCTCTGCCAGCTGCCGTTTCTGCTGTGTAAATGTTGGATTCCTCAGAGCCCATTTTCCCTGCATCTGTCTCTAAAGGCCCTCCTCATCTCCATCCATTATAAGAGCCCAAGCCTCTCCCCTCCCACCTGGATGCCAGCCCAGCTCCCTCCCTGGACTCTCCAGCCACCCCTCTACTCCCTTCCCTACCCAGGTCCCAGAGACAGTGACCTCCTTGTTCACCTCCTCTGCTCACACACCATCCATGACTCCCCATTGCCCTTGGGAAATATTTCAAGCTCTTCTACCTGGCTTTCGAGGCCCTTAACAATTATGCCTGCTGCCTGCTGCCTGCACCCTTGTATACTCCATGCTTTAGCCACGATGACCCCCCTCTCCTCTGTAAACAGTTGAAGGTTCACAATCCTTATACCCCAGGACCTTTGGTTATGCTGTAATCTCTGCCTGAAACACCCTTCCTTGGGGGCACCCAGGCACATTGAAATCTGTGCTCTTAGCCTCTGCTCCAGCCATATTAACCTGTTTAAAGGCTCTGCCACTCCAAAGTTCTTGCAAGCCTCCGGATCTTTGTGAAGGTGGCTCCTTCTTTCCGGAATGCCTTTCATTCTCTTGTTTTTCTGGCAAGTTCTCCATTCTTGAAGACTCAGCTTACATAGCTCCTCCTGGATGTCAATCACTGGAGCCTGGCTTATGAGGGCAGGTTTAACTGACCCTTTCACACACACACACACACACACACACACACACACACAGAAACTGATGCTCGTGGTTTTTTTTTTAAAGTTTGTTTATTTATTTTCAGAAAGAGAGTGCAAGCGGGGGAGGAGCAGAGAGAGAGGGAGAGAGAGAGAGAATCCCAAGCAGGCTCTGCACTGTCAGTGAGGAGTTCCACACCGGGCTCAAAGAACTCACAAACCATGAGATCATGATCTGAGCTGAAATCAAGAGTCTGACGCTTAGGAAAAAAAAAAAAAGTCTGACGCCTAACCAACTGACCCACCCAGGTGCTCCTCAAAGCGTGTTTTTCCTTTTAATTTTTTAATGTTTATTTATTTTTGAGAGAGAGAGTGAAACAGAGCACAAGTGGGTGAGGGGCCGAGAGAGAGAGACAGACAGAATATGAAGCAGGCTCCAAGCTCTGAGCTGTCAGCACAGAGCCCAACGTGGGGCTGGAACCCACAAACTGAGATATGACCTGAGCCGAAGTTGGACGCTTAACCGACTAAGCCACCCAGGCGCCCCCCTTCAAAGTGGGTTTTAAATTGTTTGGGGGTGGGGTGCCTGGGTGGCTCAGCTGGTTAAGCATCCAACTTGATTTCGGCTCAGGTCATGATCTTACGGTTCATGAGATGGAGCCCCATTCCAGCTCTGCTCTGACACTGCAGAGACTCCTTGGGATTCTCTCTCTCTCTCTCTCTCTCTCTCTCTCAAAATAAATGAATAAACATCTTAAAAAGTAACAAAGAAAAGCAAATGACAATCTTTTTAAAAAAAAATGGTTATGGGGGTAAGAGGAGGAGTGCGCATGAAGAAGAAAGGGTGGTTTGAAATAGTTTGGGCTCAAAGGTCTGTAGAATAAGGAACAGAATTAAGTAACTGGGAAGGGCCTGGCGCCTGGGCCACGCCCACCTCGGTCCGCAAAAACCCGCCCCTCATTGAGGGCTAGGTCAGCTCCACAAATCACCAATCAGCCCCACCTCGTCTTCTAAATCCCGCCTAAGTCACCTGTGTTCAGTTTATCACATTGCCAGTGGCCTTCTCCCTCCCTGTGAGCCGACTCTTATTGAAAGCCCCACTTCACTAGGCCTTGTTCCAGCCTATCAGGGTAGAAGCGCTGACCAGTGTACCTGATTCGGCCAGAAACATAAAAGCTCTGGCTATTCTTCCTTTAACCAATCACATTCCAAGCCCCACCCCCTAGCACAGCCCCAGCCTATCAGCTTTCAAGGCTCACCAGCCTTCCCCAGTTCGGCCGTCCGCTCGCCTGACGGCTTGCCGGACTACATTTCCCAGGAGGCGTCGCGCCCGCGCCGCACTACTTCCGGGCTGCGAAAGATGGCGGCTTCCTAGCCAGCGCTCGACTGAGTTGGAGGGAGGCTCCGGCTACGGTGAGAAGCGGTTGGGTGCTTGCGGTCCAGTTCTTAGAGGTCCAGCCCCTAGCCTTTCCTGAGGCTTCCGCCTTCAGCTCTGGTTTCTCCTGCAGTTTTCTGGTTTCTCGTCCATCTGTCTTGCTGAAGCTAAAGCATTGTTTTCCTTAGAGATTGTGGGGGTTGCAAGGCGCATAGAGACCACAGGGACATCAGCCCCCACCCATGCCCAGACAGGGAAACTGTTGGTGTCCATCCTCAGGGACCTTTAACACCTAGATTCTTGCCCTTCCTTTGTGCAGACACCCTCTAGACAGCCCACTGTCCCCTGGAGACGAACCCAGAGGTAATTATTATTACTATTTAATTCTTTTTCTTTGTCCTTTTTTTTTTTTTTTTTTTTTTTTTTTAAGGGGGCACCTGGGTGGCTCAGTCGGTTAAGCCTCCCACTCTTGATTTCGGCTTAGGTCATGATCTCTTGGTTCATGAGATCAGGCCCTACGACCGGCTCCGTGCTGAATGTGGCGTCCACTTGTGATTCTCTGTCTCCCCGTCTCTTTCCCTCTCTCTCTCTGCTCCTCCCCCTCCTCTCTCTCCAAATAGATAAATAAACATTTTTTTAAAAAAGATTTTAGTTTTAAGTAATCGCTCCACCCAGCGTGGGTCCCCAACCCACAACCCCAAGATCAAGAGTGCACGCTCTACCCACTGAGCCAGCCAGGCCCACCCCAGCTAACTATTCTCTTCACCTTAAAATGAAAACTGCCAGTTACTTTACCAGCAAAAAGAGGTTTGGGAGTAGCAGAGAATTGCAATGCAGAATACAGGAGCTATAGCAAAACCTTAGGCAAGCCCAGAACAAAGGAGAGGAGTGCTCTTTTATAGAGGAAAGGGGAATTGGGGGGGGCTGTTAAAACCCCAAAATCCATCAGAGTACACTGGGAATTTGCAGTTTAGTGGCTTTTCACTGGCTAAGTTATGACAGTCTGTCATTGGCTGGGCTGTTGGCCAGGCACTGAGAAAATCTTTCATTTTCTTGCAGGGTTAGTAAAATACAGTCTTCCTGTTGGGAATGCGAGGTCTCTCTCTTGCGGTTGGGGTCTACGTTTGTAGTAGCGCGTGAGAGCGCCCCCTTTTGGCTTCTGCACTCCATTTTAAATGAAGTTTCCTGTATTCAGTTTCCCACAGGCATAGCCGGACCCAGGTGGGCAGAGATACAGCTGCCTTTCTCTGGGTGAGCAGCACTTCAGGAGGGCTGCTTGGAGGCAAAAGAGACTCCTGGAAGCTCTTGACTTCTGCCCTCCTAGCTCTGCAACTCTAACGAATCCCTCTTCCCTAATGGCACTATTGGAAGTCCCAGAGAGGCCCCTCACTGACCTGTGTTGGGTCATGTCGCATCTCTGAGCCATTCGTGGTGGCCAGCATTGTTCATTGGCCAAGGAGAGGGGCGGGGTTATCTCTGCAGAAAAAATGGGAGATCGTTACCTGAAGTCAGAGTGGATGCCCGGCACCCATTCCACAGATGAGGAAACTGAGGCCAGAGAGGAGTGAGTTTTACAGTCATTAGGCAGTCCGTGCCGCGTCCTGCCCAGTAACCAAATGTTTTTAAAACCCCTAAGGGGAGGAACCTGGCTTCCCCCAACCCTACTCCATCCAGCCACTCAGGGGCCATGGAGGTGGCAGAGCCCAGCAGCCCCACTGAGGAAGAGGAGGAAGAGGAGGAGGAAGAGGAAGAGGAAGAGTCTGCAGAGCCCAGGCCCCGCACACGCTCCAATCCTGAGGGGGCTGAGGACCGGGCACTGGGGGCCCAGGCCAGTGTGGGCAGCCGCAGCGAGGGTGAGGGTGAGGCGGCCAGTGCTGACGATGGGACTCCCAATCCTCCCGGAGCTGGCCCCAAGCCCTGGCAGGTGCCCCCGACAGCCCCCGAAGTCCAGGTGCGGACGCCAAGGGTCAACTGTCCAGAGAAGGTGGTAAGTGTGGGGCTTGGCCTGTGGCTACGAGGTGTTAGGGAACCGTAGGTTTAACATTCTTGCCTTTTGGGAGTCACTCTGCAAACAGTCACTTCGTAGGCGTTTTCTAGAGCTGCCACAACAAATCACCACAGGCTGGATGACTTAGCACAACAGAAATCTATCCTCTCACTATTCTGGAGGCCAGAAGTCTGATATCAAGGTTTGGGTAGGGCCATACTCCCTCTGGAGGCTGTAGGGAAACATCCTTCCTTGCCTCTTCCGGTCCTTGGGGGCTCCACACATTCCTTGGCTTGTGGCCACATCCCTCCAATCTCTGTCTTTCACACAGACTTCCTGTCTGTGTTGGAGTCTTCTTTCTCTTATAAGGACACTTATTGAATCAGGATCTTTATCTTATCTCAAGACCTTTGTCTTCGTTCCATCAGCAAATACCCTAATTTCAAAACAAGTCACATTCTTATAGGGCGTGTCTTTGTGGGGGATGGGACTCAATTCAACCTTCTTGCAGATCATCTGCCTGGACCTGTCAGAGGAAATGTCGCTGTCAAAGCTGGAGTCCTTCAATGGGTGAGAGGAGCATTTGGGGGCTTGAATATGCAGCCGCAGCTTGGGGCTGAGCCCAGAAAACTCATGCCTTCCTCTCTGAGGCCCACACAGCTTGGCCTGGCTTGGGGCTCGGCGCCATCAGAGTAGCAATGACACCTGGTAACAATAGAGCACAGCCCGTCAGGGCTCTGTTTCAAGCATGTGAGAGCTGTCACGTGCCACCCACGTCACAGCAATGACTCAGAAGCTCTGAGAAGTAAAGTGACTTGCTCAAGACCTCACAGTGAAAAGGCAGAGCCAGGATTCAGACCCAGGCCTAGCTGACCCCGAAGCCCGTGGCTTGAGCAACTGAGTCTCTGTGGGGCTGGGTGGCAGGGCCTGGATGGGGTCTAAGGAGTCCTGGGGGATATTGAGGACAAGCCTGCCTCCCCCTCACTGCTCTCCCTAAACATCTGTGGCCGAGTGAAAGTCTGGGGGAGACCTCATGCGGATCCATTGTGAGACCCAGGCTGGCCAGAGGAAGCCATTTGGAGAGGGCAGAAGCTGGAGAGGGGTGCCTGGGCTCTGCCTCCTCCCCGCGGCAATACCTGGGCCTCCAGTGCCTAATCCTGGAGTTAGCGGAGGGTTCCCTAGGATTGGCAGGTGAGGCGACACCCTCCAGGCCAGGAGGCCTTGCCTTAACTCTCTCTGCCTCCCCAGCTCCAAAACCAACGCCCTCAACGTCTCCCAGAAGATGATTGAGATGTTTGTGCGGACAAAACACAAGATCGACAAGAGTCACGAATTCGCACTGGTGGTGGTGAATGATGACATCGCCTGGGTGAGGCTGGGGCAGGGATCGGGGCGCCTAGGGGCTCCCCGGGGGTGGGGAAGTACCTCGCTGAGGCTTGTGCTTCCCCGCAGCTGTCCGGCCTGACCTCTGATCCCCGCGAACTCTGCAGTTGCCTCTACGACCTAGAGACGGCTTCCTGCTCCACCTTTGGTATCCTTCCAGGCAGGTGCCCTGTGGCGGGGGCTGGGCTGTTCCGTTGTCTTGGAACCCCCAGAAGTCCGGCTCAGGTCCAGACCCCAGTTGTGTCACTACAAACTTGGGCAAGTAACCTTGAACCTCAGTGTTTTCATCCCTCTGTAAAACGGGAGGCACAAAACCTTCTTCCCCCTAGGGTTGCCGTTAAGGTAACGTGTGTGTATGTTTGAGAGAGAGAGCACGCGCGAACAGGGGACTAGCAGAGGGAGAGAGGGAGACCCAGGATCTGAAGCAGCCTCCAGGCTCCGAGCTGTCAGCACAGAGCCCGACGCGGAGCTCGAACTCACGGACCGCGCAATCAAGATCTGAGCCGAAGTCGGACGCTCAACCGACGGAGCCACCCAGGCTCCCCTGCTGTTAAAGTCATAATACAGAAAAGAAGAAAAAGGAAAAAAAAGCTGATTTAGACTCTAGATGTCACAACCACACACGTGGTGTGGAGCATTCTGTGCAGGACCAAGTATACAGTTGGTGCTCAATAAATGGCAATACATGACTGAAAAGTCACAATCACTGTTATAACTCCCCCAACCTGGGCACATTTTATGTTAATTTGAACACAAAAGGCTCACATGCAGCCCAAAACTCAGATAGAAAATAAGTTAGAAAACAATGCTGTGGGGCGCCTGGGTGGCTCAGTCGGTTAAGCGTCCGACTTCGGCTCAGGCCATGATTTCGCGGTTCGTGAGTTCGAGCCCCGCGTCGGGCTCTGTGCTGACAGCTCAGAGTCTGGAGCCTGCTTCGGATTCTGTGTCTTCCTCTCTCTCTGCCCTTCCCCTGCTCACGCTCTCTCTCTGTCTCTTTCAATAATAAATAAATAAATGTTAAAAAAAAAAAAAAGAAAACAATGCTGAGTGTTAGGAGGTAGGGAATGGGGACACCCCACCCATGGCTCTCATTGTGAGGACAGCTGCCCTGGCTGGGAGGGAAAGAGGAACTTTGAGTCACCCAGGGTTTTCAGGACATCCAGTGCTGGCTTTCTGTTTTGTGATCTATGCTGAGGGAAAACAGGCTCAGACAGGGCAAGTGACTGGGCCAGGGTCACACAGCATGTCTCCTGCACAGTGGTACCCAGCAGGTGTGAAGGTGCTTAGGCTCTCCTGTCACCAGGATGATGCTCTGCCCATGCTCTGCCACCAGCCTTCTCCTTAGCATCCCTGCCAGATCTGGAAGGTCTCTTCAGCCTCATGTAAGTACTGCCTTCCCCTCATCTCGCCTTCCATTTTAGTCTGCGACGGCCCTGAGGTCCCCCATACCGTTGTTTTAATCCAGGGGGCAGCAAAGTGTCCGTAAAGGGCCAGACAGGAAACATTTCCGGCTTTGCAGGCCATGTGGTCTCTGTCACAGTGACTTTGATTCCGCTGGAGTAATCTGAAACCGGTCACAAACCATACCTATCCCAAGCGGCTGTGGCCGTGTACCAAAAAAACTTTACGGATGAACACTGGACTTTGAATTTCATGTCATTTCCACGTGTCGCAAAATGTTCTACTTTTGAATTTTTTCCCCCAGCCCTTTAAAAACGTAAAAACCAAGTTTAGCTTATGGGTCCTAGTAGTCCAACCCCTGTTTCCCCCAGCCCCCTAAAATGGGTATGGACCTTGTTTTGCCTCTTGCGTCGTGATTAACCTGGTACAATTGTCTCAGCAAATTTTGCCAGTGAAGCCGTCCTGTAAATACTCAGTGGAAGTCTTGCTGGATCAAAGGGGTGTGTATTTTTAACCTGCTAGGCTCTGCCAGAGAACCTTCCCAGGAAACCAGCCCTGTGTACCTCCCCCGGCACCGGGGTTGTTCGCGCTGCTGAAGGTTCTGTCTGATGGTGGCAAGAGGCCACCTGTTGCTTTCGCTGTGCTTTTCTCTGAGCCTTTTTTTTCATTCATTTGTAAGCCAGTCAGTGTTCCTGCAGTGATTTGTCTGTTGGTCCCCTTTGCCTATCTTCTAGGGAGGTGTCAGCTTTTTTCTTATTAACGATCAGATTTGCTTTTCACATATTAAAGACATCAGCCCTCTGCCTGCCTAATGCCCTCTGCCTAACGTGAGATCCAGCTGTGGCCGATGGGGGACCTTGGTGCTAACCTAGCAGATAAGATTGGGTCCCTGCCTTAGAGTCTTCTGGCTTGGTGGGACAGGTGCACCTGAGGTCAGCAATGCGGGGGGAGGGATGTTCAGGATCGTGAGGGTGGTCAGAGCAGGCTCCAGCTTTGGGGTCAGCGAAGTCTCCCTGATAGAGCAGGAGAGGTCAGGCAGAAGGGTGAGGCTGGGGAGGCAGAAGGAACAACATGTGGGAAGGCTCAGAGGCAGCAGTGAACTTGGGAAGGGTCATGTGGGGCTTTGCATGCCCATTGAAGGCCTGGGCTCTCTGAGGGTGACAAGAAGGGCGGATCCCCAGTGTTCTGACCTGTCCCCCACCCTCCATTATGCAGCCAGCAGAAGACTGAGCTGCCAGTCACGGAGAATGTGCAGACAATTCCGCCCCCATACGTGGTCCGCACCATCCTTGTCTATAGCCGTCCGCCCTGCCAGCCCCAGTTCTCCCTGACGGAGCCCATGAAGGTGAGTGAGGCCCGGGAGAGGGAGGGATATATGAAGCCAGCAGAGTGGTGGCTAGACACGAGGAGGGACTTCCTGATCACGAGAGCTGGGTGCCTATAGGCAGGTTCCCAGAGTCCAGGACAGAAGCTGGGGAACTGTCATAGGGGCATGGGGTGACTCGAGCCCTGAAGGCTGCTGTTCTGCTGCAGAAAATGTTCCAGTGCCCGTATTTCTTCTTCGATGTTGTTTACATCCACAATGGCGCTGACGAGAAAGAGGAGGAAATGAGCTGGAAGGTGAGAGGCCGTTGTGCGTGTGGGTGGCAGGTCGGTGTAGATGGGGTGTCTCAGAACCCACCTGCCCTGGGCCTAGGGAATCCCACCTCCATTTTGCAGCCCTGGAGCCCTGGCCCTGCTGCGTGTGGTCATTTAGTCATTTCACAACCATTTCTGCCTGGCTGCCATGAGCTAGCGGGGGCCGTTGCCATGGTGGCCCCTTGAGCACCTAGGGTCCTGCCACCTCATCCTTAGCTTCTCCTGCTTCTCTCTTTCTGCCTTTGCTCTCACAGGGCCCTGTGCTTGGAGCACCCTTCCCTCCGTGCCTTCCCAGGCCCTGCTGGTCCTTTATATCCCAGCCCTGACCTAGCTGTAGGACCTTGAATAGGCTATTTCCCTCTGAGCCTCAGTTTACCCAACTGTGAACAGGCGGAGTTGAGACTGGCTCCTACTGCTGCCTCGGCACCCAAACCAAAAGTCTCTGTTCGTCAGGGATGATTAGTGTGGGGGCTGGCGGTAGTCTGCATCCAACTGTGCTTCTCCAGACTAGGGGCTCCAGGCCTGAGACCTCCTGGAGTCCCTAACACTGGGTGGGTGGCAGGGAACATTTGCTGACTGTGGGAATGCTTTCTTTCTGGCAAACTCCTCTTCATCCTTCGGAACCTATCTCTGATACCCCCTCCTCAGGGAAGCCCTCCAGGGGCAGAGAGGGTCCATCAGGGGAACCTCTGCCTCAACAGCCCCTCTCTGGCCCCACAGGACATGTTTGCCTTCATGGGCAGCCTGGATACCAAGGGGACCAGCTACAAGTATGAGGTGGCGCTGGCTGGGCCAGCCCTTGAGCTGCACAACTGTATGGCTAAGCTGCTGGCTCACCCACTGCAGCGGCCCTGCCAGAGTCACGCCTCCTACAGCCTGCTGGAGGAGGACGATGAAGCCACTGAGGTTGAAGCCACTGTCTGAACCATCCCCGTGCCTCTCAGCCTTCCTGTGCAGCGAAACCCTTGGCTTGGAGAATGGTTCTCAAACCAGGCTCTGTGGCACCCTGATGGGGAAGGTTCCAGGAGGCTCCCGGGGGCACCTGGGGGCCCTGGCAAGAAACTCAAGAGTCCAGGAAGCATCCCAGGGACCCTGGGCACCCATTCCCGGTGTTTTCCAGCCCACATCCCGTCGCCAGTTTGTGAACTGTAATTTTTGTTCTTCTTTGTGTGTTTTGATCATCAAAGTAAAAATCTGAGAATCCCTAACCCAGCTCCACAACAGTTACCTTGTGTTCTGGGATCTTTTTGGTTGCAAGTGACAGAAAACCTACCCACTGAACAGAAGGGAGTGGCCAGGTTCTTGTAGACAAAAAGCAAAGTGCAGCTTCAGGCCTGGCTGCATTCAGTTGTTGAGACAATAATGCCATTGGGGTGGGCCGACCTGGCCAGAGTTGTGAGATGCTCCGGTTGGCCATGCCTCTGTTCTGCCACGGGATTACTGCTCTTTCAAGAAATAATACGGGTTTTTTCCAGAGAAAGGGAGACCAGAGACACACAACAGGTCTACGATTCAATTATCTTCCTGGATAATGAGCGACTGTGAATGAGAGACGGAGCATGAGTGGGGGAGGGGCAGAAAGCGAGGGAGACACAATCCAAAGCAGGGCTCCAGGCTCTGAGCAGTCAGTGCAGAGCCCAAGGGGCTGGAACTCATTGACCAGGAGATCATGACCGGAGCTGAAGTCCCACGATTAACGGAGTGAGCCACCCAGGTGCCCCTAGCAGCTAGATTCTTACATTAAAAAAAAGAAAAAAAAAACAAAAAACCCAGCTTTTCCTCCTTATGAGCATTTACTGGGCACCTATGTACCAGATCCCTGTGGTGAAACCCGTTCAATTTCACACCAGCCTGGAAGGGATTATTCTCCCATTTTGCAGATGGGAAAATGAAGGCCCTCAGCGGCCGGCACTCCAAAGTAACGGACTCCTGTTTCCCCAGGAGTGAAAACGGGCGACACGGAGATGGAGGTGGGAGCTGTTAATTGAAACCTTACGTGGTATCTGGGTCGTGTCCGTCGGTGGAGCCCGCCTGGGCAAAACGTTCCAGGAGACACAGTGGCATGTGGGCACCTCTGGGCCCGGGACGCAGCTCCACCTCCTCCGTCAGGGTGCGTTCACATTTCCCCGCTTTTGAGAGGAGATAATGACACCCTCGGTGGCCTCCACCCGCCCGGGTCCTTATCGGCGGCCCCAGACCCTGCTTGAGCGCCACTCGGTGTCGCGGGCCCCCGCAGGCACTAGAAGTCCCGAACCCTGATGTGGACGCGGGTGCGCCGTAGCTCCGCTCCGCTGGGGACACTACGCTCCGGAGGCATCCGGAGACCGGAGGCGAGGGGTGGAGCGGCGCGTGCGCACAAGGGAGCCGCGGGAAGTTCGAAATTGACGGGCAGGGCGACAGGGCCCGGGGGCATCCCGGGCATGGCCGCGGCGGCCGGCCTGGCGCGGCGGCTGCGGGCAGCGCTGCGGGAGGAGGAGCCGCGGTGAGGGCGAGGGCTGGGCGGGCCGGGGGGTGGGGCGAGGATCGTGGTCCACTCTGACCTCCCAGTCCGTAGGGCCGTGGAGGAACTGCTGCGCCGCGGCGCGGACCCCAACCTGGTGCTCGCGGATGGCGTGGCAGCCATGCACCTGGCGGCCAGAGCCCGGCACTCGCGCGGTCTGCGCTGCCTGGAGGCCCTACTGCACCGGGGCGGGGATGCTAACGCTCGGTGAGGCGGGGCCCGTACCCGGGGCGGAGTGATCCGCGCAGGGGAGGGATTTCCCGAATCCAAGGGCGAGAACTGGGAGTCCTGGAGAGGGCATCTCACAGCCCGAGGGCGGAGACTCGGGGCCCAAGGGTGGGGCTTGGGGACTTGGGGGCGGGTTCCTAAAGATCCAAGGGCGGGGGCTACGGTGCCAGATTGAGGGTGGGATGGGAGGTTGCGCTCGGGCCAAGTAGGGATCAAAGATTCGGATCTGGAGGTAGGAGCTCTAGGGTCAGAGAGCAGAGGTTTGAGTCTGGCCGAGGGTGCAGTGTCTAGGATCCAAGAGTGGTGTCTCAGGCTGGGGGGTGGGGTGGGGGGCGGTGGAGATAGGGGGCCGAGAGCCCGGTCTCCGGGGTCCGGAGGCGGAGATCTCATTCCCTCTTCCGCTGACCTCTCCACCGCTCCTGCCCCAGATCGGTCGAGGCGCTCACGCCGCTGCACGTGGCTGCCGCCTGGGGCTGTCGCCGCGGCCTGGAGCTGCTGCTGGGCCATGGAGCGGACCCGACGCTGCGCGACCAGGTGGGAGCCCAGCGCCCGCAGTGGCGGGGCGGACCCGGAGGGAGCGAGGAAGGGAGGGAAAAGGGCCTCGGGTGCCCCCTGCTGACCAAGCCGCCGCAGGACGGACTCGGGCCGCTGGACCTGGCGGAGCAGCAGGGGCACCAGGATTGCGCACACGTCCTTCGGGAACTCCAGACTCGGACGAAGACATCGACCCGGACCGGGGCAGAGAGCCAGGAGCCTGAGCCTGAGCCCGAGCCTGGCGGTGGGTGGCGCCTGCGCGTCCTCGGGGCTTAATCTCTGATCTAGTTTTGCGTGTCTCTCTGATGACCGCTCTCTGGTTCTGTCTCACACGCGGTTCGGCCGGTAAACTGTCTGCCTCCGATTCTTTCCCTCCTCCCTGCGACTCTTTCTGTCTGATCCAACACCCATCTCTGGCTCTGGCTCTCTTCACCCTTCCTCTCTGACCCTCCCTCTCATCCCCTACTTCAGGCCCAAACCCCTGGGGAAAGGGGCTGGACGCCAGCCCCTCTGGACTTCCCAATGTGTCGCTGGCCTTCATAGCACTGGGCAAGAGTGATGGCAGGGACATAGGCCTGGAAGCTGGCCCCAGACTCCCCCACCACCTGGCCCGCCCTGAGATTGCTGACAAGGATAGCAGCTTGGAGTACCCCCCAGGACAGTGGGACTGCAGCTCAGATGCCTCCTTTGTCACTGCGATTGAAGCTTCTGGAACTGAAGACCCAGCCCTGCTCACCTCCTCCTGGGCTAGGTCATCTCCCCAGACCAAGCAGAGACTCATGCCTACTATTCGACCTTCCCAGAGGACGCCAAGGTCCCCAGGTACCCCACTGCTGGTACATCGAGCTGCTGCGGCAGACAGGGAGGCAGAACTAAATACCTGTCTGCAGGCCCTGACTCTGACTTCGCCAGATGCCTCCCCCTCCCCCGTAGCCCTCCCCGACCGGAGCCCTGCACAGAGCCCCCCTCGGGAGCCACTGCCTGGACTCCCCCATGTTCACTTCCTAAAAGACGAAGAGTTGTCCCTCGACAGTGATGTGGCTGCCCTCTGGCTGACAGAGGATGAGGCGAGCTCCACAGGTGGCAGGGACCCTGTTCCCTCTCGCTGGTGCCCTCCAGTCCCTGCCATGACAGACCTGGAGATACTTCGAGGGCTCCGAGCACTTGGCAAGAACCCTGGTCCCATCACACCCTTCACTCGGACGTACCACCTCCGACGGCTGGAAGAAGCCCGTGCTGCTCCTGGTTAGTCTGTTCTGGGCATCCAGAGTCCAAGGAACTTCCAGGGATCCCTGGAGACCCCTGGCTCTCGGTCCTCCCTCCTTTATTCTTTATGTCTGGGAACAACCCCTTCATTTGTCTGCCTTGACTCAGTTTCCCCCACACACACACCCTGCCCGCCCCAGGCTCAGACTTTTCAGGGCACAGCCCAGAGCTGGCCGAAGCCCTGCGGACAGGCTGTATCCCAGATGCCCAGGCAGACGAGGATGTGCTTGCCCAGCAGTTTGAGCGGCCGGACCCCAAGAGAAGGTGGAGGGAGGGGGTCGTGAAGTCCAGCTTCACGTATCTACTGCTGGACCCCAGGTACTTGGGGCAGGGATCGAAAATTCTGGGATTGGTCTGCTTTGTATCCTTTTCTTTTTAAGTGTATTTATTCTGAGAGAGAGAGAGAGAGAGAGAGAGAGAGAGAGAGAGAGAGTGTAAGTAGAGTGGGGGCAGAGAGAGAGAGGGAGAGAGAGGATCCCAAGCAGGCTCCACACTGTCAGCACAGAGTCTGACGTGGGACTGGAACCCACGAACCGTGAGATCATGACCTGAGCCAAAATCAAGAGCCAGACGCTCAACCAACTAAGCCACCCAGGCGCCCCTTTGCTTTGTATCTTTAATATTTATTTGTTTATTTTGAGAGAGAGAGAAAGAGAGAGTGCATGTGCACGTGCAAGTCGGGGAGGGGCAGAGCGAGAGGGAGAGAGAAAATTCCAAACTGGCTCTGCGCTGTCAGTGCGGAGTCCGATGTAGGGCTCGATCTCACAAACGGTGAGATCACGACCTGAGCCGAAATCAAAGAGCTGGGTGCTTCACCCACTGAGCCACCCAGGCGCCCCTGCTTTGTATCTTTAAAAGGGGCACTAGCCCTGTCTGGTCATCAGCTCCTTTATCTATAAAAGGTTGGTTAGACCCCATTCAAGCTGCTCAGTGTCCTCGGAGAGCATCCACCGCTCTCTGCCCCGGAAGGGGCTCACTGGACTCGGATTCGAGTTGCTTTGCGAACTTAGAAACTGTTTCTGGGGCAACTGTCATCACTTCTTCCTCTCTGAGTGACCCCTTTCATCCAGGGAGACTCAGGACCTGCCAGCCCGAGCCTTCTCACTGACCCCAGCTGAACGCCTTCGGACTTTTGTCCATGCCATCTTCTATGTGGGGAAAGGGACACGGGCCCGACCAGATGTCCACCTCTGGGAGGCCCTCAGCCACCGCCGACAGCCAGGAAAGCAGGTGTGAGGATATAGATCAGGGTCATGGCAGGGGCAGCTGGGTCTTGGGGAGGTTAAGGAAGGAGGGGATTGGAGGACAGTCCCTGACCCCACCCTGGCCCACTAGGCCTGCCCCAAAGTGCGCCAGATCTTGGACATCTGGGCCAGTGGTCGTGGTGTTGTCTCCCTGCATTGCTTCCAACATGTGGTTGCTGTAGAGGCTTATACTCGAGAGGCGTGTCTTGTGGATGCTCTAGGTAGGTGCCTGACTTGTGAGGTGGGAGGAGTCATATGAGGGGCACTTGATCTACTGATTCCCTCACCCCTTTCCTCTCAGAGCTGTTCATTCATTCAGCCAATGAGCAATTATTGAGCACCAACTGTGTACCTTCATGTGCACATATTTTGCTCTTTTGGTTTGTCCCTGCTTAAGGGTAATATGCAGTGGGTTCACCGTCACTTCTGCCAGGGGGTTCCAAGGATGCCCCTGTGACCTCACCCCTAATCTCTCCGGGCATCCAGACACTGACCAACCAGAGACAAGGACACTGCTATGGAGTGGTGGCGAGCTGGCCACCCACCCGGCGACGCCGCTTGGGGGTGCATCTGCTGCACCGCGCCCTCCTTGTCTTCTTGGCCGAGGGTGAGCGAGAGCTGCGGCCCCAGGACATCCAGGCCCGCGGCGGAGTACTGGGGACTTGACCGTCCAGCCTAGGTAGAGATCGGGGTGTTTGAATGTTTCAGCTGCCCCATGCTGACATCAGCCCCCCATCTCCAGAAGGCAGCCCGGAGGGTGGGGGGGCAGGCAGCATGGCATATCCCCCCTCAAGCTGAGGGAGGACTTTGTTACACATGGACCTGCTGGAGAGGTAATGAGCTTCCTGTCATAGGAGGAGGACAAATAGGCAAGCAGAAGTTCTTTGGAATGTTCTAGTGCTTCCGAACATGCTAACGCTTTGGCAGTTTGGTCCCATCTGTACAGTCCGCTTTTATCTCCCAGACGCAGGGGACTCACGTGTGGGATGGACTGGGGGACTCTGCCGAAGTCAAGAGCCAGATTTCTCTGCTTCCCCGCTATGGGACCCCGGGCCAGGAATTTGTCGCTCTGAGGCTCAGTTTCCTTACTTTGTACAGTGGGGACAGTGAGGAGTGCTACCTCAGAGGGTCATTGTGGAGATGGGAGTAAACGAAGCCATGCAGTGCAATGTGTGGTTCAGAGCCCGGCACTGAGCCAGAGGCAGCCCGTCTGCCCTGGTGGAAAGTCTCTTGGGGAAGGGAGGTGCCATGATGCTCTCCAGGGGCCGGCTGTGTGTGGTGATATGTGGGCAGAGCTGGGGAGGTCGACAGGGTGTGGGTGAGCGACCAGCCCTCCCCAGGATAGCTGTGCAACTCGGGCCTCCGGACATTGTTTCTCTGCCACTGTTTCTTCCACCATAAAATGGAATAACTAACCGCCACTTCCTGGCGATGCTGTACCACATCAGACTTCACATATGCTTAGAGCTTTAGTAAATGCCAAGCTGTCATCCTGGTGAGGTGTTGGCGGGATCATTTTAGTTTCCAGAAGTAGCTTCTTCAAGCTTTCAGTGTATTTAGATTTGGGAGGATCCGCCGCCTCATTGGGTTGATTTCCCTGCCCATCATCGTGGCTCAGCGAACCAGGTCCTGAAGGGGGCGGGAGGTAACCTGCGCTGACGTTCCCACCCGCCTCGATTCCTGCGGGCTGAGCCTCTGGCTACTGGTGGGGTGTGGCTGGTGTGGTAATTAGGGGCCAGGCCTCTGGAGTGGGTCGGGCTCTACCATTTTGTGTGTGAGTGGGGGGACTCAACCATTTTAACCGAACCAAAGAAACTTCTCTAAGCTTCTCGTTCCTCACGTGTAAGACCCGGAGTCTCTTGGTAAAGTGATAGCAATGAAAAGTGTGCCATATGCCCAGGAATTCACCAAGAAGTCACTGGGAAAGAATCCAGAGACCCCACCCCCACCCCCCAAAAAGACCCCAAAGAGATGGGCTTTGTCTAACCGGGTTTCCCAAGGTGGACCCTAGTGTCATTTGAGGCCAAATTCTTCTTTGCAGTAGGGGCCGTCCTGTGCATTGTAGGATGTCAGGACAGCATCCCTGGGCTCCACCCACTTCCTCCCATCCCCAGTTGTGGCAATAAGACATGTCTCCAGAATTTGCTAGGCGGGAACACTGTCTCAACCAGAACCCCACGCCAAACTAAAGGTGGGCTCACAAACCAGTGGGGAAAGGACCAAAGATGCAGTAACTAAAGGGACAATGCTCTCCCCTCACCGTCCACGCAAGCCTCGAGACACATTAGAAAATACAGAGGAGGGGCGCCTGGGTGGCTCAGTCCCTTGAGCAATCACTTTGGCTCAAGTCATGATCTCAGGGTTTGTGGGTTTGAGCCCCACGTGGGGCTCTCAGCTGTCAGCACAGAGCCCACTTCGGATCCTCTCTCTCCCTCTCTCTCTTCCCCCACCCCCTCTCCGCTCCTCCCCCCTTCAAGTGTGCGCAGATGTGCCTTGGCTCTTTCTTAAAAAATAGACATTAAAAAAAAAAGAAGAATATAGAGGAGTGGGCGCTTGGATGGCTCAGTTAAGCATCTGACTCCAGATTTCAGCTCAGATCACGCAGGGCCTGCTTGGGATTCTCTCGCTCTCTCCTTTCTCTGCCCCCCCCCCCCCCCCACCGCTCCTGCTCTCTCTCTCTCTCAAAATAAGTAAATAAACTAAAAAGAAAAAAGTAAGAAAATATAGAAGAAATCCTTCTGCCAAAAATGAAAAAAGATTCATTGGCTCCAACATAAAAATTCTTCACGACAAAAGTGGCCTTAAACCAAGTTGGAAGGGGGGCGCCTGGGTGGCGCAGTCGGTTAAGCGTCCAACTTCAGCCAGGTCACGATCTCGCGGTCCGTGAGTTCGAGCCCCGCGTCGGGCTCTGGGCTGATGGCTCAGAGCCTGGAGCCTGTTTCCGATTCTGTGTCTCCCTCTCTCTCTGCCCCTCCCCCGTTCATGCTGTGTCTCTCTCTGTCCCAAAAATAAATAAACGTTGAAAAAAAAAAAACAAAAAAACAAAAAAACCAAGTTGGAAGATAAAGTGGATGGAGAGTAAAAGGTACCAAGTTGCCCTGTAGCGTGGGATAAAAGGGACTCAACGAACATGGTGTCAGGCACTTGGCACAGAGCTTTGTATACAGGTGGCACTCAATTATGACTACTGCAACCCACGCAACATCTACTGATCCTCACCTTAACCGCTGTATGAACCTCAGTTGGACGGCCTCCTGCCTTCCAAGGACAGGGAGCTCACCACCTGTCTCTGCTCTGGGAATACTGCCCAAGAAGCCCCTGCATTCTGAGGAGGGAGGGAGAACTCGGGAAGTAAGCCTGGACAGCCAACGCCCTTACTTCTCTGCAGTTCATCTCTGAGTGGGTGGGACCCTCATCAGCCCAGCCTGCAAGATGGGGAAACTCAGGCTCAGGACGACCCTGCCCTGCGGTCACCCAGCACAGGTCCGGAGACTCAGATTGTCGCTTCTTTTTATTGAGTTACAAGTTGAGATGTGCAGGTTCAGTGGCGCCAGCCCCCCCCCCATCCCTCCCCTCTCCCTTGGGCAACAATAGCTCCCAGCGCCAAGAAATGGGGGGTGGGGGGGGGGGGTCTCGGGCAATGAGGCGGGGCCCCGAGGGTCCCAGGATCAAGCACGGCTGACACGGAAGACAGAGAGGGGGTGGGGGGGCCTGCCTCGGCCGTGGCGTTGAGGGGCAGGGACTTCTGTACAAGGTCATCCTCCACGGGGTTTCTGGCTGCGGCCCCAAACACCGATGGGTCCGGCAGGATGGAAGCGGAGAGCGGTGTATCCACTTGGCTCCGGAGAATGCCGTGCCCCACCCAGCCGGCCTGGGGGCGTCTCCCTGCCCTGACTCCGCCCACCGGAGCGAACAGCCCGCCCAGGTGGTCCGCGCGGCGGACGTGGGGCTGCTCCTGGCTTCCTCCTGCTGCTCCGCGGCTTACCAAGCGATGCCCGATGCCCGGCCGGCCCAGCGGCTACTTCTTCTCTTCTGGGGGCGCGGGCAGGGGCTCGGGCAGGGCCTTGGGCGAGGGCTCGGGCTCCCAGAGCAGGAATTCATGGAGGAGTGTGTTGACCGTCTCCGGACACTCCAGCATCACCATGTGGCTGCCTTCATCAATGAGCTTCAGGAAGGCCAGCAGCAGGATCTGCGGGGAGGGGCACAGGCTCAGGGTGGCCAACGTAGAATGGTGCCTCGTGGGGCACCCAAGCCCACCCCCACACCACGCCTGCAGCGTTAGGAAGTCCCTCCTATGCTCTACCCTTCATCCCTCTACTTCCATCCAAGCTGGACGCAGAGAATTGCCTGCCGCCCCAGTGGAGCTCGACTCAGTGTTCATTCAACATTTATTAGGTGCCTACGATACGTCCAGAGCAGGCTTTCTCAACCCCAGCACTACTGACATTTAGGGCCAGATCATTCTCCATGGTGGGGCTGTGTCCCATGCCCTGTGGGATGTTGAGCATCGTCCCTGGCCTTGACCCACTAGATGCCAGTTAGCAGTGCCTCACTCCCCTCAGTCCACAGTGTGACAACTTTAAAAAGCCTCCAGACACTGCCTCATGTCCGTAGGGAGCAAATTCACTGCTGGGTGATAATCCCTGAGACAGACAGAAAGGCAAGGTCTCTCATGCCGGAAACCTTAACTTTGGCATTCCTGACACTTGTTAGGGGATCATTCTTTACCGTGAAGCCATTCTGTTCATCAAAGGATGTTGAGCAGCATCCCTGGCATCCACCCACCAGATCGCAAAAGCCCCTCCTCCCCATTCATGGCAACCAGAAAAGTCTGCGGACATTTCAGGGGCACCCGGGTGGCTCAGTCGGTTGGGCGTCCGACTTTGGCTCAGGCCATGATCTCAGGTGGGTTCGAGCCCCGTGTTGGGCTCTGTGCTGACGGCTGGGAGCCTGGAGCCTGCTTCGGATTCTGTGTCTTCCTCTCTCTCTCTCTGCCCCTCCCCGGCTTGTGCTCTGTCTCTCTCTCAAAAGTAAATAAACATTAAAAAAAAAAAAAAGGCCGCAGACATTTCTGATGTCCCCTGGGGGCCAGAATCCTTGCTGGTTCAGAACTGCTGGTCCAGAGCTATTCCAAGTGCTGGGGATCCCACAACACTTTCCTGGTAGTCTCTGACCTAAAGATCCTCTGGCCCACCCTCTCCCAGAATTCTGTATTGCGTCCCTGGTCACTTATACAAACCCCAGTGGTAAAGAGCACCTTTGATGTGCAATGGGGAAAGCACATAACCTAATACCTGTCCAGGGCAGCCCCACGTTCTGGATTCCTCCCTTAATCTTAGCCCTCAATTTCCTGGGGCTAGAGCACAAGGCACAGTCCACCTGGGGTGCACACACGGGGGATCTGCGGGGTGTGGGGGTCAGGGGGCCAAGGCCCTACCTCAGCCATGCGCTGGTCTTCCTCCACCGGCACAAACTTGTCGTGCATGCCATGGACGAGCAGGACGGGCACAGTGAGCTCAGCATGGTAGACCTCATCACCTTCGGGCCAGTACTGGCCGCTCATCATGGCTCGCAGAACGAAGGACGACACATTGAACGCGTTGCCCTCTTTTAGCAGCTGCTTCTCTTTGGCTCCTTGGCGGGCAAAGCCGGCCCTGGTGGTGGGGAGGCATTCCTGGAGCCCTCATGCCAGCTTGGGCCACCGGGGGTGCCCCCCAATGCCAGTCCAGCAGTACAGCCCCCCCTCCCACCCAACTCAGGGAGATGCCAGGGTCGGCCAGGGCCAGGGTCACTCACTTGAGAAAGCTCCAAGCCAGGCAGGGTGACAGGCAGTGCAGGACGCACGTGGGCATGTTGAAGATGGAACAGAAGCTGGGTTCCAATGCTGTGGGGCCCCCGCCGTTGATCATGATCACCTTGTGCACCAGGTCTGGGTACTCATGTGCCAGGAACGTGCAGAAGGAGACACTGTCGGTGGGGAGGGGGGTGGTGGGGAGGGTTGAAGGGTGGGAGTCAGCAGGATACAGTGAGTGAGGGAGTTAATGCCCTCCCTCACTCAGAGGCAGGTCCTCGAGAGCCAACATTCCTCCCCGGGGGCCCATGGGCACTGGATGGGAGGGATGGGTGTGGCATTTGAAATGCCCCCAAATTGTAAAACTATATATGTGTTGAGGGTAAATTTTTTTTTTCTTCTTTTTTGGAGAGAACTTTCCAGAACTTTCCAGAATCCAGAACTTTCCTCAGATCCTCAAAGCCACCATGACCCCCAAAGGGGTAAGAGTTACTTATTGTCAAGTGTTAAGGAAGCAATCCGATGAAATCCTTTGGTTTCCCAGAGAAGGTCCCTGTTTCCTATGTATCCGTTCCCTTTAAGGATAGTCTGTCACCAGCTTCTGAACGTGGCACGTCAGCCTGCCTTATGCAGGGGGAGGGGTGCAGCCTGAAGAGAGAGCCCCCAGCGGTCCAGTTCCTGTGGGCTCTAGCCATTCTGTTTTGTAAACTAGTAAACTAGTAACTAAGTTCACCATTGGTACATTTGTAAATTATTTAGCAAATAAAGTTTTACCGGAACACAGCCACACCCATTGGTTTACAGTTATGGCTGCTCTTTTTGCTATGGCGAAAGGAGAGTTGTAAAGTTCCAACAGAGATGACCATACGTCCTGCAAACCTAAAATGTTTACTCTCTGGCCCATTGAGAAAAAAATTTGCCAACCCTTGCTGTAAAGAGGGACAGGATACGATCAAGAGTGAGGTGGGCTTAACTGTGCCAGGGTGGCTCAGTCCAGTAAGTGTCCGACTTCAGCTCAGGTCATGATCTCACGGTTCGTGGGTTTGGGCCCCATGTCAGGCTCTGTGCTAACAGCTTAGATTCTGTGTGTCCCTCTCTCTCTCTGCCCCTCCCCTGCTCACGCTCTCTCTCTTTCTCAAAAATGAATAAACGTTCACAAAATTATTTAAAAAAAAAAAAAGAAAGAAAGAAAAAGGAGAGAATAGTACCCCTTGGCAGTGATCAGGCACCAAGGTCCAGTCTCCAAAGGAGTGAGCACTCACCTAAATGCTAGATGGTATTATCTATCACCCCTTTAAGGGAGAGTGAAAATTACAGCAACCTGCATCCTTGGAAAAAGACTTTACAGGATTCTAATTAGCCCTTCCTTGGAGACCTTGGGGTCTTCAGAGCAACTGCTTTTTGAACTTGAAGACAGTGGTTCTCAGCCAGGGGTGATTCTGCCGGCCAGGGGACCCGGGGCAATATTTGAAGACGCTTCAGATTGTCATGAACATCACCAGGCCGTTGCGCCAGTGGCAACCAGCGGGTAGAGGCTAGGGATGCCGCTGCCACACATCCAACAGCCACATGAAAGCCCCTCACAGAGAAGAAAGACCTAACCCAAGATACCAGCGGTGCCGGGGCTGAGAAACACGGCTTTAAAACAATATGAAACGATAGCAGTGGCGGCAATCCCTATCTTGCTACAGATGTTAACGAGATTTTTTCAAGGAGAGGAAGCAGCGTTTTGGCGAGGGGGTGTCCCGTCCTGGCCGCCCTTGCCCCCCCACCTGCCATCTCTCACCCCCCGCCCGCCATCTCTCACCCCCATCCCCGCCCCAGCGTCGGCTCACCCGTAAGAATGTCCAATGAGCACGTTGCGCTTCTTGGCGTAACGCTTAAAGATGGCGCGCATGTCCTCTGCCAGCGCATAGAAGGTGTAGGCTGCGGCCACCTGGGGCGCGGAGCTGGCCCCGTGACCGGCCAGATCGGGTGCCACCACCTCGTAGCCCAGGCGCACAAAGAAGTCCAGCTGCTCCTTCCAGATGGCCAGGGAGCCGCCCACACCGTGGATGAAAAAGAGCACCACATCGGCCTGGGCACCTTTGCAGCTTGTGATGCGCTTCTCGCAGTCAATGTGGATGGTGCGCTTGGGGCGCCGGGTTCGCCGCCGGCGGCCACCACTGCCACTTCCGGCGCTGCCCGAGCCCGAGCGGCCGTCACTGCCTGCCGGGTCCGCCAGCTCCACCTCTAGGGCGGCCGGCGGCTCCCCGGAGCCATTCTGCCCGTGCAGGAGGTCAGCACGGGGTGCCCGGCCCAGGTTCTCCACCAGCAACCGCCCGTTGCGGTACACGGTAATGCGGCGCTGGCAGCGGACCAAGCCAGACCGGTCCCCCTGGGCAGCATCTGGCAGTGGTGGAGGTGGGTTGGGGGCCGGAGCAGGCCCGGCATGCTTCACCCGCAGCACACGGCCAGGCTTGACCTCCACAAAGGTGTAGCCATCACTGGACTCGACGCTCTCCAGCGGCCCCACAGCGTTGGGGGGTGCGCCCAGTAGGCAGCAGAAGATCCCGTCCGTCACCCCGGTCAGCATGGCGTGTCCTGGAAGCGGGGCCACATCCATCTCAGGGGTCATCTACATGAGGAACCCTCCACCCCCACAGCACCCAATCCCTGCACCTGGGGCAGGTGAGCTGCGCTAGGAGGTACCTTCTGGCCCCCAGTGTTTGGAGGGCGACAGCCAGTCAAGCACCAAGATGTTTAGTCTAGTCAGTGCCTGCATGGTGGCTGGCCACCCTCCTGGGCTAACCTAGTCTATCCTGGAGAGAAGGACCTGGCTATGGCTGACCCCAAGAGGTGTCCATAGGGAAGGTGGTATAGTCAGGGGGTGCTTCTTGGAGGAGGAGACATTGTAGCAAATGAGGACCCCCCCCCCCCCCCGGCTGAGGATTATAGCAGTTATGGCTTCCTAAGCCCATTCATTCATTCATTCATTCACTCATCCATCCATCCATCCATTCATGCACACACTGTCACTAACTTACTTTATGCTTCTGAAGGCATCTAAAAAGGTGCAGATTCCAGCGAGCCCCCATCCCAGGCCTCTGAACCTGGCTCCTGAAAGGTGAGGCCCTCAGGGAGGGAGTTAGGGACTGAGCTCCAAAAGGCCTTGTTCAGCTCCCCAAGACCCAGACTGGGTCTGTTTCACAGAGGGACAAGCTGAAGCCCGGACACTCTGTACGCCCCCCCCCCCGACCCCCAGTCAGTGCTCTGGTTTCTGGGGGGTCTGACACACAATCCCCAAAGGTGATGAGGATGGAGAAGGTAAAACCCTCCCTGGGGGCTCCAGGCCTCCATCCTGCTCCCTGGGCTACCCCCCCCCTCCGTGTCCATGGCAACCACAGGCTGTTACATAACTCAAGGGGGATACCCGTGCAGCGCACCCCCATTGTCTACGGCCTGGAGATGGGACGAACCCCTCCCCCCCACCCCCGTCCCCATCCTGTGAGCCCTGGGGATAAGACACGCCAAAGGCACGGCCTGTGATGGCCCAGACTTGATGATAGAGGGGGAGCAGGTCTCGCTTCTCACTCCACTGAGATCCCAACCCTGGATTGCGGAGGGGGACGCAAATGCGCCACGCCAGGTCCCCTCCCCAGAGGCAGATGCCTGCCTCTCGGTTGCTAGTCAGCCCTGCGGCGGGGTTGAGGCCACTGGGGCTTCGTGGGTTCCTAAGAGCCCGAGCACTGGCTTTGTGCACACCCCCTTCCGAAGTGGAAGCCCCGGGGACCTCGTGTCCCCCCTCCCAGAGCCCACTCCCCGCTCACCTCATCGAGGGCCCCGTAGCCCAGGGCAGGGCGGAGGGGTCCCGGGCGGAGAATCCTGCGTCCGCCTGCGGCGCCGTTTTACATGGTGGCACGGGGTCGACCCAGGCGCGTCTACGCGGGCAGCCTCGGGCCCACGGCGGTCAGCGCGGGGGCATCCCGCGGCCGCTCAGAGAGCCGGCCCTTTAATTCTCTCTCCGGGGGGGGAGGGCCGCATGCCGACGGTCAGGCACCTCGGCCAATCACAGCTATGAACCGACCTGGCCTAGTTAGACTGCCAATCATAGGCCGCAGCTCGGGGATGGAGGCGGGCTCATGAAGTAACGACCCCGCCCCCTTTAGGGGCTTAACAAGGTGGAGGGAGGGATTGGGCCTGGCCCCAAGGCCGAGAAGGGGGCCCAAACTGGGGTCTGCGGAGCTCCCGGGAGGTAGCAGCTGGAGCCCTTTACTGCGAAGAGGATCCCCTCGGCTAGCCTCTGCCTCCAAACTGCCCTGTACCCTCCAAAGGGGGCCCATGGTCCTCTCTCTGTGCTGACCTTTCTGTTCTAGAGGTTCCCAGATCTTTCCAATTTCAGGTGGGGAAACTGAGGCTCATGAAGGGCACAAAGTCACAAGGCAAGATGTGGGACTGTAGGGCAGAGGTGGACTTAAAACCACGGCTTTGTGATAGCAAGTCCCGGAAATTATTGTTCGTTAAACCTTTAAACAGATGAATTGGAATTTCACACACGAGCCAGTTTAACCGTTGGTCAATTTAACCGGTGACTCCGTGGTCCCAGCTGGAGTCAGAGATCCCAAGGTTCAAATTGAGTCTCTGCCCTTTGTTGATATGTGACCTTGGGCAAGCCACTTTTCTGAGACTCCTTATTTCTCTATGAAATTAATCCCCTGAGTTTGCTATGCAGCTAAAAACACCCAGCACGATAAGTGCTCAATACATTATTGACACGATTATTGTACTGGTTTAGTAGTATACTACTACTCACTTAGTAGTGGTTTGCTAAGTGATGGTGCAGGTTGGATGGACTTCAGAGGACAAGGGGTTAACCATTCCTTGCCCACTCCCAGCTCCTGGAATTTGCTGCCAGAGCTGGATTAGGTCCCACCACCCACTCTTGCCCACTCAGGGTGCTCCTGGGAGACTACAGTTGATTCATGCAGTAAACAGTCCCCTTCACCCCTCTCTGGGCCCTCCAAGTTGGGAGATTCTGGGGAGCCTGCAGCGACTCAGCCCCAAGCCTGGCCCTTGAGGGGTCCCTGGGCTTTTGGGAGAGTCTGGGGAGAGCTATACGGGGGCACGGTTGGGCCAAAGGGAGGGAGGGGGTTGGGGAAGAGGAAAATATCCGAGGATTTTAAAAGATGAATGGGGACGGGGGAGATGAATAGGGGAACATCAGGCATTGGAAAGTGTCGCTGAAATTGTGTGTGTGTGTGTGTGTGTGTGTGTGTGTGTGTGTGTGTGTGTGGAGGGCTTCATATGCTTGCCAGAGGAGCTGGTTATTTTTCGTGGGGCAATGGGGAGCCATAGAAGCTGTGTGAGAAGGGAAAGGGCTTGGATATGAGTATTAGAAAAAAATTTTTCTAGGGCCTGAATGGAGCCACCACCAAGGGCAAGCTTGAAACCCATGAGTTTTACACTGAGAAACTGAATCCCCAAGAGGAGCAGGGACCACCCCAAGGACATCCGGCCAACATCAATTCAGGTCTCCCGGGCACCCCGCCAAAGAGCAGAGACTTGGCTGGGCCCTTAGAAATGCTGCCAGCCAGCTGTGTGCCATCTGCCTGCCTCCTGCTGGGGAAGGAGGATCAACCAGCCGTTTCCTGAGGCTGCCCCCAGCTGCGCCCACGGTCACCTCCCGGCACCCTCTGCTGGTCGACGGGAGAAGGAACGACGGCTCCCAGCAACGTCTTGTACGCAGGCGCATGCCGAAGAAGTGCCGTTCGTCTGCCACCTGTTGGTCGACATGAAGAAGTACACTCCCTTGCCGGCAAGGACGCGCACACCGATGGGACGCAGGCGCAGAAATGCAACTCCAGGAGGACCCGGTGGCCATTGGGCTCCGCTGTGGGAGAAACTACATTTCCCATAAGTTTTCGCACTGCAGCGGCAGAGCCTATAAGCTTTGGAATAGCCGGCGTGGGGACCGCGCGACGTGCGGCTGGACATGGCTTTCTTGGTCGGATCCCTAGGTCGCCAGTCGGGCCGCCTGAGGTGAGTCCTTAGGGGGATCCTTCCCCAAATTTGGAAGTAACGGCGGTGTCCGGCGCTGGTGCCAGCTGTACACGGACAACATGACTTGCCAACGCCTTGCGCCTTTATGGAGCGCCTCTTGCAGCCAGGCTCCGTCCCGGCACGGATAGGGAAGCCGAGGCTCCAGACTGGTTGAGCGTCACGCCGAAGTCACAGAGCTCCCCCTCTGACCTTTCGCACCGTCTCTCTACCCCCGCAGGTGGCTCCAGCCCCGGGCCTGGCTGGGACTCCCCGACGCCTGGGGACTCCTCGCCGCACAGCAGAACCGGGGAAAGGCGCGCGGGAACGAGTATCAGCCGAGCAACATCAAACGCAAGCACAAACACGGCTGGATCCGGCGCTTGAGCACGCCGGCCGGCGTCCAGGTCATCCTTCGCCGCATGCACAAAGGCCGGAAGTCTCTGAGCCATTGAGGATTGCGACGCCGACCGCGGGACCCCCATTAAAGCCTTTGTCTCTCCTGGGACCTCTCTTGCTGTTGCTTTTGTGGGGAGCCCGGACGACTCAGACATGCGTGCACCTCAAATTGGGGGGCTGGCCCAGGGGGAGAAGTCTGGGGCTGGACTGAGAGTGGGAGTAGGAAGTCAGACCTAGTCCCTTTCTACGATTTTTGAATTAGGAAGAATTTTGAACATACGGCAACAGCCCACTGAATAGCACAGTGAACCCCGTGTACTCTGTACACAGCTCTGACCACCAGTTACCCACAACCCACCTGCCCCCTCCTGTGTTATTTTGGAGCAAATCTCAGGCATCGGGTTATTTCTTCTGTAAGTATATCAGAATGCATCTCTTCTAGAAAAAGCCTTTTTAAACACTCCAGGCCTGGTGACAGGCCTTTTAAGAACCTAATCAAAACAACTTTTCACACCTAAAAAAATGGTTAACGTTGTTCCTTAATACCATTAAGTGTCTAATAAATGTCCGAATTTCCATTTGTCTTCTACCTGTCATAATTTCCCACAGGTCTGGGGAGGCTTGTGGGGAGGGGGTTGGTGTTGGAATTCACTTGCTCCTTGGGGATGCGTTGTATGACCTTGAGCAAAGGCCTTAACCCTCTGAGGCTCATTTGGCTTCTATGAATTGAGGTGCTCGTTTCAAATCCTTTGCTGTGTTGTTGGAATAATAATACTTCATGGTTTCCACTTAATACTACTACTAAGTATTTCCTATGTACTGGGTGTCGGGTCCTTGTCCTTGGCAGGCTATCAGTCTGGTGGGCAGGGTAGGAGCACTTGATTTGTACCCAGGCAGCTCGGAGACAGCGGAGTCAGGGCTGAGAGGAGGATTGCGAGGGCTGTGGGACTCTAGAGGAAGTGCCTGGCTTAGACTTGGGAAGAATGAAATCAGAGAAGGCTTCCTGGGAGAAGTACCAGGATCTGGGAGGGCCCAAAGGGAGAAGGGATTAGACCCAGGTGTCAAGATAAAAGGTGCCTGAGAGATGCCGGAGGGTTCCAAAATTCGGGGCCAGGGAGATGGGACTGCATCCCTGGGGGACTGGGGAGCCACGGGGGCATTTGGACAAGAGAATCTGAGCTGTCGGTTGAAAGATATTAAGCAGCAAGTGCAGAACAGTTTAGATCTGCTAACAGGTTAGGACCCTGGGGAGGAGGCCGGGAGTGTTACGGTGGGTCCCTGTCTTCCGGGGCTGCTGTGGAAACTCCATGAGCCACCACATGAAAAAGTGAAGTAAACGCTACAAAGTCGAGAGACTAGCGGAACCTCCCGGAGTTGTGGACTACAAATCCCAAGAGACTTCGGGGGCACGGCCTCCGCCCACTTCCGGATTTTGCGCCTTCGCCTCCAATTCCCGGGCGGGGTTTTGCTTCCTCAACCGAACTTGACCACCAAAGGAGGAGGTGTGGTGGCCAATGGACGCGTGACTTAGTGGGATCTGGCCAATGGAAGCGCGCAGAGGCCGCTATCCTTGGGGCGGGGCTAGAGTGCAAGCCAATGAGGGGAGGCGGCGGCGCCATCAGTGTGGGCTGTGCCGTGGCTGGAAGTTACTGTGCGGCGGCGGCTAAGAAGGCGGCTGTGGTGGCGGCGGCGGTGGCTGAGGCGGTGGCTGAGGCAGCGACGGAGGAAACAGAAGATGGTGAGAGAGGCTGCCGGGCCCGTACTCCCCCTCCGTTCGACAAAATGGCGCCGCGGGCCCACCCACCTTTAGTAATCCCTGAAGCCCCTCACCTCCCAGCCCGGCCCCCTCAGGCCCCGCCCCGCCTCTCGCTCTGCCCTATAACCTTCAACCTCGGGACCCTGCTGTGAGCTTCCTGCTGACCCCACCCCAGCTCCTTCTCTCCGACCCCTGACCCCATGTAGGCTTCCAGGCCCTGACAACCCATTCATTTCCGGGTCGCTGCTCCCCCGGAAATCGGTGGGGGTGGGGATGGGGTCTCCTGAGACCCCCCCATTTCAGGCCTTGTCCTCAGCTTCCCCGGCCTGGGTGTCTCCAGTTCATGAGGATTTGGGAAGCTGGCCTGGGCGTTGGGGCGGGGGAGGGGGCTTGACTTCGTGACATGTGGGGCTTTGTAGCCAAAGGAAGTGCGACATCACAGACTGCCCAGGTCCCCCAGAGCCCTGATCCCACCCCCAGGATTCCGGGCCCGGACCTGCCCCTAGGAGGGAACAACTTCATCTCTCCGATCCCAGGCCTTTCTACGTTAAATGGAGGTAGCAATAGTCCAGACTTGATAGAGTTGTGACAATTGAGAGAACTGATTTCGTGAAGGGCTTAGGACAGTGAACGCTCAACAGATGAGCTGGGTGACTTGGGGCTGGTGACATCTTCTCCCAGCTGGCTTCTCATCTTGAGGTGGGAATAATGCCAGCTGGTTGGGCCATGCGCTCATCCTGGCTTTGGTTATAGTGGTTCTTTGGGGTCCGTCCCCCAGCCTGCAGAGGGGGATGGTGACTTGGCATCAGAGTTGTGCTGAAGGCCCCACCCCCACCCCAGAGCTGACAGAGGTGATGCAAGCTTTTGCAGGGCAAGTCAAAACCCCGTGGTCCCTGGACCCAGGGCCCAAGCCCACAACCCACAGGATGTGGTGAGGGTTAGGCAAAAGAAGTAGGAGAGGGGAAAGTGGGTCCTTAGCATGTGGGTCCCCAAGCCTGGGTGTTGTCCCTTGATTCATTGCTGCAATCTCGTCCCCCACGTCCAGTCCATAGTTCTGATGGCTTTGCCTCTAGGATGCATCATGAATTCGTCCACAGTTCCCTACCCTGGTCTAGGCCCTGCCACCACTTGTCTGGACGCCCGCCCCAGCCTTTTCCCTGGTAACCTTACCTCCATCCTGCCCACCCACCCCCCCCCGCCCCGCCCCGGCAGCCTGTAATTCACCCAGAACCAGAGCGAGCTTGTAACTTAAAATGTAAATCTCATTTTACCACTTTCTAGCATATAAGATACTCTAGGGGCTTGCTTTCTTTCTTTCTTTCTTTCTTTCTTTGTTTCTTTCTTTTTTAATGTTTATTTATTTTTGAGAGAGAGAGGGAAAGTTTGTGCAGGAGTCTGAGCAGGGGAGGGGCGGGCGTGGGTGGGAACAGAGGATCTGAAGCAGGCTCGGCGCTGAAGGCAGAGAGCCCGAAGTGGGGCTCCAACTCAGGAACCCATGAGATCTTGACCTGAGCCGAAGTCTGATGTTTAACCGACTGAGCCACCCAGGTGCCCCACTCTGGGGGTTTCTTGTAACCCCGATGAGACCCCAGCTGCCCCCTCGCCCCCAAGGCCCCGTCTACCTCTGTGATCTCATCTCTACTGTTCTCATCTCTTCTGCCAGCTGCAGCCACACTGTCCTTGTTTTCATGTCCCCACACTGAGTCCCTTCCACCCCAGGGCCTTTGCATCTGTTGCTCCTTCTGCCTGGAATGTTCTTTCTCCTGTGAACATCACCCCTCAGAGGAGCCCTTCCTGACTTCAGGAGGCCCCTTGTCTCTCCTCTCTTGGCACATTATTTCTTTTCCTCTCTCTTTGGGTGGGTTCACTGGTGGACTGCCTGCCTGGGGATGGCACACACATGTTCGGTGAGTGTCTGCTGAGGCAGATGCACAGCTTCTGGGCCCAACTTTGGCTAGGATTTGGCCGGCTGGCGTGAGGATTTCTCTCCTGTGCCCGAGGCCTTGTTTTCCTGCTTGGCTGACAGGAAGTACCGGTCATCCCATCTTCATTCATTTATTCAGCACAGACACACTGATGCTAACAGCTGGCCTTCAAGGGAGCTCTGTGAGAAACTCCTTCCCGGGCCGGGGGGGCCACTTGCCCCAGGTCACCCAGCCGATGAGGGCCCCTACCAGGATTGAGTGCAGGTTGTGGGGTTTCTGCACCTCTCACCACTCTGCCACCTGGCTCCATGTGAGCCCTGCCAGGGGTCCAGGATGGAGACAGCCCTGCCCTGCCCTGTGCCCTCAGGGAGGAGCCAGTCCAGCGAGGGAGATGGACATAGAAACGAGTGACCTCATCGGGGTGTGATTTTGGCTCTAGCAGAGGTTCTCAAAGCGTGGGGAGAGGGAAGGGGCCGAGGGGGTTTGGAGCTGAGCAGAGAGGTTGGTGGGTGTTTCTGGCATGGAGAAGGGAGGGGCACTCTGCGAGGGTGGCCCAGGACCAGCACAGATGGAGGGGCTTTGTGGCAGGAGGACAGCATGGGCCAAGCCGAGCCAGGGCTTTGGAGGGGCTTGAGCAGGGACAGGAGCCCCTCGTCACCCTTCAGGTCTCAGTGCCTGCATCATTGCCTCTGGGCAGCCCTTCCTGAGCCCCCAAATCAGTCACAGCTTTCCCCAGTGCTGTCCTGGATCTCACAGTCCCCTCCCGACACCCTGTCCTCATGGCCACTCAGCACTCACCAGCTCTTCGAGTCTCACCTGTGTCCCTGTGTGCTCCGTGCTTCCCAGGGCCGAGAGCGGGTCTGTTGTGCCTTCCCCCCAGGGCCCCGCTGCCTGGTGCAGGGCCTGCCACATAGTAGGAGCCTGAGGAAAACCTTGCTGGATGGATGAATTTGGCTCCGCCGTCTGGGGTGGAATTGGGGCAGGGGTCCTGGGATGGAGGAGGCAAATTTGAGGGGCTTTGAGCTGGCTCCAGGGCAGTGGGTCACCCAGATGTCACGCCTCCTGAGTGGGTGGGGGAGGCTGACCCACACTCCAGCTTCCCTAGCCGGTCCGTGCCACCGAGGTCTCGCTAGGGCCCAGGAGAGGGAGGGCTGGGCCCTACAGAGGTGGGAACACCTGCTCTCACCTGCCCTAGAGGGTGGGGGCATCACCTGGACAGCTGCTTCCCTGACGTTGCTGAGCTCTGGCTCAGGTATGCGGATGGATCTCCCAAGGGAGGGTTAATGTGACCTGCAGGGCCTCTGAGGCCTTGGTTTTCAGGAAGGGAAACTGAGGCACTGGCATGTCGTGTAAACAAGGAGCTTGGCCTCTGAGGTTGGGTGAACCTGGGTAAAATCTGGTTTCTTGTTTTCTTGGTGGGGCTGGGTGAATGCAGATGAGGACTGTGTGACCTTTCTGCCTCCATTTCCTCGTCTTTATTATGGGGTGACTCCAGCCCCTGGCGGGCCATGTGAGGAACCCCTGCCCACCTGCCCCACTCCAGGCTTGATGACAGTGCCGCCCTCCTGTTCTGCTAAGAAGTCACCCCAAACTCTTGGCCATCATCCTTCCCCAAGCATCCCTCAGGCTCTTGTGCCTCAGTTTCCTGAAGTGGACCTGGCTCTCACTGGCCTTTCTCGCCCCCGTCTTATGGCTGAGAGTCACTTCCTTCCCAGAGTCAGGGCCTTTCCCCTCCAGAAAGCTCACCCTTTCTTGCCCAGCTCATGCCAAAGTGTCAGAGAAGAAGGACTTTCGATAGGTCGGGGCTGTGAATGAATTCTGGTGCTGGCTCCCGGCAGCCGCACGGGCCTGGCTCCGTGCCATGGACGGGCCATTCTCCCTTCGTGGAGCGGCCTCCAGTTCGGTGGACCCCAGGAGCAACCCCTGAGCTGACTCTTGTTCACAGACCTGTCTGCTTCGGTCCACACAGCATTTTCTGAAAAGCCCAGCCACCTTGAACAACCTGGTGACGGCATGCTAAGACTTGGATTTCTGAGTTTTCTTAGGACTTGGGAGCTCATTTGACCCTGGGTTCCCGTGTCCGTACAGCAGCAGCCTGTGTCCCGGCTGCCTTCTCCCCTTCACCCAGGGCCCTGCTCCCCCACCCCTGTTTATGGTCAGTCTGGCCCACAGGGTTTTTTAGGGTAGCCGAGCCCTTTTCCATCCCACGTCTCTGTCAAGGTGGATATGTGGAAACGAGACCAGGTGTTTAATATTCAGCAAGCACAGAGGGAAGGTCTGGGCCCGGGTCCGACTCCCTGCCCTGCTCCTTGCTCAGCCTCCACTCTCCCCCCTCTCAGCTGGTTACCGGGCTGTTGTGAGGACCCCAGAAGAGAACGCTCACTTATCCCAGGGCTACTTTTTTCTGGCCCCAACAGTGTGCACCTCAGGTAGCCAGCTTAAGGGTGCATTCTGGAAAACGTCACGGGAGGACCTGAGGAAGGAAACTGGAAGTCAGCTGGAAGCCCAGTCCCACGGGCACCCCAGGGATGGCCCGACCTGCTGCCCTGTCTCATTTACCATCTTCCCTGTCTTCTAGGCAGATTTTTTGAAAGGCCTGCCTGTCTACAACAAAAGCAATTTTAGTCGATTTCACGCCGACTCTGTGTGCAAAGCTTCGGTGAGTACGCGTTCCGGGCGCTGGGAGTGGTTCTGGAGCTGCCGGGGTTGGGGGGGGGGGGGGGGCGGGGGCAGGGCACGACGTGGACACACCGTCCAGGTCCCGCCAGGAACGCAGGCTGGTCTTCAAGCCCAGCCCTGCCCACATCCTTGCACACCGTTGTCTTTGTGGGAGGGTGGGTGCCCAGGTGAGGGGTGGGGGACCCCAGTCAGCCCGCCTGCTCTCCTCACTCCCCGACTCTCCTGCAGAACCGTCGTCCCTCAGTCTACCTGCCCACGCGGGAGTACCCATCTGAACAGAGTAAGTGGCCTCTGTCAGCCTGTCTCAGCCTTGCTGCCGAGGGGAAGGGCCCCAGGGCGGTGTGGGTGGTGAGCTCCGGGATGCCTGTCAGCAGCTGGAAGCCTGGCTTTCTCCGGGAGCCTCCTGATCTCCACATGCTGGCGTCTACATGCGGCCCCGAGGGGGCCCTCGTTAGCTCTCATCTGCTGCTCGCCGGCCCCCTCCCCTTCACCTCCCATGAGTTTGGGTGTCCCCTGCCAGCACCGCGCCGCAGACCCTGAGCCGCGTACTGTGGGGAGGAGTCCCCGCCCAGCCTGGGGTGGGCAGCTCAGGGAGGGGGGCGGCCAGGTGGAGGGGCCCGCAGAGAAAGGCACAGAGTGCGCAGAGCAGGACGACCTGAAGGTTATCGTGGTTGTGTTTTATTTTAATTGTGAAAGGAACCTACCTGGACCTCGATGGGTGGGTTCTGTGCTCACCGGGGCACAGCTGTATAGGTCTGTGTTCCTGGTCTGCCTGGACCGGCTTTCCTTCCCCGACCTGGGGGTGGAGCCCCAAGTGCGGCGGAGGTCCCGGGGCTCCCTAGGAAGCAGGGGCCCAGCTGGAGCAGCCGGCTCAGGCCCCCGGTAGTAGCTGTGTGTTGGAGCAAAAACACCAGGCTTCCCGAGCTCTCCCGCGCTGGGGGTGCAGACTCGGAGTCCCCACGCAGTCACCCAGGCAGAGCCAGGCTGGAGACCAGGGAGGGGCGAGGGCCTGTCCTGGGAGGGGCAGCGCAGGCCGGGGTGGGGGCTGGGCCACCTGCAGCCTCTTCCTGCAACTTTCTCCGCCTTTTCTCCTCAGTCATTGTGACAGAAAAGACAAACATCCTTTTGCGCTACCTACATCAGCAATGGGACAAAAAGGTAAGGTGCCTGGGGTCAGGTGCCGGAACTCATGGCAACGGTGATGGCCAGCAGAGGGGCTCTGAGTGGGGGATGTTTGGTGGCTGAATAGCAGTTTGCCAGGCAGTCTAGGGGAGGGAAGAGCATTTCAGAGCAGTGAACGGCGTGCCAAGGCCATACGGTTCTGGCGTTCAGGGATGGGTAGGAGCTTGTCAGGAGGTACAGAGGCCTGACTGCCGCTGAGGCCTGGCTCTCCACAGCCTGCCAGCATGGCCCGGGCAGCAAACAGACTTTAGTGTTATTGCCGAAAATCTTTGTTTAATGGTGAAATGTCACATGATTAAAGTTCCAGGCAATATGGGGCGCCTGGGCGGCTCGGGCGGTTAAGTGTCTGACTTTAGCTCGGGTCATGATCTTGTGGTTTGTGAGTTCGAGCCCGCATTGGGCTCTCTGCTGTCAGCACAGAGCCCACTTCAGATCTTCTGTCTCCCTCTCTCTGCCTCTCCCCTGCTCTCACTCTCTCTCTCTCTTTCTCTCAAAAATAACTAAACATTAAAAAAAAAAAAAAATTCCAGGCAACACAACAGGGTGTAGTTGCAGTGAAAGGTCTTGCCACCCCCATCCCGAGGCTGCCTTTTTACACAGGACATTTTTTTCTTTTTCTTTAATGAAAACTCGCGTGCGTTCTGCAACACAGTCAGTCTGGGGGGGTTTTGCCTAACACTGAGCATCAGACAGCGGCCTGCTGTGGGTGAGGTTGGAGGAGGACCCCATGATGAAGTGACTGCTCTGAAAATCTCAGCTGCGTGGCCCACCCTGTCCTCCTCCCCAGCCCCGGCAGACCTGGGTTCCCACCGTGGGGGAAAAGAGATTTTCCCACACAGGCCTGCTTTCCTCTTCTGTGGCAATGCACGCCTTCCCTGGGTGGCTCATGGGTGCTCTTTGCCCTCTGGCTGGGTGGCTTATTCCCCAGAGTGTTCCGTGCAGAGTGTGGGTCATAGCCGGCCGTGGTGACTCCTCACAGGGCCCGGGAAATGCCTGGCAGTTTGAGGCTGGCGGTCCCGAAGACTGTGGCTTAGCCCGGGGCGGTCCGGCAGGCAGGGGAGGCCCTGGGCTGAGTGCCCAGCTGCAGGCCTGGCAGCAGGTTTTCAGGGGCTCACCCAGATGAAGACTTACGTGCCCCCCCTTTTGCCCTGCCTCTCAGAACGCCGCCAAGAAGAGAGACCAGGAGCAAGTGGACCTTGAGGGTGAGAGCTCGGCGCCCCCCCGCAAGGTCGCACGGACCGACAGCCCGGACATGCACGAGGACACTTAAGACTCTCGCTCCCCACAGGCGCCTCCTGTCTTGTCTGCTCCTCGCCCGCCCGCCTTGTGTAAGCGCCCCCCACCCTGCCCCCACCGGCCCGCCCCCCGCCCTACAATCCATACCACTTCCAACCTCATAGGAGCCGATGTATTTATTTTCCTTGAGTTTTTATTTATGCTGTAAAATGTACCAAGCGATGGTTAAAGGGGACGTCAGACCCAGTAGTGTGATGTTGGTAGATGCTTTTTAAAAAACATTGTTATTCACCACCCCTCCCCCCAAGAACCCCCTTTGTGCCCCCACAAGCCCCCAGTTCTTCTCCGGAAAAACCAGAGCGTGTCTGCAAGGGCCTAGAGCTGGGGCCCTGCTGTGGCCGGGCAGCATGCGTGGGAGCCCTCCTCTCTGCTCCTGCTCTCCAGTCCGGGCCTTACAGACTTGGCTTGGACCTGTGTCGTGCCCAGGCTTTGCTCTGAATGTGTGCCAGGGGGAGAAGTCGGCATTTCCGGATCCTTCTCTTAAGTCATTTTATCATGGACTAGTGCGTGCTCCATGTCCACCCCAATAAAAGGATCTTTCCTACTCGACCTCGCGTCTTGGCTCCGTATGCCTCAGCCCCAGAGGACGGAGTCACTGAGAGTCGTCTCATCACCACCAAGAGGAGCCAAGAGGGCCCCCCCACATGCTGGGGCCCTGGGACCCACTGGATTCTCTCACGGGCCTGCTGTGGCCGCCTCGCTCAGAGCCAAGACCTGCCTGGACCCACCCCGCATGCCTCACCTGTCAAGGTGTCCCAGAGGACCAGGACACCCCTGAGAGATGGTCCGTGTTGCCAAGGACATAACTGTGGTCAGCCCCACACCCTGGATGCCTTGAGTCAGGGTGGTGTGCCCACCGGCCACTATGGAGACCGCCCAGGGGGCATGGCCTTGAGCGCCCCTGGTTCAGAGACGAGGCACATGGAGCTCTGAGGAATGCCCAGCCCTGGAGCTGTCGGTCAGCAAGTTACACAGCCACTGGCGGGCTGTCAGCCAGGCTGGGTTTGGGCCCGAGCTTGGAGACGTAGAGGGCATTCAGGCTCCAGGCAGAAGGTTTGAGGCCTCAAACACTGGGCCTGAGGCCAGGGGGAACGCTGCTTCTCCCCGCCCACCAGCCCCAAGTGGGGGCCGTGGCCTGGGAGCTGAGCACTACAGCCTTGAGGGCGGTGAGGGGTTGGGCTGTGGAGCTGGAAGGAATGCCAGGCTTTATGGGGTGCCACCAGATTATCACCGTGGAGGTCCCTGCCTGAGCCAGACTGCTCCAGCCTGGGCCACCCGGCGCCTCCCACGGTGGAAGGTTCTGGGGGTCACCACCGAGCTGTGCCCTGTGGGGCCAAGGGGCTTTTCCTCCCAGCTTTGGGTGGCATTTACGCCTGTGTTAAGTCCCTGTGGTCACAAGGCAGGTGCTCACAAGATGCAAGCTTGCTCTCGGTGGTGCTGTGGTGGACTGAGTCCCCAGAGGCTCTCAGACTCCTTGGAATCCCCAGTCTCAGGGGTTGGTCTGACCTAGGCAGGCACGTGGTGTCACTGATGGTTAGTGAATAGACTTCAGCTTCAAAGTGTATGGGATAGTGAGAGCCGGTGGCACCCCTGCCCTCGTCTCTGTGGCCTCGGTTCCCCTGTGAGGGACTGGGTTAATCTCCTGTCAGTGTCAGCCACGGCTTGGGCAGGGGTCCCGTGGCCATGGCCCACCTAGGCCTCCCTGTGGTCTCCCTGGTGCAGGTTTCCCTCAGCCAGCCTCTGCCCAGCTCTCCTGCCTCTGGGACCGCCCCTTATTCCTCTGCTCCTTCAGACACCAAACTCTGCCTTCCCTCACCTCTGTGCCTTTGCACAGGCTGCTCTCCTGCCTCCAGTGAACCCCGGTTTCTCTTTCACAGCCCTCCAAAGTGCCCCTGACTCACACTGGCTCCCCCTGGTCTCCTTCAGCCACGGGGCAGGGCCCATCAAGCTCTGAGGGGGAGGGGCCGCGTCCCATCCCTGACCACGCAACAAAGAGTCCCAGCAGCTTGGGTCTGACAGCAATCCCACAGTGGGGCATCCTGGCCACTCCCCAACGGCATCCCCAAAAGTGCCATCCCCTCAACATCGAGACTCGGGTGCCAGGTGCCTTCCGATTTTCATACCCCAAGTTCCTTTCACTGCTCTGGCTCCTCAGATGGCAGCCTGGGAGGCAGTTATCCCAGGGAGTGCGGCCCAGAGGACCGTGTCACCTCTCACCCTGCAGGGCCGAGGCCAACTCAGGACCTGGGCCTGGCACCCAAACTGCTGAGTCCTTTCAACACTTTCGAGATGTCTTCCTTTGTCTAGGAAGCTGAAGCCAGGGCCTCAGGCTCTGCAGCTCCTCCCAGGGGCCCCAGGCCTGGACTCGGCCCCCAAATCTGGGCCGTCTCAGAGTTGGCGCAGTCTGGAGTTTTCCATCTGTGGCCTCAAGACCCAGTTCTTAGGAGGAGGCCCCCAAGGGTCACAGGATGGGAGGGGCACCCACCCTAGGCCTGCTAGGTCCCCCGAAAGCCGGCGCCAACTACAAGTCACTGGGCCTCCTGATCCCCTCCCTTCCACTGCTCTGTCCTCGGGCACTGTTGAAATATACTTTTTATTGCATTTCTGCCGTTTTACAAAAATATGACAAAATAAATTAAAAACAAATAAATAATCGCCTATTCTGTGTGTTTTCTGTTGGTTTTGGGGGGTTTCCTTTCCCCCATCCCGGTCGAAAGGAAAACGGCAGATGGGGGGGGAGGGGTGGGCCCGGCCCCCGGCCCTGCCCCAGGATGGGGCAGCCAATACTGGGGGCCGTCGAGCCGAAGCGCGTTTTCTGGGTGGCGGCCGCCGCCCCGGTCCACGACTGATATTGCATATGAGAACAGGAAGGCAGGGCGGGCGGGTGGAGCTAATGCCAGCCGCTGGGCCAGCACACGGCCTGGGGGCTGGGGCTGGGGCTGGGCGAGGGCGCCGGGGGCTCCGGGGGCTCGGAGGCGGGCGGCAGCGGCGGGGGCGGGAGGCTGTAGAAGCTGGCGTCCCCCGGCAGGGGCTGCGGGGCGGGCGGGGGCCCGGCGAGGGCGCAGGGCGGGCACTCGGCGGCGGCGGGGGCGGGGGCCTGGCGGGGGGCGGCGCCCTCGCCCCCGCAGCCCCACGGCCCGTCCCACTGCCAGCAGCCTGCGGGCGGCGTCGGGGGCCGGGGCAGCGGCGTTGGCGGCGGCGGCGGCGGCGCGGGGCTCCGGCTGCGGCGGGTGCGGAGGGCAGGGGCGCCCACGGGGGCCAGCGCTGTCCCTGCGGAGGCGAGAGGGGCCGTTCCGGGGGGGTGCCGCCCCCGCCGCCGGACCCCGCTCGGACCCTGCCCGCGCTCCCTCCCGGGCTTCCAGGCACCTCGAGGGCCTTATTGCTTCTGATCAGTGACAAGGGGTGGGCGTCTTCCGGTGCATCCCCTGCCTCTGGGCACTGGGCCCCTCCCCGTCACGGGGGGGAGGGGACAGTCTGAGGAAGTCCCTCTGATTTCTGACCTGCGTCCCTGGTGTTGCAGCTGCCACCTCTTGGGCTCCCTGGGGGATGAGCTGCTGGAGCCTGGAGCTGGGTTGGGCTGGGGTTGGGGCTAGCAAGGTGGGCTGGGGGGGTGGTGGGGAGGGGGCGGGTGGGCACGAGGCTTGCACCTCTGCTCAGCGCGAATCCGGGTGCAGCCTGTGGCCGAGCACGCCGAGCTCCCTGGGTAGGCAGCCCTGGCCCCCACCTCCAAGGAAGGCCTCCCTGAACAGCAGGGCTGCAGGTTAGGGACTTGCATAGAGGCCTGGGGGGGGTCCAGTCCCCCCAGAATGAGCTGGGTGTGGGGTCTCATAGGGGCAGGAGAGGCTGGGCCAGGTGGGGAAGAAGCCTCCTGCATCTCTCCTGGCACCAGAGCATGGAGGGCAAGGTGCCCTGGGAGGGCCGCCGGGACAGGGGGCTTTGGCTGTCAAGGGTCCCGGAGATACTGAGCAGGCTTTGACTGAGAGGCTCCACGTACCACGTACCCAGGTTCCCAACCGGTACAGAGACCGGGCCTCCTCTGTCCCCTTCAGCCCCTCTCCCCAGGCCTGGCCACCCCACCCCTTCCCGCAAAGCCCAGCCCAGAGTCCCCACCCCCGAGTTAAAGCTTGTGACCTGAGCCTTCCTCTTCAGGCCGGGGGGCGTCCGGCTCCTCAGCCGCAGCCTCGTCCACCGGCCCACTCCGCTGGGCTCGGCCTCCTCCGCCGCTGGGGGTCCCATCCAGCCGGGCCTGCCCACCTGCCCCGTTGGACCCGGCGTCAGCCCGGGCCCCACCGAAAGGAAAGAGCTTGCCAGCGTGGAAAGCCTTGGGCGGTGAGTGGCTACGCTCTGGGTCCCGCCGTGTCTCAGGCGACTTGAGGAACTTGAAGCTGAGGAAGGCTGGCAGGCGGGTGTCGCTACCCGTGGGTGACTGGGCAGGGGGTGGCCGGGCGGCAGGGCCAGCCCCCGCGCTGGCCAGTGAGGATGCGGCCCCAGACGACAGGAACTTGCCCTGCAGCGGGATGATCTGTTTCAGCTTCATGACGTTGTTGGGTGCCAGCAAGGACCCCGGGCGCTTGGGCCGCTCTTGCCCGTGGCCGCCTGCCCCACTGCCCTTGGCCTTGGCAGAGGCCTTCTCAGGGGCAGCAGGGTCCAGCCCTGAGCCTTCGGCCCGAGCCTCCTCCCGGCCGCTGGCATCGCGCTCTCGCCGGGCATGGTGCTCCGCGTGGCGCTGGCGCTCCTCCTCCTCCCGCCGCCGCCGCTGCTGCTGCTGATAGCGGTGCTGGGCCTGGCGTTCGTGTCTCTATGGGCAGAACAGAGCCATTAAAGGGACTGGGCAGAAAAGGTGTGTGAGCCCCCCCCCCCCCCAGGCCCATGCTGGTGCACCCTGCAGAAGCCGAGAGAGATCCAAACACTTACTGGGCACCAGCTGCATTCCTGGACCCACACTGGGGCTTTCTGTGGAAGTGGGGAGAGATCTAAACGCTTTTTGGGTACCATTTGCATCCCCGAGCCCACCCTGTGGCTCTCTGAGGTAGTAGGGAGAGATCTAACCCCTTATTAGGCACCAACTGCATTCCCAGATTCATGCCAGTGCTTTCTGAGAATCGAGAAGAGAATTTCTGAGAATTGACAGGAGAACCGACTGGGGGGGCTCAGTTGGTTAAGCATCCAACTCTTGGTTTCGGCTCCAGTCATAACCTCGCGGTTCGTGGGTCTGAGCCCCGCATCGGGCACACTGACAGCACGGAGCCTGTTTGGGATTCCCTGTCTCCCTCTCATTGCCCCTCCCCCACTTGCTGTCTATCCTCTTCTCTCTCTCTGTCTCGGAATAAAGAAACAAACATTAAAAAAAAAAAAAAAAAGAATCGAGAAAGGGGGTAAACACATATTGGTTCTTGACTGTCCCCTGCCTTCTGGAGAACCAGCGATAGAGTCATGAGTGGCACAGGCCAGACTCCACGCTGGCCAGTCCAGGAGCCTGTAGCCCCACGTGGCTTTGTCAACGTCGGTTTCAATAATTTCGAATAAAATGGCAAAACAAAATAAAGTGCGATGCAAATTCCGCCTCTCAGCCATACCGGCCCCATTTCAAGTACTCGTCGGCCACCCGGAGCCAGGGGCCAACCCAGGCAGCGCAGACAGAGGCCATCTCGGTCATTGTGGAGAGCGCCGCCCGGCGCTGGTGAGCTCCTTGGCCCACTCTGCAGCTTTCTGAGGAATGTGGCAGAAGCCGGGCTTCTAGGAAGCATCAGCTGTGTCCCTGGCCCCAAACGGGACACCGCCGGTGAGCTGGCCGATGACTAAATGTTCACAAGTGCCAGCCTGCTGCCGGACGCCACCGGGATTCCGGGAGGGGACCGGCCGGTGCGGAGCGCTAATTATGACACTGGGCTCCGCACATCTTCCCTCCTGCTAAGAACCCGGCCGCCAGCCAGCCGGGCGGGGTGGAGAAGCCCCACCGAGTGAAGGAGTAGACCAAGCCCAGCGCCGCACCAACGTCCCCCACCCCCCCCCCAAAGTGTACCTTGAAGGCCTCCCGGCGCTGGTACTCAAGCTTGGCCATCTCCTCGGCCACCCAGCCTGGGATGTCGGGGATGGCCACGTGGATGAGGTACTTGAGGAGCAGAGCGAAGTGCTGAGACAACAGACGAGGACGAGGCTGCAGGCTCCGGACGCCCTGCGGGGGGGCCCCCCAGCTCCTCCCCCCGCCCCGCCCCCCTCCCCGGCCACCAGCCCCACCTCGAGCACCACCACAGACACGATGGCCGCTTCGGGGCTGAGCCAGGGAAAGAGGCGCTGCAGCTGCCCGCACTGGCCGATCAGGTAGCAGTTGACCACGATTGCCAGGACACCCATGGCCTCCATCACCTTCTGCAGGGGAACACGCGGGGTGGGGGTGGGGGGGCTCCGGTGGGGTCCAGCCGCCCTTTCCCGGGGCCTCCTGCCCCTCCCCAGCGCACCCGGACTCCCTCGGGGCCTCGGCTCACAGTCCTTGGCCGCCCCCACACCTGCCACTGGCCGATGCTCTCAACCCGTTGCCCGAAGGGCCGCTGCAGCCCCGTGCACAGCTTGAGGGCGTCGCTTCGGATCTCAATGAGGTTGTTGACCAGGGCGCACAGAGCGGCCAGGGGGAAGGCAGACGAGAAGAGTACCACGTAGCCGAACTGCACGAACATCTCCTGGTAGTCCTGGAACGTGTCCTGCAGGGGGCGGGTCGGTGCCTGGGTGTGGCCTTCGGCCCTCCCTCAGACCAGAATGCCTCCTCCCTGAGACTACCTTCCTCTCTCTCAAGCCTTGCCTTCCTCCGACGATCCTGAATGGACCCAGAGCTCCCCCTCCAGGAAGTTCCTGACCACATCCAGGGCCCCATTTTATCGCACCCTTCCCACCTCCCTCCTCAGACCCCAGGCCCTGCCCCTCGGAGGGCCTCACCTGGGCCCTCAGACCCCTCCTCACCTCGTACTTCTGCATACAGCTCTCAAGCTCAGCCTGGGTAAGCTGGGGTGAGTGCTCCTCCTCGGGTGGGTCAATCCAGGATGACCGATTCTGTCGCCGCTGCCTCCGGGCTGAGTCGCCAGAACCTGGCTCCGGGTCTGGGCCCCCGTCTGGCCCCTGGTCACGGCCCTCGCCCCCAGCCCGGCGGAGCAGGACGGCCGGAGGCTCCCGCTCGGGACTGCCGGGAGCCCCTTCGGCCTCATCGTCTTCTTCAGCCAGTGTGAATACTCCCGGCTCCAGCCCCTTCTCCACCATAGTGGGGCTCCCCTCCTCCAGGAGGGCCTCTGGGCCAGGTCGCCGCCGCCCAGCCCCTCGTTCAGCAAAGCTGACCTTCTTCAGCCGGAGCCCACAGTCCAGGAGGCCGCTCTCCTCACCCTCCTCCTCCTCATCTTCCTCCTCCTCCTCCTCCTCCTCATCCTCCTCCTCCTCCTCTTCTTCCTCCTTGCCTCCCCGGGGCCCATCCCCCATCTCCCCACCTTCCCCTGCAGGCCGCCGCTCCACGGTGGCCTCCTCCTCCTCCTCAGGTGCCCCACAGCCCCCACTGAGACACCTGCGGCCCCCGCTGCCGCCTCCGCCACCCTCTTCGGCCTGGGGTTCAAGGCGGCGGGGTGCAGGGCGCTGGAGGCTCAGCAGGCCAAGCAGGGCACGGGCCAGCTCCCAGGCAGCCTGCAGGCCAAGCTCGCCACGGCCCAGCCGCCGGTACAGGTGCGGCTGCAGGACCTCACGCACGTTCTGGAGGAACTGGCGGGTGATCAGCAGAGTGGCCAGCATCTGGGGGCAGGAAGGGGGTGGAGAGAGGCCACGTGGGGGGCGGGCGAGGCCCCGGGCACCGGGACAGGCTGCTGGGACTGGGCACCCGCCTTCCAGGAGCAAGCTTCCAGACACATGCCCTGAACCCGATTGCTAAAGCCACCCCTCTGGATGTCCCGGGACATGGAGACCCCAGCACTCAGCCTCTACCAGCACTCATCTGCCACAGACCATAGCCTGGCAGGCCAGTGCTCCTAGCCAACCTCCTGGGGTTGTAATGCATGTCTCATCCTGCCGTGGCTCAAGGTCCCCTGCTTGCAGCACTGCCCAGGAGCTCAGCTGGTGCCCAGGGCCTCAAGAGGCCCCTGCCATCTGCACCCCATCAGCAGAGCCCCAGCCCCTGGGAACATGCACCCTTGGCTCAGCGTGAGGCCCCAAGCATAGCCACACTGCCCACCCCGGCGAGACCCTGTGGGCTCGCCACCTGCCCATACTTTGGCCCGGGCCACGAGCAGGAGGCCCCGGAGGGAGAGGAGGAGCAGGCGGAACCGCAGGGCCGCGAGCGGGACCAGCACCGCCCGAAGCTGCCGCTCGAGGCTCTGGGACAGGGACAGGACGAGCAGGAGCTGTGGAGGGACCGACGGACAGGAGGACGGACAGATGGGGGGTGGGTGACAGGCAGAGAGAGGACACACGGACGGACGGACGGACAGAGAGAGAAGGATGGAGGAGGGGGGGGAGGGGCTGGAAAGCCCGTGGACCCCTTGGCCAAGTCCGGCCCCCCACTGGCCGCCATTGTGGGGGGCACTGCCGTGGGCTGGGGTCTCACCTCTTTCAAGCGCTCCATGTCCTTGAGGTAGAAGCCAATGTAGAAGAGGCTCAGGTATGAGTTGACAAACTGGAACTGTGGGAAGCAGACAGGCAAGCAAATTTGACCCCAGGAGCCCCCCCCCCCCCGTGCCCCATGTAGGCCACCCCCACTGCCTGCCTGCTGGCCGCCACTCACCAGGACGACTTTGATGATGAGGTGCTTCTCATAGGCGCTCTCCAGCCGGTAATTCTCTGGGGGCCGAGGGGGTGAGTGAGGAGGTGGCCCAGGCCCCCTGAGAGCAGCGGGGAGCCTGAAGGCCAGTGAGGACCTTCCTCCCCAGGGCAGCGGGACCTCCCCTTGCAGGGCGTACCCATGTCGTTGAGCCAGATGGCGAGCTTCTTGTAGCCCTCTGCGCTCACGCTGACCAGCAGGGCCAGCACGACCTTGGGCAGGAAGCGGGCAAGACGAGGCAGCCCTTTCACGCTCAGCACCAGCTCCTGCAGGGGCGGAGGTTGTACAGGTCACCCCGGCGTCTGGGCTCGGCTTGGGGGGTGGACCCGGGCAGGTGGCTGTCTGGTCAGGGCCAAGGCCGGGGCTGGGGTGGGTGGGGGAGGGGAGGCCAGAGGTCACCTGCAGCTGGAAGCAGCCGAGCATGAGCAGGAACACACAGGCCAGGCAGGTGAGGCACAAGGGGAGACTCACGAGCAGCTGGAAAAGCAGCCGCTTCCAGGGTGGGTAGTAGAACTCCTCAGCCCGCGTCACAGGGCTGATGCGCCGGATACCCTGGCAGAGGGCGGGGGTGGGGCTCAGCGTGAGGCCAGAGGTGCACCCTGCCCCACGCACCCTTCCCAGTGCTCTGAACTCCATTTCCATCCACCATGCCTTTACCTCTGTGGTGACGCTCCCCCCCCTCCCCCAGACCCAGCACACCTTTCCCAGGCCCTTAAATGCATTTTCCCACCCCTCCCCTTCCGAGCATGCAGATCCCCCCACGTGACACACCCTTTCTGATGCCGTAGCCCCATTTCACATCTTGTCTTTGTCCCTGCAGTGGCCCCCCACCTCCACCTCTCATTCTTGGGAGTCCTTGGACCCAGACACCCACGACTGACCCTGAACTGGGGCCGTGGCTCCTCCACTGCTTCCCCAGGTGAGTCCAGCGTCCCCCATTTGTAGGCCAGCTCCGCCCCCCTCCGTTTCCACTCCTCCAAGAACAGGGTTGACCAGACCACGTTGAAGAGGGCAAAAACCACACACGATACATCCCGGCTTGTCTGGGGATGGCGGAGGGCCGAGCTGTTGGCCAGGTTGGCCCAGGAAGGAGGGTGTCTCAGGTACCCCAGCCCCTGCCCAGCCCATTCCCAGCACCTGATCAGCCTCCGTAAACGTGTACAGGACAGAGCCAAAGACGGCTGGGTATACCATCGCTGATGTGTAGAAACCCAGCCAGGCAAAGTACATGGCAATCTTTACTCCGAAGTAGTCACAGATGTCATCTGCCAGGGGCACAGAGCGGGGGTGGGGTGGGGGGGGGGTGTTCTGGTCAGCCCTGCCTGCTCCGGAGACTCCCGCACACACACACACACCCCCAGCCTGGGGCCACACCTAGAGGCTGGTTTTCACACACAGCTTGCACCCACGACTTCATGAGGCGGTTCAGGATGCGCTGCTCATGGACCGGGAACACCTGCTGGATGATCCCGCGGGCTGCCAGCTCAGGGACTGTTGGGGGACAAGAATGCGTGAGCCCCGCCCTTCTGCCTCTACCTGACCTGGCCAGCCCCCTTGGCCAAAACCCATGTCCCAGCTTTTCCCTGCTTTTAAGTCTGCAGGGGCCCTTCCCAGGAGAGAAGTTCTGAGTGGACAGATTATCTAGTTCTCCTTCAGAATTTGGAGGTGCAGAGGCAGGCAGGAGAGGATGCAGGAAACCTGGTAGGGTGGGGCCAGTGTAGAACCCTGTTTTTAAATAAAGCCATTTGGCCTCAGGTCACTGCTCCGAACGTCTGAGGATCGGTGCAAAGTTGGCGTCAGGAGGTGAACTTGGGGTAGCTGGTCTCTTGGAGAGGAAACTGAGGCCCAGGGCCGCACCACCCAGTGCATGGAGTGCTGTCCATGGTCCTGCCCCTACCTTATGCTAGACCCAGAAAAAGGTTTCTCAGGGACCAGCCTCCCAGGGAGTAAGCCCCACCTCTTAGTTAAGGCCACACCCCTTCATCTCATTGATTGATGCCTCCAGGCCCCACCCAACTCTTCACTAGCCTTTGATCAGTTGGCTCTAGGCCCCGCCCTCTTACGTTGATAGGCTGTCCTCTAACAGCCCCACCCAACTCCCCACGTGTGATTGGAGGTTGGTCCCGCCCACTCACTGATTGGCTGGTCCTCCAGGAAGCGCACGTTGTGGAGTGCCTCGCCCTGCTTGGCTCGCAGGTTCTGCAGCCAGAAGCGGATGATGCTCTGGCGTTCCTGAAGGGGACAGGGTTTGAGCACAGGGAGCAGCAGCCCAAGGGCTAGGGATGCACACTGGGAGCCAGAGCTGGCCGCACCTGGGAGGTGAAGAAGCGCAGCTCACTCTCCACATTCTCGTAGATGAAGTCCTCCTCGCAGGAGAAGCCGCGGGTGCCCCCGCCAAACTCGGCCTTCACTGCTTTGCGCAGACCCAGCTCGTCGGCTCCTCGAAGCAGGCTGCCAGGGAGACAGGGAGGTGGCATCATGGAGAGGCCCTGGCTCACCTTCCTGGAGCTAGGGTTGGTATACCTGGCAGCCAGCTGGGACAAAGGCAGGGTGCTAGGCCTCACAGTTAGTGCTTGGAAGGGTGGGGAGCTGGGGAGCCGGGTCAGCGAGAGGCTAGGGACAGAGACTCGCCTCTCATACGTGGCGGTGACGAAGAAGGCATAGGCACGCGTGTGGCGGTGGTGGCGGACTTGTACGATCAGCTCGGGGATGCCCACGCGGATGTGGTTCAGCAGCCATAGCAGCGTGTGGTCATCAGTCGTGTCTGCCAAGGGGCACAGGGACTGATGGCTCTTGTCACAAGGGGTCTGAGGCTTCTTACACACTCCTACTCAGGGTGGCCCGGCTCAGGGGAGCCCAGGGCAGTGGGCACAAGTACCTGGAAAGGTCATCAGCACATCGCAGTTCTCCGTGGGCACCGTCTTCATCCACGCCTTGTGGGACACCAGGTAGCGACCAGCCTGCAGGAGCCGCTTCCCAAAAAGCTTGTCTAGGGGGCAGGTGGGGCAGGGCCCAGGTCAGGCCACTCCCCGACCAGGACCCCAGCCTCTGGTTCAGTCCCTCCAGCCCTGGCCCTTGCTCATACACTCTCCAGGGCTCCTCAGCACTCAGCCTGGCATTCAGTGGCCTGCAAGCTCTGGCCTCGGCTTATTTCCTTCCCTCCGTGTCCTTGCACCAGCCAGGCCCTCCTCCAGAAATGCCCTTCCCCCAGGTCCTCCCTTACAAATCTTACTCATTCTTGAGGCCCAGCTCCGCCTCCAAAACCACGATCGATGGGGCGCTCACTAGCAGCCCTGAGCGCTACACCACATCATGTCAGCGCGTCCTCAGAGCTGGGCGCGGTTCTTATCCCCATTTCACAGGTGAGGAAACTGAGGACCGGGGCGTTTAAGTCACGCACCCAAGGTCACAAAGGCGAGCTGGGATTCGAACCCAGGACCGTATGATTTTGTATCCTCTGAGGAGTGGATCTTTCGAGCGCACCCCTGCCGGGCTGCGATCCGGTAGCTCAAGGGGTGACTGGGCTCGGCCCCAGGCCGGGGCTCTCAGAGGGGCGTGTCCGCGTCTCTGCTCTGGGACCCCCGCCCCCTGCATCTTCCCAGCCGCTCTAGCCCCGCCGCAGCCGCAGTGCCCGGAGAACCGGCCCCTCGACTGGACTCCAGGCCTGGGACAGCTGACCCCAATCCCCTCCCGGTCCAACCGCCGTGCGCACCCCAGGCACCTGCAACCCTGTCAGATCCAGCCGCCGCACACATACCCAGAACTCCGGACGCCGGGGCTGCAGGCTCGCCCTCAGGCGGGGGCCTCTTGCCACGCTCGCCCTCCAGGGACGTGCCCCCGGCGTTGGAGGTGGCTTCGGCCATGGCGAGGGCAGGTCAGGTCAGGGGCTGCGGGCGGCCCGAGCGCCGGGGGGCCGCGGGCTCATCGGGCCGGTGCAGCCGCGGAGCGCGCTGGAGGTGGAGACAAAGGCCGCGCCCGCCCGCGCCGGCCGCCGTCCCCGCGTGCCCGAGCGCTGCTTCTCGTCTCCGCCCGCGCGGAACCTCGATTCTCCTTCTCGTCCCCGCGCACGTCGCTCTTGGGTTCTCGACTCCGCCCGGGTTGTTTTCTGGATTTTGTTCTCGCCCGCCCACTTCGCTCTCTGGTGCTCGTCTCCGCCCGCACCAAAAGTGCATCCTCTTCCTCGTCCCTGCCCGCGTCATATTCTGGGTCTCGTCCCCGCCCGCCCCGGGCCTGGATTCTCCGCCTCCGAGCCTTAGTTTCCCCATATGCAAGGGCGGGGTTTGGAATCTGAGTTGGGCGTGATTTGACTACGGCTGGACGTGGGAGGGGGCGGGCCGGGTAGGGGGAGATTCCAGGTAGCAATAACTTCGCCACAGAAGACGAGTACGTAGTTACAGCAGGTTCTGCCTCTGAGTCTTCGCTTGAGCCGTTCACCTACATGGGGCACTCGTCGCGCCCTCTCCGTCCAGTTAACCCCTGGACCCCTGAGGACGTCACCTCCTCAGAGAGGACCCGATAGAGTTGCCAAGTTTAGCAAACAAAAGTACAGTCTTTCCAGTTGAATGTGAATGAACTTCTGACAAACGAATAAATACGTTTTTTAGTATGTCCCAAATATTACATGGGCCATAGTTACACCAAAACTTTATTGGTTGTTTATCTAAAATTTACATTTAACTGGGCGTCCTGTAATTTGTCTGGCATCCAGACCGCTGACCATTCTATGTAGCCTCTTCTGTTAGACGGAGAGCCCAGGGAGGGCAGGGACTCTTTCTGGTTCTTGGCGCACAGGTGGCGCTTAATGTATACTTGTGACAGATGGAACAACGCGGAGACGGCGAGTGTCCGCATTCGTCCCTCTTTTACAAATGAAAAAGTTGAGCGGGTCGAGGCAGGGTTTAGCCGGTCCGACAGTTTCTTCCCAAAATTGTGAGAGCGCCGCCCGCCCGCTCCGTCCAAGAACCAGAGAATTGGCCGTGCGAAAGCGCCCGCGGAGACCCCGCCCAGCCAGTGCCTGGAATTCCTCCATCAGCGCTTCCTTCCGCGCTCCTGCGCTGTCCTGGGTTAACCTGAAAGTAATCCCTGAGATTCCCCTTTCTGGCTTTCGGGGAGCCAGGGACACACCGGAGACCGGATTCTCAGCTCTGCAGGAGCAGGCCTGGGCCGGAAAAGCCCAGAGGGCAGAGAGAGCTGTGCTGGGGATTCCAGAAAGGCGTCCGGTCGGAGGGGACCTTGGAGCTAGGGTCTGAGGAGGAGTTTGTCAAATGAAGAAGGGTATCCAAGGAGGAGGGAACGGCGGGAGCGGGGGAGGGGCGAGAGACTTGGAGAGTTCTGAGAACACATGTAGGAATCTTCCCAGAGATTTGGACTAGACTTTACCAGGGCCAGGGCTTGAGTTTCCCGGAACCCATCCCTCTGCGCCCCTGAGATCTCTTGCGTCGCCTAACGCTTTGGAGTGACCCGATGGAAAATACGGGACTCGAACCCTCGTTTCGGTGTAATTCCCACGGCCCTGGGCCATGCGTGGTTCTTCCTCCCACCCTTCATTTCGGTGTCTGGGATTCTCACTGTTCTAGGATCCTAAAAATTCGGTCTAAGGTTGCCGGGGGAACGCCATTTCGCTGCACTCCCGCGTGCGGCCCCTCCCCGCCTCTTGCCCTGTCACAGCCAATAGAAACGAAGATCTTCAGTGAGTGGGCAGTACGTCTTCTAAGGGGCCCAATGATGATCGGGAATCGTTGAGCATTTTACCAGTCACGCCGCGGAGTAGGCGGGGCCTCCTGTCAGGACTAGAAGTCACCCAGGCTGAGAGGGTAGGCGGATCGCCGGTTGTGAATCCATGTGGCGGGGGTCGTGGACCCTGGTAGCCCGGGCCGCACGTGGGCCTCGCAGGTGGGGCGATAAGGGAAAGGGGTGTGACAGCGTGGGGTGCTGCTTGGGCTCAAACCCTCTCCCTGGGATCTGAGGGCCCAGTTCCCTGCGGCGAACCACCTTTCGCATTTTTCCAAGCTCCAATCCGTTCATCCCCCTGCCGCAGAGCCCACATCTGGGTCGCGCATTGGCCTCAGAGTCACACTTTGATATCAGCCCCCTCAGCTTCACAATATATATATCCATCCCCCTGCCTCAGAGCCCACATCTGAGTCCATTATTGCTCTCAGAGACCTCAATCGGGTCTGGCCTCAGACGCTCCAATCTGCCCATCCTCCAGCCGCAGACCCTCCACCTGGGGCATCTCCCGACCGTCGAGCCCTCTATCCACCTGCCACTCTGCCACAAGAGCCTCCCAGATGCACTGATTCTCCTCCTCTCCAGTCCCAGACCGTGCACGCGCCAGGGCAGCGGCGTCCCGGTCCCCGGTTCCGGGGGCCACTATCTTCGCGCTGAGTTCCGGCCACGGCCGCTGCGGCATCGCGGTGATCCGAACCAGCGGCCCCGCCAGCGGCCACGCCCTCCGGAGCCTCACGGCGCCCCGGGACTTGCCCCCGGCTCGCAGCGCCTGCCTGCGCCTGCTCAGCCACCCCCGTTCCGGGGAGCCGTTGGATCGCGCGCTGGTGCTCTGGTTCCCAGGTGAGGGGCTCCAGATCCCGAACCTGCAGTAGCTCTCGTGACCCAGTTTCCCCGCTCCAGGCGTTTGCCTAGCCGTACTCTCCTCGACTCCCATCTCGCCGCACTAGGTCCCCAAAGTTTCACGGGTGAGGACTGCGCCGAGTTCCACGTGCATGGAGGCCCGGCGGTGGTGAGTGGCGTCCTGCAGGCCTTGGGTGAGTTTGCAGCCTTGGGTTCGAGGTCTGGCTCTGCCAGTGAAGCTCAGGACCCAGGGTGGGGGCCGGGAAGCTCAGGACCCAGGACCTTCCCGCAGGTAGCGTGCCAGGGCTGCGGCCAGCGGAGGCCGGTGAGTTCACCAGACGGGCATTCGCCCACGGGAAGCTGAGCCTGACCGAGGTGGAGGGGCTGGCGGATCTAATTCATGCGGAAACCGAGGCGCAGCGGCGGCAGGCGCTGAGACAGCTGGACGGAGAACTGGGCCACCTCTGTCACGGCTGGGCCAGGACCCTCACTAAGGCAAGCCCCCTATTCGTCCGTTTCCGGCCCGACCTGCCCAACCTGTGCGTGAGAGCTTCCTCATTGCAGGAGTCTCCGATCCGGTCCCTTAGGTCAGGCTGGACCTGGGCACACTGGAGGGTGGGTTCCTGGGTGGCCACACCACTGCCCCCTCTCCCCCCACCCCAGGCTCTGGCTCATGTGGAGGCCTATATCGACTTTGGTGAGGATGACAACCTGGAGGAGGGCGTCCTGGAGCAAGGTGGGTCCTCCAAGGGATGGGGACATCTGGTATCTCAGCCCCCGGAGGCCCCCTCACTCCCTCCCCTCTGCTTTCTTCCATCCACAGCTAACAGCGAAGTGCGGGAGCTGCAGCTGGCACTGGGCGCACATCTTCGAGATGCCAGGCGCGGGCAGAGGCTTCGCTCAGGGGCGCACGTAGTGGTCGCAGGACCCCCCAACGCTGGCAAGAGCAGCCTGGTGAACCTACTCAGTGCGTGGCGGGCGGGGGGCGGGGCCTAGTGTTGGGGGCGGGGCCGGGAGCTGGGGAACTGAGCTGTTCAGGTGTTGGGGGAGGAGCCGGGAGGATGAAAAGTCCGCCTCGCCAGGAGGTGGAGCCCGAGGGAGGGGCTCCATCGCCTCCGTCCCGCCTCCTTGGTGATTACCCCTACTCTCCACGCCGTCCCAGGCCGGAAGCCTGTGTCCATAGTGTCTCCGGAACCGGGGACCACCCGCGACGTGCTGGAGACCCCCGTGGACCTGGCCGGGTTCCCGGCGCTGCTGAGCGACACGGCGGGGTTGCGGGAGGGCGCTGGGCCCGTGGAGCAGGAGGGCGTGCGGCGCGCCCGGGAGAGGTAGGCGGGTAGGGTGGTGGGATGGGGAAGCAGGCACTCCCGGTTCTCCTGGCTGCATTTATTTTATATCCCTCCCGAATCCGGAGAGGCTGCTCAGCTCAGTGGGGACTCTGACGTGGGGAGGACAGCGATTTAAATTCAGCCTCTGCCCGTGCCCCACCCTCCCCCGTGCCCTTAATTACTCAACTCTGGGGTCACTGCTCAGTTGGTTCTCGCTGTTCCCCCAGGCTTGAGCAGGCTGACCTCATTCTAGCCGTGCTGGATGCTTCTGACCTGGCCTCACCGTCCAGCTGCAACTTCCTGGACACCGTTGTCGCCCCCGCCGGAGCTGGGAGCCCCAATGGGAACAGCCAGCGCCTCCTACTGGTGCTGAACAAATCGGACTTACTGCCTCCAGGCGGCCCCGACCCCAGTCCCAACCTGCGCCCGCACCTGCTGCTGTCCTGCTTGACCGGAGAGGGGCTGGATGGCCTCCTGGAGGCGCTGAGGAAGGAGCTGGCCGAAGTGTGAGCGCCCATCCCCTCCCCCTTTTCCACACCCTCCTTCAACCCAAGTTCAAGTCGCGGCTGAGCCACTGGCTTTGGACGTGTACCTGCCCACCCCGCCAGGCCCAGGCCCATTTTCTGTATCTACAAAATGCAAACGATCCTCCCCCTGCCAATGGTAGTTGTGAAAGTTGAGAGATCACATCCTTTGTCCCCTCCAGGTGTGGGGACCCGTCCACAGGCCCACCGCTCCTGACGCGTGCAAGGCACCAGCATCACCTACAGGGCTGCCTGGACGCTCTTGGCCACTACACGCAGACTAAAGACCTGGCCCTGGCTGCTGAGGCTCTGCGACTCGCCCGGGGGCACCTGGCCCGCATCACCGGCGGAGGGGGCCCTGAGGAGATCCTGGATATCATCTTCAGGGACTTCTGCGTGGGCAAGTGAGGGGACCCCTGGAGCTCTCAGCCAGGCAGAGTGGATGCCCAGAAGCCTTGAAGCATGTGGGAATAGCTTAGGCCAAGTGAGAATCTCCATCCCTGGGGGAAGAACCTGACTCCAGAACAATGAAGCAAAGCCGCTGCCTTCAGAGGTGGTGAGCTCGCTGTGGCTGGCGGTGACCAAGCTACGGCCAGCCAGATTCCCTTGCAGGGACATGCCAGGGGTTCAAGCCGCTCTGGAGTGGAACCGCTTTGGGTGCCTGATGCTGGAGGAGCAGGGGTGGAAGGTTGGGATGGAGGTGGGAGGGGCCTCAGAGTTCTTTGCTTTGTGGTTTTTAATTTATTTTGCAAATACCAAAGGAATATAAAAAATTCAGGTGATCCAGAAATGCTTAAACACGGAAGACTCCGTCCCCCCACATCCCTTGGGGTCACAGCTCAACTTGTGTCCTCCCAAAATTTCTCTGCTCTTTTGCATACTTGTGGATACACCCATAAAAATATACGTTTTGTATTTTGTACAGACAGTATGTGTTTATTGTTTTGGGAGTTGTCATTTCCTTATTTAGTATTAACCTTAAAGCTTAGACTCTTATATTTTATTTTATTTTATTTTATTTTATTTTTTTTTTTTCTTAAATTTTTTTTTTTTTTCAACGTTTATTTATTTTTGGGACAGAGAGAGACAGAGCATGAATGGGGGAGGGGCAGAGATAGAGGGAGACACAGAATCGGAAACAGGCTCCAGGCTCCGAGCCATCAGCCCAGAGCCCGATGCGGGGCTCAAACTCACGGACCGCGAGATCGTGACCTGGCTGAAGTCAGACGCTTAACCGACTGCGCCACCCAGGCGCCCCTAGACTCTTATATTTTAAAGACGCTTTTTAAAAAAAAAAAATATTTTGGAGAGAGAGCGAGCGAGTGCACATGGCTGAGCAGGGGAAGGGCAGAGAGAAAAAGGGAGACAGAGAATCCCAAGCAGGCTCCACGCTGTCCGCGCAGAGCCCAACACAGGGCTCGAACTTATGAACCAACCAGGAGATCATGACCTGAGCCAAAACCAAGAGTCAGACACTCGACCGACCGAGCCAGCCAGGCGCCCCTTAGCCTCTTATATTTTAAATGTATGTATGTATGTATGTGTGTATGTATGTATGTTTGTTTAGAGAGAGAGAGATTACAAGTGGAGGAGGCACAGAGAGAGAGGGAGAAAGAATCCCAAGCAGGCTTCACTCTCGGAGCAGAAGCTGATGTGGGCTTAATCTCACAACCGTGAGATCATGAGCTGAGCCACAATCAAGAGTCAATGCTTAACAGACTGAGCTACCCGGGTGCCCCGCCTCTTACATTTTAAGAGACTTGCAAGGTCCCGGGTCCCTGTTCCTTCCAAAAGCTTCATTCCCTCAGTGACTTATCAAGCCCTGCTATGTGCTAGAATCGTGCACATCATTTCATTGGGTTTTCCTGACAGCACAAGGCGGTGAGTGTTTTGTTATAGTTTTTACGGACGAGGAAACTGAGTCTCAGAGAAGACTAGCTAGTTGCTGGAGGTCCCCAGCTTTGGGATTTGCACCCAGCTGGTGGACTCCCGATCTGAGTGCCCTGCGGGCCTTCTGTGCAAACAGGCTGAGTGCAGGACGCTGGGAACACAGAGGGGAACAATTGTTGCAGGCATTGCCCCTGCCCTCGTTAGAGCCATCGTTCCTTGACAGTGACGGCTGATGGCCGCTGTGTGAACTTGTGGTCATGAGTCCTGCCAGGTCAGGGACTTGAAGGTAGGCTGCCGTACAGAGGTGACGTTTGTACTGACAGCTGAATGGTGAGACGGAAGCCAGATGGGGGAGATTGGTGAAAGGGGGCACAACATGTGCAAAGGTCCTGAGGTAGGAGCGCCATGGTGCGTTCATGCCACAGTCAGGTGGCCAGTATGGCGGAAGCAGTGTGTGAGGGGGAAGGAGGAGGGAGATGGGCAGAGGAGGAGAGGGAGGATCTGACTGATAATGAGGCCTTGGAGTCTTTTTTTTTTTTTAATTTATTAATATTTGGGAGAGTGCAGCAGAGGAGGGGCAGAAAGTGGGGGGGGCAGGGGGGTGAGGCAGAGGATCCGAAGCAGACTCTGCACTGACAGGCTGACAGCAGCGAGCCTGATGCGGGGCTCGAACCCATGAACCACGAGATTGTGACCTGAGCCGAAGTCAGATGCTCAACCAACTGAGCCACCCAGGTGCCCCTTGAATCAAGTTTTTTCATTTTAATTCCAGTACAGTTAACACACGGCGTTATATTAGTTATAATATATAATATATATATTATTATATATATAATATATATTACTATATATATATAATAATATATTAGGCGTGCAACATAGTGATCTGACAATTCTATACATCACTCAGTGCTCACCGCGGTCAATGTACTCTCGAATCCCCATCCCCTCGTTTACCCTTCCCCTCCCCTCCCCTCCTCCACCCCACTTCCCCTCTGGTAGCCATCAGTTTGTTCTCTCCAGTTAAGAGTCTGTCTCTTACTTTGTCTCTCTGTCTCTCGTTTTTCCTCTGCCCGTGTGTTTTGTTTCTTAGATTCCACACGCGAGTGAGATCATGTGGTATTTGTCTTCCTCTGAGTTGTTTCACTTAGCATTGTAATCTCTAACTCCATCCGTGTTGTTGCAAATGTTTTTTGTGGCCGAATGATATTCCACCATATAACGTATAAATACCACTTCTCTTTTTATCCATTCATCTACGGATGGACACTTGGACTGCTTCCATGATTTGGCTGCTGTAGATAATGCTGCTATAAACATAGGGGCGCAGGTGTCCCTTTGTTGTTGTTTTTTAATTTATTTTTAATGTTTATTTATTTTTGAGACAGAGAGAGACAGAGCATGAGTGGGGGAGGGTCAGAGACACAGAATCTGCACAGGCTCCAGGCTCTGAGCTGTCAGCCCAGAGTCAGACGCGGGGCTCGAACTCACAGACCGTGAGATCTTGACCTGAGCCCAAGTCGGAAGCTCAACCGACTGAGCCACCCAGGTGCCCCGCATGTGTCCCTTTGAATTGGCGTTGAGGCCTTTGATTCGGAGATGCCCAGCGGCCTGATATGTTGGTGATGGACCAGCAGGGGGCGCCTTGCTCCAACAAAAGGCCGTCCTGGCAACTCCTATCAAAGCTCCTGCCCTCTAAGGACTCTGGGATCCAGGCTTCCACACCCCTGTGGCAGCAGGTAAATGGTTAACTTCCCCTGCCAGAGACTGAATCTTAAATAGGGTCAGGATCTTTTCCAGAATCAGAGAAAGGGTCCTGCCTCCAGTGATTGAAGATACAAGCTCTCAGGTTTCAGGGGGCACGTGAGCAGAGCCTGGGAGGTATCCAGGGCCAACACAGGGTATGAAGAGAATTCTCCCGCCACTCAACCGACGGGGGCCCCCTGACCCCGTGTCTTCACGGACTTCACCGCAGTATGTCACTACTGATTTGTTTGCTTGTTTGGCCATCTGGGCTGCCCCAGCATGGGAGGCTCCCGGAGGGAAAGGGTCACTTCGTGAGGTTTAGGTGTCCGTGAATGTCGCTCTTATGCCTGTTTTTCGGAAATACGAACTGATGCCCAGAGACGAGAAGCAATACCGTAGGTCTGGTGGGGGTGGGGGTCCCGATGTCCTCCACATGGGAGGGCTGGAGGGCTCCCAGGAGGCGTGAGCGGGGTCTGGGTGGGGAGAGAGACGCTCTTGGGGCAGGATGCCTGGGCCCCACCCACCTCCCCCGGGCCCTGGCACACAGCTGGACTGAGGTCCTTGGCTACAGTCCTTTTTTTTCCAAGAAGGGTGAGGCGGTTTGTGGGAAGCAGCCATGGGGGTTATTTATAGAGGTCACAGGAAATCCCTAAAGAGTCAGAACCTCTCCCAGTGGCTGGGCCACAGAGTCAGGGAGGGCGTCTGCCAAATGCTCCCTGATAGGTACTCAGTCCCTGTCCTGCCCCTGGGGGAGCCACCAACTCGGGGGAGTCAGAGCTACATGTTCTGGGTCTATAAAAAGGGAGGGACGGAGCCGGGGATTCCCCCAGGGGGAGCAAGGGCTATAGCTGGGGCAATCGGGAGGGCTGCCTGGAGGAGGGAACTCTGGGGCGGGCCTTGGAGAAAGAAGAATTTGCCAAGAAAAAGCCATTGTAGTCTGACAGCACAAATTTAGAGATACTCTTTAGCCAGATAATTAAAGGTCCAGGGCAGCTGGAGGCAAAAGCCACGTTGGAGGTGGGAGTGAGGGTGAGGGGAGGGACATAAGAGCCGATGAGGAGCTGGACTTTGTTCCCAGGGTAATGGGGAGCCATGGAGGGTGTGTGAGCCAGAGAGGGGCATGGTCAGATCCCATGATGGAAAGGTCTCTCTGGACCAGCAGGGCTGGGAGTGGGGGCCAGCTGGAGGGATGACATCCTGGGATGCTCTGGATGGGAGAGACCAACCAAAAGTCAGACCTGTGCCCACGTGTCCAGAAAGTTTAGAATGATTATTTCTCAGATGAGAAGAGGGAGGCTGAGACCAACGGAGTCAAGATTTGAATCCAGGGATGTCTGGCCCCGGAACCCAAACTCAGACATCCTGTGGTTGCTGGGACTGGCAGGTGTCAGCGTCCTCTCCAGGTCTCTAGCTACCCAGGCAGTAGGCTTAGGGTCAGGGACGTCCTCGCTTCCTTGGGGCCTCCAGACTGGCCCGTCTGGGCGGCCTGGCTTGGCTGACCCCCTGCCCTGGCTTGGCGGGGCCCCAGCCGAGTGTTTCCTGCAGTAGGTCGTCTCTCACCCGAGTTTCCGTATCCAGGAAATGTTGCTCCTTTGTCCCTCCTGACTAGCCTGCTTTAAGCTTTGCGTAGCCAGCCCTGGTTCCTTGTGACTCATCCCCTCCCTGTGTAGGGTCCCAGGGGGTGGGCTGAGAGGGAATTAAGGCTGAGGCAGTGGGGAAGGTTGGGGGGCGGGGGGGGATGAGCCGACAAGTTAAGATTCTCGACCACAACTTTTAGGCCATTTTTCTACTGATGGCCATTTGCTTGGTTTCCTGGAGGTTTTACTCCTCAGGGATAAAGTCCAGGAATGGGACTGCTGAATCAAAGGGTTTGCACACCTTTACTTTTATTAAATGTCACCAAACTAATTTCCAGAAGGGCCACCGTGAGATTTGCCTTTCTTCCAGTCCCACAGGAATGTGCCCTTTCCCTACATCTTCACCAGCAGGGTGTATCACGGCTTTTTAGCTTTTTTTCCCTCCAGTCTCCTGGGAACAACGTGATTTCCCTGTGTTCCACTAACGCACTGTTCCCTGCTTCCCCCCACGGACTAAATTGGCAGTAACTTGGGGGGCATCTTTGCAAATCTTAGGAAGAGGAAAGCTACAGATGGGTCATCTGGTTTTTAAGGAACTGCTTTTTAAACGTCTGCTATTTTAAAGAAACAACTCACAAAGCTGTCACGGTGTGGGCCGGCGTGGCCGTTTCGTGAAACCCTCCTTGACTATGACTTTTGCCATTTCTCTTCACGCACGGTGATGCCTATACCTTGAGGGAATCTGGTGTCACCCCAGGCTTGCTTTAGTTTGTGGGCTCTTCTGGCCTTGGGACGGCGGGGAGGGGTTTCTCCAGCTCTCAAGTCTTTCCTCCCTTGTCGCCAAGCAGAAATCGCCACTCTGGAGTCTTTGAAAGGATTCAATAATATTTATTTCGTGCCACTAACATATTTATATGGGCCACAGGCAGGGCTGGGTATGGGGGGGTGGGGAGAGGGACTGAGGGAGGGACAGCTGCCCCCATGGGCTACGATGGGGCCAGTGGGCGACATCTGCCCTGGGACCCGGTGCTGCCTGGCAGGGGAGCCTGGGGATTCTCTGGGGGGTGGAAACTCATGTTTTCCTGTTCTCACTTCCCTAGGCCTGGCACCCTGGGGGTGAGGAAGAGTCAGGAGACAAGAAAATTGGGAGGGCGGTGCAGTGGGGACACAGGTGCGTGCAGACAAGTGGGACGCTGTGGGTGCCTTGGCCCGTGTGCGTTGGAGGGGTGTGGCATTGTGCGAGGGCGGGGCAGGAAGAGTGCTCTCGTGCGCGCGCGCGCGTGTGTATGATGTCCTCCCGGTGTCTGTGCCGTGCTTTTGCGTGATGCCATCGGCTCGTGACATCACTGTTACATCTGTGTGCCGTGGGTCCGGGACATCCTGCAGCATCCAGGGGCGGGGGGCGGGGGGCGCGTGGTGCGGGTGTGGGCCTGTGAGGGAGTAGCGGAGGCCGCGGTGGGGCGTGGGGAAGGGCGAGCGCGGGGTGCAGGCCAAGGGCGCCCACTTTGGTCTGTGTGCGGCCCGGGCTCCCGGCCTGTGCCAGGGGTGGCTCACGGCGTCTTGTCCGCAGACTGGCCAGTCGGGGCCACGCCTCGGTCCTCAGGGCCTGGAGCCTCCTCAGCCACTAAGGCAGGAAGGAGAGGGTGATACAATAGTCAGACAGACGGAAGGACAAACCTCGCCTGGGCCGGCCTCCTCCCACCCCAGGCCCGCTCTTGCTCCTAAGGATTCTTCAGCTCTTTTGGGGTTCGGCCCTCCGGAGACAGTGCTCGGAGAAGCCACCTTCTGGGCTCCCGGCCTCTGCTGCGGCCTGACTTTCACCTTTGTTCCGTAAGGCCCTGGGGATCCTGGGCCCCTGTCCACACCCCACACCCCGCAGACAGGGTCTCAATCTCCCTCCTTTGTCTCCGTTGAAGTGGCCCAAGGTCTCTCCAACGAGCCTGCCCCGACTCACACACTCTCCCTGGCTCCCCAGTGCCCTCAAGACGACAAAGCCAGATCCTTTCTACCTGGCATTCCAGGCTCCACCCACTCTGTCCGCAGCAGTCCCCCTCGTCAGAAACTTCAAGAGCTGTCACTTCACCCCTCCCCAACGGCCTCTGCAGGAGCCATCCTGCTGTCTGGGATGCCCTTCCCCTCCTTGGCCTCAGTGAGGCTCTCGTGAGGGGTCAGGGGTTGGCTCGGAGGCTGTTTCCTGGTCGGGGAGGAGGGGGCCTCAGCCAAGTCCTGCTTCCGCTGGCCCCCTCCCTTCCTTCCCTGGCTCTTCCCTGGGGCCCCAGCAGCCTCACGTTCCTTGGCTGGCGCTGGATCCCCGTCCCTGGCTCCGGCTTGACCAGGATGTGCCCGGCTCCCGACCAGCTCTGACATTCCTTCTTTACCCACCCCTGCCCACCAGCCTGCAAGGGAGGGTGGTCCCTGGCCATCTGTCAGAGACTGAGGCTCCTCACTCTCCCATCATCGCTTGTCTGGATGCCTTTGCCCTGGTCCTCGGATGCTCGGCCTTCACCTCTCAACAGTGACTGGGGGCGGGGGGGGGGGGTCCCTGTGAACACCTGAGTCCAGTCATGTCCTTCTCTGCTCGCTGCTGTGCCGGGGCTCCCAAAGTTCTCACCGCACCCACAAGGCCCTGCCTGATCTGTGCCCTCCGCCCCTCCTCACCTCCTACTCACCCCTGGATCACTGTGCTCAAGCCTCACCACGCACGGTCGGTCCTGTCTCAGGGCCTTTGCACAGGCTGTGCTCTCTGCCTGGTTCACCCTTTCAGGGATGCCCTACTCTCCATGGCTCCTCCCTCACCTTTCTAGTTTTTTGCCCAAAGGTCACCCTCACGCGGGGCAGAGAAGCCTGCCTGGCCTCCTGTGGAAAATTCTTTAATTTTTTTTTTAAAGTTTATTTATTTTGAGAGAGAGAGAGAGGGAGAGAGCACGAGTAGGGGCGGGGCAGAGAGGGAGAGGGAGACAGAGAATCCCAAGCAGGCTCCCCACTGTCAGCACAGAGCCTGATGCAGGGCTCGAACCCACGAACCGTGAGATCGTGACCTGAGCCAAAATCAAGAGTCAGATACTTAACTGAGCCACCCAGGCGCCCCCTCCTGCGGAAAATTCTCACCTCCTCACGCCATCTCATCCCTTTTCTGCCTCGCCCACGGCCAAGGGGCCCCACAACGACATCTCACGCATCAGGTTTGCGATCTGTCTCCCCTGCTAGACTGTGAGCCCCACAAGGGGAGGGGGGGCTTCCATGCCTCATTCCTCCTTGTGTTCTCATCACCCAGCCGCTGCTCAAGGTATCCGGGTTGAATAAATGAAACAAATCACAACAGTGATGGCAATGGACTTGAGTGACACTCGCCCCGTGCCCGGCTCAGGGCCAGGGCTGGACTCCCATCTTCAGCCTTCCGCTTTCGCTTTATCCAGCCTCTTAGCCCCTGCCCCAATATTTACTTGTTTTCACACCCACTGTGTGTGCACGCGTGGGAATCAATTGACACCCAAAGGACACAGTCTCATCAGGTAAAAAGGAAAACTAGTGCACTTGCCATCAAGAGAATGTGACTTACAAATGTCTAACGATGGGGCCGCCTGGGTGGCTCAGTTGGTTAAGCGTCCGACCCGCTCAGGTCATGATCTCATGGTCCATGAGTTCGAGCCCCGTGTCGGGCTCTGTGCTGACAGCTCGGAGCCTGGAGCCTGTTTTAGATTCTGTGTCTCCCTCTCTCTCTGTCTTACTCTCTCTCTCTCTCTCTCTGCCCCTCCCCCACTCATGCTCTGTTTCTCTCTTTCTCTCTCTCTGAAAAATAAATAAACACTTAAAAAAATGTCCAGTGATGGGGCCCCTGGGTGGCCCAGTCGGCTAAGCATCTGACAGTTGTTTTTGGCTCAGATCATGATCTCACAGCTCGTGGGTTCGAGCCCCGCATCAGGCTCTGTGCTGACGGTGCAGAATCCTTTCTCTCAAAATAAATAAAACTTTAAATAAAAAAACATCCAGTGAAAAAGCAAGACCTTGTGCTCAGGTCCAGCTGATGCTGGGCTGTGGGTTTGCCCCGGCCCTGGGAACGCAGGTATCCCCACAAATGGGAGGCGTTAGGGCCTGTTAGCACCCCAGAGACTTCCTCAAGGCTCAGAAGGAGTAAGTGTGGAAATGAAAGTGATTCTCCCGATCAGGGGGTGGATGATTTGATGCTGGACCTCAGACCTGGCCCCTGGTTGGACGCATTTAAAAATCAGACGTGCCTGAGACGGCTGGGTGGCTTAGTGGGTTAAGTGTCTACCTTTGGCTCAGGTCATGATCTCATGGTCCATGGGTTTGAGCCCCGTGTTGGGTTCTGTGCTGACAACTCGGAGCCTGGAGCGTGCTTCGGATTCTGTGTCTCCCTCTCTCTCTGCCCCTGCCCCGCTCACACTCTGTCTCTCTTTCTCAAAAATAAATATACATTAAAATTCAGATGTGCCTGGCCTCACTGGGACTCCCAATCCAGAGCTGACGGCCTCTTTCTCAGGGGAAGGCAAATCAAGGCTAGAGCCCAGAACAAGAGGCCCTTCCTGAGCCCGGGCAGAAAGAAACAGGAGGGGCCTGGCTTAACTACTCATTGTTTTCTCTGCAGGGGGATGTCTTTTGGGGTAAACAGTGTCAAGAGCTTCCCCTTTTGCAGTTAGGACAGGCTTGGGCCCGGAGCCTGGCTCTGGCCCTGACTCACTGACGCATAACCCCGGGGCTGGTCACTTCCCTGGGGCCTCAGTTCCCTCCTCTGAGAAGTGGGGATAATAATAGAACCTCCTTCCTTGCCATGATGGCTTTAGGCCAAGATGGAGAGAGGAAAACTGTTTGCTTGGAACAGGGTCTTCCCTCCAGCTCTTGCTTTCCTCTCCGCAGGCTGCCTGAGGCTAAGGGATCCCTCCCAGGCCGAGAGCCATCTGGAGCAAAGGGACAAGTTCTGCGAGAAGATGAGCTCCCCGTCGGAGGGGTATGTAAGAAAAGGCACAGTGGAGATGGAGCTGGATGCGGAGAAGCCCTGGGATTTGACCACAGACCCGGAAGTCTACTGGTCGCCAAGGCCTGACGCCGGCTTGGGGTCGGTGGGATCTGACTTAGAACCCCCAGGGGTGTCCCGGAGCCCCGGGTCCTAAACTGGGAACGGCAGTGCCAGTCGCTGACTCCTTGGTCCGCGATGTGGTCCTGAACGGAAGCGTGGCCACCACCTGGGAGCGACCACAGGATGTTCTTGGGGCGGGGGTCTGAGTCACCTTCCCTGTGATGCGCAGGCTGTGGTCTGGGAGGTGGTGAGGGCATGGGCATCGGGCCCTGACCTGAGCGTGTGCGGGTATCTTGAAGCGCCCCTGCTGCAACCCCCGGCCCCTTGTGTTAGGCACTTGTGGACAGCACTTTACAGGTGGCAGAGAGTCTCCGTGCCCTTGACTTCAGAGACTTCCGTTTTTTGCAGAGGTAGAGAGAGAGAGGCTCAGAGAGGTGGGGTGAGAGGCCCAGGATCTCTCTCCTGACCTCGCTCTCCTCCTTCCTCCCTTCCTCGGCTCCAGCCTCCCTCCCCACCCTAGTCTGGCCTCTGAGCCTTGACCCTGGCTCTTCAAGATGTCACCGGGAGCACTGTGGCTTCTGCCCGTCCCCAAACCAGCTCGCCCCCATCCCCCAGCTCAAAGGCCCTCCCTTGCCTGCCTGGAGTCCAACAGGCTGGGTTCGTGTCCCAGGCCCGCCACTCCCTGGCTGTGTTACCTGGTAGACAGAAGGCGCTCAATTAAGGAAGCAGCAAGCGTTGAGTGTGAGATGAGCCTCCCTCCACCCCTAGTCCTGTTCCCATCCTTCTCTGAAGCCCTGAGACTGAACCATCCCAGTCTGCCAGTGCCTCACCTGGATGGGGCTGCAGCCCCTGCGGGAAGCCTCTGGGATTCCAGGATCCTTCTCTTGAATTCCTCGAGGCCAGCTGGGTCTGCCGTGAGAGGAAGGGGTCAGGTCCACCCAACTGGCCCAACCCTGGGCTAAGGATGGGCCGGCAGGGCTGAGATGGGATAAAGAGCGGAAAGGATCGCCCCCGACCCCTTCCCGGCTCTGCCTTCTGTCACTTACCGATGGGCTGGGGGTTGGGGGCAGGGCCCACAGGTCTTGGTCCAGGTATCGGCTGCGACTGTGGGAAGAGAGACAGAGGGAGGTCGGCCGAAGCCGGGACCCCCTGAACCAGAGGGCCAGGGAGGCTCCTGTTCCTTTATGCCCCGTAGTACCTGGAGCTGAGTTCCTTCCTGAGCAGGGACACCGATACCAGAGAAGGACCCTCACATCAACGGATGTCCGATCACCTGCACCCACCTGCGCTCAAGTGACTGGGGACTCCAGGGACTGGCTTCCCTCAGAAGCCCCCCAGAGACCCCACTGTGGCCTGCCTCAGTCTCCACCACTGCCTCAGTGCCAACCCAATGGATCCCAATCCATGACCCCAACTGAGCCAATCCCCCCAAACCCGAAATCCAAAGCCAGCTCTAAACTCAATCACCTAAAGTCCAATCCCAACATGAAAACAGAACCTTCCTTAGACCCAAAGCCTCATCTAAACCCAATCCTCATGACAAACTTGATCCAACCGGAACTTTACGACCAACCCTGACCCCAACCCATCCCTTAGACCTGGTTGCTATGAAAAATCTGCCCCCTAAGCCATGGCCCCAGCCCAGCCCTGGGCTCCACCGTGGCTTCCCAATGCCCCACGCACCCCAACTCAACTTGAGACCCCAGACTCTCCCTGGAACCCCAAGCAACCCTACCAGCCACCCACTGACACCCTGTATTCATCCCTCACCCAATGTGAGACCCACCGGCCACCCTGCATGCGACCCCTGACTTAACTTTTAACCTTTCTTCACAATCCGCATCCGGCACGACCCCAATTCTACCAATTCCAAGACCAACGAAGGCTTTGATGGAACCCTAACGTTAACCCAAACCGACTCTAAACACAGCGGTCGCTAAGAACTCATCTTGACCCAAACACAAGCTCTGTCTCCACAGCAGGCCTTCCCCCAGACCTGCCTTAACCTTCAGTCTAACTCCCAACCTAAGCCATCACCCCCGCAACCTTCACCTCAGACACCTCCCGACCTTGACACCGACCCCCCCCCCCACCGTGAATTCCCAGTTCTCCCCCCTGCACCCATTTCGAGGTCCACCCGTCCTCCAAAACTCAACCCCGCTCCTTAATCCTTTCTCAGGGTCATTCCAGACTCCAAACTCCACCCCGGTCTTATGTCATTGAATCTCTCAAGTGAGTCCTAACTAACCGGACCCAGGCTGGGAGGCTCGCCTCGAGCCCAAGTTCGACGTCGCCACCACCAGGGCCCGCAGGCCTGACCCCCGTACAACCTGAATCCCTCCAGCCCACCTTGGCCTTGATGCAGGCGTCCAAGGTGGAGCGGCTGACGGCCAGCTGCATCTTGAGCTGCTCTGCCTCCCGCTTCTTCTCCTCCAGCTCCTTTGCCAGGCCGTCTCGCTCCTTCCGCAGAGCCGCCTTCTCCTCCAGGGCTAGCTGGGTCTGCCGGGCGCATTCGGCCTGGAGCTTGGCCTCTCGGGCCTGGGCCTCCTTCTCCGCCTTCTCCTTGGCCGCCTGAGTGGCCTGCAGGCTCCGCTCAACCTCCAGCTTCTGGCGCTGGACGTCCGAGCTCTCGCGGGCCACGCGCTCAATGCCGGCCCGCAGGCTCCGGGCCAGCTCGTCCACCTTGGTGCTCATGAGGGCGGGCATGTGGTCGCAGGTCCTCCGGATGGAGGTCAGCTCGGAGCCGAGAGGGTGGTACAGGTTGTAGCCCATGGTGTCCAGGGTGCGCGGGATGATGGAGTCCCGCCAGAGGTTCCGCAGCTCCGTCTCAAACTTGTCCTTGTCCAGCGGGAGGCAGAGGGTCTGCACCTTCTGCAGGCGATCCTCGGCCAGCTGTCGCTCCTGCCGCTGCTGCTCCCGGGCCTTGCCACACTCGGCCAGCTGCTCCTCCACCAGCCGCTTGGTCAGCGCCAGGCCCTCCTTGTCTTTGGCGCACACCTGCTTCTCCTTCGCCAGTTCCGCCTCCAGCATCTTGGCCTTCTGGTTCAGCGCCAGGAGCGAGGCTACAGGTGCAGGAGAAAACACCTCAGGAAGGTCGGGGGAGGGGGCGGGGGGGGGTCCGAGAGGCCGGGCGAGGGGTCTACCACCCTGGCTCCCCGCCGCCCAGACGACTCACCATCGGCGCTCTTGTTAGCTTCCTTCAGCTGCTCTTGACATTCCTTCTCACTCAGGATGATGGCTGCCATATACCGCTCGTTGTTCATGGAGATCACCTGACCAGACGGGACACGGGGCAGAGCTCACGGTCCAGCCCCCGCGGGTCCCCTTGCTCCTGGGCTGCCCAGACCCTCCGGGCTGGGGCCCCAGATCCCACACCTGGGTGGCCTGGGTTGACCCAGTTCACAAGGGCGTGACTCCTTTATGGGGGATGCTGGTCGCATCTTTCAAAGTCGGTAACTGGGGCGCCCGGGGGGCTCAGTCGGTTGAGTGCCCGACTCTTGGTTTCAGCTCAGGTCATGATCTCGCGGTTCATGAGTCCGAGCCTCGTGTGGGGCTCCAGGCTGACAGTGTGGACAGTGTTTGGGATTTTCTCTCTCTGCCCCTCCCCTGCTCCTGTTCTCTCTCTCTCTCAAAATTAAATTAAAAAAAAAAAAGTTGTTACAGTTAATACTATTGGGCCATAAAAAGGAATGAAGCACGCACACCTGTTGCAACTTGGATGAACCTTGAAAACATTAATTCATATGTACGGCCAACGAATTATGTTTTATCTTTCTATATTTTACTTTATTGAGGGAGAGAGGGCGCAGGTGAGCGAGGGGTAGAGAGAGAGAGAGAATCCCCTGAGGCGCAGAGAGAGAGGGGGAGAGAGAGGAAGAGAAGAAGACAGAGACGGGGCGAGAGAGAGAGAGAGAAGCAGGGTTCACCCAAAGTGGAGCTTGAACTCACGAACCGTGAGATCATGACCCGAGCCTGCTTGGGATTCTCTCCCTCTTCCTCTCTCTCTGCCCGTCCCTCGCTTGCACGCTTTCTTTCTCTTTCTCTACCTCTCTCTCTCAGAATAAATAAATAAACTTTAAAAAATAATAGAAAAGAGAAAACAAAAAAAGAAAATTAATACAGGTGCCAAAATCATTCATGGGGGAGAAAAGAGTCTTTTTAACAAATGGAGCCGGCACAGCTAGATCTCCCCATGTTAAGGAATGAATTTGGACCCCTACCTCACACCATATACAACACTTAACTCAAAATGGCTCAATGACCCAAACACAAGACCTAAAGCTACAAAACTCTTCAGAAGAAAATGTACGTGTTAACTCCGCGTGACCTTGGATTTGCCAATGGTTTCTTAGGTGTGACACCCAAAGCGCAAACAAAGAGAAAACAGGTAAATAGAACCTCATCAAAATTAAAAACTTTTGTTTTTAGGAAAAGACCATCACATCGCTAAGTTGTATACCCGAGACTGACGTAACACTGTATGTCAATTATGCTCCAATTTAAAAAAGAGAAAGGGAAAAAACAGCCCTTCGACGGGAGGAAACATTTGCAAAGCGTGTATCTGATGAGAGGACCGGGTATCCAGAATGTATAAAAGTAAACTCTTGTGGATCAGTAATAAAAAGATAATTGAAAAATGGGCAAAGCAACTGAAACTTTTCTCCAAAGAAGATACACACGTGGTCGACAAGCGCATGAAAATATACTCACCATGATCACTCCCCAGGGAAAGGCAAATGAAAACCACGATGAGAGACCCCCTTACAGCCATGAGGATGGTTAGAAATGAAACGGAAAACAAGAACGGGCAGTGACAAGCGTTGGCGAGGGTGTGGAGAAAGGAGAATTCTCAGACGGTACTGGTTGGAATATGTAAAACATGGGGCAGCGGCCTTGGAAAACAGCCCGGCAGTTCCTCAAAATGTTAAGCAGGGAATTGTCACGTGACCCAGCAATTCCACTCTTAGGTGGAGACCCGAGAGACCCTGGAGCAAACGTCCACACAAAAACCTCCATGTGCACGCTCACGGCAGCGCCCATCGCAACCACCAAAAGGCAGAGACAACCCAAGTGTCCATCAACAGGTGAATGAACAAAACGTGGTCCGTCCACAGAATGGAATGTTGCTCGGCCACAAAAAGGAACGAGGCACTGACACGCGCTCGGGTGAACCTTCAAAACATCGTGCCGGATGATAGGAGCCAGACACAAAAGGCCACAAGTTGTCTGACCCCATTTATACAAAATGTCCAGAACAAGCAAATTCACAGAGACAGAAAGCAGATGAGTGGTTGCAAGGGGCTGGGGGAGGAGAGGGGGGGGGAGTGACTTCTCATGGGGATGGGGTATCGTTTTGGGGTGATGAAAACGTTCCAAAATCAGTTGGGATGATCGCCCAGCTCTGTGAAGGTACTAAGAATTATTGAACTGTACGCTTAAAAAAGATTTTTTCTTTTTTAACGTTTATTTATTTTTGGGACAGAGAGAGACAGAGCATGAACGGGGGAGGGGCAGAGAGAGAGGGAGACACAGAATCGGAAACAGGCTCCAGGCTCTGAGCCATCAGCCCAGAGCCCGACGCGGGGCTCGAACTCACGGACCGCGAGATCGTGACCTGAGCTGAAGTCGGGCGCTTAACCGACTGCACCACCCAGGCACCCCTAAAAAGATTTTTTAATGGTTAGTTATTTTTGAGAGAGAGAGAAAGAGACAGAGCGAGAGCGGGGGGAGGGGCAGAAAGGGAGGGAGACACAGACTCCGAAGCAGGCTCCAGGCTCCGAGCTGTCAGGGCAGAGCCCGACGCGGGGCTTGAACTCACAAACCCTGAGATCGTGACCTGAGGTGAAGTCGAGTGCTTAACTGACTGAGCCACCCAGATGCCCCCGAACTGTACATTTTTAATGTGCGACTTGTAGAGCATATGAATTATATCTCGATAAAGCTGGGTTTTTTTTTAATTTTTTTTTTCAATGTTTATTTATTTTTGGGACAGAGAGAGACAGAGCATGAACGGGGGAGGGGCAGAGAGAGAGGGAGACACAGAATCGGAAACAGGCTCCAGGTTCTGAGCCATCAGCCCAGAGCCCGACGCGGGGCTCGAACTCACGGACCGCGAGATCGTGACCTGGCTGAAGTCCGACGCTTAACCGACTGCGCCACCCAGGCGCCCCTCGATAAAGCTGTTTTTAAAGGAGGTTTTTACAACTTAACAAGGTGTGCTTTCCAAACTTTGGACCAGAATCCTCTGCAGAAATATAACAGGTAAAAATATAAAGAATGCAGGAAGTTTACCTTCCTGCCACCTCTTGTCCTATTCCTTTGGAAGCTGGCCCTATGCTAATGGGGATCAGAGAACAGAAATCTTAGTCACAGAAGAGGAAGATTTGCACGTTTCAGCAAAGTGAGTTGGATCCAAACACGAAACGAGAAGGAGGTTTTTCTCCAGTTGGAGGAAGCGATAAAAGGGGGTCCCGGGGTGCTGCTTCCAGACCCCATGTGCCAGGTGAGGGTCCCGTTGCCTTGACACGGACAGGACAGAGCAGACCCTAAAAATATCATGGAGTTAGGGGTGCCTGGGTGGCTCAGTTGGTTTAGCGTCTGACTCTTGATTTCTACAGATCTTCCTCTTTGGCAGTTAAGATTTCTGAAAACAGAAGTCACTGGAGGTCCCAGAGCGATTTCTGCCTTGACCCCGATCCCATTAGCATAGGGCCAGCCTCCAAAGGAGCAAGGACAAGGAGGGGCGGAAAGCTCAGGCTGTGGGATCAAGCCCTGTGTCAGCCGAATGTGGGACCTGCTTAAGATGGTCTCTCTCTCTCCCCCTCCCCTCTCCCCCTACTCACATTCTCTCTAGATAAGATAAGATGAGGTGAGATAACATAAGATGGGATAAGATGGGATAAGAAAGAAAGAAAGAAAGAAAGAAAGAAAGAAAGAAAGAAAGAAAAAAGAAAGAAGCAGGGGAGATGAACACGTTTTTTAAAAATATATCAGTGAGTTAAATTCTCTTTTCTCTTCCGGGATCTCAGGGCCAGAAATGCAGTTGCACTGGAAGAGAATTTAAGAAAAATCCTGTTTCTCAGCACGGCCAGGACCCAGAAACACCAACATCACATACCTGGGGCTGCCACGGTGGGGGTGGGGGCAGAGATACTCCCCGGGATCAGGGCGCCCCTCCGGGGCGAGGGGCAGGCAACCTGAAACTAGGGAAACCCTAGGGTCCTTGGAGAAAACCCTAAACTGTTCCAGTCCAGAGGCATTTGTCAACAAGAAGGGGATTAAAGAAAAACAACAACTGTGTTTTTCAAATTTAATCGTTGTAAAGATCCACATTCTTAGGCTTCTAATTTTCTATGACGGGGGAGTTCAGATTCCGGGATGCGTGTGTCTAAAACCTTACCATCCCGACGGCTCCCAGACCGGATGGCGGTGCGTGTCTTGGATGAAATGAGTGGGCCAATTCCCCGACTAGACACCCACATGTGCCCCCCGGGGGACATTTCCCGGCATAAGGCAGAGCTGTTCGTACTTCTTAGTAGGAACCGAATGCTCTGAGTTTTTATCTAACTGGTTCTTATTTGCAGCTGGTGTGTGCTGGAACATTCCGAGCGCTTCGCGCATATTAAGTCATGGGCCCAGGGTTGCTGCCGCCAATTCAGTGAGGATAAATTCCAGTTAAACTTAAATTCCAGGGGCCGCCTGGGCGGCTCCGTCGGTTAAGGATCCGACTTCGGCTCAGGTCACGATCTCGCGGTCCGTGAGTGGGAGCCCCGGGTCGGGCTCTGTGCGGACAGCTCGGAGCCCGGAGCCTGCCCCCGATCTGTGTCTCCCTCTCTCTCTGCCCCTCCCCCGCTCATGCTCCGTCTCACTCTGTCTCTCAAAAATAAATAAACCTTTAAAAAAATTTTTTAACCTTAAATTCCAGAGAGAGAGCGAGCCCACTGTCTTAGTATAAGTGTGTCCCGAACCTCGTGTGGGATATACTCGTACTAACAAGCCCCCCCCCCCCCCCCGGGCTCCTCACGTGCAATACAGCGTCTGTGACGGTCTCCGGCGCGTGGGTGAGGACCCCGCAGCTCGGATGAGCCGATGGGAACCTGCCCAGGGTCCCCGGGGTGCGTGTCCGGCCCGGCGGGCGGCCTTACCCGGTCAGCCTGGCACTGGCGGAAGCTGGCGTTGATCCGGTCCAGATCGCGGCGGGCGCTCCCCAGCAGCTGCATGACCGTGTCCTTGGTGCGGGAGGTGAGGTTGAGCTCCTTGGACAGGTTGGCCTGGGAGGCCGTGAGCCCCACGAGCTGGCTGTACAGGCCCTCGGCCCGGCGCTCGGTGGCCTGCAGGTTGGATTCCGTGCTCACGTGCACGTTGCCGTAGACCATGAAGAGGACGAGGCCCAGGATGATGAGGAACTGAATGAGCGACACAAAGAGGAAAAAGTAGCGCAGGTAGTACCAGCAGCCCCTCGGGCCGCCCCCCTCCCGGGAGTAGGCGCCGTGCTCCGCCGCCAGCCCCATCGTGTGCAAGCGCCCGCTGCCCGCCCGGCGTGGCCTGCTCCCTCCGGGTGGCGGCCGCTGCCCCCTCTCTGCACCCTGCCACGGGGGGTGGGGGGAGTGTTTATATTACTCCTCTTAATACTTCCTCTGCCTGGCTCCTTCCTGGCCGGGAGGAAGTGGGGGCTGCGGGTTATCACGACACTCCCACCCTGGCTGTGAAGGGAGGGGCCGCGCCCCCCCCCCCCCCCGCCTCCCCCCCGCTGGACTTCTGACGCTCCCGCCGGGCGGGGGCGCCAGCCGGGTGACAGGGGGGCTTCCTCGGCCGCTCCGAGCCGCCTCGGTCTCTCTCTCTCCACCTTGCCCTTGCTCCGGGCCCAGCGCCGTTCTCAGCGCTTGCCGCCCAGGATCTCAGGTCGTGGCCCCTGTATCGTGCGGAGGAGGAAACTGAGGCACGGGGAGGTGAAGGGACGGTCTGGGGGTCTCACGCCGTTGGTGCACAGAGTCGGACTTACCTCTCCCACCCCGTGGGCTGGCTGCAGAGGTGTGTCTAAATCGGGAGCTGAGTCGGCTGGGGTGCTTGGCCCCCGGGGCCAGGCGCACAGTAGGTACTGGTCACAGTAGTGCTTCCCCGGGCCGGGGAGGGGCTGACCCATGGATGGCAATGGCCCAGGCTCCCCAAGCTGTCAGCCCACCCGACGCCCCGGCTCCCATAGGTGCTTCATAAGTGCTCTGGGAGCAGCAGCATAAGCCGCAGTGAACTTGGAGCTGGGAGGGAAGGCTCCGCCCAAGCGAGCTCGAGTGAGGGGCTTCTCCTGCCCCTTCTCAGTTTCTGCCTCTGTGAGACGGGGTATGGGTGGCGTCCCCGGTCACCGGGCCGGAGAGGGGGGGCGGCCGTAAGACAGGGTTTGCCATTGTTATTATTACTATCGTTTCGTGCTGGGAGCGTTATTTCGGGGCTCTGGGAGACGGTGAAGGGGCAGTGCCAGATAGGTGGGCATTGAACTTCACTGTGGGTCATCTCCAGGTGGGCGTCAAGGGAATTCGGAGACCAAGAGCAAAGGATTCTGGGTGCGTCCTCCTGTCCATTCCCCCAGAACCAGGAGCTCCATGCTGGATGAGGCGTTAGCCTCAGGCTTGGCCGTGAGGGACCCTGAGTCTTAGGGAGACGCCGTGGGACACGGCCCCCTGGCTCCATGGGGTCAAGGCTGGTAGGAGGGAGGGATGGAGGGGAGCGGGCAAAGGGCCGGCAGGTGGCAAGAAGGCTGGACCACAACACAATCGCTGTATACTGCCGGTGTGCGTGCGGCGGCGGGGGGGGGTGGGGGGGGGTGGGGGGTGGGGAGGGAAGGACCCATCCCCCATCGGCCAGGGCAACGGAGTTGGGGGTAGTTGACGGCGGGGAGGGGGTCCTCCAGGGTGGTGTTCGTCACAGAGGCAGAAGTTGGATTGGGACAGAGGAAGTTCCCAGGGGGAGGCAGGAAACCCCTGTCTGACCTTTGGCCTTTGCAGCTACCCGGTGATTCCTGATTCCGGACCCTTCCCAGCGGCTAGTGGGGGGGAGGAGGGTTGGGGGCTGCAAGTGGTGCCCAACCAGCTATTTCTCTGGGTTGGCCAGGCCCACCCGAGTCCCCTGGAACAGGGTGGGAGGCCGCGTAGGCAGAGTGGACCCGCGGCTTCCATTTAGGGCTCTGGGGTTCGGGTCTGGCTGTGCCCCCTACGGCTGCGTGACCTCAGACAAGTGACTCTCCTTCCTTCAGCCTCAGTTTCCTCTTGTCTAAAGCAGAGGCGACGCAGCCAGGTGTGGAAACACCTGTCACGGCACCTGGCACACGTTCAACCTTAATAAGTGGCGGTACTCTTTTTTTAAGGCCACAGAGGCTGGGTCTTGTGTCACCTCTGATGCCGGGCGGAGAAACTGATATGCGGGGGAGGGGCGCTGCCTCCAAGTACAGGTGCTCGGGGGCCTGGGAGAGCACTGGGGGACAAAGGGCAGGACAGGGGTCCGGCCCGGGGATTGTGGGTCCAGCGGGAGATGCTCAGACACCGGGCAGTGGCGGGGCCAACATCAGCAGGTGTGACAGTCTCCGTAGGTACTTGAGATCCTGGCTGCTCTTCATGATATATTGAGCCTGACATCTATTGTCAAGGAAAAAGAAGGCAAATCATAAATTCCCAGAAAATCAAAAAGCCACCGTAGAGGGGCGCCTGGGTGGCCCCGTCGGTTAAGCGTCCGACTCTTGATTTCAGCTCAGGTCGTGATCTCACGGTTCATGAGTTTGGACTCCAAATCGGGCTCCACGCTGACAATGAGGAGCCCGCTTGGGATTCTCTGTCTCCCTCTGTGTCTGCCCCTCCCTCCCTCTCTTTCTCAAAAATAAATAAACATTAAAACAATTTTTAAGAAAAAGCCACCCTAGACCCAGTGGTACAGTTTTGAGTAAGTGTCACAGTATAAGAAACAGAGTTTTATTTTTTTTTTAATGTTTTATTCATTTATTTTGAGAGAGTGAGAGAGACAGAGAGAGAGAACAGAGGAGGAGGGGCAGAGAGAGAAGGAGAGAGAGAGAATGTCAAGAGTGCTGGACGCGGGGCTTGACCTCACAAGCTGTGAGATGACGACCTGGGCCAAAATCAAGAGTTGGACACAACTTTTTTTTTTTTTTTTTTTTTTAATTTTTTTTTTTTTCAACGTTTATTTATTTTTGGGACAGAGAGAGACAGAGCATGAACGGGGGAAGGTCAGAGAGAGAGGGAGACACAGAATCGGAAACAGGCCCCAGGCTCTGAGCCATCAGCCCAGAGCCCGACGCGGGGCTCGAACTCACGGACCGCGAGATCGTGACCTGGCTGAAGTCGGACGCTTAACCGACTGCGCCACCCAGGCGCCCCTGGACACAACTTTTTTTAATGTTTCATGTATATTTGAGAGAGAGACAGAGCACAAGCAGGGGAGGGGCAGAGAGAGAGGGAGGCACAGAATCTGAATCAGGCTCCAGGCTCCGAGCTGTCCGCACAGAGCCCGAGGCGGGGCCTGAACTCACAAACCGCGAGATCGCGACCTGAGCTGAAGTTGGACGCTGAACCGACTGAGCCACCCAGGTGCCCTGACCTGGAACAGAGTCTTAAATAGACATACTAATGTCGTTTGTATCAAGCTCAAAAACAACGTTCTGTTTCTTTTTGGTAATTTGAGCTCACATCTTTGATTTTGCAATATTTCTTTTTCAAATAATTTGTTCTATTACCTAGATTTTTTTTTTTTTTTAATGGAGAAAGTAGATGAAACTTCCTCTTGTTGCTCAACATAATATCTTCCAGATTAGTCGATTCCTTTTGCCTGATGCTTAGGTTTTCACCACATACATTACCACGGTAATTATCAATGGGCATTTAGACTGTTTCTAAATTATTTGCTTCTGTGAACAAAGTAAGATTTAATATCAGATCCCCCCCCCCCCCAAATGAAACTGCTGGGACCCAGAGCAGTCGCATCTTCTATTTTGATAGCTTGTCACCAGTTTGTCCTCCAAAGGTTGTTTCCATTGACATGTCTGCCAGCAGTGGCTAAAATCTCCAAAAACAGGCTTTCTGGACACATTTTACGCGTGTCCCTGGCCAGAAAATCCCAGAGGGAGGAAGCGAGTGACGGATCTTTCGATTCACAAGAGGTCAAATGCATTGGTCCTGATGTGAGCGTTCGGTTTTTTCCCCGAAAACAATTTGTCATGTTCACAGGAAATTTTGCCCATGAACCCTTCTGAATTCCCCTGGGAGGGTCATCACAAAATCAGGCTTTGATTTTCAATGTTTTGTTGTTGTTGTTGTTGTTGTCTAAATTAAAAACAATCCATTTGGTTTTATTTGTGGGTTTGGGCAGAGAAGGGAAGTGTCATGAGGAAGTCAACTTTGTGTCATTACGTGAAACTGACACTGACGTTCTCAAGGAGATGCAAGATTTTAAAAAACTCTCACAGAACTTCAGGAAGGTCCTTAAGAAAGTAATATTTCTTGGGGTGCCGGGGTGGCTCAGTCAGTTAAGCGTCCGACTTCGGCTCAGGTCATGATCTTGCGGTCTGTGAGTTTGAGCCCCATGTCGGGCTCTGTGCTGACAGCTCAGAGCCCGGAGCTTGCTTCAGATTCTGTGTCTCCCTCTCTCTCTGCACCCCCACCCCCTCGTGCTCTCTCTCTCTCCCTCTTAAAAATAAATAAACACCTGGGGCGCCTGGATGGCTCAGTCAGTTAAGCATCTGACTTTAGCTCAGGTCATGATCTCATGGTTGGTGAGCTCAAGTCCCACATCAGGCTGTGTGCTGACAGCTCAGAGCCCGGAGCCTGCTTCGGATTCTCTGTCTTCTCTCTGTCTGTTCCTCCCCTGCTCATGCTCTCTTTCTCTCTCTCTCTCAAAAATAAATAAATATTAAAAAAAATAAAATAAAAAATAAAACCTTAAAACAAAATAGAACAAAAAAACCTTTAAAAAATAAACATTAAAAAAAAAAGAAAGTAATATTTCTAGTGAAGAACGATTTCGGTGAAATCCAAAAAACCCTCCGCTTTTACTATCGGTGTGTTTGGTTAAATTCAAATGAAAATTAAGTTTTGTGCTTTTGGAGGTGACTGAGGAGGAGCCCTGTCCCCTCTGGGCCTCCCTGTTACTGGCTGATAAAAGGCACCCCACTTTCTTACTGGGACTGGGGGGTTGACCGAGTCAGGCTGCTGCTGTCCCAGCCTGCTTCTCCTGCAGCCGCTCTGAGGTTTCCCATTTCTGTCCCCTCCTACTGTCACCGCAGCCACAGGAGGGGGGCTCCAGGGATGGGAAGCCAGGGCAGGGACCTAGGAGGGGGTGATGGTGATAGGGGCGGGGACAGATAAAGAGAGACAGAGACTCAGAGGGGCGCCTGGGTGGCTCAGTTGGTTAAACGTCCGACTCCAGCTCAGGTCAGGATCTCAAGGTTTGTGAGTTGGAGCCCCACATCGGGCTCTCTGCTGTCAGTGCAAAGCCCACTTCGGATCCTTTGTCCTCCTCTCTGCCTCTCCCCTGCTGTCTCTCTCCCTGTCTCAAAAATAAACATTTAAAAAAGAGAGAGAAAGAGACAGAGAGAGAGAGAGACTTGGAGACAGAGAGACAGAGACTTGGAGGGATAATTAGAGAGTGGGAGGCAGAACAGAGCAAAGGCAGGTCTGGCCCTGTGAGGTGGGAACAGATGGGGGTCCAGGAGGCAGGTCCCACCAAGGAGCGCTATTTACTTCCCTGGGCAGCTGAGGGATCCTCAGCGCAAGGAGGGGCGGGGGGCTGGGCTTGTTCTCCCCAGGTCACCCTCAAACCTCACCTACACCCTGGAGGTTCAAAGCCCTCGCTCAGTCTGTGTCCTCTCTTTCTTCCCAATTCTTTCTGACACCAGATCTAATTGCCATTCCTGCTCACACACCTGCCTTGGCTCCCGATTTCCCTCCCTCCCCGAAACTGATTTTCAGGGGTCTGGTGGTATGGCCAAGATGAAGCCCGCAGAGTAAGTTGGTAATAATGATGTTTTATGTGCCATTGACACCCCTGAGCCCAGCCCTTTTACCCTTGGATCCCACAGCGACCCAGTGAAGGGGTCTTAAGTCAGACAAAGCAAGATCAGTCTCCTGGTCTCCAGCTCTGCTTGACTCCAGAAGAAGCCACTTCCTGCACACTTCTGGATTGACGCCAGAGTTGGGGGTGGGGTGGGGGAAGCTTTCAGAACCACCCTTAACCTCTCCGGCTGAAGCCTTCAAGGGCAGCAATCGGGTGAGCAAGTTGGGGCGACCCCTGGTGGCTGTCAGCAGAACTAAGCGATTAGACCTTCCTCCCCTCAGCCGCCCTTCCTCCTCGGGAGTTGACCCGCCAATTCCCCCTCCACGTGGGCCCCTCCCAGGTAAAGCCCCAGATCCGGCACCTCTAAACCCCAGGGTGGTAGTGGGGGTAATGAGCAGGGCTGGATGAGGTGGGGGAAAGAGTTCCGAGGGCTTCTACCGCCCTCAATTACCAGCCTCTTAGGAATTTTTTAAAACAAATTTTAATCATTTTAAATGTCATACAGGTGCATGGTTTTCAAAATGCAAACTTTACAGGGGGCGCCTGGGTGGCTCAGTCGGTTAGGCGTCTGACTTCGGCTCAGGTCATGATCATCTCACGGTTCGTGGGTTCGAGCCCCGCATCGGGCTCTGTGCTGAGCCTGGAGCCTGTTTCAGATTCTGGGTCTCCCTCTCTCTCTGCCCCCACCCCCCGTCTCCCTCTGTCTCAAAAATAAAAATAAACATTAAAAAATTTTTAAAAATGCAAACTTTACAAAAGGGCATACAGAGAAACAAGAGACTGTCCCCCCCCACCCCCCAGCCCTCCACCCCAGCTCAGCCCTCTAGCCCCCTCGCTCCTAGCTCTCAGCAGGTACTACCTGCCCCGAAGTCGGTGACCAGTGTTTCCTTCAGAGTTATTTGGGTAAAATTCTCTTCGTCCCTGCATTTTAAAAAATGCACACCAATTATCACTCTCCTGCTTTGTACATTAATGTATCTCGGAGGAGATTTGCTTTGTCACCTTTAAGAGTGCATAGTATCCCACTCTATGGATGGATGGACACTCATTTATAACAGTCACCAGCCGGAAGACATCGAGGTTGTTTCCAATTTTTAACAATGACCAAGAATGTGATAACAAATGTCCTCATCCCCCCCCCCCCCCAGTCTCTTTTTAAAAAGTAAAACCTTTTCTTTTGGAATAATTTTAGATTTACAGAGCAGTTGCAGAGATAGTACAGAGCCCCTGAACAGCCGCCACTGAACTTCTTCCATGGCCAAGTTCTTTGACACCATGGCATCCAAATTTTATTTGTCCAAACTAAGAAATTAACTCTAGTGCATTAAAATAATTATACTCTAGACTTTATTTGACCTTCTCACTAAGTGTTTTTCTGTGCCAGGATCCAACCCAGGGTTCTGCATTGTATTTTGTCCATCAATCTAATTTATTTATTTATTTATTTATTTATTTATTCATTTATTCATTCATTTATTTATTTATAAGTAGGCTCTGCACCCAACCTGGGGCTTGAACTCATAACCTGTAGATCAAGAGTGTGCTCTACAGACCGAGCCAGCCAGGTGCCCCTGGTCTGTAATTTTGTACCCATGTAAATATGGTTGTAGAAAAATTTCTAGAAGGGGAATTGATGGGTCAAAGGATGTATGCTACTTTTACTTTTTTGAGAGGTTCTAGAAAATTGCCCTTCCAAGTCGTTGTACCACTGGGCTGTTTCACTAGCACCATGTGGGATTACTTGTTTTTCCACAGCAGTGCCAGCACATGGTACTTTGCGATTTGCTCGTTTTCATTTTTGCCAGACTCATGGATAGAAAGTGGTACCACCTTGTCATTTCAATTTGCAATTCTTTTCTAGGAAAGAGGTTGGTCGCCTTTTTTTTTTTTTTTTTTGCATATTTCTATGAAATGACTGTCTATATTCTTTGCCCATTTTTCTACTGAGCTGTTTTTTGAAAAATTAATTGATAAGAGCTCTTTTTTTAATTTTTTTATTTAAAAAAAAATTTTTTTTTTCAACGTTTATTCATTTTTGGGACAGAGAGAGACAGAGCATGAACGGGGGAGGGGCAGAGAGAGAGGGAGACACAGAATCGGAAACAGGCTCCAGGCTCTGAGCCATCAGCCCAGAGCCTGACGCGGGGCTCGAACTCCCGGACAGGGAGATCGTGACCTGGCTGAAGTCGGACGCTTAACCGACTGCGCCACCCAGGCGCCCCTGATAAGAGCTCTTTACACAAGAAGGAAATTAGTTTATTCCTGGAGATAAGTAACTACATGAAACAGATCTAAGAAAGTTTCAGTTAGTTCTCTTGGGTTTTCTCTACATAAAACCATACTACCAGCAGGTAAAATTATGTTAAATTGCTTCCAAGGCTTTCCTGCCCAAAATGCCAACCTGAAACTAATCTTACAGAAACCCAAATTAGGACACCAGAAAATGACTGCCTTGGGCCTTTAAAAAACGCCAACGTCATCAAAGGCAAAGACATACTGAGAAATGTTCCAGATTAAAAGAGCTAGAAGACCTGACAAATACAATGTGTGAGCCAGGATATTCTTTTGTTATAAAGGACATTATGAGAACAGTTGGCAAAGTCTGATTAAAGTCTGTAGATTAGATAATGGTGTTTTATCCATGTCCACTTCCTGATGTTCATCATTGTACTGTGATTATGTGGGAGAATGTCCTTGTTTTTAGGAAATGCATACTCAACTGTTATGGGTAATGAGACATCGTTTCTGTGTGTTTTTCAGAAGAGGTTCAGAGAGAGGAAGAAGAATAAAGCAAAGGTGGTAACTAATGTTTGTGGAATCTGGATAAAGAATATCCAGGAATTCTTTGTACTAATCCTCCAGTTTTTCTGTAAGTCTGAAGGTATGTCGAATATAAGGTAAAAGACAAAATTAATGTGAAATTGCGCCATATGAAATTGTTGGTATTTCTATTATTTTTGACCTATGTAAACAGGGCTTACCTACGATCCAAACTGTAATTTCCCTACCACTCTCCTACTATCCATACCCCTTCTTTCTTTTTCTTCTCTAAGTGCGTTGGCTAGTACCTCCAGAACAATATGAAATACTCCACAGTGGTCATCCTCACGTTCGCCCTCATTTTGAGGCCTTTTCAGAACTTTTCTCGTTTGATCCATCACCATGGTAAATCTCATTAGCAGACTTCTGAATACTGAGCCATCCCTGCATCTCAGGTATAAGTCCCCTTCGTTGTGATGTATTTTTAAAATGTGGTACTTAATTCTCTTTTGCTAAAATTCCATTTGGGACTTCTGTACCCTCCTCATAGCTAGAGGGGTCTGTAGTTTTCCCATTGTGCCATCTTGGTCGGTCTGTGTTGTCAAGGATAGGCTGGCTCGCCAAACATGATTCTAATCACTCGATACACAGACAAGGTAAACTGAGGCCCAGAGAGGAGAAGTGACCCTTCCAGGTCACTCCTGAGCCAGGGCTGGACCCTAACTCTTCATGCCTGTGGGATGAAGCAACACTGTCATCAGAAGGGACTGAAGTCCCAAATCAGCACTATCTCATTGGGTCATGGGCCTTAGTTTCCCCATCTGTAAAAAAAAGCATTAGTTGGTTGGGGAGAGAGAGTCGAGTCTCCTTTCTGTAGATTCCGTTCAGAGTGGCTCCTGGGTCCAAAGCTGAGCGTTGATGGCTGTCGACTGGGCATCTCATCCAGCGTGGACACCTCTATATGGGTCCCAGCAGGGCCGCCACATTGTGTGCCCTCCTGGCCTCGGGCCCTCATCCTGCTAGGGGCCGACTCACCCTCGAGCGCGCCGCGCCGGCCGCCGGCAGCCCCCCGAAGTTCTTGGGCGAGAACGTGAGCGGGGGCTGGGTCGCGGTCGGGACCCGGAGCGGGATCGGGGGTGCGGCACTCTGCGCTGGGGGCCCATCTCGGCTTCCAGGGCTTTACTGACAGGAAGTGGGGAGGGGTCCATCAGCACCTGGATCCCCGCCCCCGAGACCCTCCCCCCAGTACTCTTCCATCTTTCCTGAGAACCCCACTCCCAAGAGATCCCCAGCTCCCCTAACCTTTCTCCACCCCCAGCCATTCCGGGGACCCCTCCCCAGGGCCTCCCATCCCCTTTTCCAGGAGCTCAGCCTCCAGAACCCTAGTCCTCTCCCTCGGTACTTCCTTTTACTTGCGTCTTTCTCTTCCGCTCCTCGCCCTTCCTCTATGCGCGCCCGACCCCAGGGACTCATGCCTCCGGAGTGCCGGCCCCAGCCTGGGGAGTCCAGCCCCCAGACAGCCTACATCCTTGACCACCCCTAGGTTCCAACTCCAGGATCCCGTCTTTGACCTTCTTGTCACGCAACACCCCAAGGCCCCGCCCACACGGCCAGGCTGCTGCTGCATCCCCGGGACCCTTCCCCTCCTTCCCCACCCGGCGACGCTGGGCCGAAAGAACGAAGTCTTGCGCAGCCATTGGCCAAGCGCCGCGCCCGTCCACCGCCCCCGGCCCCGCCCTTCACTCACGCGCGTTCGCGCAGCGCCGCCTCCCGGGCCGCGCAAGCTTCGCCCTCGGCCTCGGCCGCGCGTGCGCGCTGCTGTGCCTCGTCCAGCCGCCGCGCAGACTCCGTGGCCGCCGCCTCCCAGCGCGCCAGCGCTTCTGCGGGTCCAGGGAGCCCGGTCAGGTCCGAGACCTCGCTCCCGCCCGCCTAACGCCGGCGTTGGGAGTTTTTTACAGTCTGCATCCTATTTGCAGCCTTGCCTTATTTGAATTAAGTGTGTGCGTGGGTTGCATGACCTTTACGTGTCATTTGCAGAGCTTTTCATAGGCTTGTGTTGCTTTTGGGAGTCGTGTAAGTGGCGTTTGCGTATTTGGTTGCATTTGCGTTATGTTTCTGACATTTGCGTGGCCTTTGAGTGTGACGTGCATTTCCCTCGCAAGTTTTCGCGTTTATTTGCATGTCGTTTACATTACGTTTGCACTTGTGCATGTCATTCGCATAACTAAGGAACCTTTTAGGCCCCTCCCGCCCTTAGCCCTGGCCACCCCTTGCGCCCCAACACACCTGTGAGCGCCCCGTTCTCAGCCCCCATCTGGGTCCCCTGTGCCTTCGCCTCCTCGATCTCAGTCTTCAAGGTCATCAGTTGGGTCTGAAGCCGGCTCTGGGGAGTGGAGAGGAAGTAAGGAGGGGCGGGGTGCCAGGAGAGAAGTGAAGTCTCCCCTCTTTCTGGGGAGGACTGAACTGACCCTGGTGACTCCGTTCCCTGAGCATTACTTGCAATGCCCTTTGGGGCTCCTGTGGTTGTAAAACAGAAGTGGCCTGGGGTTCCGAGTGGTGACCGCTGCTCTGCCCGGGGCCCCCCGCCCCCCCACCTCAAGCCATGGAATGTGGAAACCGTTTAGCTCTGCGGTCCCGGTCCCAGCTACATCTAGACTCCCTGGGGTTTCAAACCAACACAAGCCAATCCGGTGGTTGACAATGACTGGGTTTCTGGAGTATGCTTCCTCACCTCTGTGAGATGTTCTGCGAAACAACTGGCCCGGCCTCCTCAGAACATCTTCCACTGAGGGGCAGAGCCAGAATTTGAACCCAGAGCAGGCTGCGCTTGACCTCGGCGGCTTGGGGCCCTTCCCTCAGGCAGGCAGGTAAAGGGTGGAGGTCTGTTTTGATTTCTAAAATTCACACCGCCCAGCCCCTGCTGGGCCTGGTACCCAGAGATCCACAGTAGCAAATGAAAGATTGGGACTTTGAGAATGGTTCTTTTGCAAGGCCCAGGGCTGGGAAGGGTTAAGAAAGAGTTTGTGAAGGGGTGGCTGGAGGAAAAGGGAGGACCTGGCCAGTACCTCCCCCAAGAGGCCAACTTTAGCCTCCTAATTACAGGTGACATGAATGTCCCTCTCTGGAAATAGGGCTGCTGGACACTGGCTGGGGGAGGTTGAGTGGGCACCCAGGGGGAGGGTTAGCACAGGGTCTCCCCAGGTGGACTCAGGGGTCTGGGGCTTCTAGCCACCACCATCTACTAGGCAAATGGCAGAGAATCATGGGGCCTCCTTGGTCAGCAGGGAGACTTAAGGGGGAACCAGTAGGATTTGGAAGGGATGACGGTGCCACTCTCGGTTGAAGAATTAGGGAGACGAATGCATGGGGTGGGGGTGGGGGGCAACCCTGGGGTTGTGTGTGCAGGCCCTCTCCCCCGATTCTGGATTCCCCAGTCTCCCACCCTGCCCGCCTACCTGGCGGCCCTCACAGGCCCTTAGTGCCTCCTCCAGCTCCCGACGGACACGGTTGGCCTGGTTCAGCTGTCTGGCCAGGGCCTCCTGGCGTTGGGTAGCCTCTGCCAGCTGGCGCCGCAGCTCCTCGACCTCTGGCGCCAGGTCCCTGGGGGGCGCCGTGGCGTTGGCACCTGCCTCCGGGCAGCGAGGTCCCCGGGAGGCCGAGGAGGCCAGATTCCAGGCCAGCAGGGCCCCGCCGGCTGCCGCGGCCGCCAGGAACACCGCAGCCCCGCACAGGGCTAGCACCCGCCAGGCGCGTCCCGGCTCTGGCCCCAGCTCGGCCATGCCTCCGTCCACAGCTCTGGCCCCAGACAGCCACGAGCATTTAATTGGCACCTTGGGGCGCCAGGGACACCCACGGCTCCGCCCTGCCCGGCCGTGGCTTCCCGAGTGCGTTGGGAGGGGCTGGACCCCCGCCAGGGGCCAGCCTAGGCTACCCGCGCCCAGGACCGGACTGGGGGTCCTGGGTTCCAGTTCTGCCTCCGCATCGCATGTGTCCAGCACAGCACATGCTGTCCTCTCATCCTCAGTCTCCCCCACTGAAGTGGGGGGGCTCTGACTCCTGCCCCATCGGGCTTAGTGGGAACCATGTGAGTCCATCCTCACAAAGCGCCCATTTGCATGCGGGGCCCACGGCAAGGGTGTTTTCGTGGAAAAACTGAGGCTGAAAGACGCGAGGCTACACGACCGACGGAGGTCTGCCTGGCTCAAGCTGCCACACTTTCTGGGACTGGCTGCGAGGGCCAGAGAGGGTGAGACGCTGGAGGGGATGGGTCCCAACTCCCAGCCCCTTCTCCACTAGGCAGCCAGGGGGCGATCTGACACTGTAAATCAGCTCCAGCCCCATTTACCTCCAGCCCAAGAACAAAGGAAAGGAAAGACAAACGAGTGGTTGGCTTATAGACATCACAGCCATGCAGGACAGGTGTCTCCTTCAGTTTGTGGGGAACTTAATAAACTGCAAGGAAAAGGCAGTCTTATCCATAGCCTAATCTCCAGAAGCCTATAGACTCCATTTCCTGGAGCCCTAAAATCACCCTCATCAAGACGTAAGGAGGGATTTAAGTGCTTGCCCCGGTGATGTGGGAAACTAAGGCAAATGAAAAATTAAATTCCCTTACTGCCTGTGGCCCATTGGCGAGTCCTTGAAACAGGCAGAGTGACCTTCCTCTAGGAGCTCAGCTGCCTCGATCATGATGACACTTTGCTGGGGGCAAAAGAGAATCTTGGCTTAACATTATCCTGACCCCCCAGGATCCTGTGAGTCTCCTTAAACATATAAAAATTCCTTTGCAAACCTCCTATATCCTTAGCCCCCAAGTCTATGCTGGCAATCATACTCCAAGCATACGGCCCTGATATACATCTGAAGGGTCTCACGACTGAAGTTTTAAACCGTAAATAAACGGCGTTTTCCTAACAACACCTAGAATGACTTCCACGTGCTTAAAGAGGGCTCCCAAGATACCACAGGCCTGGCTATTGTCAAGCCGAGGTTGTTTTTTCCTCTAGTAAGGCATTAACATGAAGACAGTAGGGAGTTCTGTAGAAATGTTTTACTCTGCCTGCCTCTAGTATGTCAATGGGCTGCAGGTTATAAGGAAACTGAATTTTATTTACCATTTCCTTCCTGCCTTTGTTCGCCACCTCGCTCCGGAGGGGAGGGTGGTGTTGGGGCTTGAGGAAACGGAGTCTACGGGTTTCTGGAGATTAGGCTGTTGATAAGATTGCCTGTTTCTTGTAATTTACTAAGACATCTGTAAACCGATGGGGACTCCCGCCCTGCAGGACTGAGATCTCTAGCAGTTAACCATCAGGCTTTCTCTTTCTCTTCGCTTTAAGGCAGCCAGGAGTACCTGATCCTTCCTCCTCATCACTAACTCAGGCCCCTTTCGACTGTCTCTGCTCTTCTTGTAAGTTTACATTTTAGGTGTTCGATTCCCAGCCGATGAGGGAGCATAAGGCACGCTGACACCCTGCAAACCGCCCCCCCCCCCCAACAATCCAGGGTGGGACACAGGTGACATTCCTCGGGCACCCCCAGTTGCCCAAGAACAAAGGAATGGGAAAGCCTGATGGTTAACTGCTAGAGATCACAGTCCTGCAGGACGGGAGTCCCCATCGGTTTATGGATGTCTTAGTGAATTACAAGAAAAAGGCAATCTTATCAACAGCCTAATCTCCAGAAACCCGTAGACTGTAGACTCCGTTTCCTGGAGCCCCAACACCACCCTCTCCTCCATAGTGAGGTGGGGAACAAAGGCAGGAAGGAAATGGTAAATAAAATTGAGTTTCCTTATAACCTGCAGCCCATTGACAAATACTCGAGGCAAATTCAGAGTGAAACATTTCTCCAGGAACTTCCTACTGTCTTAATGTTAATGCCTTACTAGAGGAAAAACAACCTCAGCCTGACAATAGCAAGGCCTCTGGTATCTTCAGAGTCCTCTTTGGGGGGCCCTGGGGAGCTCAGTCGGTTGGGCAGTCACCTCTTGGTTTCAGTTCAGCTCATGATCTCATAGCTCATGAGTTCAAGCCCCACATGGGGCTCTGCACTGACAGCTCAGAATAACCTGCTTGGGTTTCTCTCTCTCTCTCTCCAAATTAAAAAACAAAAAAGCCCTCGTTAGCCTGTGAAAGTCCTTTTAAAGGACTCTCTTTTGCCTTTACCTCCCCCCACTCCATAGTATATAATCAGTCACTCCTCACAACCCCAGTGCGGGCTCTTTCTGCCCGCGGGTCCTGTCCCTGTGCTTTAATGAGGTCACCTTTTTGCACCAAAGACGTCTTCAAGAGTTCTTTCTTGGCTGTTCAGCTCCGGACGCTCACCACTCCAAAAACCACATCACCTCCGCCACCGGACCGGGTGAGCTCCTAAAAGCAAAGCCCACGCGCGCGTCCTTATCACTGTCACTGCGAGGGCCTGGCACACAGTAGTTATGCAGTAAATGTGAAATGTGAGCTGAGTGGAGACTGTGAACTAGAAGCTCAGTGTCCTCCCTTCCCCGTTGCCCCCAGTCCACATGAAAGAAACCAGAGCCCAGAGAGGCCCGGTCGCAGGGCAGGGTCACACGGCAGCCGCTGACCACTGGGAGATTCCTGCTGGAGCCGGAACCCCACAGACTTGCAAGACTGACTTCTCAGGGCCCCGCTGAGTCACAGCCAGTGAGGGAAAAAAGGGGGGTATCAGGGAGTAAGAATTTCCTGCCCCCTTCTACATCTTTCTAGCCAGACTAAGAATCAAACTGACACGAGACAGAGTAACAAGAGAACATAAAGTTTAATTTCATACCTATGGGGAATCCACACAGACAGGGAAATTCCAAAGCCAGGCAAAATCAGGTATCTATGTCATTCTATGCCTTTTTTTTTTTTTTTTAAGTTTATTTATTTGAGAGAGAGAGGGAGAGCGGGGAGGTGGACAGAGAGAGAGAGAGAGAGTTTCCAGCCGGCTCCGCGCTGTCAGAACGGAGCCTGACTCTGGGCTCGAACTCGCGAACCCGTGAGATTACAACCTGAGCTGGGTTGGACCCTTAACTGACTGAGTTAAGACGCAATCAAGAGTTGGACTCTTAACTGACTGAGCCACCCTGGCGTCCCGGGTATAGAAGTCATTCTTTTTTTTTTTTTTTTTTTTTTTAACATTTATTTATTTTTGAGACAGAGAGAGACAAAGCATGAACAGGGGAGGGTCAGAGAGAGAGAGGGAGACACAGAATCTGAAACAGGCTCCAGGCTCTGAGCTGTCAGCACAGAGCCGGACGCGGGGCTCGAACTCACAGACCGCGAGATCATGACCTGAGCTGAAGTCGGCCGCTTTCCCGACTGAGCCACCCAGGTGCCCCTAGAAGTCATTCTAAACTGAAGAGAGGAGGAGGGTAGGGGTCTGGGACTTCAAAGGGAAGGAACACAAGTCACAGGAAGATGAAAAAGAGCGAACGTTTAGTAAACAAATACGTGCTGGGCTGCCGGGGTCCAACCCCAGCAGGTGCCCGGGTTCCCGAAGGACGAACGGAGTCGGCGAAAATAACAAATGGATGCAGACAACAGCAGCGTGTTAGACTGGCCGCTTTATTGTGGCGAACGTGGCATTAGGTTTGTTAGCGATTTCCTTGTAGCGCGCGTTCTCTGTTTCTCGGCGTGACCTAATTCTAGAAACGTCCCTTTGTGCAATCACCCGTTAAGGAACGTCATGATTATTTTCTTGTAACGTTCCCTCCTGCCCTTTGCTTACTGGTTGATTTCTTCATACTTCTTTCATTATGTATCTATGCTTATCTACGGTCTCTAAAGCATTCACTTCGCCGTTTTCACGAAAGGTCATCTAGCTCTCGACACTCAAAGGTCATTTAGCGCCTCAAATGGAGCGTTTACAAGGACATGACTTCTTGATTGTTCCTTTGAACCATCTGCGGTACAAGGAACCGAAGTATTCGAAGTATTCACTTTGGTCTGGGGTGCCGGGAGGGAGCCAAGAGGGCCCCGGGAACCCACGCCTTATGCGCTCCCAGAGAGACGACGTATACCTAGGAACTAATGAACCATTCTGTACCTCAACCCACCAGGTCCTTCTATCACCTGGAATGCCTCCTGGGGGCCACGTGGGCCTAGGGGTTGGAGTAACTTGTATCCACGGGTATTTTCCTTTGTCGCCGGAGTGGGGATTTCAAACCCATTTGTCCCCCTCCTCGGCTGGGAAATGTAGGAGGCTAGCCTTCCTTTAGGCAGAGGAGTCTTTATAGGGGGTGGCAAGGGCTGGATGTGGGGCGGCATAATTTCCCTGTGGAATCTTGTTTCTTTCCCCAATGGTTCTTTTCCCGGGGCGGGGGGCGTGTCGCGGGCAATTCCCCAACCGACAAATCCCCAGGTACTTTCATTGGTAGGGGGGGGCTGCCCTGACCAACGCTAAGGCCAAATTACATAAAAAGCGGGAGTACAAGAAGCTTCACTGTCCGTGGGCCGCCGTGCAGTCCCGATGCGTCCACCGATCCGTCCACTGCCCGGGGCCCTGCCATCAGGCTGGTTGGAGAGCTTGGCTTCCGGCACTGGGCCACTCAGAAACAATGGGACACAGAGGGTTTCGGGTCAAAGAGGCCTCGCTCAGTTCCTGTCTACCACATCTAGTGAACATCACATCTAGTATGATGTTTTCATCCGTGGTGATAGCTCTCTTCCTGGAGCGGGTCCTCTAAATTCTTTTTAGGCGGTTGCGGGGGGGGGGGGGGTGGGGAGGACAGAGCTTTTCCTGAATCTGCTGGGCTTTGATTGCTTTTTATTATTTGCTTATTTTTAAAGTCTCTTTATTTCTTTTGAGAGCGAGAGCGCAAGTGGGGGGGCAGAGAGAGAGAGAGAGAGAGAGAGAGGGAGAGAGAATCCCAAGCAGGCGCCCGCACTGTCAGTGCAGAGCCCAACGTGGGGCCCGGACTCACGAACCGTGAGATCATGGCCCGAGTCGAAGTTGGCCGCTTCACTGACTGAGCCACCTGGGCGCCCCTGATTGCTTTTTATTTTTTATTTTAGTTTCTTTTTTCAAGTAGGCTCTACGCCTGACGTGGGCCTCCAAATCACGAGCCCGCGGCCAAGAGTCGCGTGCTCTCCTGATGGAGCCAGCCAGGCGCCGCGTGATTGCTTTTTAACTCAAAATAGTCTTCCTGCCAAAGTGGCCCATCTTGACCCCTACAGGGGCGTCTTTAGGAGGGAGAGAAGTTTATACTCAGCCACGTATAGGGGCTTGGGAGGAGAAACGTTCTGAACAGGTTGAGTCCATCATGTTGGGCAAGCTTGTCCCCCTTTATCATCGAAACACAGCTCTGGGGGCGGGAGTTGAGGACAGAGGTGGGTGGGCCCGCAGGCCACCCTAATAGTCATTAAATTTTTGCAAGAGAATGCTGAGCCCATGTGAATGATGAAGTCTTTCTTTGTATATTTATAGATCATGCATTCTTTCCCAGAAAGAACAGAGCGCTTCTGCACCACCCTGGGCACCAAGGACCCAAACCCTCTAGCACCTTCCCTGCTCCCCTCCCCCCCCCCCCCCACCGGGCACCAAGGAACCAGGATCCCTTGCACAACCTCTGAGCACCACACTAGCAAGGTCTGTAGCTGGCACCATCGAGATGGCACATAATTAAGAATTGTCACAGGCCCCTGCACTCCCTTAACTGAGTAACTGTGTCCTCAATCCCTTTAAAAATCTCTGGGCCGGGCAGAAACCTCGGAGTTGGCTTTTGGACAAGAGTCGGCCTTCTCCCCAGGTGGCCGGCCTCCAGAACGAGACTCCTATTCCTTTCCAATCAAAACTTGTCTCTTGAATGTGAGCCCGTCCGGCGATGGGCTGCGGTAAGAGGTGGGGGGAGGCCCCGGGTCCCGCGAGAAGGGTTTGCTTTTGGGCATCGGGAGTTTCGATTGCTTGAGCAGCTGAGAAATCCCGAGCAAATCCAGGCACTTGTCATTTCACACGGGTGAAATGACTTGGTCATCATAAAGCAACCTCCTGAGCCCTCCTGCGAGCTGGGGACACAAGAGAGGAGGAAGACCAGAATCTCCGCTTCTAGAGCAGAGGTTCTCACAGGAAGGGAGTCTGCACCCCCATGGGGAACTTGGTAATGCCCGAAGGCAATCTGTGTCGTCGCCGCCCGGGGGTAGGGGCACAGGCATCTGGTGGATGGAGGCCAGGGGCATTGTTCAAGATCCCCTAGCACCACAGAGAACAATCCAGCTCAAAAGTCAGCGGTGCTGCTAGACACAAAGGTCCTGGCTCCTGTGCCAAGGGCGGGAAGCTGCCTGGACAAGGGTTGGGATTCCAGCAGAACTTGGAGAAAGGGAGGTAACAGAGGAGGAAGGCTTTGTAGAGCCTGCGAGGATCCCAGAAAGCAGATGAAGAGTCTATCGGGACAACAGCTCTCAATGTTGAAGAAGCAGAGGGACTCTCTGTAGGAGGGGTTCCCAGAGTGGGGCACTGCAGGATGAATAGGAGTTTGGGGCGGGGGCGAGCCTTGTGACAAAGACCTGGCGTGTGTGTGTGTCTGCAGATCTAGGTTTGAGTACCAGCCCCGAATTTCTGTGGGATGGGATTGGAAAGTACAAAAGGATGTCCCCCGTCACAGCCTTGGTTTCCTTACTGGGACACGCCTCGGAAGATCCAGTGAGGAAGTGAGAGTAGATAGGAGAGCACGAATAGATTGCCCCGCGCACAGCTGGTGAGGGTGTATACACAGTCCTTCAAGACAGTCCCACTGAGGAGGGCCAGGGAGGCGGTGGGATGCTGCCTGCCCAAACCCAAGGGGTTCCTGGGAACATTCTGGAGCAGCATGTGGTGTGGATGTCTGTGGGTGTCCACATTTGCCTGCAGGACAGGCCCCAGACGCAGTGGGGTGACACAATGGCACTCCAAGAACTTCAGAGCAATGTCTTTCTCCCCGGAAGGGGTGTTTACTTTTTAAGGAGGTCAAAGACCTCAGAGGACAGTGAGCTTCCAGAAACCGTGACAGCAAGAAGTAGGTCTCCCCATCCCATGCCCTGCCCAGCGCTGCAAGGGGGAGGGGGCGGGGAGGCCCGAGGGGGAGGCAGCCCTGGGCCAGCTCCCCCGTTTGTCCAACCTCAAGGCTTCTCCGTGTACCTCCAGCTGCTGCCTGGCCCCCCCTTCCCCTGCCTGTGCCACAGCGTGGCCTCTTCAGAACCGGTCAGGTCAGGTCAAGCCTCCAAGGGAAAAGCAGAGCTGGAACGGACCAGTCCAGACTGTGGCCTAAGAGGCATCATAAGAGGGACTCAGGGTGGACGAAGGGGAACAAAAGACGCCCCGCCCCCTCCCTAAGCCTCGCCTCGGGGCCCCTGGCCTCCTCCCCATTCAGTGACCTCTCTCTCCCTCCCCCAAACCCCTCCCTGTGCAGGCAGGCCGCCTCCCCAAATCCTGGCTCGTCCTGGACTCCCTCCTTTCCGTCCCCAGCTTTCTTCTACCCCAGGCCGCCCCCTTCTTACCCGCAGGGACCTCAGGCCAGCAGAGCAACGAAGGCCAGGAGCAGATGCACAGAGACCACCAAGGGGCTGAGCGCTTTCAAGGAGCTGGCAGACGCGACTTCCTTTTTCTTGCTCGAGGTCTCAGTCCCTTTTCTGGGGGAAGATGTGGGCACGACTCAGGCAACCGCCCGGGACTGATTGCCACCAGCTCTATCCTCGTCGCCCCTCAGAATCTCCCCTCTCCCCCCGCACCAAGTCAGTGGGGAGGAGAGTGGGCTTGTAGGACCAGAGGGGCAAGGATGGGATTCAAACTTTGCGTGCAAAGGGGGTCCGGGGTCTCGGGGTAGGACGACGGGGGGTAGGACGGGCGGGTGGAAGGGGCGTGGTCGGGGGGGCGTGGCGCCAACCTCAGTCTTTCCACCTCCACCGAAGCGTTCTGCAGCTTGTGCTTCAACTCCTCGATCTCTCCTAAGGTGGGAGAGAAACGGCGGGGTGGGGTGGGGGGGAACCTGTCAGCACAGTGGCACCGTCCTTCACTAGGCTCCATCCTGGGACCTAAGACCGCCTCCGCCCCCCCCCCCCCCCCCCCCCCCCCCGCCATGCCACCCCATCTTGGAAACCTGAGGTCCTCCTTTCACACCCTCCACTGGGTTTTCCCTGGCAGCTCCCTAGCGACTCCAACCCTGGGGTCCTCCCTCTCCCCTCTTCAATACTTGACCCATCCCTCCGAATCCGTCTCCTTGGAAAGCTTTCTGCTTTCTCACCCCGAAGTTCCTCCCCTTTCGCGAGCCACTCCTGGCTCTGGGCCTTCTCCATCTCCAGGGAAGCCAACAGGGTTACCTGGGACAGAGGGGAGGGCTAGAGACTGGGGTTCTGGCCTAGAGGGGGGGCTGCTGACCAGGGCCCCAGACTCCCTCCCCAGACCCTAGGTTCAGAGGGGTCCAGGTCCAAACCCCTTTCAGATTCACCTCCGATCTTCCCTGCACCCCAGTCTCCCGCCTCCAAGTATGGCCACAACCTCCCATCCTCCCAGGGCCGCTAAGGATGTGATCCTCGAAATAGGGGGTTTGAGGCCCCCAACGTGGGAATTTGGAGGCTCCCTATGCCCAAACCCTAGGAGAAACTCCTAGACCTCTTTTTGCCCAAGATTTAGAGGTCCCCTCTAGCCCAGAACACAGGGGGATTTCTGAGCCCAAGTTAGACATCAGCGGGAGTTTCAAGGTCCCCCATATCGGGACCCAAATGAAAGTTTCAAAGTCTCTCTCTCATTCAGTGGATGTATAAAGAGCCCCTTCCCTTCCCAACCCCTAGATGGGATCTCTGCTATACAGGTGCCAAGAGGAGTTTCTAGCCCCCCCACAGCAGGCTGGAGGTTTTTGCACATCCTAGCGGGGATACTGACACACCCGATTTGGATGCTCCAAGGAGTTTTAAGGCCCTGCCCCACACCAGCACTGCTGAGAGAATTCAGAGGTCCCCAAAGCCTGATGGGGGGTTATTGGGACTCAGGTCCCTATATGAGGGTCCAGGGGCAGTTTCAAGTCTGTCTTTATCTCCATCTAGACCGGTGGGGACCACCCACGCACGGGGGGCCTCTCCAGGAACTGCAGTAGCTTACCACAGTCTCGTTGCAGGTGGCAGCCTGGACCTCGGTCCTCAGTAAGCTTTCCCAGGCTTGGGTTAGCCGGACCTCCAGGAGGCGGGTGACACCATGACACTCCTCCTCTGCTAGGAGGCCATCCTTGCAGGCTTTGCTGTTGGCCTTGACAATAAAGATGGCCAGGGCCACACACAGACCCAGCACCGCCAGGATCAGGAAGCCCCCCAGCCACATCTGCCACCCAAGACTCCGACCTTGCACCATTGACTCTGAGTAGTCAGTCCTGGGCACAGGCCAATAGTGGTAAAAAGCAGGTGCCTCTAGATCTGCCCCTGAATGAGTGAGTTTGGGCAGGAGCTAGGGGGGTGCTGGGATGTCCTATTGGCTGAGGCTGCCCCCTTATTAACATAACGGCCATCCTGGCCAATGACAAAGGCTCGAGAGAATCCTTTGACCTGGAAGCTCTCGAGTGGGTATTTGCAGGCAGAAGTTTCGGCTTTCAGTTTCTATTTCCCGGGAAAGAGGTGGGTTATTTGTGCTGAATTGAAACGTTGAGCTTTTCTGGCTTGGTGTCCCCGAATGAGTTCCTGTGGGCAGAGAGCTAGGGCTGCCTGGGACACCCCATCTCAAGTTCCTGCACCTCCCCTGCAGGTAACTGAGGGTGACAGCAGCAGTTACGGGGCGTCTGGTGCATGCCAGCCTGCTGTTCACGTGTACCAGGACCTGAGGAGGCAGAAGCTGCCGTTGATTCAGCCTCAAGCCGGAGAAACTGAGGCTGAGAGGTGTGTGGAAGACTAGGGGCAGGGCCTGGCTCTGACCCAACAGGCTGGATATTGTGTTTAGGGGTCTCTGTGGTGACCCAGCCGGGGCTCACTTAGCGTCCCTGGGCCCACCGAGGGGACTATAGGAAACCATGCAGGGTGTCTGAGGAAGGACTGGAGGCTGGGAAAATGAAAGCCCAAGCCCAGAGAGGCTCTGGATGCCCCCCACCCTCCGACCCCGCCCTCCACGCAGGCCGCAGTTCTCAACTTGGCCACCAGGGCCAACAAATAAAGTCGCCCAGGTCCCTGTCCTGGCTCCAGCAGGAAACAGGCTCCGACTTCTAGATTCTGCCTCTTTATCCCAGGGCACCAAGTAAACCCTCTGAACCTCCATTTTGTCATCTGTAAAGTGGGGCAATAACAGGGGCGGCCTCGTCAGTAGGGGCCAGTGAGGAGTTTCTAGCAAAGTGCTTTGGTGTCCAGTAGGCGCTCAATGGATGCAGGGCAGGAAGAAAGGTGGATGACACAGAAATACGGCCATTCTGAGGAAAGACAACCTGGTCCATTTGGGATACGGTGAACCCAAAGTGCCCGGGGAGTGTCGGGGGTCCAGGGAGAGGCCTCGGAAGGGGCCGGACTCAGCAGCCAAATAACAAAGAATGGGGGGATCTTGCTGAAGCGCCTTGAGGAGGGGTCTCCCACCCTGGCCAGGGCCCTACGTGCAAACACGTGACCCTTGGCAAAGCTGACTTTGCCCTGCGCTGGCCTTCAAACTTTGGGGTCGGCTCGGGACCACAACTGCAGGTCAGAGGCCGAGGTTGTGGGTGAAGAGCCCTTGTAGGACCTGGGCGAGTGATTTCCTCTCAGCCTCGGTTTCTGCAGCTCTAAAATGGGTGTGATTGATAATAGAACCTTTTGGGGCGCCCTTAATTTCTGCGGCTGACGCGAGTGCCTTACTCCCCTTGCTCTGGCCCTGGCCCTGGCAAACAGTAAGTTTTTCCCTCTAAAATTCCAGTGGAAACGGGCTGCCATTTTTCTGATTTTAGCTTTGTTACTTTTTTTTTTTTTTTTTAAAGGATCATTTTATCTTAGAATAGTTTTGGATTTGCAGAAAAATAGCGAAGACGGTACAAAAACGTTCCATTTTCTCCTCCTTTGAACATCTTCCATGTCTATGGCACCTCTGTTATCATGACCGAACCAATACTGATAACTAACGTCTTACATTATTAGTAACTAAAGTCTATACACTATTCAGATTCCCTCAGCTTTTCTTAATGTCCTCTTTCGGACCTAGGACCCCAGGTTACATTTAGTTGCCACACCTCCTTAGGCTCTTCTGGGCTGAAAAACAGTTTCGGGCTTTCTTGCTCTTGATGACCTTGACCGTTTTGAGGACTGGTCAGGTGTTTTTGTAAGATGCTCCCCAGTTGGGATTTGTCTGGTGTTTTTCCATGGTTGGCCTGGGGTGACAGTTTGGGGGAGGACCGCAGAGGTGAGGCGTCCTTCTTGGCGCACATGCCGTCAGCGTGACTTTTCACTACGATGTTGACCTTGACCACCGGGCTGAGGCGGCCTCTGTCAGGTGTCTCCACTGTGAAGTTACTCTCTGCCCCCTTTCGGTGCGGTGCCCTGTGGAAGGAAGTCAGGGTGTGCAGCCCATGCCTAAGCCCACATCCTGGGGAAGAGGGAGAAGCACAAACAGCACTTTTTCTTTTTGTGGTTAATCTTTTCCTTCTTTCCTCCCTCCCTCCTCCCCCCTCCCTTTTTCTTTTCTTTCTTTCTCTTCTCTCCTCTCTTTTCCTTCCTTCCTTCCTCCCTCCCTTTCTTTTCTTTTTCTTTCTTTCTTTTTCCTCCCTCCCTCCCCCTCTCCCTTTCTTTTCTTTCTTCCTCTCTCTCCTTCCTTCCTTCCTTCCTTCCTTCCTTCCTTCCTTCCTCCCTTCCTTCCTCTATACCCAGCATGGAGCCCAACATGGGGCTTAAACTCACGATCCTGAGATTAAGACCTGAGCTGAGATCACGAGTCAGATGCTCAGGGGCACCAGGGTGGATCAGTCGCTTGAGCATCTGACTCTCAGTGTGGCTCAGGTCATGATCTTGCGCTTCCTGGGATCAAGCCCCGCGTCTGAGCTGATGGCACAGGGCCTGCTTGGGATTCTCTCTCCTTCTCTCTCTTTCCCTCCCCCCCTTCTCTCTCTCTCTCTCTCTCTCTCTCTCAATCTCGAAATAAATAAATAAAAACATTTAATTTAAAAAGAGTTGGATGCTCAACCGACTGAGCCACCCAGATGCCACTTTTTGTGCTTAATCTTGACAGGATAATGTAGGGACACTGAAGAAACAAACTTTTTTTTATTAAAAAATTTTTTTTAAACATTTCTTTATTTTTGAGAGAGAGACAGAGATTGAGTGGGGAAGGGGCAGAGAGAGGGAGGCACAGAATCCGAAGCAGGCTCCAGGCTCTGAGCTGTCAGCACAGAGCCTTACGTGGGGCTTTAACTCATGAACAGCGAGATCATGACCTGAGCCAAAGTCAGACGCTTAACTGATTGAGCCACCCAGGTGCCCCGAAAAAACTTCTTAAGGTCATCCTCAATCCTGCTCCCTTCACTCAGCTGTTTTGTTTTTTTTTTTTAATTTAAAAAAAATGTTTATTTATTTTTGAGACAGAGAGAGAAACAGAGCACAAGCAGGGGAGGGGCAGAGAGAGATAGGGAGACACAGAATCGGAAGCAGGCTCCAGGCCCCGAGCTGTCAGCACAGAGGCCAACACGGGGCTCGAACCCACGAACTGTGAGATCATCACCTGAGCTGAAGTCTGGCACTTAACCAACTGAGCCGCCCAGGGGCCCCTCAGGTGTTTTATTTCTGTTCATTAAACTACACAAGTATTTCACTGAGCTGACTAAATGCCTTACTTTTGAGGTGTTTTCAGTTGTGCATAGCCCTGGGTGGGTCCTCTCCAGCCTGGTAGGAAGGCGCTGGCCCAAGGGTCCTCACTCAGGGGCAGTTCTGCCCCCAGGGGACATTTGGCGTTGTCTGCAGTTTTCTGTTTTTGTTTTTTCTTAAGTTTATTGCTTTATTTTGAAAGAGAGAGCGAGCCAGCACGAGCAGGGGAGGGACAGAGAGAGAATCCCAAGCAGGCTCCACCTGTCAGTGCAGAGATAGATGCAGGGCTCGAACTCACTAACTGTGAACCGAAATCCAGTCAGATGCTTAACTGGCCGAGCCACCCAGGCGCCCCTGGAGACAGTTTTGATTGTCACAAACTTCATATTAGGGTTGAGTGGAGGGGCACTACTGGCATCGGGTGGGTGGAGACCAGGGATGCTGGTCAGTGCCCTCCCGCGCCCAGGACGGCTCCGCCGCAGAGAACGACCCCGGAGGAGAAGCCCTGGCCCGGTCCTGGTACAGGTCTGGAGGCCGCTGGGCCCGGCCCGCTTGGCCCTGGGCCAGCTCCTGCACCCGCCGGGCCTGCCTGCTTGTAGGATGGCTGTGACGGCGGCTGTCCCCAGCTGCTCCGAGGACAGGGGCAAGGCGCAAGTGAAAAGGCACTGAGCTCAGCGCTCGACTCCTCCCCACTGTCCTGTCTGTCTGTCTGTCCGTGTCATCCTTTGATAAGTTGTGGATCCAATGTGTTCTTTCCTTAGACCGAATTCCCAGGGATGTGGTTACTGGGTCCCAGGGGATGTGTGTCTCCCTGACTCTCACTTTCCCTAAAGAGGAATCCAGAATTCAGTCTGTTCCTGCCCCTGCAGGGAGTGGATGCTTGTCTCTCCACGTGTCCGACGCGCCTGTGTCCTTCCAGCCACTTCCCGTCCCTGGCTCTCAGGCCTTCCTCTGCCACAGGGCAGGCCGGCTCCGAGGTGGCCCCCACCCGCTGCGGCCACTGCCCTGGGTCCACGGTTCAGTCAGCACCAGCTTCTCAGTCCCGGCCTCTCACTCGGCCCCAGGGCTGAATGTTGGCATTCAAAGCACGTTTCACACTGGGGAAGGTCACGGAGAAGATGTGCAGGTTGGTTGACCAATGAGCCGGACCCAGACACTTGGAGGCTTCTCGCCCCCCTCCCCTATCCCTGGCATGTACCTTCTGCCCATTTTTCCCACATTAGGAACCACCTCAAGGACACAACCTTGAGAGAGAGCAAGGTGTTGTTGAGCCCATCCATCTGTATCCGTGTTGAGGTCCCTTGTAGAAACCCTTAAGATTCTGGTGGGCGGGCGAAGAGAGTTACCCACCCCGCTGCCTCCCCAGACAAGCCTCATGAGGGAGTTTCCCTCCTTATTTAACCTGCTTCCTACCATCTGGAGCTGCCTGCCTCTTTCTTCGGTCCCTCCCTGCCCTCCGGGTCTGGGGGCCGTTTCAGATCTCACCCGGGCAGCTCCCCAGCTCCGGAGGTGGGGAGACAACAGCTAGAAGGCGGCCAGGAGACCAGAACAATGGGCCTTGGGACAGAGGCACCTGCAGGGACAACCCGGAGTTGGCCATCGACCCGTTTGGGATGGGGTGGGGGGGGGGGGCATGGCTCGTATATCAGATGTTTGTGGACTGTCATGTGAGTATGGGGACGCCCCGAAAATGCTGGCCGGTGTGACTGGCACGCCGCGCGGTGGCGGAAGAAGGAAGCGCGGTGGGCTGGGCCCCACCGCAGCTGCGCGCGCCGGCTCCTGAGTCACAAGGTTGGAAGGACAGCTGAGGTTAAAGAATGCGCAGCGACTGCCGGCTTAGGGGCTGGCAGACGAGGTGGGACGGCAGGATACTTAAGTTGGAGGCCTTAGCACGCCGTTTTGCGTCGCTGGGAGGGTGCAGGCAGCGTGTGGGGGACCCTGAACACCAAGGAAAGCAACGAGAGCCCCAGCCAGTGGGGCAGCTCCCCAATTCCGGAAATGTACATGATAAGCGGATATACTCCGGGGGCGCCTGGGTGGCTCAGTCTGTTAAGTTTCCGACTCGTGGTTTGGGGCCCAGGACACGGTCTCACGGTTTGAGTTCGAGGCCCCCGCCGGGCTCTGCGCGGACAGTGCGGAACCTGCTTGGGATTCTCTCTCTCACCCTCTCTCTGCCCCCTCCCCTGCTCTCTCACTCTCAAAAATAAATAAACATTACAAAAAAAAAAAAAAAAAAAAGGAGCGAATATACCCCCACTGGGCCTGTTTATAGGTATAGCTGCCAAGTGCCAGCAAAAGGCCAGGGAAAGTCTCCAGGCATGGGTGGTGCGCCTATGAGATCCAGGGGGCGATGGCATTTCTCTTACTGGGCAGGACGCAGAGAAAACGAGCAGCACCGCCAGCCCACTCCCTGCCCTCTGGTAGCACCTGGGTGATGCCCAGGGAACTCAGGTACTCACTCCCTTCTAGATTAGATTATTCTAGCCTGCAGGGAGGCTCGGCCAAATGAGGGGGACCTCCCTGGGCACGGGGCCCTGGAAACCTGTAGAAGAGCTACAGCAAATGCTTAGCGAGCTGGGAAGGAGACAGGACATTTATACCCCTCTCTCTGAAGGCCCTGATCGGGCCCCAGTCAGTCACCGCAGGAATGAAAGATAAAATTTTCCGGTCCCCTTCCGGAACCTACCATGGGACAGTGATACCCATGCTGAGCCTAGCTGTGGGCCAAGATAAAGTTTTTAAGTTTACTTACTTATTTTGAGGGAGGGAGAGAGAGGCAGAGAGAGAGAGAGAGAGAGAATCCCAAGCAGGCTCCGAGTTATTAGCACAGGACCTCGATCTCACGAACTGTGAGATCATGACCCGACCTGAGATCAAGAGTTGGATGCTTAACCCTCTGAGCCACCCAGGTGCGCTGTGGGACAAGACATTTATGACACTGGGCCAATCCATTGCTGATCTGGGGAAACTGACAAATCCCGAGAATGGGTAGAGGGTGTGGGAAAGACCCAAGACAGAGAGGGAGACCAAGAAGCCAAAAGACTATTCCAATTGATAGTAGAGGGTCCAATAAAGGTAACCTGGAGGCAAATATGGTTTGACCTCATTGCTGTCAGGACCCCACCTGGAAAGACGGGTCAGCAAAACCGTGCTGTGCCGGCTGGCCTGTGGAAAGCCTTCAACCGTGAACAACGGTTCGGATCTGCCCAGCCTGACCCTCCCATCCCTGATGCCCCTCGCTGCTCCAGCAGAGGCCTCGGGGATACAGGCCTAGTCAGGGTGGGTGCCTCCCACAGCCTGGCCACAGGATGCAGGCCAAGAGTACCTCGAGGTGAGGGTTGTGGGGGCACTTGGAGGCCCCATAGTGAGCTCATTCTTTACTGGTCGCCCAGAAACAAACAGAAGTTGACATCTCTGGTGGGTACTGGAGCTGGAGGTGCTCTAACACGTGGTGACCCTCAGGTGTTTCCAGCTCCTTCAGTGCCATCGATGGTTACAGAGGGCAAACAGTTACGGCCAGGAAGATCTCTTTGACCCTGCAGATTGAGAGTTCTCCCCCATGAGAATGTGAGGTTTTTATTTCTCCAGTACCAGAGAACATCCTGGGCACGGACAGCCTACAAGGTCAAAGTCTGCGAACCTCTAACAGCGAAGTCTGCCTCTGGGTTAGAGTTACCAAACCAGCACTGAGGGGAAATACCAACTGGGAACCAGTAGGCCAGCCACCCCCAGGAAAGAGTGATGCTGTGAAACGATCAGTTGCCTGACGGGCTGTCCAAGAACTTCACCAAGTTGGTATGGTGCCCCTTGCCCCCAGCGCTTTCTATTTCGATTCCTACTGGTCCAGTACGGCTGGTAGAAAAAAAACAGATGCTCACGGCAGACGGTTGAGAATTGAACAGGGCGTTGTCCCCCGACATTGCCACCATCTTAGACAGCTCGGCCATGGTCCCGGTTGTGTATCATGCCGCTCCAGACTCACCAAATGCCTTTCCCAGTGTACCTCTGGCCACTAGACGTGAAGTCAATTTGCCTTCACGTGGGAGGGACAACAGCGGACCTTGCAGCTGCTTCCCAGGGCTGTCTGCCAGCCCCGCCACCTGTCACAGGATGGTGGCCCAAGACTTGTCCCCGATCTCGCTCCTCACATCAGAAAACGGGCCCGTTACACTGATGACATGATGTTGACATGTAAAGACCTGCCTCTGCTGCAGAGCCCTCTACAGACTTCCCTGGAACCATCCGTGAGTGGGAGGATGGGTGGTGAACCTACAGGAAACTCGAGGCCCAGGCACCGCCACGAAGTTTTTGGGAGTCACTTGGTTGGGTAAGATGCACATTGTCCCAGAAGCTGTTATTGACATGTTGTGAGCTGGTCCTAAGGTGCGAGTTCCTAAGGTGAAAGAGGGGCAGGCCTTTGGAGGGGTTAGGAGGACCTTTATTCCCTCTCTGGCGTCATTTTCCTCCGTCCCTTATACTGCTTGGTAAAGAGAGGGCCCATGTGGGACTGGGGATCGGGGCAAAAGCGGCCTTGGAGAAGGCAAAGCTACTCATGAAGCCAATGAAGGCTCTGGGCAGCTCCCAAGCAAGGCTACTGTCTGAGTTAGATGTGCCTGTGACTCCACAGAGTCTGGGTTGGGCGCTGTGCCAGAGACGACAGAAGGAGAGAATGCCCTAGGACTTTGGTCTCGGCCGTGGAAGGGGCGGAAATCCGATATGCCCCAAAGAGCAACAGCTCCCAGGTGTATACACTGTGCTCCTTCGCGTTGAGCCTCTCACGAAGGGACAGCGTGTCGTGGGAGGAACTTCCCTGCCTGTCCAGGGGCAGGTTGAGAATAGGGCCCACGGACTCACCTCTGTCCTGGCTCAAACTCCCACTTTGACTAAGGGAAGCCGACTGACAGTGCTGGAGCACCCTATCTACCAGCCCACCAGAAAGAGGGTGCCTCTAGGCCCTGTAGAGGACCTAGACCTTCCAAGTGCCCCCACCCCTGGTCCCGTGGTGGCCCCAAGGCCCGTAAGGAGAGTGGCACATTTCTGCTCATGCCTGGTATACAGATGGGTCTAGTCTAGTCGGGGCAACCTACCCACGGGAGCTGCAGCCACTATTCAGCTCAACACTGACACCATCTGGGTGGAAACGGGAACAAACCACAGCAGCCAGTGGGCTGACCTCGGAGCCGTTTGGCTGGTGATCACACAGGAGCCCAGGCCGTTAACCCTTCTGCGCTGATAGTTGGGCTCTTTTATTTATTTCTCATTTTTTTTAATGTTTATTTATTTATCTTGAGAGAGAGGGAGAGCACGAGCGAGGGAATCCCAAGCAGGCTCCACGCTGTCAGCACAAAGCGCGACGCGGGGCTCGAACTCACAAACCGTGAGATCATGACCGAAGCCAAAATCAAGAGTCGGATCTTAACCGACGGAGCCACCCGGGTGCCCTGATAGTTGGGGCTGTTTTAAAAGGATGAACCCTGTGGCTTGGGCAACAGAAAGCTAAGAGGTGGATGATCATGAGTAAGCCTTTGCGGGGCCAGGGTGTGTGGAAAGACGTTTGGGTTCACCTGCGGGAGCCTGAGGCACCCTCACTGTCTCCCACATCCGGGCTTGTAAGGCGCTGAATCCCCCCTGGCATTCAAGGAAGCTGATGCCCTAGCCCAGGTATGAGCCCTGGCAACCGACCCTTCGGTAGATAAAGCAGATTGGCTGCAGGGGAAGAGTGGCCACGGCGGCACTTGGGTGGGATGCTGTATTGCCAAGGATACCAGATTGCTCCTGAGAACCAGTGACTTGGTTAATGCAGTAATATCATAAAATTTTTTAAGTGTTTATTTATTTTTGAGACAGAGAGAGACAGAGCATGAGCGGAGGAGGGGTAGAGAGAGAGAGAGGGAGACACAGAATCCGAGGCAGGCTCCAGGCTCTGAGCTGTCAGCATGGAGCCTGATGCGGGGCTCCAACTCACGAGCTGTGAGATCCTGACCTGAGCCGAAGTCGAATACCCCACCGAGGCGTTGAGCCACCCGGGCGCCCCTAATGCAGTAATATCATGCCCTGTGTGTTCTAAACAATGCCCAAGGCAACTGACAAAAAAGTCTGGGGCCATCCATCGGAGTTCTCAACCGGTAAGGGACAGGCAAGTTGATTATATTGGCCCTTTCCCTCTGAGGGAGGGTTCTAACTATGGCTTGGGTTGTGTGGTCATGGTGTCTGCTCTGACCCAAGCTTTCCCTTGTCACCACGCAAACCAGGCCGCCACCATTAGGGGATTAGAGAACACTGAGTACGATGTGTGGATACCCTCACCAAACAGACAAGTGGCTGGGGTCGCATTTTAAGAGTCATGATGTGTGAGACTGAGCAAAAGAACATTACAGCGGATGGAGGTTCCGCCTCCTGTGTAACCCACAAGCAGCAGGATTGGTAAAAGGAAGAATGAAATATTAAAGCAGCAGATGAAATTACCAACAGGTCAAACCACCTTGGCCAGGTGGCCAAAGTACCATCCCAGGCTTAATGGATTGGAATGAACAACCAATTGCCCCATATGCCAGACTGGGGACCCCAGTCAAAGCACCCAATATCGTAAAGGTGTGGGAGTCTCAGGGGAGAGCTATCGCCCTGACTCTCCCTGTACATCAACGTGCTGGGCTGAGGAGGACACCGAGTCTCATCACGCCCGGGGAGAGGCATTTATCTACGAGATGTGTGATGGGACATCCAGCCAGGGTTGGAGAGTTATTTCACACCCTGGGTCGGGGGGAGCTGCCCAGTCCCCACTGGGAAAGGGGAGAAGACGGGGACCCTGGTCTAGCACATCCTGCCCCCCGTCCATCTCCCCACGCCTGACAGTGCTGCCTCCCCTGGCCAACCAGCATGGTGTGCACAACCTGATCAAGTTCCTGAAGCCACAGTCACATATTTAAAAAAATTTTTTTTTTTTTTATTTTGAGAGAGAGGGAGTGAGAGCAAGCTGGGGAGGGGCAGAGAGAGAAAGAGAGGGAGAGAGGGAGAATCCCAAGCAGGCTCCGCGCTGTCAGCCCGATGCGGGGGCTCGATCCCACAAACCCATGAGATCAGGACCGCAGCCGAAATCAACAGTTGGGACGCTTAACGGCGCCCAGGCGCCCCCTAGCTGCAGTCACATTAACGAGAAGGGTTCCCCATGCGAGTTTCTACGAAATATCTGTCTTCTTGACCTTAGACTTCTACTGCCCCCGTGGTGTCCGCTCACGGGATAGGCACGTGATGGAAATACCTTTCTACAGAGGGCCCACTTGTGTGCCTGGCAAAGGAATACAGTCCAAACGGTTGGGGATGCAGGCGGCTGCCCTTTAGCTTGTCAGGATTGTCGTGGTGTACCCAGCCCGTGATGTACCCCCCCCCCCACTACTCCAGGGAGGGGATTGGAAGGCATTAGAGCAGTACATTAAGGGAGCACAAACGAGGACACGTGCTCACAATTCAGCGGATATTACCAGCACCGATCCAGAAACCTGACCGGTTACTGACACTGTCAATAACACCAGGCACAGGCGTTCTTCTGTCAAGTCAGTCAGACAGGCAGCCCATCAAACCGCCGACCGGAAGGGTCCCCAAAACACCACTCTCAGAGCCATTAGGTGGTTTCGCTCAGATGTGGGATGGCCCCGTGTGGCTTCAATGTGGCTTACCCTGGGTTAGAGACAGTGGAGCACTCGTGGGCTCGGGAACAGAAAAACACCACTCTAAACAGAATCAAACCAAGTGTACCAGGGACCTGGGATGGAGTCGTTCTGTCACTCTGAAGGATCGCGGCTGGCTTGGCACTGTTATGCCACCCAGGTATCGACCGGGTAATTCCAGATGGGGCCCACGGGGTGTGCGGCACAGATCTTTGGCTCGGCTTCCTCCTGGGTGGTGGGGCCGCTACCCCCTGGGTTTTCCCCAAACTCTGACTCACAGCAACCAAAGTTATCAATCTCTCTCTCTGTAAGGCCAGAAGGGCACGTTGTTTTCCACTGGTATGACCCCTCGGCTGCCATGTTTGTTCCCTCCACTGGCCTGAAGGAAGTTCTAGCAGGCATAGAAGCCCTTAGTAAGTTTACCCGACAAAGCCTGTCCTATTGAACACTGAAATGTCTCTAATGAGAAAATCTGTCCTCCAGATTAGAATGGCCTTGGGTATTATGACTGCCTTGCAAAGAGGCACCTGTGCCATTATCCGAGCAGAATGTTGTGTGTTCGTACCTGATGAGTCTATCAATGTATCATCTTTGTTAAAGCAGATGAAGACACACAAGTGAATCCCCTGAATGATCCCACCCCCATCCTAAGGGACTTAATAAATCTGTGGTTTGGGGAAGTGTAGGACTGTAAGAGCTGGTCAGGAGGGGTGGAGGGTTAGGGGAGGTCACCAAGAGGATGTGATTGCCAGTTGACCCTTGAGGTGGAACCAGGCAATCAGAGGCTCCTAACCCCCTCCCCTGTCCTTGGAATGTATGTTCTGCTCACCATTCCCACAGTGAGAGCTATTTTCAAGGATCTGCCTTGAGAGAGTAAGGTGTTGTTGAGCCTTTCCGGACACTGTATGTGACTGAACCCAGTTAAGACCCCTATATGAACTTTTAAGATTCGGGGGGGGGGGGCGGTAAGGAGATCTACTTGTCTTTCAGCCAGTGAAGACTAGCCTCCTATGTAAATCCCCTCCTTATTAAGGGACTACCATCTCCCTGGGCGCCTGGGTGGCTCAGTTAGTTGTGGCTGACTTTGTCTCGGGTCATGACCTCACAGCTCATGGGTTCGAGCCCCGCACCAGGCTCTGTGCTGACAGTGTGGAGCCTGCTTGGGACTCCCTCCCTCCCTCCCTCCCTCCCTCTCTCCTTCCCTCCCTCTCTCCCTCTTCTGCATGTTCATGGGCAGGAATTCTCTCTGCCTCTCAAAAAACAAAAACAACTTAAAACAAAACAACAACAAAAACCCTGCCCTCTACCAATCTAGAGTAGTTGACTTCTTTCTCCTTGCCCTCTGAGTGTGGGGTCCAGTTTCAAATTTCACCCAGGGAGGGGCGCCTGGGTGGCGCAGTCGGTTAAGCGTCCGACTTCAGCCAGGTCACGATCTCGCAGTCCGGGAGTTCGAGCCCCGCATCAGGCTCTGGGCTGATGGCTCAGAGCCTGGAGCCTGTTTCCGATTCTGTGTCTCCCTCTCTCTCTGCCCCTCCCCCATTCATGCTCTGTTTCTCTCTGTCCCAAAAATAAATAAACGTTGAAAAAAAAAATTAAAAAAAAAAAAAATTTCACCCAGGGAACTCTCCAGGTTTTGAACCCACATTCCTCCTAAGTACTAGGAAACTGGGGTATTTCTAGGGGAGCCCATGGTTACTTCCCTCCTGTATCTCATTATTGGGTCGTCTTTTCCAAGATGTTTGTTTCTTATGGGCATCGCCATTCAAATGTTGCATACTTTTCACACGTCACTAAATACTCTTTATTTTTTTCCCCTCCCTTCAATCATTTATGCATACAAAAACCAGACAGTGGGCCAACCCGTGATATTGCAGAAAACTGAAAAATATGTTAGAGTAGATAATACCTTGTTCCCTAATTTTTCGTATTTTCCCCCCAGAGGGGTGTAAAAGCATGGTACCGTATTAAATACTTTATATCTCATTAAAAAAAAAAACTAATTGTGTCTGGGAATGATGGAGTAGGCAGTTAGTTAGACCTGAGCTGGGGGCAAGGGCTGTGAAACATAGGTCACACATTAGAAGCCTGGGGGCACAACATTTCGACTTTGTGGCTTTCAACATCTTGGCCTTGTGGCTTCCACCAAGGTTGGCCAACCAAGAACCACAGGTGCAGAACCTGCGGTCTCCTCTCCAACCTCTACCGCAGGTGATTGCCTATGTTCATTCTAATATATTTACATTGCGGTTTCGACCCCCACCCGCTACCCTTCTGGGGGGAAGGTGGCCATGACACTTCCGGCAAGAAATTTGTAGGGCCCCAAACTTCCCCTCCCAATAAATAGGAGGAGTCCCTAAGATGATTGGAAACCACCCTCGCTAGGACCCACAAACAGAAAAAGAAAAGACACCCCTAGCCTCTCGGCAGTTGCCATCTCTGGGCGTGCCCGCTCTCCTACCTTGAAAGTGTACGGTTCTTAAAAAGCTGCTTTGTGCTTGCTGCCTTTCTTCTAGCTGTCTTTATTCAAGCGCGGATCCTCAGCTTATTCTTTCGTGGGGAATCCAAGAACCGAGACCTCCATTCACACAATGCAGAATCTCCCACCGGTAACATGAACAACTCCTCAAGTTACACACGATTTCATGGTTCACGGTGGTCCGTACTTTTTGTTATTTAAACTAATAGCTGCATAACCCATGGACGTTTCCTTTGGGATGACTTCCTAGAACTACAATTACAGTTTTTCAAATCTCTTCCTTAAATGTCCAAACGTGTCCCTGGAGAAGCCGATACCGCAAGGAATTCTGGGGAGCGTAGTTCTGGTTTGGGGCAGGCAAGACCTCGGCGCTGAGTAGAAACACTTCTGGAGGAAGTCGCTGGGCGTGAGAAGGAGACGAGACGATCTTCCGCAAACGTCGCTCATGTGCGCCTGCGCGGTGCACGGGGGCGTGACTTCATGTTCCCACGCGATTGGTCAGCCGTCTTCCAGGCACGCGCAGACAGCCCCCTCCCCAGCCCCGCCTTTCGCACGGTCCTCTGGGAGTTGTAGTTCAGACTCCTGCCCTAACACGGCCGCGGGTCGTCGGCTCGGACATCTGAGGCCGTCCTGGCCTTCGGCTCTGGGCTCGGAGGATGGATCCAGGACCCGGGACCGACACGGCGCCGCTGGCTGGCCTGGTCTGGTCGTCGGCTTCGGCGCCTCCGCCACGGGGATTCAGTGCGGTGAGCGACGTCGGGGGCCGGGGATCAAGTGGGGGCACGGGATCAAGTGGGGGCACAGGCGGCCGCGTCGGGGTAGGATCCTGGCTCTGACTCCCGTCCACATCGTAGATCTCCTGCACCGTGGAAGGGACGCCCGCCAACTTCGGCAAGAGCTTCGCGCAGAAGTCTGGCTACTTTCTGTGCTTCAATTCTTTGGGCAGCCTAGAGGTAAGGGGTGCCCACCTTCGGAATCCCCGGGGTCAGCCCACTCCCCCGTCCATTTGCGGGGCCCTCCGCCAGGGGCGCTGTTCCTGCCGCAGCATGACTGTCGCTGTGTCCTCCCCTTCCTCCCTCTCAGAATCCGCAGGAGAATGTGGTGACCGATATCCAGGTCCTGGTGGACAAGAGCCCCCTCCCACCGGGCTTTTCCCCGGTCTGCGACCCCCTGGACTCCAGTGAGGCCCGCGTCCGAGACTGGGGGCGGGGTGGGGGGCCGCGTTCGGGTCCCTGTGGGCAGGACCAGGGAGGGGCGGAGGGACGACAGGCACTTGTTTTCCGAGCCTCGACTGCCCACTCGATGCACTGGGTAATGACAGCCGGCTGAGGCGTCGAGCTCTGCTCCAGGGCGGGGCCACATGCCCTGCCCTGCGTAAAAATGTGCCATTGGCACAGCCTTTGTCCCAGAGTAAGAGTCATGACTTGTTTTATTACTGTTCCTGCTATATCTTCTTAACTGGTAGCCAAGTAGGACCCTCGCCATTTCCACGCCTTTTCATTTCCAGGCTTTTGCACACAGTTTCCTCTGCCTGGAGCACCTGTCTTCGACTCTTGGGGCTAGTTAATGCTTGATTCTCCCTCAGGTCTCTGTTTAGTCCCCGCCCCTTCTGACTCCTATAGCCCTGGTGCTGCCCTTCCAGCCCTGACCACCCTGCTTTCCAGCCACCCGGCTCTCCCTGCCTCTCACTGTGTCTTGTCATGTGTATTTGTTTTTTTGTTTTTTTTTTTTTTTATCTTTTATTTTTGAGAGAGACAGGCAGAAAACTAGCAGGGGAGGGGCAGAGAGAAAGGAAGACACAGAATCTGAAGCCGGCTCCAGGCTCCATAGCTGTCAGCACAGAGCCCCACACGGGGCTCGAACTCACAAACCACGAGATCATGACCTGAGCCGAAGTCGGACGCTTAACCGACTGAGCCACCCAAGCATTCCTTGTCATGTGTATTTGACTCTCAGGGTATATCTATTGATATTAGAGTCAGCAAGCATTTTACGTACAGGTCCAGATAGTAAATATTTTAGGCTTTGCAGGCCAGATAGTGTCTGTTGCCTTTTCCCTCCATAATCCTTTAAAAATGTGAAAAACATTCTTAGCTGTACAAAAGCAGATCTTGGCGTCTTTTGGCTCACGGACCAGAGTTTGCTGACCCCTGGATTAGAGGACTAAGGAAAAGTGAGGTTGGCAGGGCCAGGATGGGCACTCGGTTCCATCCGATCCCACAGCTACCCACCCTTGCCATAGGTGTGCACAGTCACCCCATGAATGCTTCTCCATGTCACCAAAGATAAGCCTGCCCCAATGGCCCCTAAAGGCTACATGGAGTCCCCTCCTATGGCTATACCATTCATGACTCAACCACTGACCTAAAGCTATCCAGGTAGCTGCCTTAAATAGCACCCTGGCAGGCGTCATCCTGGAGCCATCTTTGGGTCCCTTCTCTGCTTCTTTCCTCTTCTCACTCCCTTGCCCCCCACCCCCACTCCCAGAGGCCTCTGTGTCCAAGAAGAAACGCATGTGTATGAAGCTGGTGCCCCTGGGGGCTGCAGACACAGCTGTGTTTGATGTCCGGCTGAGTGGGAAGACCAAGACAGTGCCTGGATACCTGCGAGTAGGGTAGGGCCCCCCCTTACCCTCCCCCCACCTCTGGCCTCCTCCCTTGCCCTCCAAGTCCCATATCTGCCCTGCTGACCCTCAGGGAGTCTCCTGAGGTCTCCTGTGCTGCCTTTTTTTTTTTTTTTTTTTTCAACGTTTATTTGTTTTTGGGACAGAGAGAGACAGAGCATGAACGGGGGAGGGGCAGAGAGAGAGGGAGACACAGAATCGGAAACAGGCTCCAGGCTCTGAGCCATCAGCCCAGAGCCCGACGCGGGGCTCGAACTCCCGGACCGCGAGATCGTGACCTGGCTGAAGTCGGACGCTTAACCGACTGCGCCACCCAGGCGCCCCTGTGCTGCCTTTTTGAAAAAAAAAAATTTTAAGTTTGTTTCGAGAGAGAGAGAGAGTGCACGAGGGGGTGAGGGAGGGGCAGAGAGCGAAGGAGAGAATCCCAAGCAGTCCCCACAAACCGACCTGGGGCTCCAACCCCACATGAACTGTTGAGATCATGACCTGAGCTGAAACCAGCAGCTGGATGCTTAACCGACTGAGCCACCCAGGCACCCCCTCAATTTCTGCACGGTAAAACAGGGGTAATTGTATCAATCTTGTAGGGTTCTTGTGAAGAGTGAGTTGATGGGTCTGAGACGCACACTGTGGTGATCTGACCCAGCAATATTAACTAGGATGTTGCTCAGGGTGCGGGCTGCGATGCTGAAAGGAAAATCCCCCAAAGGGCTGGGGTCACCCCATCAGGCTAGGACCCCTCCCTATTTCTCTCTCCTTCTAGGGACATGGGAGGCTTTGCCATTTGGTGCAAGAAGGCCAAGGCCCCCAGGCCGGTGCCCAAGCCCCGAGCTCTCAGCCGGGACATGCGGGGCCTCTCCCTGGACCCACCTGCCCAGCCCAGGTGAGTCCTCAGGCTTGGGAAGGGGGCGGCCATGGGGGGAGTTAGGCCTGACCTGTGCTGTCCTGCCTCCACCAGCAAGGGCGGCTTTCCAGAGCGGACCCTGTCCCGGGTTGGCTCTCGGGCATCTACTCTGCGGAGGAGCGACTCCATCTATGAGGCCTCCAACCTCTATGGCATCTCAGGTGAGCGCAGAGCAAAAAACTGAGGCACGGGAGTGGGGGGTGGGGGGGGGAGGGCAAGACTTACCCAAGGTTGAATAGCCAGGAAGGGGTGGAACCAGGGTTGGAACCAGGCCTGGGCCTCCCCCATTTTGTAGAGATTGGGGGGTGGGGATGGCGTGAGCCTCTCTGCTTAGGGTGGGCGGCAGGCAGGCGTCAAGTCTCCTGTGCCTCAGCCTCTGTCCTCACTCGCTCTCCTCAGCCATGGATGGTGTTCCCTTCACACTGCACCCGCGATTTGAGGGCAAGAGCTGTGGCCCCCTGGTGAGTCTACGCTGGGCGCTGGGGGCGCCTGGGTCTGCCCCTGTCAGTGGCAGGGAGGGTCATCCGTGCCTCCAGTGCCCCAGCCCCGAGGTCCATGTTCCTGGGTTGGAGGAAGCTGGAGGGTCTCAGGCTCGGAATGGGGCATCAGGAGGGACAACTGGATGCTGGTGGCCCCAGGCAGTGGCAGGAAGGGTGAGGGGATGTTCAGGCCAATACTGAGGGAGACCCTCCTTGAGGTTCAAGGAATGGGGGTTCCAGGTTGGGGTCCCCGCCCGGGAATGATCTGCCTCTGCCCGCCAGGCCTTCTCTGCCTTTGCCGATCTGACCATCAAGTCACTGGCGGATATTGAGGAGGAGGTGGGTGCAGGGCCCAGGGTGGCATGCTGGGGTGGGGGTGGGGGTTGGGGTTCTCCCCTCCCTTCCCGTCGCCCCAGGCTCCCCCAGCCACACCCCGTCTCCCAAATGCTGGAGATCGCCCCTAGTCGTTTCCACCCCCTCACTCACTCTGTGCTCTCCTCGCTCCGCCTCCCCAGTATAACTACGGCTTTGTGGTGGAGAAGACTGCGGCTGCGCGCCTGCCCCCCAGCGTCTCGTAGCCCTTCGTCAGCCCCAGGGAAGAGTCCCCCCTGCCGGACACCCGGGACTGGCAGCCACCCCGCCCCACAGCATCTTGGGAATCTTGGTGGCGCAGGGCATTTTAGACCCTCAGCTACGCAGCGGAGGGACAGCCCTGGAGAAGGGAGCAGGACCGGTCCGCTCGGTGATGGGGTCTCTCGCCCCTGGGCCCTGCAGGGCAGGGGTGGGGGCTGGACGGAAACCAGTGCCTTCAAGTCATTTGTGTCAAAACTCTGGTGCCTGGAGGCCACGCGGGCGTCCTCCTGGCAATAAACACCTACCTGCGCTCGCCGTCTGGAGTCCCGATCCCGGCCGCCGGTCCTCTGTGGTTCAAGGTGTTCACCACGCACGCGCGGCACGAGCCAGGGGGCGGAGGTGCCCCCAGTGCAGGACATCTAAGGCGGCGCTGCCACCACTCGCCTTCTACAGAGGGGGAATCAGGCTCCGCGAGTGCCTGAGCCGGGGACGTAGGTCACAGAGAAGACCTGGTCCGCCCTTCCAGCATTGCGCAAAACGCGAATAATCGTTTCAGTCACATTTATATTGCGGGGACCTCAGCCCCAACACCTGATGCGCAGCGTCTCTTTCAGTCTTCCGGCACCCCTGTGGGAAGCCCCGGTTTTGTCTCGTTTTACGGAGCGGGAAACTGAGGCAGGGGCCGCTAAGGTCACAGCTGGGATCTGAACCCAGGGCCTGCTGTCTGAACTTTCGAGCTTCTCTACGTGTCTCTTTTCCTCTGCCGGGTGACGGGTACGTTCCGTCCATTCTCATTATTGGCAGTAGTTAGGTCCCTTAATGTCACAGCGAAAACTGAGTTAGGGAGTACCGGATTCCAAGGGGGGTTCCTACCAGCCTTTGGTCACATTTTTGTCAAGCAATCGGTACCGGGCCTTGTTTTGTGTGTGTTTCAAGACCCCGTGTTTAATACATACTGCTGATAAGTTAATGTTGAACTTCCGGCCGATAGCGCTGTTAACTTATGCCTGAACAAAGTTCATCTAACCCACACATTTTCTCCAGGAGGCACATCCCTGCCTTCTTGCGTGTGGGGACATTAGGTAGCACGAAGCACTACACGTGGGGACATTTTAATTTTTTTTTTTTTAATTTTTTTTTTTTTTTCAGCGTTTATTTATTTTTGGGACAGAGAGAGACAGAGCACTAATGGGGGAGGGGCAGAGAGAGAGGGAGACACAGAACCGGAAACAGGCTCCAGGCTCTGAGCCATCAGCCCAGAGCCTAACGCGGGGCTCGAACTCACGGACCGCGAGATCGTGACCTGGCTGAAGTCGGACGCTTAACCGACTGCGCCACCCAGGCGCCCCATATTTTTAAGTTTATTTATTTTGAGGGAGGCAGGGAAAGGCAGAGACAGAGGGGGAGAGAGAATCCCAAGCTGCCTCTGCCCTGACAGCGCAGAGCCAAGTGCAGGGCTTTAACCCCCCCAACCATGAGGTCGTGACCTGAGCCAAGTCCGAGGCCCCCCCCCCCCCCCCATCAGGCGCCTTGGGGGCTTTCTTAAACAACAAAGTTGCCAATGAAAAAGCACAACGATGTGAAAAACCTGCCACTAGGTAGACCTTTACAAAAAGGCCACCTGTTTACGGTCTGAGGGGTGAAACAAGACGCCAGAGTGTCACCACGTTCCGCCTCAGCTGGGAATGGGTCCCCCAATGCTTCAAACTACCCCCCCCCCCCCCCCCCCCGCCGCCAACCTGCTCTGTGCGTGTCCTTGAATGGCGGCAAAGTGCGCAAGTATTGGCTGGGGGGTGGGGTACAAGTGAATTTCAGCCAGTAGAACTCACAAATACGGAATCCGTGAAGAATAGGCTGGACCCATTTGTTAAACGAATAGCCCCAGACTAACACCATTTTTCTCCCACATCTGTGCTCCTTCCTTTAATGCTCTGTCTTCCCTTTTTTTTTTTTTTTTTAATTTTTTTTTTTTTTCAACGTTTATTTATTTTTGGGACAGAGAGAGACAGAGCATGAACAGGGGAGGGGCAGAGAGAGAGAGGGAGACACAGAATCGGAAACAGGCTCCAGGCTCTGAGCCATCAGCCCAGAGCCCGACGCGGGGCTCGAACTCCTGGACCGCGAGATCATGACCTGGCTGAAGTCGGACGCTTAACCGACTGCGCCACCCAGGCGCCCCAATGCTCTGTCTTCCCTAGGTCCCCACAGCTCCTGGGTGGCCCAGGTCCTGCTGCGGTCAGGAACATCCCCAGATCTCTGTGGCTTCGAAAGGCTAAGGCTTAGTTTTCATTCATCCCACGGGCCCATGGCAGAGCAGCCCCAGACTCGGCTGGTCACAGTCCCTGAAATCTGCCTGAAGGGGCTGCCACCATCCCCTGGCGACAGTGGGGGACGGACTCCAAAAGCTCTTGCACCATCAAATGCCCGGGCCTGGAAGTGCCTTTGTCAAAGTTCTGCTCACAGGTCATCGGTCAGAACGCGCCCCACTGGGCCCCCAGAAGGGTTGTGCCACCCACTTTTTTTTTTAAATAACTTTTTTTTTAATGTTTATTTTTGAGACAGAGAGAGAGAGACCGAGTGTGAGTCGGGAGGGGCAGAGAGACAGGGAGACACAGATTCGGAAGCAGGCTCCAGGCTCTGAGCTGTCAACACAGAGCCCGACGCCGGGTTTGAACCCACGAACCACAAGATCATGATCTGAGCTGAAGCCGGAGGCTTAACCGACCGAGCCACCCAGGCGCCCCTGTACCACCCACTTGTACCCCCTGTCCTGGGGGTCTGAGGGGAGAGACAGCAAGCTGTCCCGGAGAGGTGGGCGAGGGGAAACCGTAAAATGTGCCCCCTCCCCCATACACTTCAGCTGCCTTGGGAAAACTAGGCCTTTGGTCGAAGACATCTCCCCACCTCTCCCCTCTCTGGGCACAGACAGCACCTGCCAGGTCCCGCCCAGGCTGCTGTGGCGCCGGCCGTGGAATCTGATCTGCCCGGGAAGTAAAGGCTGTTTGTTCTCCCTGGTCGCCTTCTTGGCCACCCTGAAACCAGCTTCAGATCACTTTCCAGGGCATCCGCGGGTGACCAGGGGCCCCCCAGATGAGCTGTCCTGGCCTAGGAACCACCTGGGCTTGCTGTCATCGCTAGGCCAATGACCCTGCAAAATCCCAACCCTCTGGGCCCCACAGGGCCTCAGGACAGCCTGGGGAAGGTCCAGGAGAATCGCCATGGAGCCCACCCACCCACTCCTGACTTGGGCCCCATCGATCCTGACTGCTATGGCTGAGCTCACATCTTGGGCTACAGAGGAGGGAGCCAAAGCTTTATCCTTCCTGCCCAGGCACTGAGACTGAGGCGTCACAGGGCAAGATGAGGTCCCAGCTGCACTGCTCACTAGCTGGTGACCCTGAGCTGTGGCTTAACCTCTCTATACCTCAGTTTCTCCATCTTTCCAATGGGAATCTCAATGGTCCTTACCTCTCAAAGGTCCTTACCTTACCTGACCCAGGGATCGAACCCGTGAACCGGGAGATCATGACCTGAGCTGAAATTTCATTGCTAGAGTTCATGGTATGGATGTACCAGTCTGGTCACCTGTTGATGAACACGTGGGTTGTCTCTCATTCGTGGCCACTGAGCAAAACTACTCCGAGCACTGTTGTACGCGTCTTTTGAGGAACGCACTCATTCCCGTTGTGCAAATGCCCTGAGTGGAGATTGTGGGTGGTAGGCGAGGCCTGGGTTCATCTTCAGCAGATACAGCCAAGCAGATGTCCGAGGCTCTTTGGACCAACGCACCCCCTCGCTCACAAGGAATGAGAGTTCCAGTGACTCCGTGTCTTCACCAACACTTGGCACTGTCCGACTTCGGCTCAGGTCATGATCTCATGGTGCGTGGGTTCGAGCCCCGCGTCGGGCTCTGTGCTGACAGCTCGGAGCCTGGAGCCCACTTCAGATTCTGTGTCTCCCTCTCTCTCTCTGCCCCTCCCCCACTTGCACTCACTCTCTCTCAAAAATAAAGAAATAAACATTAAAAAATAATATGCTCATAAATTGTTTTTTTGTGTGTGGGGAGGCGGGATACACCCCTTGTTGTGCTAAGCCATTTCCTTCAAGGTGGCCTCTGGCCTTCCATTCTTTTTTTTTTTTTTTTTTTTTTTTTCGACGTTTATTTATTTTTGGGACAGAGAGAGACAGAGCATGAACGGGGGAGGGGCAGAGAGAGAGGGAGACACAGAATCGGAAACAGGCTCCAGGCTCTGAGCCATCAGCCCAGAGCCCGACGCGGGGCTGGAACTCACGGACCGCGAGATCGTGACCTGGCTGAAGTCGGACGCTTAACCGACTGCGCCACCCAGGCGCCCCTGGCCTTCCATTCTAAATGTCACCAGCACAGAGGACGCCAGCTGCATTCTGCCACCTTCAGCAGATTGCGTGTGCAGAAGAAGTGAAGGAGGGAGACCGGTTGCTGCCTCAAGGGGACAACAGTCATGCCTGTGTGAGTCAGGCATGGTGTTTGGCACATGGTGGGCATCTAAACATCAATAGTTCTTCTCATCCAGAGATAGTGTGGTTACGTGCTTTCGGTATCCCTCTCCCGCCCCACTCATGCCTACTGTTGCAAAAATGCAACACAGCTCAAGCAGATGCTATCTGTGCTCCCCCTCCCATCCATCCCATCCATGTTCCTCTCCACATGATGAATGTCATTCGCAGCAATTATCCGCAACCTTGCCTGGGGTTTGTGTGGCCACAGGTGTCCAGCTGGTGTGTAGGGAAGACCAGAAGTATGAGGGGTTAATCTCTCTCTAAGCAATGCCTGATGGTGGTCAGAGGATAAGCACCCCAGCCCTGATCCCTTGTGTTGGGACCACTCTGCTGGGTGTGCTCTATGCTGTCTGCCAGAGTTCCCCAGCAGGAGGGAACCCTGGTTGCCCCCCACCCCCCCAACCCTGGGCACTGTGTCCTCACTGGTGCCCCTGAAGGGCTCTGGGACTTCCTGGCGTAACCTCCCACATAAGCAAACCACATCCCCCAAATCATCTCAAGGTGTGATTCTGAGGATCCCAATCCAAGGCTACGTCTTTGAGAGACGTTGTCCACACGCTAAGTCCCACCGGGATGCCAACCACTGCTTTTGTTTGCGTGGCCTGTGAAATGAATGGAGACATCGATACCCTTTCTGATTTGGTCCTCACAGCTGTTTGGTAGAGAAGGTTACCTGATTTTATAAAAAAAAAAAAAAAAAAAAAATTGTGTTAATGCTTATTTGATTTTGAGAGAGAGAGAGAGAGAGAGAGAGAGAGAGAGAAACAGAGCACGAGCGGGGGAAAGGCAGAGAGAGAGAGGGAGACACAGAATCCGGAGCAGGCTCCAGGCTCCGAGCTGTCAGCACAGAGCCCAACGCGGGGCTCGAACCCACAAACCGCGACATCATGACCCGAGCCGAAGTTGGCTGCTTAATTGACGGAACCACTCAGGCGCCCCCAAGGTTACCTGATTTTATAAAGTAGGAAACTGAGGTTGCAGGCTGCATGACTGTTCGCTGGGCCAGATCTGTCCCAGTTCCTGGAGCACCAAACCCTTATCGGGTACCCAGGACACAGAGCAACCTGAGCATCTGGTTCCAGCCCCGGGACAACCTGATTCCGGCTGAGATACGAGGACGCTTGGCACCCCTTCCAGGGCACGGCTGGCAAGGGGGGCACATTTCGGCCGGGCTATGGGCATTGTTCCCAGCCGGCCTTCTGAGCCGGAACCTTGCATAGCTTCCCAAGAGGATGAGCAGGGGTCAGACTGAGATGAGGCTCGTGAGCTCATGGGGTGCAACATTCAAGGAGCTCGTTTTAGTTCAGAGGCCCATCTGCTCCCGCAGGAGCCCGAGAGCAAGTGCCTCCTTAATTATTATTATTTTTTAATTGGGGTGAAATTCACATCACACAGAACTCGCCATTCGAAAGCGGACAATTCAGTAGCATTTCGCGCACTGACAAGATCGTGCAGCCGTCACCACTGTCTAGTTCTAGAACATTTTTTTTTTTTTAATTTTTTTTTCAACGTTTATTTATTTTTGGGACAGAGAGAGACAGAGCATGAACGGGGGAGGGGCAGAGAGAGAGGGAGACACAGAATCGGAAACAGGCTCCAGGCTCTGAGCCATCAGCCCAGAGCCCGACGCGGGGCTCGAACCCACGGACCGCGAGATCGTGACCTGGCTGAAGTCGGACGCTTAACCGACTGCGCCACCCAGGCGCCCCTTTTTTTTTTCTTTTTTAATGTTTATTTATTTTTTGAGAAAGAGAGAAGACGGAATGTGAGCAGGGGAGGGGCAGAGAGAGCGGGAGGCACAGAATCCGAAGCGGGCTCCAGGCTGCGAGCTGTCAGCACAGAGCCCGAGGCAGGGCTCGAACTCATGAACTGAGAGATCATGGCCTGAGCTAAAGTCAGACGCTTAACCGACTGAGCCACCCAGGTGCTCCTAGTTCCAGAACATTTCTATCACCCGGAAAGGAAACCCTGTCCTCACGAGCAGTTAGCAGCATTCTCTTCCTCCGACCACTCGTCTGTCTCTACGGCCCTGCTTGCTCTGGACGTTTCCTATGCATGGAATCACACACACACACGCGTGGCCTTTTGTGTCTGACTTCTTTCCCTCAGCGTGATGTTTTCACGGTCACCCACCTTGCAGTGCTGTGTCAATGCTTCGTCCCTTCTTATGGCTGAGTAAATGTTCCATTGTATGGATCGATCATATTTTTTTACCCACTTACCTGTTGAGGGACATTTGGGTTGTTTCTACCTTTTGCGACTAGTGCTGCCGTGAACATGTTTGCGAAAGAGTTTGTTGGAATCCCTGTTATCAATTCTTTTAGGCCTCCAATTTTGCACCCACACCCCGGTCCTTGCCCTGGGGACGAGGCTGAGGGGTCCAGCTTCTGGTTCCCCTGCCCGCTGCAGGAGATGAGGCACTCCTCCCCGGCAGGCAGCTGTGGTCCTCCCTCCTCTGCTCCTCTCCCACCCTCTCGGAGCCCTCGGAGCCTGCCCCATTCCAGGGGATTCTCCGAAACCGCAGTTTCCAGGGTTTCTCGGTCACCCGCTCTGGCCTGGAGCCCACTGTGAACTTCCAGCCATCGCCACCACGTGGCCTCACAGCCTGGGCCTCGGTCTTCCCATCTGCAAGTGGGGTTGTCCTGAAGATTCACCGAGGCCAGGAAAGTGCCTGGCATGTGCCCGCAGAACCAGGCTTGTGAGAAGGATGGGACACTTATTCTTTTGTTTGTTTTTTAAAGTAAGCTCTATGCCCAACGTGGGGCTTGAACTCACGACTCCAAGATCAAGAGTCACATGCTCTACTGACAGCCTGTCGGGGGCCCCAACATTTATTCTGGTTTTGTCTTCACTGATATTTATCATGCTCCCCGAGAACCTATGTTCCTGGCTACCCCACATGTCAGGCACCCTGTGGAATGTTCGTGTGTGTTCTCTCCCCACTCCCCCAGCAAGGAGGTGTTCTGTGCAGCTTCCTGGCGGCTCTGGGAGGTGGCAGCCAGAGTCAGTGGGCCACCTGGGTCTGGGTATATCTGATCAGCAGGGTCCCTGCCAGGGTCACGCTTGGGGACTAACCGCCCCCCACCCCCTCACCCCCCGCCGCCACCGCTGGGTGCTGTCACCTCTCTGACCTTTGGAAAGGGTCCTGGGGGGGCTTTAAGCCACTGTGTGGCTGAGTCACCTCTACTCCGCGAGCCTTGGAGTACCTCTGTGGTCCAGGAAGGGACATATTGGGAGAATTCTGGGAATATCTGTCCATTTGGGGTCGGGATGAAGGCCAGGCATCCATTCCCCCTCCCGCCCGGTGAAATTTACATACATGAGGATTTGTGGGACCTGGGTCCCTGACTGAGGTCTACAAGGAACACACCCTTGCTCCCCGCTTCTGCCTCCTCACCCCCACTCCTGTCACTCCATCCATCACCCCGGGCCTGGGCTTGGCCACCCAGCATGTTTGGATGTGGCTCAAGTGACAAAGGAGATAGTGAGGGTCAGAGTTTATTTGAGGCTCGTGCAGAACGGGAGGGGGGGGCCAGGGCCTCTGGAGACCCTGAGGGCTCTGAGTTATCCACTCCAAGCCTTGTCAGTTTCGTGAGCCCCAGAAAGTGGTCATCGACCCCGCCTTTTCCTGCCACCACGCACCCCACCCGACTGACAATGGCACAGGTTGACATGCGTGGAGGACCTACTGTGCACAGGCACCTGGAATGGCTTACACCGAGTCTCCCAGGAGCCCTAGGAGAAGAAGCTGCTTCTGTCCCCATTTTATAGACAAGGAAAGTGAGACACAGAGCAGCGAAGTCTCTGCCACAGCCAGAAGTCTGGGTCCAGCCCCTCAGGTTTACCCGTGGCCCTGGGTTGTTCTGAGCTCAGCACACACAGATTTCAAATGCTCACAGCCCGGAAGACGTTGCAGAGTCTGAGACTTGCACTGTCAGCAGCACGGGGGTTACAGAACCCAGGTTCAAATCCTGCCTCTGATGCTCAGTACTGGCCATGGGACTCCTGGTGAGTCACTGCCCCTCTCTGGACCTCGGTTTCCTCATCTGTAAAATGGATGGAGACATTTAGAGAACCACGGCATAAGCCCAACCCTCCCTCCTGCCTATAACATCTAGATAGCTACATTTCCCAGCCTCCCCTGCCGCAAGATGTGGCCATGTGACTGTTCTCGCTAGTGAGGTATAAACAGGAGGGCCCCCAGGCTTCCCGGGGAGATTTCCAGAAGATACCGAGCCTGCCCTAGCTTCTGCCTTTCCCTCTGAGAGGAGATGAAGGCTGGAGCCCTGGCAGCCATTTTGTGCCATGAAGCAACCTTCGGGACAGAAACCAGGGATGCTGTGAACCGAGAAATCAAGTCATACTGCTACTATGGCTGAGCCTAGACTTATCTTTACAGAATCCTCTTCCTGCTGCCTGATCCCAGGTCTCTGTCCCTGGTCCCTGGGTTCACACCAGGGTGGAGTCCTTCCCTGAGCCCCCTGCCCTGTGGCCCAGCATGCTGCGCATCTCATGGGTGATCCCTTCCCAGTGCCCTCTGCCAGCTGACAGTGTCCGGTGCATGCGGGATAAAGGCAGGCTGCCCTCCCAGCCTCCTCCCTTGGCCGTAGGCGCTGTAGCAGCACCCGTGGGTCTGACGGGGTCCCCAGGTTCTGGGAAGGATGAGTAGGGGGTCCGGTGGTGGGTACCCTGCTGGGGCTGAGCCCTGGGGCTGGCCTTGGAGACTTCAGCAGGACGGACAGGATCATCTTCAAAGTGCGGTGGGGACAGTTCGTGGAGGCCACGGCGGGTGGCCCGGGCAGCTCGGACCAGAGTGTGGGTCAGTGCCGCCACCAGGACCAGAGCACCCACTCCGAGGATGGAGGCGGCGGCTGCACCTGTCTCGATCTCAAAGAGCAGCAGGGCGTAGATGGACAGTGCTGGAAAAACAAACGGCTCTCATTCACTTAGTCCACAAACGTTTGCTCCCCAAACCCTGGGAGAGCTCCCCAAACAGAGGGCAGTCACAGACACCCATACAACATGCTAGGCACACAGCTTCACCCATCTAATCCTCTCACATCGTTGTCACATCCATTTCACTATAAAATGGTAAACTTCCGTGCCTTATCATGTGTACTTGACTACAACTGAAACAACCCAGATCTCAGGCTTTCTGAATCCTGGTGATTAACTTTCAGTGAATCACAGCCCCTCCCTGGCCTCAGGTTGCTGGTCTGAACAAGACTGTTGCTGACCTGACCTTGAGGACCGACCTGTACTAGTTTTCTGTTGGCCTGTCCAACGCCCAGTTGGCATCATTCTTTTTGATGAGGACCGTCCTGTGCATGGTAGGACATTGAGCAGCTTTCTACCCACGAGGCACAATAGCGTTCCCTCCTGCCCTGTCATGACAACCAAAGATGTCTCCAGATATCGCCAAATGTTCGCTGGGTCAGCAGAATCAGTTCCCATTGAGAACCACTGGTCTAGTCCTTACCCTCACCCTGATTGCTAGTAGGAGCACTGACCCACCTCTCTGGCATCAGTGTTGTGTATGGTACTAGGCTTGGCCAATCAGAGCATTGATTCCTCTGGTTATAGTGATTGGTGCAGGGCTAGCACATGATCCGAGCTCAGCCAATCAGAGCCTGTCCTGGGACTGCTGACTGGGATACGGGTAGGGAGGAATTTTCTTACAGCAGCAGCAGCAGGGGACTTTGTAGTGGAGAAGCCCAGAGTGAATGGAAGACTTCTTGACACTTTGTGGGCTGTTTTTATGCTTTCTTCAGCTCTGCACTTTTGTTTTTAAAAAAAAAAAAGTTTTTATTTCATTTTTCAGGGGGGGCAGGTGCAGAGAGAGAGGGAGATCTGAAGCAGGCTCCAGGCTCTGAGCTGTCAGCACAGAGCCCGATGCGGGGCTCGAACTCACGGAGTGTGAGATCGTGACCTGAGCTGAAGTCGGACGCTTAACCGACGGAGCCACCCAGGCGCCCCTGCACTTTTGCTTTTAAGATGCCACACTGCATCATGTTTGACATATTAAAATGAGGCCAAGGACCTTTTTTGCTCTACACATTTTTTAAAGCGTGTGTGCTTTGCTTTGTTTTTTTAATTATTCTTTTGGCTCTGGTCAGCAACGATGGCTAATTGGATGATTGGCTGGACGTGGTCAGGAATTCTTGCTGAGTGAGGTCACCTAACCTCAAAAAAGAATCGAAATGGGAGCTGAACAAATTCTTAATTTAACACTTAATGAGGCTGACATGGTTACCTTTTTTTTTTTCCTCTTTGTGAGTTTTCTTGTATATTAGAACGAGCATATCTTATTCTCCAAGTCTCCAACATTTTTTTTTTTTTTTGCCAGCCTGTGAAAAGGCTCAAGGTCGTGGGCATCGTGTCAAAAGCACTTACAGACACAGGCATCTTTCTCAGGGGACAGCAGATTCACAGGTGACGCAAGAGGCATTTCTGATTACCGTGTTTGATCACCTGGATCCAGCTGCACCTGAGGCCAACCACCCGTGACCATTACAGATACACGAGTCACCCCCTCCACTGTCCTTTTTTAAAGAAAACTCACATCCGGAGCATTTTATTAAGCCAAGCAACAAAAGTTCTGCAGAGTTCCCTGCACGTGATATGCCCGTATGTACCCCTGTATTCCCATAATGAACCCTAGGCTCGCATCTCACAAAGAAATATTTTAAACATATCTTCTAAACTTCTGTTGCTCTGTCGCAGGAATAAGAGTGAGGCAATCATAGCAAATCCCTTGTTTTTCATTCAGCTGGAAATTATTTTCTTCCACTAAAACAGGTTGCTTAGTGATCTAACGTGTGATTCAGCACCGAACCTGCAGCCCCATCAACACATTTTCCAAGATTAGAACAAAACAGAAGATGTCAGAAGTCTCTTTAAAGAGACTTGATGATTTGATTCCTTTACCAGCAAGCGTGGGTGAGAGACTGTCGAGCTAAGAAAAGTTATTACAAGTCAGGGAAGGAAAGCCAGTGCGGCACGTTCTTTCTTTTCGCTCTGCTTCCTGTTTTGGGATTTACAACTGCATTTCTGGTTTATAAAGCAGTTGTTGTTTTTTTTTTTTTTTTTTTTTTTTTTACTTAAGGCATTCTTGAGCTGGAGGTTCTGATATTTGTAAGCAAATGGATTTTGCTAAGACCAACCTGTGAAACACTATCTCTAGAAAACCACCAAGGACATGGACACTTTTGTTCAAACCAGACGTAGAAAAGCTGGTGAATCCAAAAGGATTCTGAAGGCAACTACTGCTCGTGGCCCCCCCCCCCCCCCCCCCCCGCCCACTGGAGTCAGATGCTTTCATGGGCTTTTGCGGGGATTCACCCTGAATGCCCTCAGCGATTCTATAAGGCGGGGACGGTACACGTCCCCACTTTACCGGTGAGGAAACTGGGACGCAAGGGAGTCTGCCGAAGGTCCCAGAGCAAGAAAGTGTGTCAGACAAAGCCACCCCAGCCCGGGGCTCTACCCCCCACATCCCCTCCCCCGGCACGCACCTGCTAAGTAGACAGAGACCCCGCAGCAGAAGAGGCCAAGGGCCACGTGTCTGAGAAGGCGGCAGTCATAGAGAAACCAGTCAGACCTAGGAGGGCGGGGGGCAGGAAGAAAAAGGGCTCAGGGGGTGGGGCTGGTGGGGGAAAGCCAGGGAGGAGAAGGAGGGGGAGCTTTGGGGGATCTGAGTTCTGTGTGAGGACCTAACCATCTATCCAGCCATCGGTCTCTCCATCTACCCGCTCATCCGTCCACTACCATTTACCATCCACCAACTTCCATCGGCTGTTCAACCACACAGCCAGCCAGCCGTTCAGCAAGGCCCTATTGACCCATCCATCCACTTATTTAAACGGCCACCGTCCGTCCATCCATCTATCTGCCATTCACCACCCATCTACCCACCCGTCTGTCCATCCATCCTTCACCCACCCACCTCCCGCTCACCATCAAATCGATCCAACCATCCACCTGGCCATTCATCCTTCGCTCACCACTCACCCATCCACCACCCATCTCCTGTGACCCATCCACGCACATCAGTCCCTTCACACATCCAGCACTCACGAAGCAGCTATTATGCGGGGACACTTGTTAGACACCTGTGGCTGGAGGGGGTGATTTCAAACCTAAGTCAGGTCACATGCCCCTCCTTGCTCACAACTCTCTCAGGCAGAGTAAACCCCAAAGTCTGCACCACAGCACAGAAGCCCAGGATGGTCTATTGCCTCTGATTTCCTTACCCTTATCTCCCTCATCTCTCCCTCCAGCCACACCAATCACCTCGACCTCTAACACCCCAAGCTCATTCCTGCCCCAGGGCCTTTGCACATGCTGCCCCCCCCCATCACAGTCCTCCAGATCCGCTGCCTCTTTTCCTCTTTCAAGTCTCAGCGCAAGCCTCCCCGGATGGTCCCGCCTCAACCACACTTACCCTTTCCGCTTCCACCACATCACCCCATTTTCTTCCTTTCCCAGCAGTCAGCCTCACTTGACATTTCTGATCTGGCTTGTCTCTATTGTCTACCCCACCAGGGCCGGTCTGGGTCCACCTGGTTCCTGCTGTGTCCTCTATTTCCAGTGCTGGGTCAGCCCCCTGCAGGTGCCCAATACATATTGGTCGACTGACTCCCTGAGCTATCGAATGAATAGTTTAGGTGGGATCTACTCCAAATGGTGGACGTTCCCATCTGCTCAAATCCATGGAATCCTGGACCAATGATTCTGGCTCTCCTCCCCGGGCATCCTGGAGGGAAACACTTGGATGTGGGGCAGCCGAGTCCTTGACTCAAGGAAGGCCCCTCACTCTACATTCACTGCCCGCCCCCCAACCCCCCCCCCCCACCTCCCCAGGGTTCATGTTCCGGAGCTCAGATGCCCGAGCCAGGGCACAGGCTCTGTCTCTATCAGAATCAAATTCAAATCCAGTCCGCCCACTTCCAAATCAGGCAGCCCAGAGAGATCAGCCGACCCTGTCCCCTGTCGGAGCCGCAGTTACAAAGGGAGGCAGTAACGTTCAGCCGCCGCGGGGCGAAGGCGGTGGGGGGACTTCACTGAGCTAATCCTTGGAAAGCAAGAAGCACGAAGAGTTTGGGGTTCCCTAAATGACACGCGCTATCAGCGCAGGAGCTAGCTGACCCTGGGCCCTCTATGAGCCTCAGTTTCCACCTCTGTAAAATTGGCACCTGCGGTAAATTTTCAACTACTATAGGATGGAGGGAGGGAGAGGTGATAGAAGTTGGGGATGGAGAGAGAAGGGAGGAAGGCAGGGAGGGATGGAAGAAAGGAGAAGGGGAGAGGGGATAAGGGAAGATCCACTCCCCCCCCCCCACAACCCCCCGCGCAACCTGAGGCCCAGAAAGGGGCGGCGGCTCGCGGGCTCGCCCAGCCCCCAGCCGGGCGTCGGGGTGGAGGGGCTTGTCCTACCTGCCGGGACCCGGCCCCCGCGCCAGTTCGGCGCCCAGGTGGCCGCAGAGCGCGGCGAGCAGAAGGCTGGTGAGGCCCAACACCAGGGCGAGCGCAGCAAGCGCGGCGGCCAGAGGCAGCAGCGCCCCGGCCGCGTCCTCGGGCAGCCCTGGGCCGGCGTCCAGCTCCGGGCCCAGCCCGTCGGCGCGCATTCCCCGCAGCTCCGCGCGGCCCGCCTGCAGCTGGAACAGCAGCTGCGCTCCCAGCGCCGCCAGCACCGCCGCCGGGATGCCCAGCAGGGTCATCGCGGCCAGCACCCGGCCCCCGTAAGACCGGGCCATGGTAGGGGTCCCACGGGCCTGGGTGGGGGGCGGTCGAGGAATTAAAGAGATTTTTAGCGGCAGAGAAGTTGGGCGGGAGTCCAAGGGCCCCCAGGAGTTCCGAAAGGGGGCGGGACCGCAAGGGGTGTCTGAAAATTGGGGGGGCCGTAGGGGGATTGGGACGCCGATCGCAGCGGGGATGAGGAAGCTCCGCGAAAACTTGGGACAAAGTCTTTTCTCCTCCCTCTGGGGACCCTGCGGGCGCCCCCTCCCGGCCTCCAGGTCCTGGCTGGGCGGGGCCGGCGCGGGGCGGGGCGAAGAAGAAACCGAGGTGGCCCCAAGAGCTGCAAAAGCTCGGTGGCCGGATCCAGGGAGCCCCACAAGTCCCTAAATTCATTAAAGCGACCCCCCACTCCGCCCACTGTCCTAAGCACCTGTTTCACTGTTTAAAACAAACAAACAAAAAAAAACAAAAAGGAAGCTTGAACAAATTTTTAAATCATTCACTTTTTAAAATTCTTTTTTAACGTTTATTCATTTTTGAGAGACAGAGGGTGAGTGGAGGAGGGGCAGAGAGAGAGGGAGACATAGGATCCGAAGCAGGCTCCCTGCTCTGAGATGTCAGCACAGGGCCCGGCGGGGGGGCGGGGTGTGCTCAAACCCACCAACCCTGAGATCATGACCTGAGCCACCCAGGCGCCCCTTAAATAATTCACCTTGATATTTGGTCTCTTACCTGCAGTTGGCTGTGATTTCCCCTCTGTTCAACCTTTTTTCAAGGCTTTGCAGAAATGTTGCCAACTGGGCGAGGCCCTTCTGCACCCCCCTTGAGTGGGCACCCCTATGTCTTGCTACAAGTCTTTGGTTATTACTTATTTTTCAGTTTTAGAAATTGAGGTGAAGTTTACATGACATAAACGATTCTGAAGCGAACAATTCAGAGGCATTTGGTACATACACAAAGTTGTGCACCCATCATGTCTGTCGAGTGCCGGAATATTTTCATCATCCCTAAGGGAGACCCCCATTCCCCACCCCCCTCCTCCAGCCCCTGGGACTGATCTGCTTTCTGTATCTGGGTTTGCCTGTTCTGGACATTTTCTTTTCTTTTTTTTTTTTAATTTTTTTTTTCAACGTTTATTTATTTTTGGGACAGAGAGAGACAGAGCATGAACGGAGGAGGGGCAGAGAGAGAGGGAGACACAGAATCGGAAACAGGCTCCAGGCTCTGAGCCATCAGCCCAGAGCCCGACGCGGGGCCCGAACTCACGGACCGGGAGATCGTGACCTGGCTGAAGTCGGACGCTTAACCGACTGCACCACCCAGGCGCCCCTCTGGTTTTTGATTATAGCCATCCTACTGGGTGTGAGATGGTATCTCATGGTGCTCTTGATGTGCATTTCCCTAATGGCTAATGATGTGGAGCATCTTTTCATGCGCTTGGTTGGTCATTTGTGTATCTTCTTTGGAGAAAAAACTGCCTGTTCATGCCCTTTGCTTATTTTTGAATGGGTGGCCTGTCTTCTTGTTTCCCCCCAGGCAGCACTTTGAATCTTCTGAAGCCCTGCTGTTTCCCGGAGGTCTGAGCGCCGCCCCCCCCCCCCCCCGCCCCCGCGCTGGGGGTGGGTCCGCTGTTTCGGGGACAGCTGGATGTCTGCCTCAAGTGGCCACTGCTGTGTCCCTGTAGGGTCTGGGAGGGCACTCTTTGGGACGTTCAGGCGTGTGCTCTGCGCGGGGGGGTCTCAGAACAGCCCCCCGTCCCCGCCCTCCGCCCCGCCCTCCCCCTCGGGGTCGCTCCCTCTCCTGGGGCCGCGTTTGCCCCGAGCCGCCGGGTCCACGCGGTACTTGCAGCGGCGCAGCGGCTCGGTGAGGCTCCGGGGCGCGGGGTCGTCCAGGTCCTCGGGCTGCAGGAAGTTGCGGTCCAGCACCTCCGCCGCCTCCTGCCAGTTGGCGAAGCAGGCGGGGCCCAGGCGCCGGATCTCGTCAGTTGCGTCGCGGGTGAGCACGTCCCCTCCAGGCTTGAGCACCACGACAGCCGGCAGGCGCTCCACGGAGAACTGGCGCCCGAGATCCCTGCGGGGCGGGCGGGTCAGTCCAGTTGGAAGCCCGTACCCGCCCCTGAGCTGGGGAGCCACACAGCCCTCCTCCCGGTGCTTACTGAGCACCTGCTGTGTGCACTACCCCGTGCCGGGCGCTGGGGGAGCCCAGAGACCGGGCCAGGCCAGGCCTCAGTGGCCTCTGCACTGGGTGTCCAATACCTCAGACATGCTACCGCCTCAGGGCCTTTGCACTGGCCATGGCCTCTGCCTGGAGCACTCTCCCCGGACTTCTGTGGGTTAAGACCCTGTATGCTGGGTAGCCAACCTCAAATCTCAATGCCTCGCTCTCCCCTCTGCTGTGCTGTGCCTTTTAGCATCCAACACACTGCACCATTTGTTTGTTTTTCGTCTTTTTTTTTTTTTAAAGTTTATTTATTTATTTATTTATTTATTTATTTTTTTAACGTTTTTTTTTAATTTATTTTTGAGACAGGGAGAGACAGAGCATGAACAGGGGAGGGTCAGAGAGAGGGAGACACAGAATCTGAAACAGGCTTCAGGCTCTGAGCTGTCAGCACAGAGCCCGACGTGGGGCTCGAACTCACGGACCGCGAGATCATGACCTGAGCCGAAGTTGGCCGCTTAACCGACTGAGCCACCCAGGCGCCCCAAGTTTATTTATTTTGAGAGTGTGAAGGAGAGTGCTAGCAGGATAGGGACAGAGAGAGATAAAAAATCTCAAGCAGGATCCACCCTTGTCAGTGCAGAGCCCGATGCGGGCTCGAACTCAGGAACTGTAAGATCATGACCTGAGCCGAAGTCAGATGCTTAACCGACTGAGCCCCCCAGGCGCCCCTATTTTTCCCCTTTATCATTTTTGCCCACCACAGAATGTAGCTTCACTTGGGCACAGATTTCTGTCGCCATTCACCTGGGTCCCCAGTGCCTGAAACAGTATAGGGCACAGAATTGAGGCTCAGAAACTGTGTGGGATGAATGAATGAATCAATACCGATAAATGTCATAAAGAAATACCAAGCTGGGTAAGGGATTGGTGGTCAGAGAGGGCCTCTCCAAGGAGGTGATCTTTGAGCTCAAAGCTGCAAGATGAGGAGGGCACTGGGCGGCCAGGGTCCCAGGCAGAGGACACAGCCGTGCAAAGGCCCTGAGACGAGAGGGAGATTAGAGTGCAACCTTGATCAGAGGCCCTGCAGGCTCGTAGTAAGGAGTTTCCATTTTGTCCTCAGTATGAGGGGAAGCCAGTGAGGAGCCAGCCACGATCCCAGGAGACCCCAGACCAAACCTCCCATCTGGACCAGAATCACGCACAGACATTCTGAAGTACAGGGGGAGACCAGACTGAGCCCATCATCCACAGTTGTTAATTTCCATCCACTGGGGTTTTGGGTGGCCCTTTTCCAGGCCTCTGCACGGAGAATGCATGGCACTTGTAAAGTCACACAGGACTAGGTTGCCAGACTTTGCAAAAAGAAATACAGGACACCCGTTAAAGTTGATATAATAAATAAAATAAAATAAAATAAAATAAAATAAGAATTATATAACAACATGCAATATGCGGGACATACTTATACTAAAAACACGTACTAAAAAATTATTCATTGGGGCACCTGGGTGGCTCAGCTGGTTAAGAGTCTGACTCTTGGATCGGCTCCGGTCATGATCTCACAGTTGGTGAGTTGGAGCCCCGTATCACTGATCGTGCGAAGCCTGCTTGGGATTTTCTCTCTCTTTACTCTCTCTGCCCTCCCCAACTCGTGCTCGCTCTCTCTCAAAATAAATACATAAAATTAAAAAAAAAATTCATTGTTTTTGTGAAATTTTTTTTTTTTAATTTTTTTTAACGTTTATTTATTTTTGAGACAGACAGAGACAGAGCATGAACAGGGGAGGGGCAGAGAGAGAGGGAGACACAGAATCGGAAACAGGCTCCAGGCTCTGAGCTGTCAGCACAGAGCCCGACGCAGGGCTCGAACTCACGGACTGTGAGATCATGACCTGAGCCGAAGTCAGACACTCAACCGACCAAGCCACCCAGGCGCCCCTGAAATTTGTTTTTAATCGGGCATCCTGTGTTTTATCTGGGGACCCCGTATGTGGGTAGGATAAGGAGTAGGGCGATGGGGACTCGCTCACCCTCTGTCCAGACATCTAGCCCCAGTGAAGGTTTGATTGAGAGGACCCTGCCTCAAACACAGTCAGCAGGTCAGTGTTGGGCTATGATGCCCTCACAGCTGGCCTTTCTCCCCTGGGAAGGGAAATGTTACCAGTTTGCCAGAAAGATCCCCCTCGGCTGCAGAGAGGCCAGGGGGAGTGAGCAAGTGTCCATATCTGATAATGTTGGATGGACAACGAAGGTCTCCGGAAACTTCCAACTTGTGGAAAGAAATTAATGAAATCTGTGAAGTGTCACAAAGTCTGCGACGCCCGCTCAAATGGTTCAGGGCACGCTCCCACGTGTGCAGAGAAAGAAAATCTGGCAAAATGTTAACAATTGTATTGTTAATTGTTTCGTTGTATGCTTCTCCCAACTTAAAAAAAAATTTTTTTTAATGTTTTATTTTATATTTGAGAGACAGAGGGTGAGAGAGACAGAGCATGAGCAGAGAGATGGAGACAGAATCCGAAGCAGGCTCCAGGCTCTGAGCTGTCAGCACAGAGCCTGATGTGGGGCTCGAACCCACGAGCAGTGAGATCATGACCTGAGCTGAAGTCGGACGCTCAACCAACTGAGGTGCCGCACAGGCACCTCAAAAAGAAGGAAAGTTTTACCGCAGAAAAGGGGAAGATGCTTCTTTTTTTTTAACGTGTATTTATTTTTGAGAGAGAGAGAGAGAGAGAGGGAGAGCGGGAGTGAAGAAGGGGCAGAGAGAGAGGGAGACAGGAGATCCGAAGCAGGCTTTGCTTTCAGTTCAGCCTCGATGCGAGGCTCGAACTCATGAACCATGAGAACGTGACCTAAGCTGAAGTTGGACATTGAACCAACTGAGCCGCCCAAGCATCCCTGGGGAAGGTTCTAAAGTAGGAGCAAACTGCAATCCCATTTATTGGGCAGCTCGGTGCAAAGCTCGAATCCATGCACCTCTCTCTCAGCTCCGATGCCCTCCCTGGCTCCCAGCTACTCTGAGGACCACACTCATACTTGTAAAGATGCAGTTTGTGGCGCCACCTGAGACCTGCAGACCTCTCATGCCTGTTACTCCTTACAGGTCCCCGAATTGGCTGTTCTTTGCCTGATGGCCTCCCAGCCTTTATCTGTGCCCTCTGCCTGGAAGCCTTTCCCTCGCTTCACTCTTTCCCCTCCTATCCTCCCTTGGCCTTGGGGGGTCTCTCTAAAGGCACTGCCTCAGGGAAACATCCCCTGACCCCAAACCTCAGCAAGGTCTGCCCGTTATGTTCCCACGTGGTATCCTCCCTTTGTCCTCGGGAACACAACTGCAGTTTGTTATGATGTGTTTGAGTCTTTGTGTCATGTCTGTCTCCCCAGGTTGTAAGCTCCTTGGGAGCTAAATGGAAATGGGCATGTGCACCCCTCCCCCCTATGCACCCCCCAGGCTGGGTACAGAGTGCCACACAGGCCGTGCTCATCAATTCCAGATGGAAGGGAGGCAAGAATGAACGAATACTTCACTTTCAGCAGAAATAGCTCCTCCTCCAGGAAGCCCTCCCTGGCCTCTTCTCCCATCTCACCTCCTCAGGTCATCCTCGAAGGGCAGGAAGAGCCACTTTTTCGGCATGTCCCTGAGGAACAGATCCTGCTCCTCCTCTGTGGGGTCCTGGGACACGTACACCAGGGCCAGCTGGGCTGCCCGCAGCACGTAGAACTCGTCTGTGAGCCGCACGAAGAAGTCCCTGAGGATGGGTGCGAAGGCCTGGCACTGTGGGCATGACCCAGCGCCAAAGAACAGCAGCACCAGCCGGTTCTCCAGCCTGCGGCTGAGCTCAGCCTCCGTGTCCAGCTCGTCCTGGTCGCTGTTGTTGCGAATCAGGACGCGGCCAGAGAACAGGGAGGCCATGGCAGCCCCGGCCGGGAGCTGGGGACAGGGTGGAGGGACTCTATGTGGCCCTGGGCCTGCTGGCTGGCTTCTGGTCCAGGATTAGGTATCTTTAAGGAGGCCAGTTCAGGACCTCACTAATCTGCCTACACCGTGACCTGATTCTGTGCTGCCTCCAAGGGCAGAGACAGGCCCCTGTGGGCTCCTTCTCTGGAGACAGCTAGAAACCCAATCCATTAAGGCACAGGATTGGAAAGGAAAACGGTCATACTGACATAGGGGTGTGAAAATATTTTACTACGTTGTGACATAAAAATATATGTGCTTCTTCGTGAACTGAATGCATTCAGTAATCCAGATTCATGATGGCTCTACAAAGTATTGTGATTTCTTTTTTTTTTGTTAATGCTTTATTTTTTATTTTTGAGAGAGAGAGAGAGAGAGACAGAGCATGAGTGGGGGAGGGACAGAGAGAGAGGGAACGAACTCACGGACTGCAAGATCATGACCTGAGCTGAAGTCGACAGAGCCACCCAGGTGCCCCCAAGTATTGTGAGTTCTTTTTTTTTTTTAATTTTTTAAAATGTTTATTTATTTTTGAGAGAGACAGAGACAGAATGCGAGTGGGTTAGGGGCAGAGAGAGAGGGAGACACAGAATCCGAAGCAGGCTCCAGGCTCTGACCTGTCAGCACAGAACCCGATGCGGGGCTCGAACTCATGAGCTGCGAGATCATGACCTGAGCTGAAGTCTTACGCTCAACCGACTGAGCCACCCAGGCGCCCTTTGTGATTTCTAAATCAAAATGAGCATTAGTGATATTTTGAGGTGTCTGCCTGCAACAGCCAGGCTGTGATATGAAATTACCTTTGATTTCCACGGGAGACAAAGTCACAGGGCTGGCTGATACCTGCTTTGACAGGACATAAAAAAACACAGGCTAAATTCCAGTTAGAAGTGTAAAGATGGGGACGCCTGGGTGGCTCAGTCCATTAAGCGTCTGACTCTTGATCTCCGCTCAGGTCATGATCTCACGGTTCGTGAGATAGAGCCTCACGATGAGCTCTTCACTGACAGTGCAGAGTCAGCTTGGGATTTTCTCCCTCTCTCTCTCTCTCTTCGCCTTCCCCACTCGTGCTTTCTCTCTCTCTCAAAATACATAAACTTAAAAATAAATAAATAAATAAATATTTTTTTAAGTGTAAAAATTAATAATGGGAAACCACACTAAAATGGAACCCTGAGGCCAGAAGGGGGAGCTCACACCCTACCACTCCATATCAATTACAGGAAGCCGTGTCAATTTCAGAACCTCCAACAGGGGAATCCACAGGAAAGAATGATCAATTACAGTTCTCAACAGGAAAAGAGGGACATGCCGTCTCCTACAATAAGTCAACTACCCCTGAAACTCAGCCAATTAACCATCATCACCCTGAACTCCTGCTTCTCTTTGATGGACTTTCCTTCAAAACAGCCCCTCCCAACTTCCTCCTTCTCTATAAAATAATGTTCATCTCCTTTGTTGGAATAGCCTACGGTTTTTGCCATAGTTTGCTTCTCCCGAATCACAATTCTCTGCTATAGCAAATAAACCCATTTTTTTTTTTTTTTTGCTAGTAAACTGACTTTATTTATTTATTTATTTTATTTATTTTATTTTAAAATTTTTTAACCTTTCTTTATTTTTGAGACAGAGAGACAGAGCATGAGTGGGGGAGGGGCAGAGAGCGAGGGAGACACAGAATCCGAAGCCGGCTCCAGGCGCCGAGCTGTCAGCACAGAGCCCAACGCGGGGCTCGAACTCACAAACTCTGAGATCATGACCTGAGCCGAAGTTGGGCACTTAACCGACGGAGCCACCCAGGCGCCCCTATTTATTTGTTTTAACGTTTATTCAGTTTTGAGAGAGACGGAGACAAGAGTGTGAGTAGGGGGAGGGGCAGAGAGACAGAGAGAGAGGGAGACACAGCATCTGAAGCAGGCTCCAGGCTTTGAGCTGTCAGCACAGAGCGAGATGCAGGGCTCAAACTCACGGACCACGAGATCCTGCCCTGAGCCGAAGTTGGACGCTTAACAGACTGAGCCATGCAGGCACCCCACTAACTTTTATCTTCAAAGTTAATAGAAGGTACTGAAAATAAACATGTTTAGGTTTTTTTCTCCACCTCCCTGAATTCAGTCTGGACAGCCCACCTTAAGATCCCTTGGTAAGGTTGAAGACCATGGCCACAGTATCTTGCAGCCCCTTCTCATTAGGAGGAGATGGAAACTAGTTCCCCTCTCCTTGAATCTGGACTGGCTTCGTGACTTGCTTTGACCAACAGAATGCGGCAGAAGGTGTGAGTTTGGAAGATAAGTCTTATCCTTACTTCCCACTTTGATTCTCTTGGAATGCTGCCTCCTGATGCCCCATGTAAGGAAGCTGATCTAGCCCAGGAGCTGACAAAGCTTTTCTATAAAGGACCAGGTGGTAAATGTTTTTGGCTTGGTGTGCCATAGCCACAGTTCCAATAGGACTCTACTTACAGAAGCCGAAGTTTGAATTTCATAGGATTTTCACGTGTCAGGAAATATTAGTCTTTTGATATTCTTCAACCATTCCAAAGTGTAAAGACCATTCTCAGCCTCTGGTGAACCAGATGTGGTCTGTGAGCTGTGGTTTGCAGACCCCTGTTCTAGCCTATTGGATAAGAGGTCACTTAGTGGTATTGACCTTAAAATGAAAACAATTACTTTTTTTTTTTGTTAAATTTTTTAATGATTTTATTTATTTTTGAGACAGAGAGAGACAGAGCGTGAATGGGGGAGAGTCAGAGAGAGAGGGAGACACAGAATCCGAAGCAGGCTCCAGGCTCTGAGCTGTCAGCACAGAGCCCGATGTGGGGCTTGAACTCACAGACTGTGAGATCATGACCTGAGCTAAAGTCGGACGCTCAACCGACTGAGCCACCCAGGCGCCCCAGAAAACAATTATTGTACCAACAAAATGGGCTTGTTCAGGAATAGCAGAGAATTGCAATTCGGAACAAGCAAGCTACGCAAAAACCACAGGCATGTCAGGCAAAGGAGAGGATTGCGATTTTTTGGAGAAAGAGGAAGTTGGGAGGGGTTGTTTTGAAGGGAAGTCCTTTGGAGTTCAGGGTGATGATGGTGTCTCATTGGCTGAGGCGATTGAGTCCAGCAGGGGGACTGCCCAGGCAGACAGATACAGTTGATCCCTGTTGTATGAATCTACTCCAGTTCGGGGTGATCTGTTACACAGCAATAGCTAACTGGGACACCAGGTCTAGAAGATTTTTCCAGGTTTAGAAAAACATGAGAGACTCTGAAAGAAACTTTGGATTGGCTTTAAACAATAAGAAAGGAAGTCACAACATCTCCATTCCCAAGATGTAATTCATGTTGTCAAGGTTTTGTGAATGACCTCAGTCCCGATATGTCCTTGTTACATTCTGTTTAGAAATGGTTTCCCCAGATTTTCCTCACTCTCCCCAAACCCCAGGAAGTCCTGTCGTGTCGTGAGTGCAAAAGACGCACCAAGAGTAAAATGATCTCAAGGACAGAGGACTCTTCTATAATGTTCGTGAGGTGCCAGGCTTCTGTTCTCAGAACAGAAAAGAAATAAACATTAAAAAAAATAAATAAACAAATAAAAATGTCTCCAGGCATTGCCAGGTGTCTCCAGGGGCAGTTGAGAACTACTGCGTATTTATTTATTTATTTATTTATTTATTTATTTATTTATTGAGAGACAGTATGAGCAGGGGAGGGGCAGAGAGAGAGGGAGACACAGAATCAGAAGCGGGCTCCAGGCTCCAAGCTATGTCAGCACAGAGCCCCATGTGGGGCTCGAACTCACCAACTGCGAAATCATGACCTGAGCCGGAGTCGGACGCTTAACCGACGGAGCCACCCAGGCGCCCCGAGAACTACTGCTCTAACCCTTTATTCTGTTGTAGTGGGTTGAGTGGTGGCCCCCAGAGAGATCTGTCCGAGTCCTAACCCCGGAACCTGTGACCGTGACCTTATTTGGAGAAAGGGTCTTCGCGGATGTAATTAAGAATCTCAAGATGAGATCATCTTGGATTATGGAAGTAGGTCTTAAATCCAATGGCAAGTGTCTTTGTAAGAGACAGAAGAGGAGACACACGGGGAGAAGGCCATGTGAAGACAGAGGCAGAGTGACGTGGCCACAGCCGAGGAATGCGTGGATCCTCCCCTAGAATTTCCAGAGGGAGTGTGGCTGTTGACATTTTGATTTCGGACTTCTGGCCTCCAGAACTGTGAGAGAATAAATTTCTGTGGTTTTAAGCCACCTGGTTTAACACTTTGTGATACTTTGTTATGGCAGCTGCAAGAAACTAATACCCCTACTTGTGGTGGGCACATGAATTTGGCGGAGAGAAATTGTTCACTCCCACGCGGTGCTCATGGTCTGTTTATAATGAAACCCCCAAGCTATGATCTTTCAGTATTTTACTTTCAACGGATGCTTCATTTCTCTCCTTCTGGAAAGTTCTAAGAACTCCCTTCGCTGTGGCCTGCACCCCAGGGAGGGAGATGCACGGTTGGCTGTGCCCCTACACCCAGCATGTACCTGGCCCATTCATTCCGCAGATGCGAAACCCCTAGTCAGCCGTGGCGCAGTGGTGATCAAGAAATATTTGACGCACGGCGTTCCAGGAGGCGGGCATTATCACCCAAGGGCAACCAAGGTACAGAGGGGAGAGGTGACCAGTCCAAGGCCACCAGCTGGAGAGGGGTAGAACCTGAGCCTGTCCCCATCTCCAGGCCTCAGTTTCCATTTCTGTGAAATGGAGGTAAGACAGGGCTTCATCTGGAAAACCAGGCGACAGTTGTATTTCAGAACTGGGAGTTTTTGGTAGCTCATTGAGGGTGAAAGCTGCTGTATCTTACATGATGCCCCTGGGGCTCTCGGGACAGCCCTTAAGCAAAGGGATACATAAGGGATAAACAGGGATACAAAGGAATAATTGACCACTGAAAGCAGTGACAGCAGACTGGGTCAGCACAGGGGGAGGTGGTCCCTCTGTAACCGGAAACTGGGTTCTCCTCCTGGTGGGTGTCCAGCTGAAAGACAACCAAGCCAAGAGTGGGAAAAGGAAGGGTTTTATTTGCAACAAGTAGGGAGACCACTGAGTGCTTCTCCCAAAGCACTGTCCCCGCCCTCCCCTAGACAACAAAATTGGGGAAGTTTGAAACTAAGGGTACATGCATATTCATGAAGGGGCTTGGCAAAGGAGAGCGCTGTAGAGAAGTGGGGCAAAAGTCATCACTGTTTGAGTGTTCCAGGGGTTTAAACCCTGCAAAGATTCAAGAGTGTGGTGGGTCCATCTTTCCCTCTGAAACAGCAGCGGGAGTTTTTACCACCAATGTATTGTCTCTGATGTGGTGAGGTTCTCCCCTGGCCGGGTAGTGGCTGTTTTTAATTCCTTTTGTTCCTTTAAAATCGTTAACTATGGGGGTCTTGTGATTTTAACAGATCCCAGGATGTTCTGCAAGAAATGTGGTTGGGCATTTCACAAAGTGGCTGGGGACCTAAAATGACTTCTCTTATGTTAAGAAAGTTACGGCTTGTCTTTCTTTTTCTTAATGTTTTTATTTATTTTTGAGAGAGAGAGAGACAGAGCATGAGCAGGGGAGAGGCAGAGAGAGAGGGAGACACAGCATCTGAAGCAGGCTCCAGGCTCCAAGCTGTCAGCACAGAGCGTATGCGGGGCTTGAACTCACAGACTGTGAGATCATGACCTGAGCCAAAGTCGGACGCTCATCTGACTGAGCCACCCAGGCATCCCAAAGCCTTGTCTTTCTTTTTTCGGGAACCTCTCGCCCTATTCGCCTACACCTACATCTGGAGTTCTGGCAGTTCTGGCCTGAAGAAAAAAGTTGGGTTTCCAGAGCCTTTTGGATTTGGGGATTTCAGCCTGAGGACCCATAAGAGTATCTCCAGGAGCTGTGGGCACACTTGGGAGAGATTGCTTGTCTGGGGCACTATTTAGTCAGGTCTCAGTAAACTCTGTAAGATGGAGAAGAGGAGGAACGGGGAGAGGAAGAAAGAGGAAGAGGAGGGGGGAGGAGGAGGGAAGCCAGGAGGGCAGGGGAGGAGGTAAGAGGAGGGGCAGGGAGGAGAGGGATAGAACAGAAGAGAAAGGGAAGGAAGTGGGGCGGGGGAGGAGCAAAGAAGGGGGAGAGTGGAGGAAAGGGGGAGGGGAGGAAGAAATCTGAAGAGGGAGATGAAGAGGAGGTGAGAGGGAGGAAGTGGGGAAAAATGAAGGAATCTGGGTCGAAGGAAGGAGAAAAGGGGAGGAAGAGGGAGAGGAGGAAGCACAAGCCTCCAGGCCACGTTTGTGAATGAATGAATGACTCCCAACTCTAGCTAGTGTGACAGCTCCAGTCCTCAGTTTCTTGGCCTGTAAAATGGGGTGATCACAAAAGTGCTACCTGGCAGGATAAGAGTGCAGCTGTAGTTACCGGTCACTGCTGACTGCGGATCCCTGCCCAAGGAAGTAGCAGACCAGTGGCTGGCTCTGGGCCTGTCCTCTTGATCTGCCTCCTTGCCCCCCATTCCACCCACCCTGGGCAGCCGCAGGCACCAATGGTAGCACGTGGGAGGGGTGGGAGCCTGCCCAGCCCTGTCCTCCAAATGGCGCTGGAAGCCGGCCCTGGCTGCCTCCCAAGGAGAGCGCTGGGAAGGTCGGCCAAAGCAAGGCCGAAAACAAGCAGGGGTGGGGTGGGCAGGGGGGCAGAGGAGGGGGAGCTTGGAGGGAGGGATCCAAGGCAGTGGCCTACATGGGCATAGCGCAGGCAGAACAGGGACCAGGAGTCTGCAGAAACAGAGGGTCTGGAGTACCCACCTTCTCGGGCTAGGTTTGGAGTTCTCTGTCTTGGCCTCATCGTCCCCGCCTGAGCTTCTGGGAACCCACGGGGAACCGGCCAAGACTGAGGGTCTGTGAGCCGCTCCAGGTCAGCCAGGGACCAGGGTGGTGGGCAGTCAGGCGGGCGCTAGCCCGTGCCTGATCGGGAGGAGGGCTTTTGGGTCTCTGGTGGGCATTTAGGACCTTGGGTACGGGAGGGTGTGGGGACCCTGGTGTGTGGATTTTGCCCTCCCTGGGCTCTTGGGGTGTTAAAGAGATTTAACTGACGAGATTTTGCGATATAGGTTTGGGATTAGTTGGGTCCTTGAAATGGATCATTAAGACAGATGGGGTTTAGAACCTTCTGAGGGTCCTAGGCTGTGAGTTTAGGACTCTTCAGGTCCCCGGAATGTGCATTTAAGACCCAAGAGGCTATGGTGCTTGGATATAGGACAAACTGGGGCAAGAATCCAGTACACACAGGCCCTGAGTGTGAACTGGGATTTTCTGGTGCCCAGAGGTAGGAAACCGTGTGCCATCTAAAGCTCAACCCGAAGCCACGCCCCAAGGCTGCGGGAGCACGTGCTTTCTAAACGCCGCGCGGGGGCGGGCGGAGGGAGGGCAGTTTGGTTGTCTTGAAGACAGCTGCGGCCGTCTCTGGGCCGTTCTAGCCCTGGGGTCTCGTTGGCCGTCGTCTCTCTGGCCCGGGGCCTCTCTCTATGGTCGTGGCCTCCGGAAAGAGGCGGGCCTTGGCTAAGCGGCTGAGGAGCTCCGGCGCTAGACAAGTCAGAAGAGGGCCTTGGGGCGGGCCTGGGCTGGCAGGTGGGGAGGGGCCTAGCGCGCTAGGTGGGCCAGTGTGGGGCCCGGAGGGTGACGATTGGGGTAAAGCTCGAGGGAGGAGCCAGCGGCCAGGGGTGGAACCTGTGCCTGGGATAGGGGGCGGGCGAAGCCCGGGGCTAGGGGAGGGGCCTAGCGTGGAATGGGCGTGGTATGCGTTTGTGGGCGGGATCAGGTCGTTAACTGGGGGCGGGGCCAATGGGTGGCAGAGGAAGGGTAGAAGCGGGACATCGGGGGAAAGCTCATGACCTGTTGGCTGGACAGGCTTGGGAACGGGGAAGATCCTGTAACTGAAGACAACGGCTAGGTCAAGGCATGGGGAAGAGCTGGTCAAGTTACGGGGAAGGGACTGGGTCTGTGGTAGGGAAGAGGTGGAGCCCATGCTTGGAGCCAGGTCGTGAGGGTGGAGCTTGGGTTCAGAGTCCAGCCTCTAGGTCAAGACGTGGGGCAGGGCTTGATAGTGACTGACGGAGGGGAAGAGCTGCGCCTGAGGGCGTGGCCTGTAATAATGATTGGCAAAGAAGCCTGAGGAGGGTTAGGAACCAGGAGGCCTGTATCCAACATGGGATAGGGGCGGGGCCCTGATCCAGGGGCGGAGCCTGTCCGGAACACGGCCTCTTCTAGGCAGGAGGGCGGGGCCCAACCCGAAGGCGGTGGCCTGGGCTCCCCGAAGAGGCGGAGCCGGGGCCGGGGGGCGGAGCCCCGTTGGCTGTGGGGCGGGGCCCCAGCGGCCCGCGGCCTCAGCGCTCTCCGCCTCCCCAGGATGCGGGCTCCGGGTGCAGGTTCGGCTTCCGTGGTCTCGCTGGTGCTGCTGTGGCTGCTGGGGCTGCCGTGGACCTGGAGCGCAGCGGCGGCGCTCGGCGTGTACGTGGGCGGCGGCGGCTGGCGTTTCCTGCGTATCGTCTGCAAGACCGCGAGGCGGGACCTCTTGTGAGTGCATTCGGGGCCTGGTCCCCCGCCGGCTGCGCGTCCCGGGGGTGGTCAGAGGTGGAGGTTGCAGCGGCGGCGTGGGGGGTTCCTGAGGGCTTGGGGAGAGGGGTTTTGGATACGGGGGGGGCGAGGCTTAGATGAGGGCGGGGTTAGGGGCGGGGCCGGGACCTGAAAGAGTGCCGGGTAGGGGGTCACTGAGGGGAGCTGCAGGGGACAGTTTGAGGGTCTCTGGAGGGAGATGAGTAGGTTTCAGGCTTCTAGGGGCTGCTTTGGAGACTTCAGGGGACTGGAAGGTAACTTGGAGATCTTTGGGGGAGCTGGTTGGGGTTTCAGAGAGCTGAGGCTGATTGGGAGGCCCTGGGTATTTGGGGGTCTCTGTGGAGACTTGGTGACTGTGACAGGCCTCTCGGGGCTCTTCAGGGATTCTGGTAGGTCCCTAGGGTCCCACAGTGGTGACCCAGTGGTCTCTGGGGGCTGCCAAGACACTTTGGGTTTACTTAGGGCTTTCTCGGGTGTGATGGATGACGGGGCCTTTTGGGGTACCTGTAAGGGACTTTTAGGGTTCCTGAAGGGTGTGTGTCTCCACGGGAGAATTTACCGGTTTCTCTGTGGCAGGAGCGCTCTTTGAGAGTTTGGAGTCTGTGCAGGATTTGGGGGGTTCAGGGTTTGTGGAGAGGTTGCTGTGTATTTCCAGATTTGTTTGGGGACTCTCTGGAGACTGTGACCTCACCCAAGGGGATTTTGGTGTCCTAGGCAGGTATCCCTGGAAGAAGGTCTCTGGGGTGTCTCTGAGGGGCTTGCTTGAAGAAGCTGTTGGGGGGGTCTTCCTGGGTGGGGGGGAATAGGTGTCGTGGGGGATTCCCATCCGAGCAAATCTTGGTAACAGTCCCCACATGGGAATGCCTGAGCACCTGCTGTGGCTGCGAGGCTGATCCTTTCAGGGAGGTGGGGGGACTGACCCATTAAGGGTGAAGAAACAGGCTCCGTGAGCAGCAGGGATGGTGTGCAGCTGGGGAAAGTTCCACTGCCAGTTGACTGGTTCTGAACCTCCCAGCACCGGTCCTTTCCTCTCCGGGCGCTGGCCCCTGCCTCTGCCTTGGTCTTTCTGACATGCACATCTGAGCATGCACTCTGTTCACCTACCCTCCACGACCCCCATCCTCTGCAGGAAAAAGACTCAACCTCCAGCTGGACACTGTGACCTATCCTGGGATCTGCCCACTCGCCACTCCCCACCTCTATCGTGTCATCTGGCCCTCATATCAACTTGCCTTGTCAGGCTCAGGATGTTCCCTCTGCCTGGCACACGCTGGACCTCCTCTTGCCTGGTGATGCCTTATGATGTTGCCTCCCTCGGGACCCTTTGCAGAATTTTCCTACTCAACACCTTCCCACGGTTCCTTGTTGCCCTTAGAATCGACACCACCTGAGGTTCCTGACTGTGTCCACAACCTCTTCTCCTTTCCTTTGTCACTCTTCCAGCTACACTGGCCTTGCTGTTCCTAAACATGCTCGGCCCCAGGGCCTTTGTTCTTGCTGCTCCCTCTGCCTGGGTCACTCTTCCTTGCTATTCATTGTCATCATGCCATAGCTTAAATGTCATCTTAGAGAGCCCTCTCCTGACCCTGTGTCTCTGTACACTCTCCAACCTTGTTGCTCCTTGGCAGGATGGCCAGTATTTGCTGAGCGCCCACTCCATGCCAGGCACCATGCTAAACATGACTTCTTGAAGCCCTCCCAACAGCCCTATGGTGTGGGTACTCTCTTGTCCCCACCTTACGGACGAGCAAACTGAGGCACAGCAAGGTTTGGTCGCTCGCCCAGGTCGGGGGGAGTAGTGGGGACAGGATTTGAACCCAGGCAGTGTGGCTCTAAAGCTTGACTTGTAACCGCTAGCGACATTCATCGTTTGTAATGATCTTGTGTGTCTGGTTTAGCGCCTTTTAATTCTTGAGTCTCTTTCCCCCCACTAGACGGCGGGCCCTGTGGGGACACAATGGAGGCTGTGTTGGTCTTAGTGTCACTGTGGCCCTGGCCTCCACATGGGGCGGCACATCGCAGGAGCACAAGATGTGTTTGCTGGCTGGCACGCCTTTCCCTACCCCCTTGGGCTCGCACAGGCCCCAGCTCTGCCTCATTGAGCCAGAGTGTCTGTGCCTGGCTGTCCCCCCTGGGGATGGGGCAGGAGCTGGGTCTACTCGGAGGCAGCCTCCGAGATGGCCCAACATCCTGGTCTTCACATTCTCCTATGATCCCCCCTGCTTTGAGAGTGGGCTGGATCTAGAGACTTGCTTCTAATGAACAGAATACAGCAAAAGAAATGGGCTGTTACATCCGAGGTTTGTAATATGCATGACTGTGGTGCTCTCTCAGATCATTCCCTCTGGAAAAAGCTGGCTGCTGTTATGCAAGGCAGTCCTGGGGAGAGGCCCACGTGAGTGAACTTGGAAGTAGACTCTCTCCCAGTGAAACCTTGAGATGACCTCAGCGCCAGCCAGTACCTTGATTGTGGCCTCATAAGACACTCGAACCACACAGCTAAGCTATTCCTGGCTTCCTGGCCTTCAGAAAACGTGTGATAATAAATGTTTCCAGCTGGTAATTTTGGAGGCAGTTTGTCACAGCAATAGCTAACTAACACAGCTTGTATGGCCCTTTCCGTGGACCAGGCCTTGTGTTCTCACAGTCCTATAAAGAAGGAAGGGCGCCTGGGTGGCTCAGAAGGTTGAGTTTCCGACCCTTGGTTTCTGCTCAGGTCATGATCTCGCAGTTCGTGGGATCGAGCCCCACGTCGGGCTCTGTATTGACAACTTAGAGCCTGCTTGGTATTCTCTCTCTCCACCCCCGCCTCTGCCCCTCCTACCTTCGCGCTCTTTCTCTCTCTCTCAAAAACATAATTAACTTAAAAAAGGGGGCGCCTGGGTGGCTCAGTCGGTTAAGTGTCCAACTCTTTTTTTTTTTTTTTTTTTAATTTATTGATGGATTTTGAGAGGGACAGAGATAGCATGAGTCGGGGAGGGGCAGAGAGAGAGAGAGGAGAGACAGAGGATCCCCAGCAGGTTTCGTACCGTCAGCATGGAGCCCAGGGTGGTGCCCAAACCCACGAAACGGTGAGATCATGACCTGAACCCAAACCAAGAGCCAGGTGTCCAACTGACTGAGCCACCCAGGTGCCCCCTAAATGTCCGACTCTTGATCTCCGCTCAGGTCATGATCTCATGGTTCATGGGTTTGAGCCCCATGTCCGGGCTGTGTGCTGACAGTGCGGACCCTGCTGGGGATTCTCTGTCTCTGTCTCTCTGCCCCTCTCCTGCTCACGTTCTCTCACTGTCTCAAAATAAATAAATACAACCTTAAAAAAAAAAAAAAAAGGGATGCCCACTAACCCCATTTACAGGCACGGAGAGACGAGGTCCCTTACCCGGGAATGCACAGGCAAGGAGGGCAGGGCACTGGAGTTCATGTTCTTAACCCCTGTGCTGTGGTGGGGGAGCTGCCTTTAGACCCAGGGTTCAGAAAATCTGTAAGCACCCGACTCCAGTCCTCCCACCTCGTTCTGTATCCTGTATTCGCGGCGTGAAATCTGATCACATTTATTCTTGTTGGTTTCTTTCTGCCCGGGTGTCCTGGAGCTCAGGGTGAAAACATGAGGGGGCAGAAGGAACAGAAGGATGAGAAGAAGTCTCATTCAGGAAGGGCCCAGAGGCGCACAGTGGCTTCTTTGTCCCCAGGGTGGGGGTGGCTTGGGCTGCTGCCAGGCCGGGGCAGCCCAGGCATGTGGCTGGAGCTGAGCACTGGAGTCTCCTGTCTCCCCACGTGGGTGTACTCCGGAAAGGACGGGGGCGAGGGCAGGACGGGACAGGCGGTGAGAGCTGGGCCCATCCCAGATGCTCATGTAACCTGATCGTGACCGGCTATAGCCTCAATTCCTGTTTCTTGCAATATCACCGGTGGATGGGGTGGGGGTGGGGGGGGCCTCCTTGCAGGGGCTGCTTCCTGTGGTTCCCAGCCTTGCTGAAGGTCCTTTCCCCATGGCTATAAAAATAATACCAGCTTCTGGGGTTCTTGGGGTGCTCTGTCAAGTTCACTCACGGGAAGCTCTTAGAGGAGAGCTGGGTACCCGGTCGGTACTCAGATGCGTTGGTGCTGGTTGCTGTCGGCTGGTGGGGGGAGGGGGGGCTTGGTGGCTGTGTAAGTGGATGGTTGGGAGCTTGATGGCCAGAGCCAGGGTGGACCTCAGCTCTGCCCCTTGCTGGCCCATGGAAAGTTGCCCTCTGAGTCCCAGTTCCTTTATCTGTAAAAATAGTCCTTATGTAATGTCTCTCCCTCAAGAAGCATGAATTGAGCACCTCTTGTGTGCAGCATGGGCATATGTGGCGAATGCTTTATCAATGCTTTGTTGGGCCTCAGGAGGAGCAGAGGGACCCTGGTGGGGGTCCTGGTTCTGGGCTTCTGCCCTGACTTGCTGTGTGACCTCGGGCATGTTAATGCACCTCTCTGAGCACCCGCCTCATCCCGTCATCTGTCACATGGGAATTTTAGGACTCTGCTTCAGAGGGTGGCCATAAAGTTCACACAGCGCCCGGCACATAGTAGGTGCTCAATAAATGCCGAGGCTGCTCACCTCAGCTAGTCTACTTATTACCGAACGGGTGGGATATCAGGATCTGACCAGAGAGGGCGTCTTCTGTCTCTTTCCCAAGATATAGTTACAGAATCTGCACAGACCTTCCTGCCGTCCGTGCCCACAGGTGGCCACACATTCTCCGTCATATTTCTTAACTGGCACTTTCTTTCCATTTTTACTTGTCATTTTTACTTTTATGAAAGTCATGCAAGCTTCCAGATGAAAGATTCTCAGCCCTCTACCTCATAAAGCCACTGCAAACATTGAATCAACAAATACTGAGCTATCATTCCTAGAGGAAATACTGGGTTAGGTTTCTGCAAACCTCCTGTCACGACATTTTTATCAACCAATCAATACATGATCTTGTTTTATGTTTATTCTATTTAAAGACACCTCATTTTATAGAAGTTCTTTTTATTTATTTTTTATTTTTTTAATATAATTCAGTGGCTTCCATACAACACCCAGTGCTGATCCCAGCGAGTGCTCTCCTCAATGCCCATCTCTTTTTGTTTGCTTTGAAGTAAGCTCTGGGCCCAACATGGGGCTTGAACTCATGATCCCGAGATCAAGAGTCACATGTGCTACTGACTGAGCCAGCCAGGCACCCCTATATTCCTTTTTTAAAAATATATATTCTTGGGGCACCGGGGTGGCTCGGTTGAGCGGCCGACTTCGGCTCAGGTCATGATCTCACAGTTTGTGGGTTCGAGCCCCGCGTCGGGCTCTGTGCTGACAGCTCAGAGCCTGGAACCTGCTTCAGATTTTGTGTCTGTCTGTCTCTCTCTGCCCCTCCACCACTCATGCTCTACATCTCTCTCTCAAAAATAAATAAAGCATTAAAAAAAATACATATATATATATATATATATATATATATATATATATATATTCATTCTTGGGTCTCTTCGGTGGCTTAGTTGGTTAAGCGACTGACTTCGACTCAGGTCCCTATCTCGTGGTTCGTGTGTTTGAGCCCCACATTGGGGTCTGTGCTGACAGCTTGGAGTCTGCAGCCTGCTTCAGATTCTGTGTTTCCCTCTCTATTTGCCCCTCCCCCACTTGTACTCTGTCTCTGTCTCTCTCTCAAAAATAAATAAACATTAAAAAGATATATATGTGTGTGTGTGTGTGTGTGTGTGTGTGTATATATATATGTATATATACATATATATGTTCCTGATTCATTACCAGTGAACTGATGGCCAACAGCATTATAACTCATGTCCGAGCAAAACTTATCTAAGTAAGGCACATCTCAGCCTTCTTGCACTTAGGAACACTAGCTAGCACTTTAGCGTTATTCCTGGGAGCCATTTTAAGCTTCAAAATCACCAAAGAAAGGACAAAAATGCAAAAAAAAAAAAAAAATGTGGCACTAAATAGACGTCCAAAAGGATGCTTATTTACAATATGAGCTGAAACAAAAAGGCAGAGTGCTGTCTTGTTGAACTATCCTGGGAATGTGCACATTGGCAGCACGTTTGTTTGTTGTTGTTTTTTTGCCACTCTGTGTGTGTCCTCAAATGGTTGTGAAAGGAATATGAATATTGATTTTTGGGGATACAAATAAATTTAGTGAGCAGGCAAATTTGCAGTTAAGAAATCTGTGAGTAATGAGGATTGACTCATAATTTGGCCAGGTAAGTAATCAATATTTACGTTGTTTTGATGGTAACAGTGTTCTTAGTTGAGCCACTAGTATACTATGATCCTTTTTTATTTCTTAACAACCTTTATGTGTTTTGGGGGGGGTTATTACTTGCCTTTGTATTTGTTAGTTTTCTTTGCATTCATCTATACTTCAAGACCAAATGACAGTTGTGTCTGTCTTCTCTCATGACTTTTATAGCGTAAGATGGGCTTTCAGTTTCCCCTTTTTTGGAGAAGTCTCTCTTCTAGCCTCCAATTTGTCCAGGCTGGGCTACTGACTCTTTGCACCTGGTGAATAGCGGTCATTCCAATCTTGATTCTAGCCACCTTCCTAAGGATTGGCATTACGTCTGTCTTGGGTTAGATGCACTGTTTCCTGGGTCCCTGGTGGTTTTCTTCTTTGGTTTACTCCTTTGATTTGGTGGAGCACCTTCTTATTAGCTTTGGGAGACATGTGGTTGAGAAGTTAATTTTTTGAGACCCTTTATGTATGAAAACATTTTTATTTCCACCCTCACACTTGATTGATGGTCTCGGTTTAAACTTCTAGGTTGGAAATAATTTTCCTTCAGTATTGAAGGCATTTCTTCTCACATAATTATTGTTGAGAAGTCTGAAACCCTCCTAATTCCTGATCTTTTATAGGGATCTGTTTTTCTTTCTGGAAGTTTGTGGGATCTTTTCAAGATGGTGAGCTATTTCCATCCATTGTATGGTCTGTTGTTTAGCTTCATGGCAAGGAAGTTTTCTTAAATGGTACTGATGATTTACTCACTTTTATTTCTTTTGTTCTTCTTGGAACACCTGTTATTTAGTACCTGGAAAAGCATTTGGCTTGATAATTATTTGTTGAATACATATTATGTTGGATATTCTGGGCTGGTTCTCTAATTTTCTTTTCTTTCTTTCTTTCTTTTTTTTTTTTTTAATTTGCCATCTCCATCTTTTTATCCTACTTTCTATGATAGTTCTTCAAATACACCTTCTAATCTTTCTGTTAATATTTGACTTATGCCTGCAAGTTTAAAATTTTTTATTATGATCATTATTTGTTTAAATTCATAGGCTTTATTTTTAATTTTTTATAGACTTCATTTTTTTATTATCAGTTTTAAGTTTACAGAAAAATTGATCACAGAGTACGTAGAGTTCCCATATATCCCCTTCCCATTCCCCACAGTTTCCCTATTATTAAGATCTTGTGTGGGGCGCCTGGGTGGCTCAGTCGGTTAAGCGGCCGACTTCGGCTCAGGTCATGATCTCGAGGTCCGTGAGTTCGAGCCCCGCGTCGGGCTCTGTGCCGACAGCTCAGAGCCTGGAGCCTATTTCAGATTCTGTGTCTCCCTCTCTCTGACCCTCCCCCGTTCATGCCCTGTCTCTCTCTGTCTCAAAAATAAATAAACGTTAAGAAAAAAAAAAAAAAAAGATCTCGTGTTAGTGTAGTATACCTGTTACAATTGATGAACCAATATTGATACATTTTTATTTTTACTTATTTATTTTTTAAAATTTAAATCCAAGTTAGTTAATATACAGTGTAATAATGGTTTCAGGAATAGAATTCAGTGATTCATCAGTTACATATAACACCCAGTGTACATGTTATCAAGTGTCCTCCTTAATGCCCCTCGTCCATTTAGCCAATCCCCTCACCCACCACCCCACCAACAACCCTCAGTTTGTTCTCTTATTGTTTGTATCCCTCTCTGTTTTTGTATTATTTTTGCTTCCATTTTCTGATGTTCATCTGTTTTGTATCTTAAATTCCACATATGAGTGAAATCATATGATATTTGTCTTTCTCTGGCTGACTTATTTCGCTTAGCATAATACACTCTAGTTCCATCCACGTTATTGCAAATGGCAAGATTTCATTCTTTTTTTTTTTTTTTTAATGTGTTTATTTATTTTTGAGACAGAGAGAGACAGAGTATGAGCAGGGGAGGGGCAGAGAGAGAGGGAGACACAGAATCTGAAACAGGCTCCAGGCTCTGAGCTGTCAGCCCAGAGCCCGACGCGGGGCTCGAACTCTCGGAGTGTGAGATCATGACCTGAGCTGAAGTCAGACGCTCAACCGACTGAGCCACCCAGGCGCCCCAAGATTTCATTATTTTTGATCACCAAGTAATATTCCATATGTGTGTGTGTGTGTGTATATATATATATATATATATATGTATATATATATATATATATAGATACCCCGCATCTTTATCTGTTCATCAGTTGATGGACATTTGGGCTCTTTCCATGATTTGGCTATTGTGAATAGTGCTGCTATAAACATTGGGGTGCATGTGCCCCTTTGAATCTGCACTCCTGTATCCTTTGGATAAATATCTAGTAGTGCAATTGCTGGGTCATAGGATAGTTCTATTTGTAATTTTTTGAGGAACCTCCATACTGTTTTCCAGAGTGGCTGCACCAGTTTGCATTCCTCTTTCTCTGCATCCTCACCAACACCTGTTGTTGCCTGAGTTGTTAATGTGAGCCATTCTGACAGGTGTGAGGTGGTATCTCATTGTGGTTTTGATTTGTATTTCCCTGATGATGGGTGATGTTGAACATCTTTTCATGTGTCTGTTAGCCATCTGGATGTCTTCTTTGGAAAAGTGTCTATTCATGTCTTTTGCCCATTTCTTCACTGGGTGATTTGTTTTTTGGGTGTTGAGTTTGATAAATTCTTTGTAGATTTTGGACACTAACCCTTTATCTGATAATGTCATTTGCAAATATCTTCTCCCATTCCGTCTGTTGCCTTTGAATTTTGCTGATTGTTTCCTTCGCTGTGCAGAGGGTTTTTATCTTAATGAGGGCCCAATAGCTCATTTTTGCTTTTGTTACCCTTGCCTCTGGAGACATGTCAAGTAAGAAGTTGCTGTGGCTGAGGTCAAAGAGGTTTTTGCCTGCTTTCGCCTCTAGGATTTTGATAGTTTCCTATCTTATGTTTAGTCTTTCATCCAGTTTGAGTTTATTTTTGTGTATGGTGTAAAAAAGTGGTCCAGGTTCATTGTTCCGCATGTTGCTGTCTTTTTCCCCAACACCATTTGCTGAAGAGACTGTCTTTTTTCCATTGGATATTCTTTCCTGCTTCGTCAAAGATTAGTTGGCCATACATTTGTGGGTCCGTTTCTGGGTTCTCTATTCTGTTCCATTGATCTATGTGTCTGTGTTTGTGCCAGGACCATACTGTCTTGATGATTACAGCTTTATAATACAGCTTGAAGTCCTGAATTGTGATGGCCTCCAGCCTTGATTTTCTTTTTCAGGATTGTTTTGGCTATTCAGAGTCTTTCTGGCTCCATACAAATTTTAGGATTGTTTACTCTAGCTCTGTGAAGAATGTTGGTGTTATTGTGATAGGGTTTGCATTGCATATGCTTTGGATTGTATTGACATTTTAACAATATTTGTTCTTACGATCCACGAGCATGGAATGTTTTTCCGTGAATTCTTCAGTTTCTTTCGAAAGCTTTCTATAGTTTTCAGTGTATTCTCAACAAGATACTAGCCAACCGGATCCAAAAATACACTGAAAGAATTATTCACCATGATCAAGTGGGATTTATTCCGGGGCTGCAAGGGTGGTTCAATATCTGCAAATCAATCAATGTGATACATCACATTAGTGAAAGAGAAGATTAGAACCATATGATCCTCTCTATAGATGCAGAGAAAGCATTTGACAAAATACAGCATCCTTTCTTGATAAAACACCCTCAAGAAAGTAGGGATAGAAGGATCATACCTCAAGATTACTAAAGGCCATATATGAAAGACTCACAGCTAATATCATGCTCGACGGTGAAAAACTGAGAGCTTTCCGCCTAAGGTCAGGAACACGAGAAGGGGGTCCGCTCTCCCCAGTGTTATTCAACATAGTGTTGGAAGCCCTAGCTTCAGCAGTCAGACAACACAAAGAAATAAAATGTATCCAAATCAGCAAGGAGTACTCTATGGGGAAAACCCAAAGACTCCACCAAAACACTGCTAGAACTGACACATGAATTTGCAAAGTCACAGGATATAAATCAGTACACAGAAATCCGATGCATTTCTAGACACCAAGAATGAAGCAGCAGAAAGAGAAATCAAGGAACTGGTCCCCTTTACAATTGCACCAAAACCCATAAAATACCTAGGAATAAACCTGAGCAAAGAGATGAAAAATGTATACCCTGAAAACTATAGAAACCTTTTGACACGTTTTTATTAGCTAAAGCTCTTTTTTTCCCTTAGGGTTTACTCTGTGTGCTGTGCATTCTGTGGTGCCCTCACGTTGTAATTTTCCAGGATTTTTTTTTCATTCCCTAAAGCTTTTTTTTTTTTTAATAATTTTTTTTTTAATGTTTATTTATTATTGAGAGACAGAGAGACACAGAGAGTGAACAGGGGACGGGTAGAGAGAGGGGAGACACAGAATCTGAAATAGGCTCCAGGCTCTGAGCTGTCACCACAGAGCCCGACGCGGGGCTCGAACTCACGGACCGCGAGATCATGACCTGAGCCGAAGTCGGACACTTAACCGACTGAGCCACCCAGGCGCCCCTGAAAGCTTTTTAAATAGCATCTCATTCTTGTTTCATGCATGCATGTTTTCTTACATCTCCGAGAATATCACTGACTTTATTAGTTTTGTTTTCTCTTTGCACAACCTCTATTTCCTCAAAACTTTCCTTTTTTGTTTATTTTATTTTTTTGAAATCTTTTTAACATTTATTTATTTATTTATTTATTTGAGAGAGAGAGAGAGAGAGAGAGAGAGAGAGAGAGAGAGAGAGATGGAGCACAAGCAGGGGAGGGGCAGAGAGAGGAGGGAGACACAGAATCCGAAGCAGGCTCCAAGCTGTCAACACAGAGCCCGACGTGGGGCTCGAACCCATGAACCATGAGATCGTGGCCTGAGCCAAAGTCAATCGCTCAACCAACTGAGCCACTCAGGCGCCCCTTTGTTTCCTTTAGTTTCCGTCATCCCTAGTAGAGGAAATCCCCAGGGGTCCGATAATCCTTGGTTGTAAATCTGGTTAGAAGCTCTTGGCATGGGCATATGGGGGGGGGGGTGTCTTTTCAACTGCGAGCTTCATGATGGGGTCACCCGGCCAAGGGTGCTTTGCGGGAAACCATGCAGAGGAGACGAAGGTTGGGGGCTCATCATGGGATACGGGACAGACACTCCCTGGCTTCCAGTGGTTTGACTTAGAATTTTTTGACTTAACGATGATGCAAACGTGATGTGCGTTCCGTAGAAGCTGTACTTTGAATGTGGAATTTGGATCTTTTTCCCAGACTCCTGACAGGCAGTATGAGACTCTGTCCTGATCCTGGCCACCAGCAGTGAGCCGCCGCTCCCAGTCAGCCGCACGATCACGAGGGTAAACGACCCGTACAGGCGTTCTGTACCCATTCAGCCCTTCTGGTTTTCGCTTGCAGTACGGTATTCAGTTAATTATGTGAGATATTCAACACTTTATTAAATAGGCTTTGTAGGGGCTCCTGGGTGGCTCAGTTGGGTAAGCGTCCAACTTCGGCTCAGGTCATGATCTCACGGTTTGAGTTTGAGCCCCCCTTCTCTCTCCCTCTCTCTCCCCCCTGTCTCCCCCTCTCTCTACCCCTCATGGGACGGTCCCTCTCTCTCTGTCTGTCCCTTGCTCCCTTGTGCCCTCTCTCTCTCTCAAAAAATTAATGAAAAGAAAAAATCCCTTTACTGGCTATTTTGGGGGGAAACAGGGAAATTCAAGGATCAGTCAGTGTCTGGGTGTTTGACCTGCCTGCTGCCTTTGCATGAAATCACCCGTGACTTTTCTCACCTTGTGGCTCCTTCCTCATCCACCTGCGTCGGGGCCCCACAGCCTTCCGTTGTAAGGATCCGCCATCGGGCATCGAACCCCTCCTATACTACAGATCGTTTGGGCTCTTTTCCGTCTTCTGCTCATTGGAAGCTACAAATGAGTAACAGTATCATTTCCCCCAGGTGACTTTAACCTGCCAAGATCGATCTTCTAATTAGTGGAAGGATCCAGAACCATGGAGAAAGTCCTGTTGCTGTGCAGTCTCCTCCCACTCTCTGCTTTGCTCACTCCTCTCTAGCCTGCTGGCCTTGTCCTTCCCACCTCCAGGCCTTTGCACTCATGGCACCCTCCACCTGGAATGCTTTCCCCCTACCGGCCGCGCTTTACCCACTGCTGGCTCCTTCCCGTTCTTTATTTTTATCATTTTTTAATTGTTTAAAGTTTATTTCTTTATTTTGAAAGAGAGAGCACACAGGGGAAGGGCAGAGAGAGAGAATCCCAAGCAATCTTCGCGACGTCAGTGCAGAGCCTGACACGGGGCTAGAACCCACGAACCGTGAGATCATGACCTGAGCCAAAACCAAGAGGCCCAACTGAGTGAGTCATCCAGGCGCCCCTCCTTCCCATTCTTTAAAATGTAGCACAGGGGCGCCTGGGTGGCGCAGTCGGTTGGGCGTCCGACTTCAGCTGGGTCACGATCTCGCGGTCCATGAGTTCGAGCCCCGCGTCAGGCTCTGGGCTGATGGCTCAGAGCCTGGAGACTGTTCCCGATTCTGTGCTTCCCTCTCTCTCTGACCCTCCCCCGTTCATGCTCTGTCTCTCTCTGTCCCGAAAATAAATAAACGTTGAAAAAAAAATTTTTTTTTAAATAAAAAAAAAAAATAAATAAATAAAAAAAATGTAGCACAAATGTCGCTTCCTCAAAGTGGTCTCCCCCCCTCTCCCCTGCCCTTCCTGTGGATAAAGCTTTTGATCACATCATCCTGTTTCCTTTTTAGGAAACTTAGCATAAAACTATCATTGGATTGGGGCACCTGGGAGGCTCAGTTGGTTGAGTGTCCACTCTCGATTTCCGCTCCGGTCATAATCTCACGATTCGTGAGTTTGAGCCCCGCGTCGGGCTCTGTGCTGACAGCGCGAAGTCTGCTTGGGATCCTCTCTCTCTCTGCCCCTCCCCCCTGCTCTCTCTCAAAAATAAATAATAAAACAGTAAAAACAAACTGTCATCGGTTTTCTTCGCTTTTTCCTCGGTTAGGAGTTCCCTTCCCCTCCTTAGATGGTCAACCCCATTTGCACAGTGATCACGCCCACTTGAGTCACCTGGGTGTCCCTGTCCCTGTCGTGATGTCCAGCACGTGGTGGTGCTCCGTGGAGGTATGGTGCACGAGCGGATCAGCCCCTCCAGGGAGCTAAACTCTCGAAGGAGGTTTTTGGCTGCGAGTCGCGTGAATCTCGACTAGGAGTGGCATTGGCAGTAAAGAACAGTTACAACCACACGTAACATGGAGTTTTGACACGAGATGGCCTGAGGTTGGTCAGTTCCCAGTGCAGCATGTTGTCATTGACCCACGTTCCTTCGATCTTTATGCTCTGGCATCCTTGCTGCAAAGGCTTGGCATCTCCAGCCGGGTACCCTCATACTCTCACGCTGCCTGCTGTGGTTCCAGCCATCACATGCCAGTGACAGCTTCTCTGGGTAGAGGAAAGGGAACATGGGACTGCCACGTCCCATGGTGCAGGGATTGTGGGAAAGGGGCTGATGTGTCGCAGGGAGGTGTATGGGCTGGGCCGTGTTGGAGTTCAAGGAGCCAAGGGGGTCGGCAGACAGAGCCAGATTTCCAGGGCTTTGAACACTGAGCAGAGGAGTATCCTGCGCAAAGACCCTGCAAAGACCCTTTTTCCACATGTGGTCACGTTCACAAGTTCTGGGGGCCAGGAATTGGGTCTATCTTTTGAGGACCACCATTCACCCCATTATGCAGGGAGTGGGGCCTGGCCCAGAGCAGACCCAGGAAACCACGAAGAGCTGACTAGGGCACGGGTCCCGTTGTGTGCTGGTGGGGGCCAGGCCGGGCTGGTGAGATGGTCAGATTCTGGCCACTGTCATTTGTTCCATCCATCCCCAAGGACCTCCTGGGAGCCACACCCCATCTGGGCTTGGGGGGACACCATGTTCCCTGTGACCTGCTGTGAATGTGCCAGATGCTTCTCCCGTCCTCTGGAGCCCACAGCCTAGTGAGGGAAAAGAATAACCGAGAAGGAAATGATAAAACATCAGACAGTGACCAGAAGGATGAAACGTGTAGGGGCGAGGCGGGGATAGCGAGGGACTCCTTGCACCAGGGTGGTTAGGGCACCCTGCACAAGTGGGCAGATGAGAGGGGCCAGCCTTGCCATGACCTGGGGAAAGGAAGAGCACTCAGGTAGAAGAATGCTTACAAAGCCCAGAGGCGGGATCTCTCTGGGCAGAGTAACAATGGATCCCTTCTGGTTCAGCCCTTCTTCTTGGTTGGGCACTTAGCACACTTCACACCCAATAGGCTGAGAATTGCTGCTCTGGGCCCCACTTCCCGCTTGTAAATAAGGCAGTGGCAGGACTGGCACTTTGTTGAGCTGGATGGAGAACACCTTGGAGTTTGTTGGATTCAGTCTCCTGATATTCCAAGTAAGGAAACTGAGGCAGCGTCCGCCCAGGCCCCACTGGTAGGCGGTGTGAACTAAGGCCATGAACTCCAGGCCGCTTTTTCCTCCCTCTGGGCTGCGCTTCTGAGGGCTCCGGGTATCGCACGACTTGTGACCAGGTCACTCCAGTCTCTGCCTCTGTCTCCCCATGTCTCCTCCCCTGTGTTTGTGTGTTCTCTCTTAAAAAGACACCTGGGGGCGCCTGGGTGGCTCCGTCGTCGGTGGAGCGTCCGGCTTCAGCTCAGGTCACGATCTCGGGCTCTGTGCTGATAGCTCAGAGCCTAGAGCCTGCGTGGGATCCTGTTTCTCCCTCTCCCTCTCTCTCTTGCCCCTCCCCCACTCGCGCTCTGTCTCTGCCTCTCTCAAAAAGTAAATGAACATTAAAAAAAGATTGTTTTTAGGCATTAAAAAAAAGACACCTGTCATTGGATTGAGGTCCCACTGGGGAGCCAGGATGACCTCATCTCATACTTCCCTTAATTACATCTGCAAACACCCTACTTCCAAAGAAGGTCACGGTCTGAGGTTTCCGGTGGACACGAATTTGGGGGGATGCTCTTCAAACAAGTACAGTTGTGCGCAGGCAAAAGAGGCGGGGCTGCATTTGAGTCTGCCCACAGGATATACCAGCATCGTCCTTACGTTCCAGGTCCTGTGCTTCGTCCCGGAACCGTATCCCTGGACACAACAGACAGACAAACTGGGTGCTCGCTCTCGTAGAAAATAACAAAAAGTTCAGGAAATCAGTAAAGGAAGATGACGGGTTTAGAGTGTGGTGACCGGCTCCGAAGGAGTGAAACAGGGCCTGGGAGTGTATCAGTTACCTGTCAGTTCCATGGCTGTGTAACAAATTACCCCAGAACCTAGAGGCTTAAGACAATGATCAGTATCCTTTCCTGTGACTTCTGTGGGTCAGGAATTCAGATGTCGCCAAGATGTCACCATCTTATCTGCTCTGCTGTGTCTGGAGCCTCAGCTCCAGGATTCAGGATCCGGGGCCAGAATTACCCAAAGCTCTGTTCACTCAGACATGTTGCTAGAGCCCCTATACGTGGCCTCTGCATGTGGTCTTGGCTTCCTTTGCTTACAACTCAGTGCTGGGTTCCGAGGTCCACTGTCCAGAAAGATGTGAGAACACCTGCGTGCCTGGAGGAGAGGTGCTGTCTCTGAGCCCCAGTCTCGGAAATCACACAGCATGACTATTGCCCCATTCTCTTCATTAGAAGCAAGTCCCTGAGTCTGCCCACTCCTGTGGGGTAGGGAAAATAGGACCTGACCTGCCTTTTGAAGGGACGACTGTCAAAGAATTTGCAAGCATGTTTTCAAACAGCTATACGGTGATCCACGCTGGGCAGGGCTGGAGAGACCTCTCTAGGCAGGGGACATTGGAGCTGAGAGGTAAAGGATGTGTAGGAACCCTGATGGGGGTGGGGGTGGGGGCTCTGGGGCAGAATGTTTCAACAGTGGGAACCGCATGGGCAAAGGTCCTGGAGAACGTTCCCATCTCCCCACAAGATGACTCCTGCCCCTTTGCCATCAGTATCCCTGGCCACCCCAGCCCCCGTCCCCTTCCTCCACCGATCGGACTTCTCACACCTGATCCCGATCAGCTTCGCCTGTGCAAAGTAGGTGCTCAGGTCTGGGGCCCTGAAGAAATCTGGGCCTCTGCACTGGTCGCCAGGGAGGGGCGGGATGCTGGGCTCCAGGGTCAGGGGCTTGAAAGCAGTCCTTCAACCTCTGTTTACTGAGCACCTACTATGTGCCAGGCTCCTGATCAGATGCAGGTGTCGCTTCCCCTGGTTACCTCCCCTGGTGACGTGGTGGCCATCCTCCTGGAGTGCCGGCCTGAGTTCGCGGGGCTGTGGCTGGGCCTGGCCAAGGCGGGCGTGGAAGCCGCACTGCTCGATGTTAACCTGCGGCGGGAACAGGGGCTTCGATGAGCAGGGCTCTCCGATTAGGGGTGTTCATCTACATGGAGGCCGTCGTCACCCTGAGAGTAACAGGGCGGGCACCCAGAGGGAACCGGTTGGGGAGCAGCCTCCTCACAGCTGTCCCTATGCCTGTGCCTCTTCTCAGTGTGGCCTTGCCCTGAGACCGTGCTCACGTGTGGCGGCCTCTCCTCTCACCGAAGATCTTGCCAGGCTCAGGCTGGCTGCTCTCGTGGGCTGTGGGGTTCAGGCCTGGCCCGGGAGCTCCAGACGCCTCTCTCTCCCTCCAAGACTGTCCTGTGGGATTGCTTGTGGCAGGCTCACTGCGCTCCAGGAGAGTGGGGCCTTGATCTGTCTCCGCTGCTGTCTCTCCAGGCCCTAGAGCAAAACAGACAGAAATTCCTGTCACCTAGAGCAGAAAGAGATAGCCCAGGGGCAAGATGGTAGGCCTGGCATTTGACAATATAAGTGCTGTGTTGATAAGCGCAACAAAGCAGGGACCAGAGAGGGGGAGACAGGGGGGTGGTCAGTAACAGACGGGTGTCATTTGAGCCACGACCTAAGGGAAGTGGGGGAGGAGCCGCGTGGATGTTGGCAGAAGAGCGGTCCAGGCAGGGGGCATAGCGCATGCAAAGGCCCTGGGGTGGGAGCATGCCAGGTGGTGTCTTCAGGGAAACAGCAAGAAGGGCCCTGTGGCTGGAGTGAGTGAGCAAGGGGTAGGAAAAGGAGAAGGAGCGGAAGGAAGAGGGAGGGGGAGAAGGGTTAGGTTTGGGTTACCGCTGGGTCTGTCTCGCCCATCGTGGACCTGGCACCCAATAGGTGCTCATCATTTGGGAGGTGAGTGGAAGAATCTGCCTCTGTGTTGGCCGCTACCTCGAGTTCCAGGTTGGGAGACACGAACACAGTCCGGCCTCTTTGTGTATGGATCTAGTACGTACCGGGCATGCGGCCGGTGCAGATGTGACTTCCCCGGGGAGCTCACGACCCAGGGGTGGGGGGAACAGACCCATGACCGAGTGGCTCCGCACAGGGGCTTTGGTGGGGGAGCACAGAGGATGGGGAGGTTTCCCAAGGTGAACAAGAGAGCATTCCCTGAGCCCAGCCGGTGTCTGTCCCAGCCTGGCCCCGTTTGGGGGACTCTGCGCTTTGATGGGGGAGCAGTGGGTGCAGGGCAGGGGCTGAGCCCCGGAAGGCTTCCTGGAGGAGATGACGGGGACCCCAGGCTCGGGTGGGTGGAGCATGAGGAGTCCAGGCTGCAGGTGCTCGTGGGGACTGGGGGAGGCTCTGGACGTCCCAGGAGAGAGAAACAAGGACGATCTGTGGTACTTGCGCGTTGCTTGGTCAACAGCCCTTCTCACGCTCTCAGTCCCCCGAGAGACCCAGCAACCAAAGCGTCCTTATCGAAGCCTCGCCGTCCTCGGAGGCGCAGGGACCTTTCCCTCTGCTGTCTCCAGATGGAGATGCTGAGGCTTGGAGAGGTCTCCTGGAGGCCGGGCGGGGCACCCAGTGACGCCGTCTCCTCCCTTCCCCCTCCCAGCGGCCTCTCTGTGCTGATCCGCGTGCGCCTGGAGCTGCGGCGGCACCAGCGTGCCCGCCACACCATCCCACGGATCTTCCAGGTGGTGGCACAGAGGCAGCCTGACCGCCTGGCGCTGGTGGACGCGGGCAGCGGCGTGTGCTGGACCTTTGCGCAGCTGGACGCCTACTCCAATGCCGTGGCCAACCTCTTCTGCCGGCTGGGCTTCACTCCAGGTGACGTGGTGGCCATCCTCCTGGAGGGCCGGCCCGAGTTCGTGGGGCTGTGGCTGGGCCTGGCCAAGGCGGGCGTGGAAGCCGCGCTGCTCAATGTGAACCTGCGGCGGGAGCCCCTGGCCTTCTGCCTGGGCACCTCGGGTGCCAAGGCCCTCATCTTCGGAGGGGAGCTGGCAGCAGGTGAGGCCGGGCGCAGCTGGCATCCCTGAGCCGGGGGGGGGGGGGGGCGGTGAGATGGCGAGGTACATCCCAGGCCGCCCTTGACCGTGACGTCTGCTCTGGGCTACAGCGGTGGCCGAAGTGAGCGGACAGCTGGGGAAGAGTCTGCTCAAGTTCTGCTCTGGAGAACTGGGGCCTGAGGGCATCCTGCCGGATGCCCGACTCCTGGACCCGCTGCTGAAGGAGGCCTCCACCGCCCCCCTGGCACAGCCCCCTGACAAGGGAATGGATGGTGAGGCTGGCATGGGACACCCGCCTTCCTTCCGCTGCCAGTGCCCCCCGCCCCCCACCCCCTCATCCTCGGACCCCAACACATGCGTCTCCTGCAGATCGACTCTTCTACATCTACACGTCGGGGACCACGGGGCTGCCCAAGGCCGCCATTGTAGTGCACAGCAGGTGAGGGGGGCCCGTGGGCATCACCCCAGCTTTGGAGAGTGACTCCCGCTCGCCTCTACGGCCGACCCCTTCCCTCCGCTCTTGTTGGGATCTTGGGGACATTTCTGTCTTCACCCCGCGGAAGACCCACGGCCCATCTCAGGACAGTGCCGCTCCGTCCGCGGGAGGGTCTCAAATCCTAAACCAGACCACCCCCCCCCGCCCCCCGCCCCCCCCCCCCCCCCCCCCCCCCCCCCGTGCCAGACTTCCCTGTACCTGCCTTGGCCCTCAGAGTAAAATCCATGCCCGCGTTGCCCACCCCCTGCCAATTCTCATTTTCCTCCTCTCCACCCCTCGCTCAAGCCCTCTCAGCTCGTTACTTCCTCAACTCGGCCAGGGCCCTTCTGCCCTCTGGGCCTTTGCACAGGCTGCGCTCTCCACCAGGGCGCTCTTTAGCTCAGCCCCCATAGCCCTTTCTCACCAGATCCCAGCTCATGTGTCACCTCCCCACACCTCTCTGGCTGTCACCTTCAGCCCCTCTCCGTGTCCCTGCTCTCTTGTATTCCTCCTGGCACCTAGCCCCACCGGCAAGGCAATTAAGGGGCTGCAGGTTCGTCTCCCGCCCGCCACCCCCCCCACCCCCCCACCCCACCCCACCCCACCCCCCGCTGTAAGCTGGGCTGGCTCTGCCTGGGTCCCTGCTGGGTCCCCTCCCCCGCCACAGATTCCCCCCACTCCCATACCCTGGAGGACATAAGCCCCAGCCCCTGCACTCCCTGCCCCCACCCCCCGCAGGTACTACCGCATCGCAGCCTTCGGCCACTACGCCTACAGCATGCAGGTGGCAGACGTGCTCTATGACTGCCTGCCCCTGTACCACACGGCAGGTACTGTGGGCAGGCCGGGCGGGGGTGGGGCAGGGACTGGGGACCCCTCACCGAGCCCGCCCTCTGCAGGCAACATCATGGGCGTGGGGCAGTGTCTCCTCTACGGGCTGACGGTGGTCCTCCGCAAGAAGTTCTCAGCCAGCCGCTTCTGGGATGACTGCGTCAAGTACAACTGCACGGTCAGGCCCCGCCCCTCCCGCGCGCTGCCCCGCCCTCCACCTGCAGGGCCTCCGCTGTGGGGCAGCCACTCCCCCGACCCCCTGTTCTCCAGGGCCCCGGAGGGGCACAGGAAGGTGGCCCGTGCTTCTTGAGCACGTGCTCCGTGTCAGCCCCAGGCTAACCTTACTTCGACATGCAAACTCCTTGGACTCTTAGGACTGCTTGAGAGTGGGCAGAGGCATCGCAGAGGCCATTGTGCAGGTGGGGAAATTGAGGCCTGTAAGGCATCTGGAATTGGGGCCAGGCTGCCTGAGTTCTCTAACGCACCGCCCTGGGCCCCAGCAGCCTTCCCTGCTGGCGGCTGCAGGAAATGAGGCCTGTGGGTGCAGTCGCCGCCCTGCGCTGGTTAAGGCCACAAGGTGTGGGGCTCAGGTGGGGTGAGGACATCCACAGTCCTGTAGAAAATGAGGGGGGGGGGCGCTAGGACCCGGTCCTTCCTCTCTTCTCCCCTCCACGGTGAGAGGAAACCAGCCTGCGGATTTCAGTGTCCTGATGAAAATAGAAATACAGGTGCTATCACCTGCCTCCAGGAAGAAGGGGTGAGGAGAGGAGAGAATGGGATGTGTCCAGGGACTGGCAAGTTGGCAGGTGCCCACCTCACCTTGGATGGGTGGGGTCCAGAGAGGTTAGGCCAGCTGCCCAGGTCACACAGCTAGGCAGGGTGGGGGCTCTGGGTTGGCATCTTGGGGGTTTTTGGGGGGCAATGACTGATTTGCTCTCCTTTTGAGGATTTTCCGTTTTTCCTTGCGGGCGGCCCTTGAGGAACGTTGTTAAACCAAGTCTTGAAATGCAAGCGGGTCTGTTTGATCCACTTGATTATTGAGAGTTGTGAATACAGATCACCCCCCACCGCTTTCTGAAAGTTCCAGTGACAGTGCTTTGCTTTGGGGAAAGACCTACATCAGTACCTGATTTCACTAACCGAAGGAAATCCGAGGAGGATTTTCTCTTTTGCACCTGTCACTGGCCCCAGGGGCCTTCAAACACCCCATCCTGCCCCCTCTAGCCCCACCCACATCCCTCCTTCGGCATCATTGTGAAACAACCCCCAGAGAGCAGTGTGTTTCCTACATAGATGTTTCTGGAAAACCTCTGAAAGATGAGGACTGTTTTGCTTTTGAGGCAAAATTCGTATGAAATAAACCATTTTTTTTTTATTATTTTTTTTTAACATTCATTTTTGAGACAGAGACAGAGCGTGAACGGGGGAGGGGCAGAGAGAGAGGGAGACACAGAATCCGAAACAGGCTCCAGGCTCTGAGCTGTCAGCACAGAGCCCGACGCGGGGCTCGAACTCACAGACTGCGAGATCATGACCTGAGCCGAAGTCGGACGTCCAACCGACTGAGCCACCTAGGCGCCCCGAAATAAACCATTTTTAAAGCGGACAGTTAGTGACCCTTAGTGCATTCACCATGTTGTGTAACCATCACCTCTAATTCCAGAACATTTCCATCACGCCCGAAGGAAAACCCGGTATCAGCAGTCACTCCCTAGCCCTGTCCGCCCCCCCCCCCCCCCCCCCCCGCCCGCCCCCCTTGCCTGGGGTAGCCACTAATTTGCTCTCTATCTTTATGGATTTGCCTGTCCTGGACCTTTCTTGTAAGTGGGATCAGATACTGTGTGGCTTTTTGTGTCTGGTGAGGGCTGTTTCTAGAACAAAAGACGTGAAAGCAGGGTCTCGAAGAGATATTTGCACACAAAGGTTCACAGCAGCGCTGTTTACAATGGCTGAAACATGGAAGCCAACGGGGCTGCCGGAGGGGGTGGGGACCCAGCGTCTAGTGGGGACAGAGTCTCGGTTCTCCAAGACGAAAGGAGTTCCGGTGGATGGTGATGGCTGGCTCCCAGTGTGAATGTACTTAATACTACCGAGCTGTGCCCTTAAAAGTGCTTCAGATGGTCAATTTGAGGTATACGTGAATGCAACAAGAAAAGAAAAAAAACCCGGTAAGCTCAGCACCGCCATCACAGCCAGAAAGTGACAGTGACCCCCGCAGTGTCATCAGGAATCCGGGCAGCGGCTCAGTCCCCAGGGACTCGCCTTGTCAAAAAGGTGGTCTTTCCCCTGTTTCTAGAATGCGGACAAAATCCGTTTTTAGAGGAGACCCACGCATTTCGACCGTCGATATGTCTCCTGGGAATCCGTTCATCTGTAGGAACCTCTTGTTTCTTTTTTTTCCTCCATCTTGTGTGTATTTACTGAAGAAAGGAAGTTGCTTGTCCTGTAGTGTTTTCCCGATCTGGAGACAGTGTCTCTTAACGTGTTCCTCTGTCCCTGGCATTTCCTGTCCATTGGGAGTTGTTTCTCCACCATGATGCTTGGGATATTTGGGGCTGGATCAGTCTCTGCTCTGGGGGCCATCCTGTGCACTGCAGGATATTGACAGGCATTCCTGACCTGACATCACTAGAGGCCAAGAGCATCCCATGCACCCCCCCCCCCCAGTCGTGACCGTTCAAAATGCATCCAGATGTTGCCAAGTGTTCTGGGGGGATAGAATTGCCTGTGGTTGAGAACCCCTGGTCTAGATATTTGATCAGCTTCAAGTTCAACTTTTTTGGCAAGGATTCCTCGTAGGTGGTGCTGTGCCCTCCCACTGGGAGGCCCGTGGTGTCAGGTGGTCCCCCTCTTTGTCCTTGACATGCCGTGCTGCATCGGGCATCATTCACCGTCTCTGGACCCTTGGTAGTCTGTTTCTAACAAGGGGAATTTCTGTGTCTAAAAGAAGGTACGTGCTAAATACTGAGGGGCTCTTTAAGGAATAGAGGACGGAATCCTCAGAGGTCAAGTTTAACAAGGACATTGACAAAACAAGTGCATGCATTTGGGTTCGGAAATCCCATCCCTTGGCTGTTGGACAGAGAAACTGCTTGGCTGCTGTTTACTTGCAGCGGTGGCCCCAGGCCCAAACAACCGTCCATCCGTCCTCAGGGGAGGCAGCGGGCTGTCATTTAGAGCCCCACTTTCGAGGCTCCTGGGTGGCTCAGTTGGTTAAGCATTCGATTTCGGCTCGGGTCATGATCTCCCTGTTCGTGGGTTCGAGCCTCGCGTCGGGCTCGGCACTGACAGCTCAGAGCCTGGAGCCTGCTTCGGATTCTGTGTCTCCCTCTGTCTCTGCCCCTCCCCTGCTCACGCTCTGTCTCTGTCTCTCTCTCTCAAAAATAAATAAACATTAGAACCCCACTTTCTTCGCTGTGTAGCAACAGACGGGCAGGGGACAGGTGACTCCACCCCTCCTCATCCCTGGGGGTGCTGAATGTGTGGTGCCTGTGTCTCTCCCTGCCCACTGGGGTGAGTGCATCTAGTATACAAGGTCACCCTGATGCGGGGGAGTTGTAGCAGGGTCCCTGGTCGATGATCTGCTCCCAGCCTCTATCTAGGTGCCACCGTGCAGGCTGGAGGTGTTGGCATAGGCCATCTGATGTCTGCCTCTCTGAGCTGACCTGAGTTGTCTTCCCTTCAGCCCTGGGTCTGTCCCGGGGTCCAGGCAGAGGTAAAGATCAGCTGTTTGCTTTCAGCGTGACACAGACTCAGGGCCATGGTTGGTGGGGAGGGGGGGGGGATGGTGTCATTGTCTCCCTCCGCTGCCTCAATCGTGGCTGGGTTGTCCCTCCCCTGGCCTGAAGAGGACAGCTGAGAGCTGGACAGCTTCAGGCACGACCTGATGCAGGAGGTGCTCTGTCTCTGTCCACTTCTTGTTTTTCTCCTTCCTAGGTGTGCAGCTTCCTTCTTAGCCCTGTTCCTTCTGGCAGGTTTTCAGCAGCTCAGGTAGCGACAGTCTGGGGCTGATTCTCATTGGCCTAATTCTGGTCATGTGCTCACCCTTGAACCAATTACTAGCTGGGGACGGACTGGGCTGGTTGGCCCCCCGCTGTGTCTTAGGTTGGCGTGGGCTGGGCCCCCGGCAAAAGCACTGACCTGAGCCTAGGGACCGAGGGAGAGAACTCCCCACCTTCAGGCTCTGACCTTGCCCCATCCTGGGCTTGCCTCGTGTCCAGCAGCTGATGATCTTGGACAGGCCGTTGCCCTCTGTGAATCTCATGCCTTCCTGTCCCGCGTGGAGTGTTGGGAGAATTAAACGGATGAGCTCTGTGTTTGGCGGTAGAATACTCAGCACATGTGTTTATTCATCAGGGATTCAACAAGCACTGTGCAGGGAATGCCTCTCCGCGGCAGTGATATTTGGCCCAAACCCTGGGGACCCAGATGCATCCCTGGGGAAGGATTTTCGCTCCAGGCAGCGGGCACAGCATGTGCAAAGACCCTGAGGAGGAGCCCTGTGTGGCACAGGGTGTTGGTGGGAAAGGGAAGGAGGGGAGGCAGTGGGGGCGAAGGGAATTGACCACTGGCAGAAATTTGGACTTTATCCTGTTGGTGAGGGGACGCTGTGAACACTTTGGAGCTGTAATGATCAACTTGGCGCTTCATCCTGAGCGTGTAACTGTTTCATTCATACTCCGGCCGCGATGCCCAGATTCAAATCAAGCACTATCACTTACCAGCTTTGGTCCGGTTATTTACTGTCTGTGACCCCTAGTAAAGTTGGTGGTGGTGGTGATGGGGGTAATCCTTAGGAAGTCAAACCTCAGATAAGGACTTGAAGGCACCTGGGGTATCTGGGAGATGACTCACCCCCCTCCCCCCCGCCCCCGGAGGTGGACCCTTGAGACGGGGAGGGAAGGAGCCCTGCGGGGGGGGGGGGGGGGGGGGGGCGGGGCGCTGAGGTTCGGGTCAGAGAGGCAGCGTGGGGATGGACGGAGCGCGGGGGGGGGGGGGGGGGCATGGGGGACGCTGACCGCATCCTCTCGGCCCCTGCCCCTGGCGTGGATTCGGGCGAGGGGCAGGCGTAAACGGCCTGGGCTGTTTTGTTACCATCGCCCTTTAAGAGCGCTTTGTTCCTAGCGCCCAGGTTGGAGGGGTGGCTCGGGGGCTGGGGCCCAGCGTGGCCGCCCAACCCTCGCTTCCCCCCCTCTCCCGCCCCCAGGTGGTGCAGTACATCGGGGAGATCTGCCGCTACCTGCTGAAGCAGCCCGTGCGCGAGGCCGAAGGGCGGCACCGCGTGCGCCTGGCCGTGGGCAACGGGCTGCGGCCCGCCATCTGGGAGGAGTTCACCGAGCGCTTCGGCGTGCGCCAGATCGGCGAGTTCTATGGAGCCACCGAGTGTAACTGCAGCATCGCCAACGTGGACGGGAAGGTGGGCGGCGGTGGGGCGGCGCGGGGCAGGCTCTGACCTTCCGGGATCGCTGCTACCTCTGCCTACCCGGCCCCGCGTTCTCCCAGAGCAGCCTGATCTGCTGGGAGCGCCCGGCCAGGTGGCACAGGGCAGGGGAGGGAGGGGGGAGGCGCCTGGGACTGCCAGGGCGCGCGGGGGGGGGGGGGGGGGGGTCCCTCTTCCGGCATGCACAGTTAGTGGCTTGACGGTGCCCCTGAATTCAAGTCCTCGGTGAGGCCATGTGTATCTTGGGCAAAGGGCTCAGCCTTTTCTGTTTGCACCTGTGGAGGTGGCCAGGGGAGAGCGGGACTCTGGGGGATCCAGGGGCCAGGGTTGGGGTGCCCATCCCCTCCTACTGGATAAGTCACTCAGACTCCTTGGGCCTTGGCTTCCTCCTCTGTACATGGGGACGACAGCCCATTGGGCCTGTTCTAATCTAATCACCCAACTTAATCACGAGCTCAGCGCGGCACCCCCAGGTTGCAAGCTCTCTGCGGTTGCTTTTATGATTCGCAATTAATGTTTCCGTCCTGCCTTAGCAGGACCCTGCTGCCTTATCGAACTCCTCCCATCCTAAGCCAGGCACCGCTAATGAGAATAACAATAAAGCAAGCACCAGAGGGGCAGTGATTTGTTTCCTGTCTGTCTCTGTTTTGGGTCCTCAGGACCTGAGAACAAGGCACTGCCCCCACCGTGCATGTCTGTCGAAGACACTCTGGGCTGCATTAACACCAGTTGCTGCCGTAACAGCACACGGCAGCACAGACCCATTAGACAGGGATTTGTGCTCACTGGACTGAGCCAGGCAAGGTGGCATGCAGCGGGGAGCGGGCAGAAGCTCTGCCAGTGTCCCCACGTGGCTCCGGGGTTACCCCAGGCGTTCACTTCCTGCCAGCATAGAGGGTTTTAGGGACCAGGAAGTGGTGACCAGTCAGCAGGTTTCCTCACGAGATGATGGCCAAAGGAGGCCGGGGAGATGGGAGGAGGGGCATGAGTCCTGGGAAGGCAGCACGGCCCTTAATACCCCCTTTTTCGGATCGCCCAAGGCCACAGAGCTCAGGGACACAGCGTGCTAATTCCAGGCCCTGGGGCAGGAGAGGCAAGGTGTCAGTGGGGAGGACACCATGCCCCACGGGGCTCCTCACCGACGTGGCTCGCCCCCTCCCAGGTCGGCTCCTGTGGCTTTAACAGCCGTATCTTGCCCCATGTGTACCCCATCCGGCTGGTGAAGGTCAACGAGGACACCATGGAACTATTGCGGGATGCCCAGGGCCTCTGCATCCCGTGTCAGGCCGGTGAGCCAGGCCCTGCCCAGTCCCCTGGGGAACCGGGGCCCCCCGCCCCCTGCCCACCCAGCGCAGCCTGAGGGTGGCCTCCTCTCCAGGGGAGCCTGGCCTCCTCGTGGGCCAGATCAACCAGCAGGACCCGCTGCGTCGCTTCGATGGCTACATCAGCGAGAGCGCCACCAGCAAGAAGATCGCCCACAGTGTCTTCCGCAAGGGCGACAGCGCCTACCTCTCAGGTGCGAAGATCCTGGGGGCTGGCTGTGGGGATGGCGGGCCACCATCTTACCTCTCCTCCTCCCCTCTGCCAGGTGACGTGCTGGTGATGGATGAGCTGGGCTACATGTACTTCCGGGACCGTGGCGGGGACACCTTCCGCTGGCGTGGGGAGAATGTCTCCACAACTGAGGTGGAGGGCGTGCTCAGCCGCCTGCTGGGCCAGACAGATGTGGCTGTGTACGGGGTGGCTGTGCCAGGCAAGCTGGGTTTGTGGGGGTGGTCCTAGGGTATGGCAGCCCCAGAGGAGCCCAACCTGCATGAGCTTGGAGGTACAGGTGCTCTTGGGCAGTGCTCAGCTCGGATAACTGCACGTAGCAACCTGCGTCGGGGCACTGGAGCTGGAGTTACCCCTCCTGGATGATAACCCTTCGGTTTCCTTACCCAGTGCATGGGATCGTGAAAGCGACTGTCTCAGAGTCGCAGCGAGTACAGCAAAATCTCAATAAGAATAATGATTGCTGCTTCAGCAAGCGTTATCTCAGATGGAAGGGACTAGAGATCAGAGACCAGGGGCCTCTGTCTGAGGGTGTATTCAGTGCTGCGGCGGCACAAAAGGTGGGGTGTTCTCAGTGAAACCTCTGTCTCCAGGAGTAGAGGGCAAAGCAGGCATGGCGGCCATCGCGGACCCCCACGGCCAGCTGAGCCCCAATGTGCTGTACCAAGAGTTGCAGAAGGTGCTGGCACCCTATGCCCGGCCCATCTTCCTACGCCTCCTGCCCCAAGTGGACACTACAGGTGCGGCCTCTCGCCTCTCCGTCTGTCCGTCCATCTGTCTTTTGGTTCAACAACCATTTGCTTGTTTGTCCTGGTTCAGATCCTTGTGCCAAGTCTGACACGATGGTTCGTGGCCAGCAGGCACGGTGGGCTCACGCAGGGCCTTTGTCTTGTGTTATTAGCATCGTTATTTATTTCCATTCCTCGATCCTACCCCCACTAGGCATTCTGCAGTGTTTGGGGCATTGCTTCCATTTCCTGCATTTTTTCTGGTGACTAGGAACTTTGAGCAAATCATCTTGTTATCTAGGAGATTTCCTGCTTCTGTAAATTGCCTGTTTGTATCTTTTGCCCGTCTTTGCATAGCCTTGCTGTCTTTTTCTTTTCGATTTGTGAGAGTTTCTCCTAATAGTCCAGATGTTAATTCCGTAGCAGTTTCGGACATCAGAAGTCTTCTATTTTGGGAGTCGAACCGTTAACCTTGTTTATGGGGCTTTTGTTGAAAAGAAGCCCTTAATTTTGATACAAACTTACCCCCCCCCCCCTTTTTTTAATGTTACGGTTTATGCTTTTGAAGTTTTATTTAGAACAAGACACCTTCCCAACTCTAAAGCATACAGGTATCCCTCGTCCATTTTTTCCTACTAGCCGGAACCCTTAGCTTTATCTTTTTTTTTTTTTTAATGTTTATTTACTTAAAAAAAACCATTTTTTTTAACGTTTGTTCATTTTTGAGAGACAGAGACAGAGCATGAGCAGGGAAGGGGCAGAGAGAGGGAGACAGACACAGAATCTGAAGCAGGCTCCAGGCTCCGAGCCATCAGCACAGAGCCCGACGCGGGGCTCGAACTCACGAACTGTGAGATCATGACTTGAGCCAAAGTCAGATGCTCAACTGCCTGAGCCACCCAGGCGCCCCAATGTTTATTTACTTTTGAGAGAGAGAGAGAGAGACAGAGAGACAGAGAGAGCAAGGAAGGGGCACAAGGAGAGGGGGACAGAGGATCTAAAGAGCACTCTGTGCTGACAGTAGAGAGGCCGATAGAGGGCTTGAACCCATGAACCTCAAGAGCATGAGCTGAGCCAAAGTCAGATGCTTCACCAACTGAGCCACCCAGGTGCTCCTAGGCTTATCTTTCATGAAACCTTCCTTTACTTGTTCACTGTAGGGAGTGCAAACTTTTCCTTAAAGGACCAGATAGTAAATATTTTCAGTTTTGGGGCCATGCAGTCTTTGTCCCATACACCTCTGGCTCTGTGGTGTAAAAGCTGTCCTAGACAATGTGTAACTGGGTAGGCATAGCTTCATGCCAATAAAACTATTTACAAAACAGATGATGGGCCAGATTTGGCCCTCGGCTACAGGCTGCTGCTGTCCCCCTGACCTACCGTGTGACAGACTCAGCCCTGCTTTGGTCTCGGGGCTGTACGTGTGACCAGGCAGGGAGTACACAGAGTATGCGGCTGTGATGGGGGTAGTCAGGGAGGCCTCCCTGGAGGAGGGGGCATGAAGTCAGGATCTGAAGGGCAAAGGAGAATCAGGCAGACAAAATGAGGAAGACTGTTTCCAGCCGAGGGGATGGCCTCTGCAGAAGCCTGGAGGTGTAGGAGAGGATGGTGAGTTGGGGGTCCCTGGAACCCCCTTGCTCAGTATCCCCATCCTCACCCCTACAGGCACCTTCAAGATCCAGAAGACTCGGCTGCAGCATGAGGGCTTTGACCCACGCCAGACCTCGGACCGGCTCTTCTTCCTGGACCTGAAGCAGGGCCACTACCTGCCCCTCGACCAGAGTGTCTACACTCGCATCTGCTCGGGTGCCTTTGCCCTCTGACACCCCTCCTCCGCCCACTAGAGACTCCCAGCCCGGCCCTGCCAGTGAGGCTGGGGGGCTGGCCCAGCGATGCCAGGTGGGGCCACCCTGGTGTTCAGCAGCCAGAGGAGCCCCAGGAAGAGCCCACGGCTCTGCTACCCTCTCTCTCCTCTCTCCTCCTCAGGGCTGTCTCCTGCCTGAGTTCCCGTGCCTGTGGCTCTGTGCGTCTCTCTCCTCCCTGCTTCTCCGCCTCCCCGCTGTCCCATATGCCCACACCTCTTCCCTCCTTCTTTTCCCCTGCTCTCTCCTGAGATCTGCGGGCATGCAGGGCCCAGCTGTCCTCCCTGCTGGGTCATGGACCCAGAGTGGAGCTTCTCAGCCTCCCGAGTCTCAGCTGTGCCTTAAGGAGCGACAGTCCGCGCCTCCCCAGGCTGCTGGGCCCCAGGGCGTCACAGGCCAGTCTGAGCTCCAGACGGACCCTCTATCACCCTTCCCGAGCAGAGGATCCACGTGGTTTGCCCCGCCCACCTGGGTGTCAGGGGGAGTCATTGTCAAGGGACCTCCAGGCCAGCTGGAAATCTCTCCCAGGCTGGGCCAGTTGCCTTTTGCACTTAACCATCTTTGGTGGGCCTCCCTCCTGTCCCCTGTCTGCCCTTCCTGACGCCCGGAAGCTTCCAGAATTGACTGTGACCCCTTAGACATTGCCCCTGCCCAGATGTCTCCTTTTAGGTGCCTCCACGGAGCTCTTGCTAGAGGAGCCTCGAAGACTGCGCTGGGTGGCTGTTCGGCTCACCATCCAGACACTCACCCTGGCAGAGGACTCTAGGGGGTCCCTATCTGACGCCGATGCTGGTGGGACCCACAGGAGTGGCAGCGGTGGTGTAGGGGGAGGTCTCCCGCCTGGGGGTAGTGTCTGAGATGGACTTTGGGGCCTTGGAAGTTCCAGCCCATTGAATATCCCCACTGGCTTTGTTGGTGACAGTTCAGACCTCGTGTTGGTGGTCGGCCTCATTGGTGGCTCATCCCGGACTCATCCCGGACTCCTGGCCACTCGGACTGTCCTTCCCGCCCCCAATTCTGCAGTAGCATCCAGCCCCTCAAACACTGGGGCCAGTGCTGTTGCGCATGGGCCTTTCCAAGCACCAAGGTTTTGTTTCCTAGTTGAATTGAAGAAATAAACCTGCAGAGTGTCCAGTGCCTGAATCCCAGTTATTTACTGTCTGTCCCCATGTGGCACAGAACGCTTTCTGAGTTTCAGAAGGCAGGACTTTCGCTGGGGAACTCATGTTCACCAGGCAAGAGCCAGACACACGGCTTTTGCTTGCTGTCCCCTGTTGCCTGTAAGCCCATCGGCACGGCCTCTGGGGCCTCGGGTTAGCGTTCTCACTGCCTCCCTGCAGCCTCTGGGGCCTCACGAAGCCCTGCGCCGGCCCCGGTCCCAGAGGAGGTGCCTGTAGGTTCTGGCGGGTGCCCAGCGTGGCCGTAGCTCTGAGTGAGAGCTTCAGAGGTGGCTGTTGGAGCTGGCATTCTAATCCAGGACATCCAGCGCCAGGGTCTATCCACCTAGCCCCAACTTCTGCTGTTCCTCCAGTGTTATAACATCTGTCTCAGCTCGTCTCCGCTTCAGGGGACAGAGGAGGAAAGGTTTGTGGTGACTGGGCATTTGCCGGGTGGGTGCACTGAGCGGTGGCCCTGGGGATGGATCAGGCCCTGGTTGGCTCAAGAATGGAGGAACCATCGATGGGTGGGGCTGTCCTTGGATGCCCACAGCCGGCCAGGAGAAGAAGGCAGGGGAAGGATCCTGCCTCTGGGGGTGCAGCGCCCCTGGTGTGCTGACCAAACAACTGCATTCCGTATAACGTGCCACGAGACCTCAACCGCCGTGGTCCCCGTTGTACAGATGAGGAAACTGAGGTACAAGCAGGGGAACGGAGTCAATGCCAGCAGCTCCCGGTGCGAAAGCGGGCCAGCAGGACCTTTCTTGGTCCAAAGCTTGTGAGTCCCAGAAGGGTAAGACGCTCCCTCCGAGCTGCCAAGAAAATAATCCTGCATCAGGCTCTGTGTCTTTTTAATTAATTAATCATAAACTTTATTTATTGGGGCAACGTCAGGTTTATTAAAAAAAAAAAAAAAAGTGGAAAGTACAGAGTTGCCATATACTCTTGTCACCCCGCCCCCTGTCTCTCTTACCATCAACATCTTGCATCACCGCCCTGCATTTGTTAGGGTTGATGGGCCTTGGGTCCGTGCGTTCTTATCTCAAGCCTACGGTTTATGTTAGCGTTCGCTCCGTGTTGTACATTCTGTGGGTTTCAGCAAATGCGTGCACCCGTTGTGATAGTATCCTAGTTTCTCTGCCCTAAACGTCCCCGGTGCTCCGTCCCTCTCCGCCCCTCCTATCCCAACCCCTGGCAACCGCTAATCTTTTCACCGTCTCCATAGTCTTGCTTTTTTCCAGGTCACGCGCTTGGAATCACGCAATGTATATAGCCTTTCCAGACCAGCTTCTTTCACTTAGCCGGATGAAGCTCCACTCAGGCACCCTCCACGACGTTTCATGGCTTGAGAGCTTTGTATTGTTGATGCCAGATGAGACGAGTCGGTCTGGGACGCCCTCTCCCCACCCCCGCCCTGCCCCAGGAACCGGGGTTAAGTCTGGGAGGAAGAGCTGGGATCACGAGGCGATCTGTTGCCTCAAGCCTCCCCTTCACGGAGGGGCCCCGGCAGGATGTGTATAGAGGGGATGTCCATCCCTGTGACGTGGGAAAGGACTCGTCCTGGTCTGTCATCGGCACATGGGGTCGAGCAGTGGTGTGTGAGAGACAAGGAGGGAGAAGCCGTGCCAGAGAGGGCGTGTGAAGGAGGGGGAGTTGAGGACACGAGAGCCTTCCGAGGGGAGGTAGCTGTGGGCTGGGACCTTGCCTCCTACCCTCCAAGGGTCTCCCTTGCTTTGGGAAAGAGTCCAGGCTCCCTGGCCGGAGCTTGCCATCCTACAGGCTCTTTTCTTTCCACCGCGAGTGGTCATTCCCAGCTTGCGTCTCCCTTCCGTGCCTTTGCACCTGCTGTCTCTTGTGCCTGAACCATTGTTCGTCCGCTGCATGCCTGGCCAACTCCTACTGTTTTGTTTTGTTTAAATGTTTGTGTATCTTGAGAGAGAGCGCTTGTGTGAGAGCAGGGGAGGGGCAGAGACAGAGGGAGAGAATCCCAAGCGGGCTCCATGTTGTCACGGCAGAGCCCAATGCAGGGCTCAGTCCCACGAACTGTGAGATGACGACCTGAGCCGCAATTAAGATTTGGACCCTTAACCCACTCAGCCACCCAGGCGCCCCTACTGACTTGTTTTCAGTTGAGGTGTCATTCACATACCTTAAAATCCATCTTTTTAAATTGCCCAATTTAGTGGTGTTGAGTGTTTACGAAGTTGTGCAGCCGTCACCTCTCTCTGGTTCCAGAACACTTTGATTCCCCTAAAAGGAAACTTCATACCCATTAGAAGTCTCTCTCCCCAGCCCCTGGCAGCCACTAATTGGCTTTCTGTCCCTATGGATTAGTCTGTTCTGGACATTTCATGTAAGTGAAATCATACAACATGTGGTCTTTGATGTCTGGCTTCTTTCGCTTGGCGTCATGTTTTTAAGATTCATCCAGGTTCATTCCTTTTTATGGACAAATAATATTTCGTTGTACGGATGGGCCGCATGTTGACCATCGACCAGTTGATGGACATTGAGTTATTTACCGTTTAGCTATTGTGATAGTGCTGCCGTGAACATTTGTGTACAAGTCTTTGTGTGAACATATGTTTTTAATTGGGGGGGGGGGTAGAAACCAAAGTGTGGAAATACTAGGTCATATGGCAACTGTTTCATATTTTGAGGGACTGCCAGACTGTTTTTCAAAGTGACTGCACCATTTTATGGTCCCGCCAGCAGCTGTGTGTAAGAGTTCCAATTTCCCATGTCCTTGCCAGCACTTTCTTTGGGAAATATGTCTATTTCAGACAAAACACGGGCAACAGATGGACCTGCGTGTTCTCTCCAACCTGCTTCCGTGTCTCAGTTAGCTTAATCTCCACCAGGCATCTAATTCAGTAAGCTCGAAACTCAGGACTCAATCCTGATTCCTCTTTTTCCTCATACTCCTTGGCCCATCCATTAGAAAGGATCAGGTTAAAAATTAAAAAAAAAAAAAAAAAAAAAGAAGACACACTTGGAACGCTTTCATACTGAACACCATGATGAAGCGACGCTGAAAAACATCCATTCTGAAGTCAGATCTATATTGCAAACTTAACAGTGGGGCTATTTGAGGCTAACCTATCCAAAGAACCATTTGCTTCCTTGAATTTTAAGTAGATCTTTTAAAAAGCAATATAATGGGGCGCCTGGGTGGCTCAGTCGGTTGAGCATCCAACTTCAGCTCAGGTCATGATCTCACAGTCTGTGAGTTTGAGCCCTGCATCAGGCTCTGTACTGACAGCTCAGAGCCTGGAGCCTGCTTCGGATTCTGTGTCTCCCTCTCTCTCTCTGACCTTCCCCCGTCTCTCTCTGTCTCAAAAATAAATAAACATTTAAAAAAAAATAAAAATAAAAAATGCGATATGAGAGAAGGAAGGAAGGAAGGAGGGAAGGAAGGAAGGAAGGAAGGATGGATGGATCAGGAGCCTTGCCTCCAAGACGGACCCTAAACCCACCAAACCCAGCCAGCACTAGATTTCTCTAACCCACTAAACGTGGCTCCTGGCTGGCCTCCCTACTCCCACCCTTTCCCTCCACAATCCCTTTATGTGGTAGCCAAAGTGATCTTTTAAAAACATACCCCAGGCCTCTCCCCTACTCAAGCCCTTCAGAGGATCTGCTAAGGGGTGTGGCCCTTCCCTTCCTGGTGTCATCTCCAGTCTGGCCTGGGTGGTCAGTCTCCAGTCACACATGCCTGCCTTCTGCTCTCTCAAAATAAAGAAATACACTTTTTAGAAAGATTTATGACTTTGTTTTCTTCTAAGGGTTTTTCGTTTCAGCCCTTAACATTTAGGCCTTTGATCCATTTTTTTTTAAATTTTTTCTTTTCTTAACGTTTATTTATTATTGAGAGACACAGAGAGAGAGATAGAGCATGAGCATGGGAGAAGCAGAGAAAGGAGGAGACACAGAATCTGAACTAGGCTCCAGGCTCTGAGCTGTCAGCACAGAGCCTCATGCGGGGCTCGAACTCACAAACCGCGAGATCATGACCTGAGCCGAAGTCGGACGCTCAACCGACGGAGCCACCCAGGCGCCCCCTGATCCATTTTTTTTAAAAGTGATCTCTACACCCAACGTGGGGCTCAAACCTACAACCCCGAGATCAAGAGTTGCATGCTCTATTGACTGAGCCAGCCAAGCGCCCCGATCCATTTTAATTTGTATATCGTGTGAGGTGGGGGGAATCTGTGTTTGTTTTCCAGTGCAGATGTAACAAATTACCGCAAGCTTACTGGCTTAAAATGACAACACCAATTTATCATCTTCTAGTTCTGAGGGTCAGAAGTCAGAAATGGAGCTCACTTGACTAAAATCAAGGCATTGGCCTGTGGCTGCCTTCCCTCTAGCGGTTGAAAGAACCCACTCGCGTGCCTTTCCTAGCTTTTAGATGCCACCCACATTTCTTGCTTCATTGCCCCTTCTTCCATCTTCTAAGCCAGCAACAGTGGGTTGAGTCTTTCTCATGCTGTCATTCCTCTGGTTCTCCCTCGTCCGCTCCCTTCTTCCATTTACGAGGACCCTGGTGATTACATGGGGCCCATCCAGGCTATCTATTTTAAGGACAGCTGATTTGCAACTTAATTCCATCTGCAACCACTATTTCCCCTTGCCAAGTAACCTAACGTTATTCACCAGGTTCTGGGGATCATGGTGTAGACACCTTTGCCAGGAGCGGTGGGGTGGGGGTGGGGGTGTCCTACTGTTCTGCCATTATAGGGTCTAACTTCACTCTTTTGCATGGGACTATCCAGTTGTGCCATTTGTTGAAAAGACCATTCTTTGCCCATTGAATGATCCCTGGCACCCTTGTTTGTAAAGATCCACTGACCATGGATGTATGGGTTTATATCTGCATTGCCAGGTTCTAATACATTGATAGCTCTCTCCTTATGCCAATACCACAAGGTCTGGATCACTGCAGCTCTGCCAGCAAGTTTGGAATCAGGGTATGTGAGTCCTTCATCTTTGCTTTTCTTTCCACATTATTGTGGCTACTTGGGGCCTCCTACGATTCCATTCGCGTTTTAGGATCAGCTTAGCAATTTCTACCCAAAAAAAGAAGTCTGAAGTTTGATAGCAACTGCGTTGAATCTGTAGACCAATTTGGGGAGTACTGACATCGTCACGCTATTAAATCCTCCAATCCATGAACAGAAGATGTCTTCCCATTTACTTAGATCATCTTTAAATCATCTTTTTGCGAAGTATTGTAGTTTTCAGTGCACAAGTTTTGCGATTCTTTCATTAAGTTCATTACTAAGGATCTCATTCTTTTTGGTGCTTTTGTAAATAGACTGTTTTCCTAACTTGTTACTAATTTTTTTTTTTAATTTTTTTTTTCAACGTTTATTTATTTTTGGGACAGAGAGAGACAGAGCATGAACGGGGGAGGGGCAGAGAGAGAGGGAGACACAGAATCGGAAACAGGCTCCAGGCTCTGAGCCATCAGCCCAGAGCCCGACGCGGGGCTCGAACTCACGGACCGCGAGATCGTGACCTGGCTGAAGTCGGACGCTTAACCGACTGCGCCACCCAGGCGCCCCAACTTGTTACTAATTTTAAAGACGCACTACCCATGCAAGTCTCATGGCAGTTACCACAGGCTCCTGAATTCTCTGACCCGGATAAGTGGCCCAGCTGGCCAGGCCCACCAGGTCCCCTGCTTCCAGTCTTCCCTGCCCATGCTATTCCCTGGAATACCCTTTCTCATCAGCCAAGACCCATTTGCCCCATTTTAGGAGCTCCTCCAGCCAAGAGCCAGGGTAGAGGCCTCTCAGGGTCCTCAGGCACACAAATCGCCAGGGAGCATTTTCAGAAGCAATTCAACAAGGTTGTTTCCAGCCCCAATTCTGCAACAAGCATAGTTCAGGGGGCTTTCGGGACACGAGTGAATAAAACGCACCCTGCCCTCGTGTTGTTTGTACTTTAATGAAAGAGGAAGACAACAACGAGCAACGAGATCAGTATGTTAGAAGGTTCAGGAACTTCCAAGTCCACCAAAACGCGCCCTCCTCCAGGAAATCTCCCATCTCCTCCTTCCATTCCACCCCTACACCACCCTCTTGGGGACCCCAGATGTGGGGTCCTCTCTCCGGCCCCGCCCTGACACCGCGAGGCTGAGATCAACCGCACCGGCTCCGCCTGCCCCGGCCCAGCAAAGAGCTCAGGCACAGCGTGCAAAGAATCAACGAGCCCCTTCGGATCGACCGCCGGGACGAGCCGCGACTTCACTCGCGGGACTGCGCATGTGCCGTAGGCGGCCGCCCGGAGGTACTGACAGCGGTGCGGCCGGGCCAGCCTTCGCGCAGGCGCGCTGGCGGCTGCCCGGGGCGCTTCCGCCTCCCCGCCGCCGCCGTCGCCATGGCCGCGCCGGCCCCGGGCCTCATCTCGGTCTTCTCGAGTCCGCAGGAGCTGGGCGCGTCGCTAGCGCAACTGGTGGCGCAGCGGGCGGCGTGCTGCCTGGCGGGGGCCCGCGCCCGCTTCGCGCTCGGCCTGTCGGGCGGCAGCCTCGTCTCGATGCTGGCCCGTGAGCTGCCCGCCGCCGCCGCCCCCGCCGGCCCCGCCAGCCTCGCGCGCTGGACCGTAGGCTTCTGCGACGAGCGCCTCGTGCCCTTCGAGCACGCCGAGAGCACGTACGGTCTCTATCGGGTGAGAACTACGGGGGCCGCCGGGGGTCATGCCGCCGAGAGGACCGCGCCCACCGCCTGAACCTGACTACGGGGGCCGCCGGGGGTCATTTCAAGAAGGCCGCGCCCACCTCCTGAACCCAGCTGTGGGGGTCACGGAGGGTCACACTGTCCCCTCTGCCACTGTCTGGGAGGGGTCTGCTGCGTGCCCCGAACTCCCACCTCCACTGCCACCCGAGTGGGCCCGTGGGGGCCTTGAGGTCCTATAATGCTTTATCCTGTGGCCGGGCAAAGGCGTGGAGGTGAAACAGAGTGAGTGGCCCATGCCAGGGACCTAGAGAAATTCAGGCGCCACACAGCCTGGCAACTTGCAAGGGCAGAGGTAGGGAAGGGCCAGGCAGGAGGTATCTGGTGTGGAGCTTGGGCTTCGGTTTTCTCATCTCCAGTCTGGACGGGTTCTTGATCTACCTCGAGCTTTCGGTGCTGATCACCTCCAGGGGTGGTTATGCTTGGCTTGTGGCCTCAGAGCCTATAGAATCCGGGAAACCGAGGCTTGGAGGGGGTCGTGGCCTGCCCTGGGGTTCCCCAGCTGCATCTGAGCTCTCTCCTCCTGCCCTAGACGTGGAAAACGCGCCCAGGGAGGTGTGGAAGGGGCGGGCGTGGCCAGAAGCTTCTGGTCCCTCAGGTCCTGGGTGTGTTTCACCCTCTTTAGGTAGAAGTTGGAGCTGATGATTTTCTGTTGTTGTTGTTTTGTCACAAGAAGGAAGGCTTACTGATTACCAAACATTTTAGCCACATCAGCTCACGAAATTGCACGATAACCCATGAGGTGGGGGGCTGTTAGTTCCTCCATTTCATAGGTGGAGAAACTGGAACGAGAAGAGGAGGAGAGCTTATGTGCCAGACTAGTAGGGAAGCCAGAGTTTGAAGGGACGCCCCGGATAGCACTTGGGACACGTCTCAGAGGCGGGGGCCTCCCGGTGGGTCTTTTTCAAGAGTTTAATTAAAAAGTGGACTCATGTTTCTTCATTTTAGTTTGCATAAATTTGAAGAACTTTACTTTTTTTTTTTTTAAGTTTATTTATTTTGAGAAGGGGGAGGAGGGGCAGAGAGAGAGAGGGGGAGAGGGAGAGTCCCCCGCGGGGCTGGATCTCACGAACCTTGAGATCGTGACCCGAGCCGAAACCAAGAGCAGGACGCTCAACCAACTGAGCCACCCAGGCGCCCCAGAACTTTTGCTTTTTTTAAATTAGGAACACTGTGCTTGCTCTAGTAACAAAATTCTAACAAAACGGTAAACAAAAGTGTTGCGGGGATGTTCCTTGTATGTCTCTGTATCCAACGCTGGGGACACGATGGGACGCTGGGCCATTCTCTCATGGGGCTCCTAGTGGGGCATCGGGCAGGAAATGAGGGGAAGCCCCGCAGAGTATTCGCGTAGTGCAGTGTGGACAAAAGATAACTGTGTGAGATGATGGAAAGAGCCCAGGGATGACCTTTCAGCCAGGATGGTGGGGGCTGGGGGAGCTTTGAGGGGTGATGTTTGAACTGAGGCCTGGAGGTATGAGGACCTGGCCATGGGCAGAGCTGGGGCAGAGGTTATGGCCAAGGCCTACGCTTTGCCACGGGAGCAAATGTGGGGCCAGGATTTACTCCTTCTGGGGGAGTCACGTGAGTTCCCTGGGGCTGCTGTTAACAAAGGACCACAAATCGGGTGGCTTAAAACAAGGATTCATTTTCTCTGTCCCGGAGAAACCTGAAATCCAGGTGTTGGCGAGGCCACGCTCCCTCCGGACGCTCCAGGGGAGGATCCTTCCTCGCTTCTTCTGTCCTCTGGGGGCTCCGGGTGTTCCCTGGCCTCCAGTCCCTCACCAGTCATTGGATGTAGGGCCCACAGCAATCTCCTATGAAGTCAGCTAATCACATCTGCAAAGACCTGCTTCCAGATAAGGTCACATTCTGAGGTTCTGGGTGGGCATGAATTTGGGGGGGGGGCACTGGTCAACCCAGTATAGGGATGCAGAGGCGCTTCTGTCCTCAAGGACGGATCTCGTGTACCCCGGGGCTCTGTCGGTGTGAATGTTCTGCACACCCTGCGTGCTCCGTGGGTCTTCTGCTGCTGAGGCCAGGGCTTTGTCTCCGCTGGAAGGATTTGCAGGGGCTGCCTTCGGGGGGAATGGTGCCTCGGTGCCTGCAGAATGTCAAGAGAGAAACAGCCTGATCGCCCAGCAGTTCTGCTTCCGGGAACCTGTCTGCCTGACCCTCCACCCCTGAGCTCCCTGGAAGGAGCCCAGCCAGGAGGGGGAGGGAATGGCTGTGAGCCCGTAGGGGAAGGGCAGCTAAGGAGACGATCATGGGACAGAAATAGGGCCCTGATATTCCCCACTGGCTTGCTTAGTATAATCCCCGAGCGTGTGTATAGATGGGGACCTTGGACAAAGCAGAGCGGTCTTTCCGAGAACAGATCTGACCGTGTCCCTTCTTAGCGGACACACCCTCCTTGGCTCCCCATTACCCTCAGTATATTGCTCTTACTCTTCAGGACTGTGTGTCTGGCCTGTTTTCTCTAAAATTATTATTTTTTTAATTTTCTAAATGTTTATTTATTTTTGAGAGAGAGACACACACAAGTGCGAGTGGAGGACGGACAGAGAGAGGGAGACACAGAATCCGAAGCAGGCTCCAGGCTCCAAGCTGTCAGCACAGGGCCCTGCGCAGGGCTCGAACCCATGAACCGTGAGATCATGACCTGAGCCGAAGTCGGACGCTTCACCGACTGAGCCACCCAGGCGCCCCTGGCCTGTTTACTCTATGTCCCTGTCACTTTCCCCCTCTAATACTATATTTTTGCTGCTTCCTGCTTTTCCTTTGTGACTCAGCTTGGCGCTGCGTCCGTGGGCTAGATCCCGTGTGAAGGGAGGCACCAAGGTGGGAGGCACCAAGGTGGGGGTCGCCAGGGTCCATCCCAGAGCAGATCAAAGGCCCTGAGGTTCACCTGGGGAGACGAGGGAAAGGGCCAGAGCCCTCCACCTGGCAGGAGGCTCCGGCCACTTCCACAGAAATTAAATCCATCTTGTCGAGGCCAGGGTGCGTGCTATCCCGGGGGGGGGGGGGGGGGGGGCGGCGCAAGGTCAGCTGGGCGTCATGGAGGGCAGAGAGGGGCTGGGTTTTATCCTGAGGTCCAAGGGACCCTGGGGACTTGGAAACAGGGCTGTGATGTGGCCACACAGGTGCAAGCTGGGGCCAGGAGGCCCCCAAGCATGCTGGCCTTGAAAGACTCCTGGCGGGGGGCGCCTGGGTGGCGCAGTCGTTTGGGCGTCTGACTTCAGCCAGGTCACGATCTCGCGGTCCGTGAGTTCGAGCCCCGAGTCAGGCTCTGGGCTGATGGCTCAGAGCCTGGAGCCTGTTTCCGATTCTGTGTCTCCCTCTCTCTCTGCCCCTCCCCCATTCATGCTCTGTCTCTCTCTGTCCCAAAAATAAATAAACGTTGAAAAAAAAAAAAAAATTTAAAAAAAAAAAAAGAAAGACTCCTGGCGGAAACGCCCCCGGGGTCCCGACTCACCCAGGAGGTGGGTGTATGACGGTCCTGTCCTGGAGGCATCTTCCCCTGGAGAATCCAGGTGATCACGCGTGCAAACCTTGTGCCTCTGGGAACCATGTGTGGCTGTTGGTGACTTTGTCCCTCCCTCTGCTGCAGACCCACTTGCTCTCCAGGCTGCCCATTCCCGACAGCCAGGTGATCACCATTAACCCCCAGCTTCCTGTGGAGGAGGCGGCCGAGGACTATGCCAAGAAGCTGAGACAGGTGAGTCCCACGGTGTGGCCCCAGGGAGGCCTGGTCCATGCGGTGGTGACGGAGCAGGCCTGTGGGTGGCACTGTATGATTATCACCAGCAAAAACTAGCGCCCTCCCCCCCAACACCCCCCCCCCGCCCCGCCCCGGGGGTGGTTGCAAATACGGCCCCACCCTGGACAGATGCCTTTCAGGACCACCCCCGCTCCCCCTTCCCGGGAGTCCACAGCCCCACCGTTGGGTCCCTGAAGGTAGCCCAGCCTCTGACACTCTGGGAGCAGGTCTGGGACAGTTGTGTCCCCAGGCTTTTGGCCAGTCACACGGGTGAAATGTGGAGCCTCACAGAGGCCCTTTCATGCAGGTGAGGCTGCGTGTTGCTCCCTGTGTTACAGCCACTGTCTCTTTGTGTCCTTTGAGCCCCACCCCGCCCCAACCTCTCAGGACTGTCTTTTCCCCACCCAGGCCTTCCAAGGGGACGCCATTCCGGTTTTTGACCTGCTGATTCTCGGAGTGGGTCCTGACGGCCACACCTGCTCACTCTTCCCGGACCACCCCCTCCTGCAGGTGAGCACACCCGCATGGGCCTCTGCCGACTAGAACTTCCGGAGGGAGGACCACTTTTGGGGGACCGGGAGATGCCCACAGCAGGGTTTGAGTCAGCCTCTGCCAACTAGCAAGCCTTAGCCAACTCTGGAGCCTTGGTTTACCCATCTTAAAATGGGGGTTTGAATCAAGTACCACAAGATTAATGGTGGGGGCGGGGTGATGGAATGATGGACAGATCATGCCTGGTGTATGTGAGTGTTCGAGAAATTGAAGTGACGTTCCACCCCGGGGCCTCCCTCCCCCAGGAGCGGGAGAAGATCGTGGCCCCTATCAGCGACTCCCCAAAGCCACCACCAGAGCGTGTGACCCTCACGCTTCCTGTGCTAAATGCAGCCCGAACGGTCATTTTTGTGGCAACCGGAGAAGGCAAGGCAGCTGTTCTGAAGGTAATGGCTGAGGGCCCCGTTCCCAGGAAGGTCATGGCACGTGGGCCCAGGGATGGAATATGGCCCCAGACATTATTGTGCTAGAAGCACCAGGCCCCAAGGGACTTGAGTAATTCTTGGTTTGAAGGGGAGATGGCCACTATAATTACAGGCTACTTAGGAATAAATAATTATGAAATGAAGTGAAATTGATGAGATGAGGCCAAAGCTGCACTCAGAGGTAAATTTGTAGCTTTAAGGTGTGGTTTCAAAAATTAGTGAATAAGGGCATGACTCTTGATCTTGGCGTTGTAAGTTCAAGCCCCACATTGGGTGTAGAGATCTCTTAAAAATACAATTTTTAAAAACTATTAAATAAAAAAACAGTTAAACAAATTGAGTGCTTTACTCTAGACTCAGGAAAAAGAACAATAACAAAAATCCAAGAAAAGTCAGTGGAAGGAATAAGTGACATTGAAGTCAGAAATTAAGGAGTTGGTTAATATTCTTTTTTTATATGTTTATTTATTTTTGAGAGAGCATAAGCAGGGGAGAGGCAGAGAGAGGAAAACAGGGGAGAGGCAGAGAGAGGAGGACAGAAGATCTGAAGTGGGCTCTGCGTTGACAGCAGTGAGTCTGATGTGAGGGTTGATTCACGATCCATGAGATCATGACCTGAGTCGAAGGCGGACACTCAATCAACTAAGCCATCCAGGCACCCCTGGATTGGTTAATATTCTTAAAAGCTTAATGGTAATAGATCCCAAAGTTAGACCCCTGGCAAAACTAATCAGGGAGGGAAATTATGCAGTAGGAATAACTAAACAAGGAGGAATAAGAAAAAAAAGTTTACTTAATATTTTAGGAACATATAAAACAAGTAAAAAGGGGCGCCTGGGTGGCTCAGTTGTTTAAGCGACCGACTTCGGCTTAGGTCATGATCTCGCGGTTCGTGAGTTCGAGCCCCGCGTCGAGCTCTGTGCTGACAGCTCAGAGCCTGGAGCCTGCTTCGGATTCTATGTTTCCCACTCTCTCTGCTCCTCCTCCCTCCCTCCCTCTCCCTCTCCCTCTCTCTCTCTCTCTCTCTCTGTCTCTCTCTCTCAAAACTAAATAAAACATTGAAAAAATTTTTTAATGTTTATTTTCAAGAGAGAATGTGTGCGTGCACACACACAAACACACAGGGGAGGAACAGAGAGAGAGGGGACAGGATCTGAAGCGGGCTCTGCACAGACAGCAGAGAGCCTGATCTGGGGCTCAAACTTGTAAACTGAGATCATGACCTGAGCTGAAGTCAGACACTCAACCCACTGAGCCACCCAGACGCCCCAGAAATATATATATATTTTTAAATTAATAAGTAATAATTATTCCTCCCAAACTGTTAAGCCCAGATGTCCTCCCAGGAGTGGCTTGGGTTGGGATTAAGGGTTCAGACTGTAAAAAATCTAACAGGCCAGCATCCCTGCCTGTGACGTCCAGCATGGCCTTGGGCAGCCACTTAAGCCCTCAGGCCTCAACTTTCCCATCTGCAAGGTGGGTCGGGAGGGCCCTTCCGTGTTGTCCTCCTGAGGATCAGTGCAGCGGTTTTAGCTCAGAGTAGGCTCACGTAAGACTGCCCAAGCCTCAGGCTTTCCCTGACTATAAAATGGGGGTGGGAAATGAGGCGACCTCACAGGGCGATGGTCAGAGGAAATGACAGAGGGCACGGGGGCAGGCCTGGCCATCAGAAAGCAGTATTTACAATTCCCACCGATCGTGAGGTCACATCAGGGGATCAGCACACCACAGCCCACGGGACCACATCCTGCCGCTTGTGACAGCCGAGCTGAGTAGTTGTGACAGAGACAGGGTATGACCTGCAGAGCCGAAAGAGTGACTCTGATCTGTGCCGGAAAGGTGTGCCGACCCCGGTATTACACAGTCCCCTGCTGATCGTTTAAAGCCAGGACAGCCGGAAGGGTGGCATCACATTCTGAGAGTAGGAGAGTCTTGTCCGTGGGGGGCCCTGGGAGCTCCGAGGGGTGCTGGGGGTGCGGGTCGGGGGCCTCACGATCCTGCCTTTTTTATGCAGCGCATTTTGGAGGCCAAGGAGGAGAACCCCCTCCCCGCCGCCCTGGTCCAGCCCCACACGGGGAAACTTTGCTGGTTCCTGGACGAGGCCGCGGCGCGACTCCTGACTGTGCCCTTCGAGAAGCATTCCACTTTGTAGCTGGCCCCGAGGGACACCGCAGCTGGGACCACAGACGGCCCCCGTGGGCCGGGACCTTCCTGGGCTGGGCCCCGCTGCCCCCGCCGCCGCTCCAGGCTTCATTTTCGAAAAGCCGCGTGGTGCCGCCAGAAGCCCCCGGGGTCCAGCCACCGGCCCGGCCCGGGGGCCCTCAGCCCACCGGCCGTGGCTCTGGGTGACCGGATATTAAAGGGCGCGTGTGCTTGAAGTCCGCACTGTCTCGTGGTCCTTGGTGGGCAGCGGGATCAGGGATGCCCAGGCTGTGCGTGTGACCTAAAGCCTTCGTCCCAGAGGGTGGAGGGCAGGGATGGGCACCCTGGGCTGCCGGAGCAAAGTGCCACAGAATGTGTGGTCGCCCAGAGCAGGAGGTCAGAAGTCTGAAATTGGGGTGTCAGTAGGGTTGGATCCTTCTGGAGGTTCTGAGGGAGAATCTGTCCCATGCCTTTCTTCTGGGTTTTGGTGGCTGCTGGCACTCCTTGGCCATCCTTGGCTTCTAGACACATCACTCCATGTCTGCCTCTGTTGGCATGTGTCCTCCCTGTGTGTCTGTGTCCTCTCCTGTTCTCGTAGGGACACAGGTCATTGGCTATAGGACAACCCTAAATCCGGGATGAATTCTCAAGATCCTTAGGAATTACACCTGCAAATAAGGTCACATTCTGAGGTTCTAGGAGTTAAGGGATGGACATACCCTGTGTGTGTGTGTGTGTGTGTGTTAAAAACCAAGTAACAGGGGGGCGCCTGGGTGGCGCAGTCGGTTAAGCGTCCGACATCAGCCAGGTCACGATCTCGCGGTCCGTGAGCTCGAGCCCCGCGTCAGGCTCTGGGCTGATGGCTCGGAGCCTGGAGCCTGTTTCCGATTCTGTGTCTCCCTCTCTCTCTGCCCCTCCCCCGTTCATGCTCTGTCTCTCTCTGTCCCCAAAATAAATAAACGTTGAAAAAAAAAATTAAAAAAAACCCCAAGTAACAGGGGCTCCTGGGTGGCTCAGTGGGTTAAGCATCTGACTTCAGCTCAGGTCAGGGTTTCACAGTTTGTGAGTTTGAGCGCCATGTTGGGCTTTGTGCTGACAGCTCAGAGCCTGGAGCCTGCTTCGGATACGGTGTCCGTCTTCCTTCCTTCCTCCCTTCCTTCCTTCCTTCCTTCCTTCCTTCCTTCCTTCCTTCCTTCCTTCCTTCCTTCCTTTTTTGAGAGAGAGACAGACAGAGCACGAGCAGGGAAGGGGCAGAGAGAGGGGGAGACACAGAATCCGAAGCAGGCTCCAGGCTCTGAGCTGTCGGCACAGAACCCAACGCGGGGCTCGAACCCATAAACTGCCAGAGCCTGACCTGAGCTGAAGTCGACACTTAACCGACTGAGCCACCCAGGTGCCCCTCTGTGTCTCCCTCTCTCTGTCCCTACCCTGCTTGTTCTCTCTCTCTCTCTCTCTCAAAAATAAATAAACATTTAAAAATAAAACCACATAACAAAATTTACCGTCTTAACCATTTTTTAAAGTTATCATTTATTTATGTATGTTGAGAGAGAGAACGCACCCATGAGCCAGGGAGGGGCGGAGAGGAAGAGAACCCCAGGCAGGGTCCTCGCTGTCAACACACACACAGCGCGACTTGGGGCTCTATCGTGAGCTCATGACCTGAGCCACAAATCAAGGGTCGGACGCTTAACTGACTGAGCCACCCAGGCGCCCCTCATCCTAACCGTTTAAGTGTCCCGTGCAGTGGCCTTAAGTATGTTCACAGGGCTGTGCAGCCGTCCCCGCCCTCCGTCCCCAGAACACTTGTAGATCGGAAATTCTACCCCTGTGAGACAGCTCCCCACGCTCCCCTTTCTCAGGCCCTGCCACCCGTGCTTCTCCTTTCTGTCCCTATGACTCTGACTACTCTGGGTACCTCCTATGAGTGGAGTCCTACAAGATTTGTCCTTTTGCGGCTGGCTTGTCTCACTCAGCGTAACGTCCTCACGGTCCCTCCATGTTGCAGCCTGGGTCAGAATTGTGCGTCACATTTTTTTCCCGTTCGTCTGTCGAGAGACGTTTGGGTTGCTTCCACGCCCTGCTTCTTGTGATAGGGCTGCTGTGAACGTGGGTGTGCAAACGCCTCCTCAAGAACCTGCTTTCAGTTCTTTGGGGATATTCCTAGAAGTGTAATTATTGATTCACATGGTAATTCCGTGTTTAAATTTCAAGGAGCCTCCGTAGGGTTTTCTGTAGCGGCTGTGCCCTTTTGTATTCCTGCCAACAGGGCACAAGGGTTCTAGTTGCTTCGCATCCTCACAAACGCTTGTTTTGGCTTTCTGGTAGTCGCCTGTGGACATATCCTTTTGGAGCACAGGGTTCAGCCCATCGTACACTTGACCGGGCTCTCCCGGCACACGTGGGGCCAGCAGCAGCCTCTGTGTCCCCCTGGGCTGCGGACCTTCTCAGAGCCTTGAACGTGCCAAGACACCCCAGTCTGTGATGTGCCTGCGCCGTAGCATTTTCCCAGAGCGTGACCACGCGTGGGTCACCTGTCGGCTTTGTGGCGTTAGGGGCTGCAGTGGGGGAGGCTGGTGGGTGCACGGGTGCCTCTCAGCCGTGTTTGAGCTTTGCCACGTTTGGGGGCTGGGGGCGTCCCGCAGAGGCACCTGATCGGGGCCATGGGGATTGAAACCCCGAAGCCAAAACCACAGAAACTGAACTTTCCTCCAACATCTTGTCTGGGTCAGTCACTCAGATGTGAGAGTGAGGAAGTGGGCCAGGGCCAGAGCAGAAACATGAAGAAAAGCAGAGAAAGCAACCCAGCCGTGGGCTCGGGCAACAGCAGGTGGCCGTGACCCCAGTGCTGCAGGCAGAAGGCAGGATGGGGGTGCCAAGAAGCAAAGGGAAGTGATGAGATGGGCATGGGGACGCCATGTGGGGGGGGGCCTCTCCCCTCTGCTCCTCTCCCTGTAGCCGCAGCGATCCAGACCTGTTTTGTCTGCCCCTCACTTGCCTTCCTCTAGCCCACCCACCTCGGGCTGTACCGGAACCTGTCAAGCCCGTTCCCACCTCAGGGCCTTTGCTTGTGCTGTGCCTGCTCCCCAGTATTCTTTCTCCTCCAGCTTTTTGCGTGGCTCGGGCTGTCACTTGCTTTAGGTCATGGCGCAAATCATGTCCCCGATCCCTCTCCACTCCTGGTATTTTCTCCCTCTTCCTGTTCCAATTTTCTTCCTCACCCTTCTCATTACCTGACAGTTTTGTTGGTGTGCCAACGGATGGTCCGTGGGGGCTGGACCACGGTCTGCTTTACCCGCTTCTGCATCCCCGGCACATAGTTCAAGGATGACACACTCAGGCTGGCAAGGAGTGATGTTCGTTGACAGAAGAAACGAATCCGAATCCGGGGGCATTGGTGAGGGTTACAATCAGATGTCCCTGGTGGCTTCAACAAATGGAGGGTTAGCTCTTTTTCTGGAGGGAGGCCACCCAGGGCCGGTGGAGCAATGTCATGAACTCTTGGCGGGGGGGGGGGGGGGGGGATCCCCGGTTCCTACATCATAGTTGTGCCATTGTCGGTATGTGGGTTTCACCTCATGGCCCAAGGTGGACTGCACCTGCTCCAGCCATCACATCCACATTCTGGCCACAGTGCACTCAACACTCTCCTCATCTGAAAGCCTGCAAAACTCCCATTTGATCATATTTCAGCCTGGAGTGCCGACTCTTCTTCTTCCCTCCCTCCCTCCCTCCCTTCCTTCACTAAACTGAGGGCTGCTGTCTGCTAGGCACTGGAGAGACAGGTGAAGGGGTAGGGAGACCCAACTAACCCAACCCAGTCCAGTGCCATGTGCACTGATGGAGGACAGGGTGACAAGACAGGAAGACAAGGGACCTATCCCATCAGTCCATGGCATACCGACAGCTCCCCGCCCTCTCCCCCTGCGCCAGCACTGACCCCAGGAACTGAGGCTGTCAGGCTGGGGGCTGCTGGGGGCTGGGCCGGGGCCGGATCCTCTCAGGACCCAGCACCACCCAGCAAGGGGTTGGCAGAGTGGGAGCGGGCACCAGGATTTAGACACCCCGTCCCTGCCCATCACCCCAACAACAGCTACTGGTCCCACCGGGTGTCTGCCCTGCGTCCCTCCTCCAAAGCCAGCTGGGACTCTTGTCTTCCATACCCCCAAAGCACCCCCGGGGCTGCCCCAGCAGCCCCTGCAGAAACCAGCAGCTCTGGACGCCTTGGTCCCAGGAGGACGCAGGTGCAGGGTGGGGCAGGGCAGGGGTGGGCATTCCCCACTGAGCCCAACAAACGCACACACTCACGCAGGGCCTATGTTCTGGCTTCTGAGCCCAGGCGGCTGGTCTCGGCGGCATCCAGGCCTCTTACGGGCTGCCCTGCTCCCGGGGTGCCCCTGAACCCAGAAACCTGGGGGTCGTGGGAGGGAAGGGAGTGTCTGCTTTGCTCTCGAGGGAGCCCCCAGTGACTGCAGCAGGATGGGGGGGCGGCCCTCGAGCCCCCTGGACAAGCGGCGGCAACAGCACCTGAGAGGTGAGCCGGCACGGGGTGAGGTGGGTCGGGGGCCAGGTGGGGTTCAGGGCCAAGTTTGTCCGACACGGTGGCTGACCGTAGCAGGATGCCCTACGTTCCAGATAAGCAACGACTATTCTTGTTCTGTATGAGTATGTCCCACATTTTGCCTGGGGTACATACTTATGCGAAAAAATGACTCCCCATTTCTCTGAAATTCAAATTTCATCGGCGTCCTGTAGTTTTACTCGGTAAATCTGGTAGCTCTATTCAGGGCGTGGGTTCGGGGTGAGGGCGGGGGGCCAGGCGGGAGGTGTCCCAAGCCCAGCCAGACCTCCTGGGACGAGTTTTCTGCGGGGGACACGGTGGGGTGGAGAATCCTTCCGCCCTCCTGGGCTCGTGATCTAGACCAGGAAGGAAAGCCAAGTTATCATTTCAAGAATGGCAGTTGATTGATGAGCACGGCGGAGAACCCCCACGCTCCCCACATCAGGGGAAGAAGGAGGGGTGGGCAACTGCCCACTGAGATGAGGGCCAAGCCGGGGCTGGAGGGACGTGACGGAGTTGGTGGGCAGATGTGGGAAGAGCATCCCAGATAGGAGGAACAGCATGTTCCCCGGCATGTGGCATGTCTTACCAACACCCAGACCATCCAAGTTCACACCACGGCCACTTACTGTGTGACCTTGGGTAAATGACTTCATCTCCTAGGTCTCATTCTCTTATCTGCAAAACAGGGATAGCAACAATCCCTATCTCATGGAACCATTGTAAGGATTCAGTAAGTTACTCTATGCCGTGTTTTTCTTTTTCTTTTCCTGTAGGGGCTTAAACAAGATAAAGATTTATTTCTCTCTCCTATGGGGAGGTACAGTGGCAGGCAGGCTGATACAAGTTAGACACCTGAACTCCTTCGCTTCATCATTCTCCCGTGCGTGGCTTTTGTGCCTGAGGCCACCTCATGGTGCATAATGCCTGCTGATGCTCCGGCCGTTGGGTCCACATTCCAGGCAGCAGGATGGATTCATGTTTTACATACAGCCAAGTGCACACATCTTAGCGAAACCGCTTGGCGGACTTTAACACTTGTGTGGTCGCTTCCTAGATCGGGTCCCCCCGGAAAATTCCCTGGTGCTAGGGTGAGGCTCTTAAAAGATTTTGAAAACCTCCCCGTGGAAGGGGCAAGAGGGAACTCGGGTGGGATGGCTCCGTTCACCACCTCGATTGTGGCGATGGTTTCTTGGGCTGTAAAGGTGTCAAAGCTCATCAGATCGGAGGCTTTATACGATTCAAATTTACTGTACGGCGGTTATAAATTAAGCCCCGGTCACCTAAGTCCCCCACCCCCTGTTCCCACGTGGATGGAAACAGTCTGGAGGGTTCAGGGTGAATGGAATTTGGAGCACCTCTTGTTGGGCAGCTTTGGGGCAAGGGTAGGAGCTCACAAGCGGCTCCCCTGCCTGTTCGGCCCTCCCCAGGCAGGTCTGATTCAACCGCCTGAGTGTCCCCTTGTCCCTGCAGGCCAGGTGGACACCATGCTGAGGGACTTCCTGCCCTGCTACCGCGAGCAGCTGGCGGCCTCTGTCCTGCGACAGATCTCCCGTGAGCTGGGGCCCCAGGAGCCCGCCGGATGCCAGCTGATGCGCAGTAAAGTGGGTGCCACAAAGGGAGGGGGGCGCCGGGTCCGGTGGGGGCCTCTCCTGACGCCGAGACCCGGGAAGACTGTTAAAATGCATCCTTTGAACAAACATGCACTGGGCCCCTACTGCATACCACGTCCTAGGCCGGACGCTGGGGACACAGTGGCGGTGGGGGTGGGTCCTGCCATGCGCCCCCCCCCTCCCCCACCCCTCCGGCTCACAGCGTGACGGGGAGAGGAATGACAGACTACTGTGTCGTGTTGCAGCGTCATCGCCGATAGGTGCCATGAGGACAAGATGAGAGGCAGTGTTGGGGGCGGGGGCGGGGAGTCGGGGGGCAGGGAGGCCCCCCTCTGAACGGAGATGTACAGGACGAGAAATTGCTGGACGCGGAGCCCGGGATGAGAAGCGGATTCTAGGGGGAGGGCACAGCCAAATTCTGAAGTTGGGAGAGGCTCGTCTCGTCTACTGGGCATGAAACACGCCCCTTGGACCCTGGAGCCTTTGCACGCGCGGCACCCTCTGCCTGGTGCACTCTCCCTGTTCCTCCTCGTGCTTCGGCCACCGCTTCTTCCAAGAAGCCTTCCTTGATCAGCACAGCCCCTCCCTGGGCTGGGTGCCTCCTCTGGGATCCCCGTCCCGCTGTTTATCCAGGGAAGCCTTGGGTCACACGTCTGCCTCCCCCATCTCTCTGCCCTGGGAGGGTAGGGGCCAGGCTTTGTTCCCACCCCCCCACCCCCCCACCCCAAATCCCTTGCGTCCGTGTGGTGCCTGCACCCAATAGGAGCTCAGGACGTTTCTTGATAGGACGTAAGAGCCTAGAGCTGCCTGGCCCCAGCTCCAGATGTTGCCAAGCCAACAAATGACTCCACACGCCCTCTACCACACACCCTGTCCTCACCAGCCTGGGAAATGAGTCTCTGACCAGTGAGGAAACTGCAGCGCCCGAGGTCGCCCTGCCAGCGAGGGGCAAGGCAGGATTTGAGGGGCGCCTGGGTGGTTCAGTCGGTTAAACATCTGACTTCAGCTCAGGTCACCATCTCATGGCTTGTGAGTTCGAGCCCCGCATCGGGCTCTGTGCTGACAGCTCGGAGCCTGGAGCCTGCTTCGGATTCTGTGTCTCCCTCTCTCTCTGCCCCTCCCCTGCTCATGCTCTATCTCTGTCTCTCTCTCTCTCTCAAAAAATAAACATTAAAAAAAAAAAAAAAAGAAGCAAGGCAAGATTTGAACCTGGAGCCCATGCTGGTTACTGACACTTCCCCGATCAGGGCTCTGAGTTGTTCCTACCTCTCTCAGATGACTCCTTTTTCAGCTCTGCCTGCCCTGGGGTGGAGGCTCCCCGACACTGTGGACACAGAGCCCTCTCTCACCCGGGACTCTCCTTGTCCTGCCTAAGGCATCATGGGACCGCGGGTGTGGTCCCCACCTGCCCCTTTACCGCCTGTAGGTTCCGGCCACAGGGGCCAGGGCACAGTTGACGTTGGGGTTCGGCAGTGTGGGGGCTTTCCCCTGGCTTCAGTTTGAACATCTTACAAAACGCTTATCATATATAATTTCTATAATCATGTTTTAACAATATCACTAGGAAAAATCTCAGACCTCAGAAAAGGTTTGGAGAATCATTTAACCCACACGTGACTTTCTATCAAAGAATGAAAACATCACAAACGCAGTTAGCGTATTCACAGAGTATTTATCGAGCACCATCTGGGTTACCGGGACTTGCTCTGGGACCCGGTGATGAAATAAAAGGCACACGGTTCAGGTGGCCAGGTAGTGAGAAGAGTAACAAAGGTGATAAAACAAAGTGATGCCCCATCCTGCCCAAGGGAGGGGTCTGTGGGCAGAGGACTGGCTGTTTCTCCCATGAAGGTAAACTCCACCGGCTCCACGGCCCAGCAATCCCATTTGTATCAGTTAGCTAATGCTGCATAACAAAACATCCCACAACCAGTGGCTGGAAACAACACACACGTGTTACAGTTGCTGTGGGTCAGGAATCCAGACACAGCCTCCTGAGTTTCCTTCTTTCAGGGTCTCTCACAGGCTGCCATCAAGATGTCGGCCAGAGCTGGGGCGCCCGGGTGGCTCAGTCGGTTAAGTGGCCGACTTCGGCTCAGATCATGATCTCGCGGTTCGTGAGTTCGAGCCCCACAGCGGGCTCTGTGCTGACTGCTCGGGGCGTGGAGCCTGCTTCGGATTCTGTGTCTCCGTCTCTCTCTGCCCCTCCCAGACTTGCACTCTGTCTCTCTCAAAAATGCATCAATCGGGGCGCCTGGGTGGCGCAGTCGGTTAAGCGTCCGACTTCAGCCAGGTCACGATCTCGCGGTCCGTGAGTTCGAGCCCCGCGTCGGGCTCTGGGCTGATGGCTCAGAGCCTGGAGCCTGTTTCCGATTCTGTGTCTCCCTCTCTCTCTGCCCCTCCCCCATTCATGCTCTGTCTCTCTCTGTCCCAAAAATGAATAAACGTTGAAAAAAAAATTAAAAAAAAAAAAATGAATCAACCTTAAAAAAAAAAATTAAAAAAAAAAAAAAAAAAAGACGTGGGCCAGGGCTGGGGTGTCATCTGAGGCTCAGGGGGGAAGTGGGGACAAGGTGTCTGCCCCCAGGACTGTTAGTAGAGCCTGGGATGGGGGGTGTGGAGTGGGGTGCTCTCCAGGCGGTCTGGACGTGGGGACACCGGTCTGTGCCCCTGACACCCACTGGTCCCTCTTCCTGCAGAAGCTTCCCCGAGTCCGTGAGCACCAAGGGCCTCTGACCCAGCTGTGGGGCCACCCGCCTCGGTGGCAGGCGATCTTCTGTGTCCTGCGGGGGGATGGCCGCCTGGAGTGGTTCAGCCATAGGGAGGTAAGGAAGCGGCTCTCCTCCCTTCCCTCCTGGCCTCGCCAGGCCACGCTCCTCGGCATGGGTTTTGGGGTCCAGCTCCCAACAGGGTCCTCTCTCCTGTCTTCAGTCACCTAGTATGGATTGAGGGTCCCTATGAGATGGGCCTGGGGTGGGCAACCACCCCCCGCTGGGCTGGGTAGGAAAACCGAGGTCCAGGCCAGGAGTCGCGACTTCCTCATGGTCATCAGCAGAGCTGAGGTTGAAACCGAGAGGCCTTCGCACATCACGCCTGGCTGGGGAGCTCGGGCAGGTCATTTGTGCTCCTGGGACTCAGTTTCCACCTCTGTGAAATGGGTTGGTGCTGGTCCACGTCATCTGGGGCTGTGAGGATTCAAGGAGATAACCTTCGTATATTATTTAGGACTGGCCTAGCACCCAGTGGGTACTGGGTGCTCGACTACAGGGGAGGGAGGGAGGGAGGAGGGGTGGGGGACTTCCCTAGCTAACCCCAAGCCTTCCCCTGATCCCACAGTTAGGACACGGAAGCCATGGTTTAGACCTGTCCCAAGTTGGTTCTCTGGATGCCTTTCATAGGAATATGAGAATGGGGGCCATCCCCTCAGCTCCGTGGCCTTGACAGGGTATACCGTCCTGACTTCCCAGCGGGAATATCTCTGCCTGTTGGATGCTCTCTGCCCAGTCCCCTCAGGTAAGGTTCCCGAGATCTCAAGAGCACGTTTCTTACCGTCAGAACTGTTGACAGTTGGGGCCAAATCATTCTTTGCAAGGGGCGGGGCACCCTATACATTGCGGGATGTTAAACAGCATCCGTGGCCTCCACCCACTCGATGCCCGTAGGACACGCGCCCCCCCCCCCCCCCGCGAGGTGTGACCATCAAAAATATCTCTAGACACTATCAAGTGTCCCCCGGGGGCAGCATTGCCCTTTGGGTGAGTACCCCAGCTCTAGCAAGAGAAATATCCACCCTTACTAGAGTGAGAAGGAGAGTTGGGACACTGGACCGGAACCAAAGTAGCGAGGGTAAAAACAATAAAACCCGATGTTAGCAAGCATGTGGGGAGATAGTCACGGGTGGGTGGGACTATCACACAGATTTGCTGCAGGGGGTACTGTTCAGCCTAGCATTCCCAGGAGGGTTTCCCACCCTCCCTCCCTTCCCTCCTCCTTCTACTTCCTCTCTCTACCCCCCTCTCTCTTCCATGACCACAATACCGTGCAGGAATAGGGAAAGGAACCGCATTATTGGACTGGCATATGTATGACGAGTGCTCAGCGCGGGGCTCGTGTGATCTCACTGAGCCTGCCCAGAAGCCGGCCCCATCGCTAACTCCCCCATTGCACAGATGAGGCCACTGAGGCTGAGGACTGTCACACAGTAAGGGACAGAGCCAGAATCGCATTTCTGCTTCACTGTGGCGCTATCCTGCCACCAAGCGATGCAAAGAGGTAGCAATAAGGACAGTTTGCAGAAATGTTGGTGCTAGCGGAAAGAAGAAAATCTATCCGAACACCCGGCCCTCAGGGGTTGATGAAATCAGTTATGGCCCAGCCCTGAGAAAGGAAAGCTGGGTAGCCGCTGAAGGCGCCCCAGACGTATGCAGGAACAAAAAGGCCAGTTATAGACCGGAAAAGTCCATCTTCTCACTCAGATGCACATCATGCGCTTTGTGCGGATTTTAAAATCTGGGGTAATGCCCCCCAACAAAGCGTTAAAGGCTGTTATTGCCTCCGGAGGCTGCCGTTGAAGGGCCGGGATGCCCAGGGATTTCCACCTTCTGGATTCCTGCATCTTGCTGCAGTTCTGGAAATCAGAAGAAAAAAGTGAAGATTTAGGGCCCCCCCCCTGCAATAAATTAACCCCCTCCCCCCAAATTCACTCACCCTGGCTCCCCCACAGTTCTCCCAACGGGTCATCGATATCACTTTTAGGCCCATTTTATAGGCAGGGAAACCGAGGTCCAGGTAGGAAAAGCGTGCCCTACACATAGAGCTAGCAAGTGACTTGGCCGGGTTTGAATCTGGCCCTGGCTGACTCCCAGGGCAAGCAGGGCTCAGACGACGACGCGCCAACTCAGACAGACGGGTGGTGGCTGTCCAGGCCTCCGTGTTGAGGAGGATGCTGAGGCTCAGAAACAACGCTGGGATGGCTCGCTGATGTCTCCCCTGGGCGCACCTCCCCCTGGGACCGAGCCAGAATAAGGATAGTGCAACTATGTTAGCAACTGCCCGTGCGGGCGGCCGGGGGGGTGGGGGTGGGTGGGAGGGGAGTGGGGCGGGTGGGGGGGTATTTTCATGGGTGTTTTCTTCCAGCGAATGAACGATTGATTGTAGAGCGAGTGAATGAAGGATGACACAGCCTCCTCCGTCTGCTTCCAGGAGAGCATACCCAGGAAGAGCCCGAACCCCTCCTGGAAATGCCCGTGAACTTCCCCCTGTTCCTGCAGCACCCCTTCCGCCGGCACCTCTGTTTCTCCGCGGCCACGGGGGAAGCGCGGCGGGCTTGGAGGCTGGCCCTCCAGGGTGGCATCCGGCTCCGTGGGACAGGTGGGTCCCGGGAAAGGTCAGGCAGCCGCGTGTCCTGGGGTCCGAGGCGAGATAGCTCTGCCCCTGCTGGCTGTGGGGTCCTCTCCCAAGTTTCCAGTTTACTTACGAAATGGATTCTGGGGGGAGACAGACGTGACAACAGGCTGTGATGGGGACACGGCCCTGTGGGAGCTTAGCCTGGGAGATCAGGGAGGGCTGCTCAGAGGAGGGTGTGTTGAAGCTGGGGCCAGCCAGGGGAAGAAGGGGAACAGGACCAACATGCCTGTTGAGCAGGCTGTTGAGGGCACAGATGTGCCTATCAGGAGGGGCCGTGCCGCCTGGCCTGTGACTGCCCACAGGGGATGCTTTTTCCTAAATCGGAGTATCAAGGTGACTTATGGGCCGGTGATGGTCCTGGGGCACCATGTTCCCTGCAGAGGGCCCTGCTTGTGCAAGCGTCTGGAGATGGGTGAGATTTAGGTGTCTGGGGACCTGGTGAGGAGGTGGAGGGCTTCCTGCCCGGGTGAGAGGGAGCCGGGCAGAGGTGAGAGAGCAGGGGAGAAGTGGGCTGGCACTCAGGAACTGCCCCCTCAGTCTTGCAGCGCAGTCAGGCCCCCGCAGCCCGTGCCTTCCTGGACGCCTTAAGACTCTATCGGCAGCGCCGAGGCCACTTTGGCGAGGACGACGTGACCCTGGGCTCGGATGCCGAGGTCAGTGCGGTGCACGGCCGCCCCTGGGACCCCTCTAGGCCCGCCGCGGGCGCCTACGGCCCCCTCTCCCGCAGGTGCTGACCGGGGTGCTGATGCGGGAGCTGCTGCCGGCGCTGCGAGCCCAGACCCTGCCCGGCCTGCGGGGGGCCAGCCGCAACCGTGCCTGGGCCTGGACCGAGGTACACGCGGGTGGCCGCACAGGGGGACAGGGGCCGGACCCTGGGGCCCGTCTTCCCCCTCCCCGCGACTATCCCCTAAACTCTCTGCGCGTCTCTCTGGCTCTCCGTCTCTGTGTCTCTCTTCTCCCATCCCGCCCCATCTCGGCTCGCTGTCGCGCCTCTGGCCCGTGTGGGGTCCCTTTGGCCGGTCCGGGCAGCTCCTAGACGCAGTCCACGCTGCCGTCCTGGCCGGGGCCTCCGCCGGGCTCCGCGCCTTCCAGCCGGAAAAGGACGAACTGCTGGCGGCCCTGGAGAAGACCATCCGCCCGGACGTGGACCAGATTCTGCAGCTGCGGGCGCGCGTGGCGCGGAGGCTGCGGGGTGAGACCTGGGGGCGGGGCCTGGGCCGGGAGGGGCGGGGCCTGGGGCCTGACTGGTAGGCGGGGAACTGGGTGGGCCTCAGGGGTGGGGCCGAGAATCCGGAGCGAAGACCCAGCGGGACAGGGCAGGACAAAGAAAGGGCGGGGCATGAGGGGCGGGGTATAAGTTGGAGTATGGGCGTGGCCTTGGGCCAAGGCTGGAGGATGCCAGACCAGGGAGGGGTCAAGAGCGAGGTCGCGGCCGCGGAAAGGCTGCGGGCTAGGGATGGGGCTAACGACATCCAGTCGGGAGAGGGGTGGAGGCACAGGTAGTGGCAGACCTGACCCGGGTCGTCCCGGTCAGACGGCGGAGGCTCCCACTCTGCTCAGTGACAAAGACAACCGGGTTGGAATCCAGACTCTGGCCTCTCGGGCGTACGGCTTTGAGCTCATTGCTGCCGCACGCAAAGCCTCAGTTTTCTCACCTGTAAAATGGTAGAAGAGGGCGCTCAGAGTCTGAGCCCCTGTCCTCCTCGTGCTGAGCCCCGGGCCACCTGCGCCCCCTTTGTGGAGCACCTTGCGGAGGAGACCCGGGCTAGTGTCTTCCCATTCCAGTGGAGGTCGAGGGCCCCCTGGAGTCCTGCCTGCGCGGGAGGGTGGACACACAGCTGTCCCGGGTCACGCAAAAGCTGCTGAGCACCGTGGAAGCCGTGCTCTCAACAGTGCAGACCCTCCTAGCCCAGGGCATGGACCGCCTGTCTCGCCACCTGCGTGGGAGCCCCTCTAGCACCCGCTTGCGCAAGGAGGTGAGCTCCCGGGGTGGGGTTCATTCGACGGACGTGCGGTGTGTTAACCTCACAGAAGAGTTGCGTGAACCCTCTCATCTTTCTGCTTGAAAGCCTCCTTTGAAAACTGTTTCCGAACTTTGCCCTAGGGTGCTTTTTTTCTTATTGTAGACCACCGTGCTCTGGTCGTTGAGGGGTACGGTTTGAAACACGGTCGGGGGAGGAGCAAAATGACAAGAGGAGGATTTTAGCCACATGCGTCTGGAATCACCTACCCTCAAATCCCTCCTCTTCCCGTTCCTCTGTTTGCCAGAACCCACCCCCCATCCCCTAAGCCAGTGACTTCTGCTCCATGCAGGTCGCCCCTGTTCTTCTGATATTAAATGAACACCTACTAAGTGCCAGGAAAACTTCAACTCATTAGGCCTCCGTTTCATAATCACTTCCTCTAGGAACTTTCCCTGCTCCCTCTCTGCATCCACAGCTACCTGTGCTTCCTTCCTCACAGACACGTTTATACACCTCTGTAGTTGATTGTCGATAGTTTATCTTCCCCAACTTTTCTGTGAGCTCCTTGAGGGCAGAGACCATCTGGGGTTACTCCATTTCTGTGGCCCCAGAGCCAAGGACAGAGAGGGGATCAGGTGATGGGTGCGGGTGTGACAAGGGCTGGTGTGCCTGTTGCCCCTCAGTCGTGCCAGCACGGCGTGTGATCTATTTCTTTCAGGTTTTACCATTTTATGTCCTACACCATACCTGTTGTCTTTATTATGCATTTTGGGGGTCGTGGCTGAGGTGGGATGTGTTTCCATTTGCATTTCTCTTGCTACGAATTGGCTGTGAGGTCCTTGGCCCGGCTTTTCCATCGACTGATGGTGTTTTTCTCACCTGACTGCCATCGGGGCACAGGTTTACTCATTTGGGGAGATGCCATGGGACTCAGAGCTGATGCACGCCTGCTACCGTGAGGCTGAGCGAAGCCAGAAGCGCCTGGGGCAGCTGGTGGCGCCTTTTGGCTTCTTTGGCACACGAAGCCTGGTATTTGGGGCCCAGGATCTCGCACAGCAGGTGAGGGCGAGTGGGGGGTATCATGCGGACATCGCCCCATAAGCAGGCTGTGACCACACGTGGTGGACAGGGCCGTGGTGCTATGGGACCTCTGAAGAGACATTTGATTCATCTCCAGGGTTAGGAGGGCCCCCCAGGAGGAGAGGACTTTCAAACTGAAGCAGCGGTGGGAGGCATGGGGGGTGGAATACATCCTGGGTAGAGGGAACAGCACTGGGAGGTGAGGGAGTTCGTCTGCATTTGGAAGCCATTTAGAGACACTGGGCTGGCTGTAGGCTCCAAGTGAGAGCAGCAAGGCGGGAGATTTGCCAGCAAGGTGGAGGGGCAGGGGGGCCAGGGACTTGAGTATGGGGTTAAGGGGCCAGGCTCTGTCCTGAGGGCCATGGGGAGCCACAGCAGGTGTGTGAGCAGGGAAGGGGCGTGACCAGATTCAAAATTTAGGAAGCCCTACCTGCTGTGGGGACGAGAGGCTGTCGGGGGCAGGAATAGAGGAGGCAGGAAGGAGGCCTGAAGCAGAATGGGCACTGTGGGTGGAGAGAAGTGGCGTGTGTTTGAAGGCCGAGGGAATGGGGCCTGCTAATTGACATGGCGAGTGAAGGAGACGGGGATGGAGAAGACCGAGTGCTGCCTGGTACAGTTGTTCAAGTTGTACGCTGCACAAGAGCGCTCAGCCAACGAGGCTGAACTCTGACCGGCTCTCCGCTCCCCGGGCCGAGCACCCAGGCACCATCCTCCAGAGCGGAGGGCACTTTCTGCTAGATTACACACAGGTCCCCACTGATTGGATGATGCCCCAGTCCCGAGAGGAAGGGGATGCTGTTTCCTGAAACAAGAAGGAGGCTGGGGAAAAGTGACTGGTCGGGTCAGTCTGCGTGCTGAGAAGGGTCAGCCAGGCAGGCACGGGGCTCCGTCGGCCGGAGCGTGATTCTCGGGGTTCTAGCAGTTACTCTTCCCGCAGCTTATGGCTGACGCCGTGGCCACCTTCCTGCAGCTGGCGGACCAGTGTCTGACCACAGCCCTGGACTGCACCCAGGCCGCCCAGCAGTTGGAGAAAGTCAGGGGGCGGGTGCTGAAGGTGAGGTCCACCGGGAGGGCATGGCAGATAGCAGATGGCCGTGGGCCCGGGCGCTCAGAGGGCCACTGGACTGGCCGCTGCTGCTTTTCCCCCCCGCAGAAGTTCCAGTCGGACAGCAGCTCAGCGCGGAGGAGGTTCATCCGTGGATGGTTGCTTTGTATCTTCTTGCCCTTTGTGTTGAGTCAGCTGAAGAGTAGCTGCAAAGCGGTGAGTAATGGGGCACGTGCACGTGGGGCCCAGAGGACAGCCATGTGCCTGTGTCCTACGAAAGTGGGCAGAATGTTCTCTCTCTCAGAGACTATTGTTCCCTGAGCCCTGTGGTTGGGTTGGATGGGGGGGCCCATGCATTGTATCTCAGCGAAGGGAGGAGGCAGAGAGGGAATGTGTGTGTGTGTGGGGTGGGGGGGGTGGGGGGGCGAGGGGTTTCCAGGTGGCCAGGGAGGCTCTTCCTGAAAATGACACCTGAGAAGCAGTGAACTGATGGCATGAGCCATGTCCTGGGGAAGACACAGCATGTGCAAAGACCCTGAGGTAGGACTATGCCTGGTGCGTTGGAGGCAAGCGTGGCTGGTGCTCAGTGAGTGAGGGGGTTGGAAGGCAATGAGAGAGAAGGTCACAGGGGCCCGGTCACACGGGGACACCAGGCCGGGGTCTGCTTCAGGCGCTCACACGATCCTCTCTAGAAGAAGAAGCGGGGGAGGGGGGTTGGCCAACAGAGATCCCCGCACAATTCCCATTGAGATGTGCCGTGCTGTGGTTCATCAGCGCCGGCAACAACCTGAGGGCATATGGATCCAGGAGTTCATTTTATTTTTTTTTTTTAATTTTTTTTTTTCAACGTGTATTTATTTTTGGGACAGAGAGAGACAGAGCATGAACGGGGGAGGGGCAGAGAGAGAGGGAGACACAGAATCGGAAACAGGCTCCAGGCTCTGAGCCATCAGCCCAGAGCCCGACGCGGGGCTCGAACTCACGGACCGCGAGATCGTGACCTGGCTGAAGTCGGACGCTTAACCGACTGCGCCACCCAGGCGCCCCAGGAGTTCATTTTAAAGATGAGGAAACTTAGTCCCAAGGTCCCCCAGCTGATCAGGGTCAAGGTCGCAGCCCTCTCCTCCAGCCCAACCCCTCACCCACCTCTGTTCTAGGAGCTGCCTGAGTTTGAAGGGGAGGTCCTCGCCATGGGTAGCCCGGCCCTGACCATCGAGGGTATCTATGAAGACATTGTCCGGGGGGTTCTGCTGCAGAGGATTGATGGAGGTGAGCCCCGTTCCTCTCTGGCTCAAGGAAGCCTGGTGCCCCCTGGCTGTATATACCAAGCTCTCCCGGGTTCCCCATCACCTCTTACTTCCTGTGAACACTAACCTTTGACTGAATGTTAGGACTGGGACAGATGGGGACTAGGGTGAGCGAGTCTTAGAAGGGCAGCGATGGAGGTTCCCTAAAGGAGGGGGCATTGGGGCAAGGCTGTAAGGGGTGTGTAGGAGTTCTCAGGCTGAAGGGAAGGAGGCAAAAATTCAGAAACTGGGAAAAATTCAGACACATTGACCTTTATTCATTCAGCAACCACTCCCTGTTTTGGTTGTTTTGTTTGTTTTTTGTTTTTTGTTTTTTGTTTTTTTCTGGGCTGGCATTGAAGCCCCGAGAGTCCTTGGACCTTCTGGGCTGGGAAGTGGTTCCAGAACCATCTCTTCTCCTTCTTGCTTCTTCCGTTTGCTCGTGACCCACTGCCTGTGACTGAAGAGATGTGTGCTCGGATGAGCCATGTGACTTTCAGGGAATGTCATGGCATCCGCGTGGCTGATACAGAGGATATGAAGGGGAATGGAAGGAGAGGAGGCAGGAGGCTGCTGGGGCGCGTGTGCAGGGCCTTGAATAACAGGCAGAGGAGGTTAGGCTTTATTGGGCAGGCAATGGGGAGCCATGGAGGGTGTGTGAGCAGAGGGCAACACCGGCCACACCGGAAGCCAGGGGAGGAGGTTGAGGGCACAGTCCTAGAGGCAAAGGATGGACCGAAGGTGCAGCAAACAAGGGGATAGAGCCCAGGCGTGAAGCTGAGGTGGGAGCCTGAGGTTGTTGGGCGTCACTGAGGGCACAAGAGGGGCCACGACACTGGGAATGCTGTTTACAGGGAAGAGTGGAGTCCTGGAGCACCTGTATCTGAAGGAGCAAACAGGAAGTAGGGACACAGAAGGAGCAGTTGGAGAGGTGGGGGGGGGGGGGAACTCAAAGACAGTAGGGTTCTAGGAGCCAGGAAGTAAGGGTGACAAAAAGAACTAAGTTCCCTTAGAAAGGGGACATTTTAAATGGAAGAAGGCTATTCTCTAATTGGAAACAAACAAACAAAAAAACCCAGAAACAGGTAACCTCAGAGAGTCTCTATTCCTAGAGGGGTCCTTGGTGGTGTTTCATCCTTAATTGACTTGTAATGTCTGCTTGGAGTGTTGTGTTGGCAGGGAGGGTTGGTAGGGGGCTCAGTGAAGATGTGGGGATCGACTAGCAATGTCTGCCATGGCCACAGGTATGGAGAGAGGGTTATTTGAGCCACTTGTTTTGGGTTCCTGGCTGAGACATTTCCTGCCATCCTTTGCCCTCTTGTGGCCTCTCTGAGAGAATGCATGGAATCCCCACATGGGTCCAAAGGTTTATCTCTTGCTTTAGAACTGAAAAAGGCCCTTGGTGTCAGTGACATGTCCTGCACTCTGGATGGCTGCTCGGAGGCCCCATGGGACCCGACAGGAGCAGGTGAGGATCTCACAAGCTCTTGGGCCATCCAGTGAATTGTTGGGGGGATGGTTCTCAAGTGTGGATTCCTGGATGGAACGGCATATACCTTATCTCCTGACCCAGCCAGGTTGGCCAAGCTCACGGTAAACAAGGGCAGTGGGGAGCCACAGTGTTTGTCTGAGCCAGAGGTACCCTCTGACATGCACATGAATTTGTGTCCTATCGCATATTGCCAGGCCTCTGTGGAGCCTCTCCCAGTAGCTACCGGTTCCCAACACTGCAAGGGGAGCTCATGGCGATGGGAGCCTTGGGCTCACCACAAGCCAGGGCCGCTCTGGGAGAGGGGTACAGGGAGCCATGCTCAGCACCGGGGGAACCTGACCTCCTACTGCAGGATCCTACAGCGAGCGCTTTGTTGGAGCCGTAAATGCATGTAGGACTGAGGCTGACACTGCTGGGAGGTGCCGGGGTCCTCAGCTCCAGCTGTGAGATGGAAATGTGTCATGGGGACTTCCCTGAAATGGGGCAGAAAACAACCCATCCAACCAGAAGCAGGCCAGGAGGCAGGACGGCTATAATCTAGATGTTCAGCACCCAGGGTAGGGGCAGGGATTCTGGAAGAGCTAACAGCTCAACCCCCTTGAGTATTACTGTTACGAGAGCCTTATGAGCCCACCCAACTAAGCAGTTCCCACATTTTTCATCCACAGAAACTCTGAGATCATGTGTGTTCTTTTTGGCTGCTCACTTTTGGGGGGGGGTCATTTGTTACACAGCAGCAGCTAACAAATACACCACTGATCTGGGCTAGCATCCCATAGTTGGTCAGTGCAGATAAACTGAAGAATATTCACACTTGCTGGCGTAAATGGAGATTCAACAGTCTTAGAAAGACTCCTGGGTGTCAAAATATTTGGGGATGTGCAATTGAGGATGAGGTCTTGTTGAACGGGCCCCTTAATGTTTTTAACCGGAATCTAACCAGTGATGGTTATTTTGCTTCTAGTCTTTTGAGCTAAATGTTATTGCTTCAGGAAATGACCTTGAGCAGACTTTCCAAGCAAGTGCAGGTCTCCGGGTAAATCCCCCAATACGAAATCTCAGGGTTTAGAGCATTTGTGTTTGTTACTTCAACGGCAGTGTCCAGAGCATTCTCCACCAAGGTGGTCCCACCTGGTGCCCCTCACCTGTATGCAGGTGGCCCATTTCCCCATCGGCTGCACAGGCTATCCGCTGTCTTGGGGTTTCTCAGATCTTCTGAGTGAATAATGGTGTCTGGTCGTCATCTTAATGAGCATGTCTAATTGGAGAGGAGATTGAGCATCTTCTCATGTGTTTATGAGCTGTTTTTAGCTTCTTTTTGGTGAAACTTTGCTCCTCTCCTTGGCCCATTTATCTTCTGGGAGCTTATAATTTCTGCTCAGTTTCTTTTGCTAGGCTTACATTTACTGAGCATCTATTACGTGTCAGGCATTTGGTGTATTTTGTCTTCCTTATGACGCTTTCTATTTTACAGACGAGGAAACTGAGGCTCAGAGAGGGACTTGTCCCAGGCAACCAGGCTCTGGTGCCGAGGTCCAGCTGCTCTGCTCACGGCCTCCTCCAGGAACATCCACAGCTGCGTCTCGACCGCATCTCTCTTCGTTCCCATCGGACAAATGAGTCAAAGCATCCACACCATTTCAAGGCTTTTATTTTTCTTTTATTATTAAAAATTTTTTTAAATGTTTATTCATTTTTGAGACAGAGACAGAGACAGAGTGTGAGCAGGGGAGGGGCAGAGAGAGAGGGAGACATAGAATGTGAAGCAGGTTCCAGGCTCCGAGCTGTCAGCCCAGAGCGCAACACGGGGCTCGAACTCATGAACTGTGAGATCACGACCTGAGTAGAAGTCTGACGCTTAACCGACTGAGCCATCCAGGCGCCCCTCGAGGCTTTTATAACCCTCATATCTCTACCTCATTCCTCTCCAGAAACGCTGGGTTTCTTTACCCTCCCACCAACAGCATTTGTGCACATTCTCTGTATCCTTTCCAAACACTAGGAGTGTCCATAAGAGAAAAAAAAGTCAGTTGGAGGGACGCACACATTTCATTGTTTCATTTTGAATTTCTTTATTTCATTGTTTCATTTTGAATTTCTTTAGTGATTGAATTGAACCTAAAAATAGGCTTATTGCCATTTTTCTGTTTGTGCTTTTTTTTTTTTTTTTTTTTAAAGTGTATTGCCAGTTCATGGCCTTACCTACTTTTCTCTTCAGTAGATTTTCTCTTTTTCTTATTGATCCCTAAAAACTCTTTGTATATTGAAGATATTAATGCTTTGCTATACGGTACAGGTTATTATTTATTTATTTATTTATTTAATTCGCAGCATGCTATAGACCTTTCGGATTTATTTGCTCCAAATCTTAACTTGGTATCTAGTTTCTCAGCTGACAGTGAAGCACTGATTGACTTCCCTCTGCCTGCCAGAGAAGCCATCTGTGTCCTGGCAGTTGACAGCTTCATTGTATCAACAAGCCTTACAGCTGCTTCCGGAGCAGGTTCCGGAGGGATTTCCCCAGGGTCCTTCTGGGTTCAGCTTTCAGAGGGGGAGATGCATACTCCCCGTGGAGATGGTTCCGCCTCTTTCCGCCCTGGCGTTTTCAGCCTCCCCAAAGAGAGTTTCTTCACTTTTCCTGACTTTACCCTCCAGCTCTAACTTCTGAGATAACATTTGTGTTTCTGCAGCCTTGTACAGCTGTTGTTGTAGTTTTTAAACCCAGGATGTGATGCTAATCCTGAAAAACTGGAGAAACAAGAATTTGCCATCCAGTCCTCCTGGAGAAAATCGCTATTTGTCTTTGGTCCGAAAACCTTCTAGTCTTTTCTCAGTTTATCAGGGTATGGGATACATCTTGTCACTCTGTTTTTCTAACTTAATATGAATGTTCTGGCCAGGTTCATAGAGTGCAGAATTGTTTTTGCCATTTTATTACAGAAAATCTCTAACATACCCCTAAAGCAGAGCCCCAAGTGTGCCCCTACTCGGATTCAGCAGTGACCAGTGTGGCCAGACCCCCTTCCTCCACTCCCTTAGTCAATCATGTAACCAGTAAATTTTAGGTTGCGCTTCCAAAACATTCAGCTAAAAACTGAACTTGCACAAATGATTATTGTAGAAAAAACTGGAGAACAGAAGAAAGGAGAGAAATGAATTTGGAGGAAGGGGATGGACAAGGAGAAGGGCATCGGGAGGAGGAAGGGTAAATATCACGTGACTCGGTTAGCCGCGCCGGGAGCCGGGAAGCTTTTTGGGTCAAGCCCACCGCCCTGTCTTACTTAAATTCAAGCCCTACTGTCCCCTGAGCACAAGGACACACCACAGTGCCCCGAATTTCACTTCACAATATTGAATCTCCTCCTTCCGACCATACTAATAAATGTACACCTGAGCATCCTTCTTAAAACTTAGTTTTTAAGAATGGCCCAGAAACAAGCAATCGTAAAGTACATTAATAAGAGTCCTGGGAAACAATTCCCTGATAGCATTTCTCTGGAAACTCCCACGCTGCCCCCAGATCGCGTGCTCAGCATTTTCAAGTATCTGGCTCCAGCAGCCGCCAGCCTTGAGGCGTCGGAAGACCCTATAGTACAGATGGACAAACCGAGGCTCACACTGGGAGCCCACGGTGGGGGCTGAATTTGAAGCCAGGTCTGCAGGACGCCAGGGGCCACGCGCGCTTCAGACCCCACAGCCCTAGACGACGTCCCCGTGAAACCTGGTCCTAACTAGCCAGTTCCGCCTGGAGGCACATCAGGCGGGGGCAGGTGTCGGGAGGCAGGGCTTGTTCTGAGCTCCGGCACCTTGAAGGCACCAGAGTCACGTCAGATTGGAAGGCTCCGGGCTCTCTGTGCCTTTAAGGCCGTCCTGAGGGCGGGGCCTGGGAACCGGGCCCAGACGGCTGATTCACTCCAGGCGCTCCTCCCCTTTAAGGCGCGCGGCAGGGCGGGGCCCCCCACTGGCCTCTCCAAGGCGCGGTCCGCGTCCGCCGGCAGAAAAAACGGCTTAAAGGCGACGCGTGGCGCGATGGCGGCGGCCCCACGCGCGTGCAGGCGGGGCTGGCGGCCGCGCCCGGTGCTGCTGCTGCTTCTGCTGCTGGCGCTGCCGCCCCCGGGGGGCCCGCCGGGCGCCGCCGCCTACTTCCCCGAGGAGCGCTGGAGCCCGGAGTCGCCGCTGCAGGCGCCGCGAGTCCTCATCGCGCTGCTGGCGCGCAACGCGGCCCACGCGCTGCCCGCCACGCTGGGCGCGCTCGAGCGGCTGCGGCACCCGCGGGAGCGCACGGCGCTGTGGTGAGCTCGGCCCCCGCCCGGCCCGCTTGCCCCCATTCGGGCGGCTCCACGCCACGCGCTGCCTGCTGCCCCGGCACCGGGCGGGGCGGGCCGGACCGGACCCACGCGTGGCCCCCGCTGGCTTCCCTCTTCGGGGCGGGCCGGGCGCGCGGGCCCTTTGCTTTTGCCGTCCCGCCCCTCCCCCTGTCCCTTCCCCGCCGCATTAGGACTGACCGACCGCGCTCTGCAGATCTGGGACCCCTCGCGCCCAGCCCAGGGCTGGGCCGCTCTGCCTGGGACTAACCCTCAAACCCGCTTCGGAGCACCCACAGCCCCAAAGAAGGGGAACCCGGGGTCCCCGCGGCCCACACGGCACTTCCGCTAACAGAAAGACCTTTCGGCTCCTGCTGCCTTGGATCCCGAACCCAGCCGGAGTCAGATTCCCTGCCCTCTAACCGGCGTGGGTGGGTGGGTTACCGGACCCTAGTGGCCAAAGGGGGAAGTGGCTCTTTCCTGGCAGGGGAATGGGGCCGAGTTCTGCCTGACTGGTGACTTCCCGCCTCCTGCCTCAGTTTCCTCATCTGGAAAATGGGGGGCTTTAATGTCACTGCGGTTGGGTCCGTCTCAGAAAATTCACCAGTTAATGCCTGTGAAGCCCTTGTGCCTGGCGTCTCTGATTTGGTGCCCGATGGGCCAGAGCTGGGACTAGTACTCTTACCCTTATGTTGTCATTACTAATCATCACTGCTGTTGTTGGCGACTTCATAACAATTTTTTTTTTTGGTGGGGGGATAGCTCTCATCTTTATGGTTAACCTGAACTCTTAATTTTTTTTTTTTAAGTTTATTTATTTTTGAGACAGAGACAGAGCATGAACGGGGGAGGGTCAGAGAGAGAGGGAGACACAGAATCGGAAGCAGGCTCCAGGCTCTGAGCCATCAGCCCAGAGGCCGACGCGGGGCTCGAACCCACGGACCGCGAGATCGTGACCTGAGCTGAAGTCGGACGCTTAACCGACTGAGCCACCCAGGCGCCCCAAACCTGAACTCTTAAATGGCTCTCACTCCTCCACCCCAGATTGCGTAGCCTGGATAGTCCAAGAAATGTTTGTTGAATTAATAAGTAACCACAGCCCACTATAAGGTGGTGTTGGCTCATAAAAGACAATTGAGGAAGGGGGGGTGAGCGTATGTGATATACCGGATACATTTTAAAATTAAATTGCACAGGGGCGCCTGGGTGGCTCAGTCAGTTAAGTCTTCGGCTCTTGATTTTGGCTCCAGTCATGATCTCATGGGTTCCCATGGGTTCGTGGGTTCGAGTCCCCCCACTGGCTCTGTGCTGACAGTGGAGCCTGCTTGGGACTCTCTCTTTCCCTCTCTCCCTCTCACACAAAATAAATGAATAAACTTTGAAAACATGGTAAAACTAAATTGTACCTATTTAGTACTTGGGGTCGTTGTAAGATTCTAGATGCTCAATAGTACTAACAACGTCTGATGTGTTTTTCCAGAATGAACTCGTTTGATCCCCTCTGCAGCCCGGGGAAGTGGGTCCAGTCCTCCCTCACCTGTATTTCAGATGAGGACACAGGCAGCGAAGGGGGGGAAGCGTCTTGCCCAGGGCTATAAGCTAGTGGGAGGCTGGCTTGGGGTCCGGAGTCTGTTGTTGCCCTGCTGCCCCGGTGGTCTGCCCTGCCTCACTGTCCCCGGCCTCACGCTGCCTGTCCTGCTCTGCCCGCAGGGTGGCCACGGACCACAACTCAGACAATACGTCGGCTGTGCTGCGGGAATGGCTGGTGGCTGTGAAGAGTTGGTACCACTCTGTGGAGTGGCGGCCGGCGGAGGAGCCCAGGTGAGCTTCGGCTTCTGCCCGGATGCCCCCCCCCCCGCTCCCCGACGCCCCAACAGCCGGACTGGGCTGCGCCCTTATTCACACACCTTTCCTGACTCCCCACTGTCCCAGCTCTGCGGCCTTAAGGGCTGGCCTTGGCTGCTCTGATCCGCCTTCAGCTTCAATGGGCCGTAACCCTCCAGCTGGACCTCTGCCCCAGAAATTCTCTTCCCCGCGGTTCCCTTGGGCCCTTGTCCTCCTGGTGGTGGGGACACCTACTGCTTTGTCCCCAGTGTCCCTCTGTGCCCTGGCACGAGCTCTACCGCTTAGCTTCCCCATGATCCCCTGGGCAGTGCTGACCCCTGGTTTCTTTAATCCTTTCAGGTTTTTTTTCTTAACCCGTCTGCTGCCCAGACCAGATTCCGAGTCTGGGAGGACAGGCTGCAAGTTTGCTTCTGCGGCTCCTCTTACCCTCAGGAATGGCCCTGCAAGGCATAGAGGCCCCCCGACCCCCATCTCCAGAGCTTTCTTCCTCCTCTGCAGCTGGCCCTGGGCTCCCTCCCCCACTTTTCTCCTCTTGCTTCCTCGCAGCCTTCAGATCCAGCCCACACATCCCCTCCTCCAGGAAGCCCTCTCTGACCACTGCCCCCTGGGTTGCGATGGTGCCCCACGCTTCCCACAGCACAGCTGCCTCTCTGCAGGTCCTACCCGGACGAGGAGGGCCCCAAACACTGGTCCGACTCGCGCTACGAGCACGTTATGAAGTTGCGCCAGGCAGCCCTGAAATCTGCCCGGGACATGTGGGCCGATTACATCCTGGTGAGTTTCTCGGCCAGCTGCCCCCAGATGGCGGGGGAGGTCTGGGTGGCCGAGGGAGGCCGGAGCAGTGGGCTGTAGAGACCAACTTTAACCCCCCCGTTTACGGAGGGAAACAGGCTCTGAGAGGGGGAGTGAGTTGTCAGAGGTGACACAGCTGGGTAGCAGAGTTGCTGGGATTCAGTCCAGGGCCCCCTGGGCTCTTAGTCATCAGGTTGTGTTCCTAACCGTCCCCTGTGGTGGGACCCTTGGGCCACCTCCTTTTTATTGCCCCTCCTGCACGCCCGACGATAACATCCTCTGGGCGAATTCCGAGAAGCTAGAGGATGGGGTGGGGGGCTGGGGGGCACTGGCGATGGGGCCTGACTTTCACTTCCTTCTGGGCCGGCCGTTGCCTCTGGAGGGAGGGACGGTTCAGGCGCAAGTGCAGTAATGTTAAGGTATCTCCCCACAGGCCTGCGAGCCCCGTCAGCCCATCCCCTTGATCTGGACGTGATCTCCCCCCTGGTGCGGGTGGGGGTGGACGGCACGGAAGGCTGGGCCTGGCGCCCCGTGGAGGCTGAGCGCACTCATGCCAGCCTGACGTACCTGTGGTTGGTCTCCATCTACACGCCGGGCCCTGAGCCGTGCTCTGCACCTTCCTTATTTACTTAGCGGGCAGACGTCTGTGAGCCTCTCCCCTGCCCTCCGTCCGCGGGCCGGACCCCGAGGACACGGTGAGGGTCAGCACGGGCTGCACCCTGCCTTCCTAGCGTCCCCGGAAAGGTGGACGGGACCAGAAAACGAAACTGAGTGAGGACATACCGAAAGGCCGCCAGTGCTGCGATCGTACAAAGGCAGCTGGTGGCGGGTCGGTGTCCTGGGGCTACGGTGATAAAGTAGCCCGCACTGGGGGGGGGGGGGGGGGGGCTTAAAATGATGGAAGCTTATTGTCACGTGGTTCTGGAGACCAGAAGTCTGAAGTCAAGGTGTCCACGGGGCTCTGCTCCCTCTGAAGGCTCTAGGGGAGGGTCCTTCCTCACTTCTTCCAGCTTCTGGGGGCTCAGCATGTTCCTTGGCTTGTGGCCACATCGCTCTGCTGTCTGCCTCTGGGGTCACACGGACTCCTCTCTCTGTCGCTTCTTATCAGGTGGTTAGTCATTGAATTTAGAACCCACCCTACTCCAGTCTGACCCCCTCTTAACCTACGTCTTAGTTACGTGTGCAAAGACCCTATTAAGACCACAGTCACAGGTTACCAGGGGTCAGAATTTCAACATATCGTTTTCTGGGGGCCCCCGTTCAGTCCACAACAGATGGCATAATCAGGGTGTTGTGATGAGTGAGCAGGGTTGGGGGCCTCCCTTAGGAGGGGACCCTGGCAGTGGGTCCGAAGGAAGAAGGAAGCCAGCCTCTGGGGGGACACTGGGGGACAGTGTCTGAGGCAGAGGGAACAGAGTAGGGCACAGCCGTGGGGCATACAGGGACTGGCAAGGAGGCCGGTGTGGCTGGAGGGGTGATGGAGGCGGTCCTGGAGTGGTGGGCGGGGGCCAGACTACGCAGACCAAGGGAGAGATTTCGTTTTTTACTTTGAGGGTAATGGGGAGCCATGGAGGGTATGTGAGCACAGGAGAACTGTGTTCTGATTTATGATTTTCAGAAGCCTCATGGCTCCTCCCATGGGGAAGCAGGGTCTGTTGGGGCAGGAATGGGGTTAGCAGGAGGCCAGGGTAGAGGCCAATATGGAGGAGGAGGAATGGGGAGTGACTGCAAATGGATTGGGGACGCCTTGTCAGGCTGAGGGGACAGGCTCTGCTCGGGGACTAGATGTGAGGGTGCCAGGAGGACCCCATGTCCCTGACAGCTCTGCAGAGAGGGTGGAGGAGAAAGAATGGAACACCCTTTATAAATTACTTTTTCTTTTCTTAAACCGGGGGGGAAAAAAAAAAAAAGGAACAGACTCCTCCTGGGAGCCCCGTAGGTTGATGTCTTATCAGCCCATTTACAGACGGGAAGGTGGAGGCTCAGAGAGGTAGGTGACCATGTGCTGGGTGGAGTCTCGGAACCAGTGAAGTGCAGAGAGGAGACTGGACCCTCCTGGAACCATCTAGCACAGAGCCACCTTGTCTGCTTCCCCAGGTTCGAGGCTGGCTGGCTTGCACTTCTCTCCCTCAGCAAACTTGGGGGGAACTCAGTGTGTTAGTTTAAAACTCAAAGCAGCTTTCGGCATACCAGTGTCTTTCTGTGACTGGGGCCTTTGGAAATCCATACTGGGATGTGGACCCCTTTGTCCGGTGTTTTAAAATTGTTATGAAAAGGACCTCTTTAAAAAAAAGAAAGAAAGAAAGGAAGGAAGGAAGGAAGGAAGGAGGGAGGGAGGGAGGGAAGGAAGGAAGGAGGGAGGGAGGGAGGGAGGGAAGGAAGGAAGGAAGGAAGGAAGGAAGGAAGGAAGGAAGGAAGGAAGAAGGAAGGAAGGAAGGGAGAGAAAGGGGAAGAAAAGGACCCTCTTTTTTCCTCCTTTTGCAAGCGATATAGGTGTTACTGGTGTGAAAATACACAAGAAAAAAATCAGAAACTTAGGAAAGAAAAAAAAAAACCAAGCAAACCTTATAATCTTACCTCCCAGGGAGACTCACTTTCTGGCTGCTTTTCTGTGTTTTCTAATTGAGGTGCAATTTACATAACATAAAATTAACTGTTTTAAAGCGGACAACTCAGCGGCATTTAGTACATTCATTATGTTGTGCAACCACAACTTCTGTCTAGTTCCAGAACATTCCCAGCACCCCAGAAGGGGACCCTGTCCCCATGAGCAATCACTCCCCACTCCTCCTCCCCCAGCCCCTGGCCACCAACAGTCTGCTTTCTGTGCCTATAGATGCGCCCGTTCTGGACATTTCTTGTAAATGAATCATAACACCACGTGGCCTTTTGTGTCTGGCGTCCTTCACCGTGCACCATGTTCTCAAGGTCCATCCATGTGGTAGCGTGTGCCAGAACTCTAGTCCTTTTTGTGGCTGAGTCATGTTCCTTGAACGGATGGACCACGTTTTGTTCATCCCTTCTGCCATCGACGGACACTTGGGTCCTTTCCGCCGTTTGGCTGCTGTGGCCAATGCCACGGGGAGCCTGGGTGTGCAAATGTCTCATCCCTGTTTCCGGTTGTCCTGGAGCACGCCTGGGAGTGTGGAATCGCATCGTGACCGGCGTATCCCCGGTGGACAGGACCACCCTTACCTGATCGTTTTCTGCGGCGCGATTCCCAGCCGTCTTGGCTCACTCCGCGGTGGGACGCGGCCCGAACCCCCCTGGCTGGTTCGCCACCACCAGACTCTTGGGGTCGTCCCTGGGTTGTGTGATAAATAACACTGTGGTGAACATCCTGGCGTGGCCTTGCTGGAGAGTGTTGGTGACGCGTGGTTTGGGGTGGGAGGACCAGCAGGCACCCCTCCCCCCCCCCCCCCATGGTGACGCTGTTCCCAGGCTGGTAGATTTCATCTGGTGCCGCAACAAGGAAGTTACCATCTTTTTATCCCAACATGCGAGGCATTAAAGGAAAAAAAAAAAGGCTTATGTGAAGGTCTGATTTTTATACGCTTTTTATCAGCATCTAATTGACGTTAGGAGAAGCGTGTGTTCCTCCCAGCCACTCCGCACAGAGGTGGCCTCTGCTCCGACTGTCCTCGTCCTCCAGCGCGGCCCGTTTTGAAAGTTTCCAGTGCTACATCTGGGACCCATTTATGTTGCTTTGTGCTGTGTGGTCTGTCCCTTCTCTTGCCGTGTAGTGTATTGTATGAGCATGACTTGGCTTGTCACTTGAGGAACCAGGTGGCTTCCAGGGCCCCATCTGCTGCTCTGGGATCCCCAGGCACCCCTCCCCTGTAGGACTCTGGCTGTTCAGAGCTATGGCCCAGCCCAGGTCAGTCCCGTGACCCATGCTGATGCTGTATTGGGTGTTTTGCAGTTTGTGGATGCAGACAACCTGATCCTCAACCCTGACACACTGAGCCTCCTCATCGCCGAGAATAAGACCGTGGTGGCCCCGATGCTGGATTCGCGGGCTGCGTACTCCAACTTCTGGTGTGGGATGACTTCCCAGGTCAGGGGGCTTCTGGGGTAGGGTGTGGGCCGGGGGTGGGGGGGTGAGCAACTGGGGGCTGTGGCTAGAGTCTAACTTATCATACCACCTCATGTGAGCATCTCACAACATCATTGTGATAATCCTTAAGTAGCTCCTCTGGGGAGGGGCTGTGATTGTGCCCTCTCCTCCCCACCCTCTTCCCAGTTACTGAAGCAGAAATAGAAACACAGAGAGGAGTTGACTTGCCTAAGCTCACACAGCTAGGAAGTGGCGGTGCCAGGATAGGACTTCCGGCACCGCTTGATCTAGGTATTCAAACAGCATTCCTATCTTCCTCCATCCTTTGGATGGCTTCATTTTCAGACTCTTGAGGCATGATCCCAGCACCATCTGGCCAAAGTCCACTTTGGTCCCTGTCTAGTCTCCTCCTACACCTGAGCCAGTTACTGAAGCCAGGAAAATGCCAGGTTCGGATTGACCAAGCCTGGGCCACAAGTCCCACCCCAGGGTTGAGGCTGGGGTTGCAGGCAACTCCAGGGGGAGTGAAAGGGTAGGTGCTGGAGTGGGGACCATGCCAGCGGAATGGGGTTTGGTGGCTGGAGCCGGGACCCCTCTTGCCTCTGCCTGTCTTTTTAATTGTTGGGTGATTCACATAACATAAAACTCAGCTTTGTTTGTTTATTTTTATTTATTTTGAGAGAGAGAGCAAACAGGGGAGGCAGAGAGAGGGAGTATCCCAAGCAGGCTCCGCACTGCCAGCATGGAGCCCGACGTGGGACTCGAACCCACAAACTGTGAGCTCATGACCTGAGCCGAAATCAAGAGTCAGACGCTTAACCAACAGCTACCCAGGCGCCCCAAACTCACCATTTTAAAGTGAACAATTTCATGGTTTCTATTTGTTAAAAATATGTCGTAGAAACCTAAATGTTACACTCTAAGAATTACAGTTTGTAAAGGTATGATGAAGAGAGAGACCAACCTCCGACTGTTAAGTCATCTTTTCTAGAAGATTCCCCCCCAACTTCCTTGAAGTTGTCCAGCGTAAATCAAAGGATCACAAAGATCCAGCCCTTTCTTGACTTTCTGATTTCCTCCTTCCCTAATGTCTCCTGTCTTTCTTCTTCTTCTTTTTTTTTTTCTAATTTTTTAATCTTTGTTTATTTTTGAGAGGGAGAGTGCTAGCAGGGGAGGGGCAGAGAGAGGAAAACAGAGAATCCAGCGCAGGCTCTGCGCTGTCCGTGCAAAGCCCCACGTGGGGTTCGAACTCACGAACCGTGAGATCATGACCTGAGCCGAAGTCAAGAGTCCAGGTTGGACGCCCAAGCGACTGAGCCCCCCAGTGGCTCCCTCCTGATCTGAAGTGTGGAGCTAGGTCTGCGGGTGGACAACCGCTTCCCTTTCCTTATCTGCCACCCCCACCCCACCCCACCCCCGCCCGGGTGGCCGAGGTTCTGGTGGGGGGCGGGGTGCAGATGAGGCCTGACCGCACCCAGAGCTTTGCACTCAGCGAATACCCACTGCGGCCAGAGGCTGGCATCTGGGTCTTGCTCTCCGAGTTGTTCCATGCCTCCCGTTGTCCCAGGCCCCCCGCCTCACCTTTAGGGACCCCCGCACTCTGCCCCTCTCCCTGCAGGGCTACTACAAACGCACACCTGCCTACATCCCCATTCGCAAGCGGGACCGTCAGGGCTGCTTTGCGGTTCCCATGGTGCACTCGACCTTCCTGATCGACCTGCGGAAGGCGGCATCCAGGAACTTGGCATTCTACCCTCCTCACCCCGACTACACCTGGTCCTTTGACGACATCATCGTCTTTGCCTTCTCCTGCAAGCAAGCAGGTGAGCCCGCAGGGAGTTGGCCATCACTGGGGCGTCCGGTTCATTGGGACGGCGCCGAGCCCACAGAAGGTTCACAGAATCAGAGCTGCAGAATGCAGGGACGGCTTCAGGTGTGGCTGTAGCCAGGTGTGAGGCGATATCCTCAGGACCTACTTATTCTCCAGCCCCAGCTTTGCTGGGCCGCTTCACTCCCCAGGTGTTTAAGACCTATTTATTGAGGGTTATTCCCATCTTGATATTCTCCTGTGTTCTCCCAGTTTTCTGTAGCTGAGCATAATTGTTCCCTAACTGTACAATTAGGGGAAAAAAAATTAAAAAAAAAATTTTTTTTTAGCATTTATTTTTTGAGGGACAGAGAGAGGAAGCGGGAAAGGGGCAGAGAGAAGGAGACGCAGAATCCAAAGCAGGCTCCGGGCTCTGAGCTGTCAGCACAGAGCCCGACGTGGGGCTTGAACCCACAAACGGGGAGATCATGACCTGAGCTGAAGTCGGACACAAAATCGACTGAGCCACCCAGACGCCCCCCCCACCAAAAAACATGTTAAAGAGAGAGAGAACACAGCCAACCATAGCTGACTTGTATTTTTAAAACCACCGTGCGGCCAACTATGGCCCATGGGCCAAAGCCGGCCCACCATCTGTTTTTCTGTAGCCACGAGCTAAGAATGCCTTTGGTTCCTGGACCCAACTGCATCACGTATGTGTGCGGGGGGGGGGGGGGGGGGGGGCGTGTTGTCCAACAAGCAATTCTTGGACACCAGCATTGTGTTCTATAATTCAACTCCGTTCTGACACTGTCTACCCAGAGATAGCATCAGATTCCACAGGTTGAGGGCTCGGTCCTACAAGACTGCCCCCCCCCCCCGCCCCCGACTTCACATGCCAGCCACCAACCCATGGTCTCACCATTAATTTGCCAGAGCGGCTCACAGAATTCAGGAAACCCCTCGACTCACTAGATTACTGGTTTATTATAAAAGGATAGAACTCGGGAGCGGCCACGTAGAGGAGACGCCCAGGGCCAGGTACGTGGGAAGGGGCGCCGAGCTTCCTCGTCCTCTCCACGTGCACTGCTCTCCCCACATCTCCACGTGTTTACCACCCTGGAAGCTCTCTGAACCCCATCCTGTCGGGTTTCTATGGAGGCTTCCGTGACATAGACGCAGTTGATTGAATCGTTGGCTCTCGGTGATTCAGCCTCTACCTCTCTCCTCTCCCCAGAGGTCGGAGGGGCGGGACTGAAGAATCCAACCTTCTATTCATGGTTGATTCCCCTGGCAATCAGTGTGTGTGTGTGTGTGTGTGTGTGTGTGTGTTGGGGGGGGGGTCCTCTTTAAATGCTTCTCAAAAGGCACTTCTTAACATAAGAGACACTTTTAAGCTCTCAACATTTAGGAAATTCCACGGGTTTGGGGAACCGTGAGCCAGAAACTGAACAAAGACCAAATATATAGAAGAAGTACATAGTTGGTCCTCTGAATGGAAAAAAATGAAAAGAACAAGAATATTCTGTGACATCTGAAAATCATATAAAATTCATATTTCAGGGCCTATAAATAAAGTTTCAGCGGCACGCAGCCACGCCCATCCATTTAAGCATCATTTATGGCCGCTTTCGCGTTCCAACGGCAACTGAGTCATTCAGACAGAACTGTCTGGCCCACAAGCGTAAATATTGACCATCTGGCCCTTCACAGAAAAAGTTTAACCAGTTAAAACGAAAAATCATTTTCACCGGGTTTTTTTTTTTTTTTTTTTTTTTTTTAAGGGAAAAAAAAAAAAGATTACACAAGATACAAAGATGTAAACCACTCAGAAAAGGGCGAATGCAGACGGCTCTGATGTAACTAATGTTTTGTTCAGCTGCAGCCCCTTTCTGGGCATAAGGGTGCATCTGGTGGGGTCCACCCGCTGTTTTGTGGTTTGGTTTGTCGTGGAATCCTGCGGGGACTGAGTCCGTGGCCGCGCAAGGCGCCTGTTAACAGCTCTGGAGTTTGTCATGGGCTTGCCCCACAGCGTGAGCCCCTCCTCTGGCTCCTGGCCCCAGATGGGGAGCCGAGGAGCCTCTGCTGGTTGCCAGGAGCAGCGGGACCTGTCTCGGATCCAGCCCCGCCCGGGGCCGTGCGGCTTCACACTATTTGCACTTTTTTTTTTTTTTTTTAATAATTCGTTTTAACGTTTATTTATTTTTGAGAGAGAGAGAGACAGAGCGCGAGCAGGGGAGGGGCAGAGAAAGACGGAGGGAGACACAGCATCCGAAGCAGGCTTCAAGCTCTGAGCGCTCAGCACAGAGCCTGACGCGGGACTCGAACCCACGGACCGCGAGATCACGACCCGAGCCGAAGTCGGACGCTCAACCGGCTGAGCCACCCCGGAGCCCCGCCGTTTGCCCTTCTGATTGTTGTTTCCTCGGCCCCAGAGGTCCAGATGTACGTCTGCAACAAGGAGGTATATGGCTTCCTGCCAGTGCCGCTGCGGGCGCACAGCAGCCTCCAGGATGAGGCCGAGAGCTTCATGCACGTGCAGCTGGAAGTCATGGGTGAGTCCACCCGCGCCCAAGTCACCTGCCTTTCTCCGCCACCTCGCACCCATCCCCCGACGCGAGCGTCTGCCGCGCGCCGGCCCCTTGGCTGGGGGCAGGGGGTACCCGGCACGATCAGCTTGCAGGTAGCTGTGCGCAGCCTCCCGAGAGCGGTCGGGGTGGGCTTCCGGGAAGAGGTGGCATTGAGATGCAGGGTGGACGGGAGTTAGCCAGGAAGAAGATTGCAGCCGGAGGATCAGCCCTCGCAAAGGCCAGGAGGCTGGAGGGGACGTGAGCCCAGCGACCAACCAAGGTTGACGGGGCAGAAATCGAGGTGGTGAGCTGGGCAGAGCTGGCAGGCGGGGCCGGGGCAGTGGCCTCAGACACTAAGCTGAGTAACAGGCCTCTTTCCCCGGTGGCAGGCGGGAGCCATGGAGGGTGTGGGAGCCCAGGGGCAGCAGGTTTTCGCTGATAGACCTTCATGTGCATGGTAGCGTCTGGGACACTGTCATCTTGAGCCGTTTCCTCATCCGTACCCCTGCCAACCCCCAGACCCACCAGTCTTTGTCTCGTATTTCTCTTACATGAATGCTTTTATTTCCCCCACTTGAATAGATTTATTTTAAAAAGGTATTTGTATCATAGTTGCAAGCTCACGTCTTTCTAATATGTATGTACGTATACACATCAGTCCATAAACTGTTAAGCCAGCCGTCCCTCCAGTGGGCCCCTGAGGTGGGACAGGCACGCAGGGCTGAGCTGCCCTCGTGGTGGTTTGAGCAGCTGGGGACCTCCGGAGCAGCCAGCAGTGAGACACTGTCCACCTCCACGGGGGCCTCGCCCTGTGCTGGCCCCACACTCTCCCAAGACGGCCTCTGAGACAGCATGGCCACTCCTCCCACTGCACAGACAGGGAGGAGCCCAGCTCTGGGGCTCCTTTCCCACTCGGCCCACGCTCTAGAAAGTTCTGTCTGTGGCACCCCCTGGTGGCTGAAGGTGGAATGGCACCCTGCCTTCTGGGGCAACTTCTGGGTATTTGGAGGTGACATCTGGAGGCTGCAAGGTGACCAGGCTGAAGACCACCCCCCCCCCCCACCCCGCATAACATCTGAGCGTCTGGGACGGATGCCCACACCCGGCCCAGCAAACCCCACCAGACTGCAGTCACAGGAGGCAGATCTCTGCTTGTCACCAACTCCCACTGGCGACTAGACCCTGAGAAATATCTCCGAGGCTTCCGTAGTTTTCCTAGTTTAAAGTTTCACAAGTATTTCCAGTGTTATCTCCGGTCAGGAAACCATTCGCGCCGCTGTTAGAAACCGAAAATGACAGAGGGGCGAATATTTCCCCATTTCTCAGGGGCCAGAGCAAAGCACATGGAATGAAAGGAAGGAGGGGCTGGAGGTTTCAGGTGTTGGTGCAAATCCCTCCTTCTGGTCTGAGTGAAAACCACGTGTCCACGCGTGGGCGCTTGGACCCAGGCTGTGCGTGTGATTTTTTTCCCCACGCATTCAGGTCTGTCTTACGGCGAAGCTTCAGACTCGCAGAAAAGCTCAGCGAGGCCCCTGAGTATGGGGAACCCGGAGACTTGCTTCCTTTCCCCACCGCCCCGCCCCCGGACTATGCGGCATCTCTCCCTGTCGGCCCCGTAAACCTTGCTCGATAGAAGTCCTGTCCGTTGAGCTTTAGCAACACGGGGGCGATGGGCGTTGTGTGTGTGCGGGTGATGATCGCTTTTGTATCCTGTCACCAGCCACAGCCCGGGCCCTGGCCTTCCCCTGGCCCTCCCACCGCCCCTATTTCCTCAGCGGATGGGTTTGGGCTGCCTGGTGCTTCTGGCAGTGGAATCGCCCCGCGTGCCTCTCTCAAGTACCAGGTCGTCCGCCCAGCGTCCCGCCGGTGCTGCCATGGCTGCTGGATGCAGCTGAGGCTCGTCCCCTGCCTTGCTGCCCGGTGTTACTAGTTCTCTTACTTCTTAGACCAGTTGCAGAGTCCGTGGGTCCCTGAGACCACACTCGGGTCTGATAATTCGCTAGAAGGACTCAGGGCTCACCGGAAGCTGTTACACTCACAGTTACGGTTTATTACGAGTGAAAGGACAGATTACGGTCAGCAGAGGGAAGGGGTGTCTGGGGTGGTATCCAGGAGCGTTCCATGCATGGAACTTCCAGTCGTCCCCTCTCTGTGGGGTCGTGTGGACAGCTTGTACTTTTCCCAGCACCAAAGTGTGAACAACACGCATGGTGTACTGCCAGCCACGGGTGCTCCCCTGAGCCTCCGTGTCCAGGGTTTTTACTGGACTCACAGGGACCTGGCTGACTGCCACATGGGTGACCTCCACGTCTAGTCCTCGCCGAGGGCGAGCTGATTCCACATGGCGCAAGATCCTAAATCACACTGTCGGCGTAGACCACCCGGTGTGGCCCAAGACCCCAGGCAAACAAAGATAGTCCTGCCAGGCAGGATGTTCAGAGGGCTTCCGCCTCCCAGGAGCTGGGGACAAAGGCCAGACCTCTCTTTGGGCAAGTTCGATTATTCACCCCATGATGGGTCTGAAGGTGTTAGGTTTTTATAGCCACGGTGATGTGACTTTCCGGAAAGGCTGCATGGCTTTGCTCCTGGATGCCCGATGTGCTCCATTTTCCCAGAACAGGCAATAAAGAGGAGATCCTCACTCCCCACAGGCAGGCCAGGGGAGCCTGGGCCCCAGGGGAGGGGCAGAGGCTCAGAAAGAGAAGGGAAAGGCACCTAGAGTTTGCACCCGGGTGCTCAGACCCCAACATCTTGCCCTTGGTCTCCGGCTCCCTCAAAGAGGGCAGGGGGTGGTCAGAGCTGTGTAGGGCCCCCAGCAGGCAAAAAAAAAAAAAAACAAAAAAACAAAAACCCAGGATGTGGTATCCCTGGGGGGCCCAGGTTGGCTTTGGGCCTCGCCCAGGTCTGTCCCAGACAGAGGGGCCTGTGTCTGTCCCTCAGGCTCACATAGGGCCTGTATTCTTGACGGCTGCAGATGCTGCACTGCCCGTGAGGCTGGGCTCCTCTGGGCCAGCCCAGTGGGCGTGCAGAAGCCTCCCCAACCCCCCGTCCACCCGCGGATCTGATCCTTCTGAGGGAAACCACCAGGGGTGTGCCAAGACAGGGCCCCAGGGACGTGGTCCGAGCGTCGTTCACTGCAGCTGACAGGGGAGTGGTCACGGCCACTCTGAAGTTCTTGGCATAGCTTGGCTTGTAGGCGCTCCAGTCACACGGTCACCATCCCCCTGCACGTTTCCTGTGGTCCTCTGCGCGTGCGTCTGTAACCAAAGTTCCCATGTTTCTAAGGATCCCAGTCACTATTTTCACTTGACTATGTCTTTAAAACCTTACCTCCAAATAAGGTCACATTCCGAGGTACGGGGGGTAAAGATGCCAACATACTGGGGAGGACACAGTTCAACCCATAATGTGTGTCGTTTCGTGGCATCTTTTCCTGAAACCTCTGGGAGGAGGAGGTAAAGAATTTTTTGTTAGTGGTTTTTGTTTATTAGAGTCCCATTTTATAGATGAGGAAAGCCAAGGCCCAGGCAGGTCAACGTCACACGGCTTGCCATCATTCCTGTGCTCGTTCTACGAGTAATTATTGAGTGCCTGCTGCGTACCAAGCGTTGGGCACTGGGGACTCAGCGTGAGTGGACAGACCTGGTGTCTGTTCTGTGGGGCACACGGGAGACAGGAAACCAGAGAGGACTACAGGGTTCGATGGCAGAAGCCCAGGTGTTGTGGGAGCCAGGAGGAGGTGCCCCGCTCCAACTCAAGAGGCCGTCTTAGAACTCAGGGGATGGAGCGGGGGAAGGAAAGCGGTTTCAGGCAGAAGCCCAGCGTGTGCAAAGGTCCTGAGGTAGGAAGGGGGTGCATTTGGGGCAGTGCCGACAGCCCGAGTGAGTAGGGGTGGGGAAAGAGACTAGCACCAGAGTTGTGAGTGCAGCCGGCTCAGGCACAGCCTCCAGTGCCAGGCTAAGGAGTTTGGGGTGACGGGGGGGGGGGGGGGGGGGGGGGTCACACAGGGGCTGGGATAGGGAGGTTGTTAGGAGGCCACGGCCCCTCCCCGAGGGACCCTACCGACCCCGTGGCCTCTCTCCGCCCTACAGTGAAGCACCCACCGGCGGAGCCCTCCAGGTTCATCTCCGTGCCCACCGGGACGCCTGACAAGATGGGCTTTGACGAGGTGAGCCAGGCCTTCCTTCCCCGGGGGCGGGGGTGGGGGCAGGGGCCCGGCCTGGAGTCTCCCACTGAAGCTCCGGGCCCTCAGGTCTTCATGATCAACCTGAAGCGACGGCAGGACCGGCGGGACCGCATGCTGCGGGCGCTGCGGGCGCAGGAGATCGAGTGCCGGCTGGTGGAGGCGGTGGACGGCAAGTGAGTCCCACCCCGGGGGGTCCACACGCACGGGTGTAGACCGCTCCCTGGCGGGTGCGGACGGTGGGAGGGGGCGGGCTGACGGCGGGATGGCAGGCCGAGCGAGCGGGGCTTCCTCTGACCCCTGCTCCCTGCCTCCAGAGCTATGAACACCAGCCAGGTGGAGGCGCTGGGCATCCAGATGCTGCCCGGCTACCGGGACCCCTACCACGGGCGGCCCCTCACCAAGGGCGAGCTGGGCTGCTTCCTCAGCCACTATAACATCTGGAAGGAGGTAGGCCTCGCAGGGGAGGGCTGGCTGTCCTCGGGTCCTCAGGCTTCTGGCCCCTCCGGGAGGGGATCGCTGGCGCCCCCTGCAGGCTTCCGGCGCTTCAGCGGGACATAGGACCTCTCTCCGGTGACTGCTTCACCGGAAGTCCCCTGAACCCTGGGTGGGGCAGCTGTTGTCCCTCCTTTGTGCAGACGGGAAAACAGACTAGGGAGGGAGGGGGAGCCCGGCTCCCACAGAAGGTGGGGTCTGAGACCCAGGGCCCCCAGTTGAGGCCTCTTCCCACCCAGCTGCTGTCAAATGTCTCCGGAGCCTGGTCTCTGTGCTCAACATTTACAATGAGAAACGACGGCCACAGGGACATTAACCAACGCCAGCCCCGTGCCAGGGGCTCGGCAGCCACCCTCAAAGGGAGGGAGGTCAATGCAAAAGATGGTGAGGAAGGTGCCTGTTTGCTTCTCTCCGGCTGCCCCAGGGCCTTTAAGCAGAGCTGACTTCAGGGTCGGGTCTGGCCTTGGTCTTTGTGTGACGTGGGCAGGGCGTCCTCCCTCAGGTGGTGGACCGAGGGCTGCGGAAGTCGCTTGTGTTCGAGGACGACCTGCGCTTTGAGATCTTCTTCAAGAGACGCCTGCTGAACCTCATGCGGGACGTGGAACGGGAGGGTCTGGACTGGGACCTCATGTGAGTGGGGGGGGTGGGGGCAGGGCTGGTGGCGTGGTCCGGGGCCCAGTTTGGGGTGGGGTGGAGCTGGAGCCTGGAGCTCAGAAGGGTGGCCTAGAGCCTGTGGGTCTGATGGCCTTTGCAAGTTAACAGGCTGAGCCAACTCTTGGGGGTATAGCAGAAGAGGCCCCGCGCTCCCCCGATCTAAGAGCAGCCGGGGCTTGGGGCGTGGCCTGGGGTGGGTGTGGTCAGGGCTTGGGAGTGTTCCCAGAAGCTGGGGGCCTGGCAGACTGGGGGCATAGCCGGGGAGCCTGGGTCTTGGACCAGCTCGAGGTGGGGTGTGGCCAGCGTATTTCTGGAACAGTCCTTTGGAATCTCCTCTAGGTCAGTTGGATCCTCCTCCCTGCCTCTGTCCTTCCTTCCCTCCCTCTCTCGCTGTCCTGCTGGATGCAGGGCCCTGATGCAGGCTCTAGGCCCCAGACTGTGGACCATGTTTGTAACAGGAGCAGCAGCCGTACCCCTTCGTCCCTGACCCCTCACCACATTCCCGCGCCTTGCCCAGCTGCCCCACAGCCTTGTGAAGTCAGAGCAGCTTCCCTCCCGGCCCCACTCCTTCTCGTGGTTCAGCCTCAGCGAGGGTCCAGGACATCCTTCCCTTCCCAGCTCCAGATCCTCCCGGGGCTCCCCAGTGCCCTTGGAAAAACCCAGTCTCCTCCCTGCATACCTCAGCCCCTGGGGTCCTCCCTGGCCCAGCCACTCCAGCCTCCCCATCGCTCCCCAAACACACGGCGCCTGCCGCCACCCCGGGGCCTGACGGAGGCTCGCTAGGTCTCTGATTTGCTCGCTGGGCGTCCTCCGGCGGGCGGGAAGGAGGTGGGGGTGACAGGACCCTAACTCTGCACCCCAGCTACGTGGGCCGGAAGAGGATGCAGGTGGAGCGGCCGGAGAAGGCTGTGCCCCGTGTGAGGAACCTGGTGGAGGCCGATTACTCCTACTGGACGCTGGCCTACGTGATCTCCCTGCAAGGCGCCCGCAAGCTGCTGGCGGCCCAGCCGCTCTCCAAGATGCTGCCTGTCGACGAGTTCCTGCCCGTCATGTTTGACAAGCACCCAGTGTGAGAGGGGGTTGCGGCGGGCACGTGGGCCGGGCTCTTGCCGTGGGTCTGTCCCAAGGGTGTGTCTTTTCCTCTGCCTGCTTCTTCCCCCGTGCTACCCCCACCCTCCGGCTCCACATGATCCCCCCCACCTCCCCGCCACCGCCCTGCCCACTTCCGTCTCAGTCTGTCCCTTACTCCCAACCCACTGCTGCCTCTCCTCTCGCCGCCCTCCCCCAGGTCTGAGTACAAGGCCCACTTCTCGCCCCGCAACCTTCGCGCCTTCTCGGTGGAGCCCCTGCTCATCTACCCCACGCACTACACGGGGGACGATGGCTACGTGAGTGACACGGAGACCTCAGTCGTGTGGAACAACGAACACGTCAAGACCGACTGGGACCGTGCCAAATCCCAGAAGATGCGCCAGCAGCAGGCACTGAGTCGCGAGGCCAAGAACTCAGACGTGCTGCAGTCCCCGCTGGACAGCGCCGCCCGAGACGAGCTCTGAGGGGCTGCGGCCGAGACACCAAAGCAGGCATCGCTGGCCCAGCCTCCTTGTGCTCGCCGGGGACAGAAGGGCCACCCCCCCCCAGCCCCCTGCGGACCCCTGGCCGGCCACAGAGGGCTCTCCACGCAAGGCGGTATCCAGCCAGCTCTTGTTCAGCAATCACGTGCACGCAGGCAGCTTTAATGGAGTGCCTACTGTATGCCGGGAACGGGGCCCGGAACCGGGGGGCGGTCAGATGGGAACGAGACACGTTCCTGTCTTCAGGGGCCGAACACCTGAAGTCCCCGCTGTGTCCCAGGCTTCTGTGTTAGCGGCAGTGAGCGAGGCGCAGTTATTCCGTAGGCCAGTGATCGATTCAGTCGTCAAGGTTCTACCGACCGCCCCTCCCCCCACCGCCCCAAGAATCAGCACTAGTGATACACAGTCATTGTTTTGATTCATTTAAGTATTTATTGAACGCCTACTGTAGGCTGGGCACCAACCATCCTAGGCTCTGGGAATATTGAGATTGACCAGCCCCTTTCGTTCATTTCTTCCAACAACACATCCGAGCACCCGCTCTGTGCCTGCCTGGTACTCGTGACACAAAGACAAGTTCTCACTGACTCAGAGCATTTATCGAGTGCCTGCTGTGTGCTGGGGATGAAGAGAAACAAGGTGCTTTTCATGCTTCGATCGGTTTCCTCCCCCCCACCCCCCACCCCATCTAAAGAACACCTACAGGCATTAGCGATACAGTGTAACACTCGCCGGGTTGGCACCGGGTCACCGATGTGTGTGCCGGGCCACGTGCTAAGTGCCAGGCCACCGAGATGCACAAGATGAGTCTTTTATCTCTTTGTGCAGCGGGCATTTATTGAACGCCTGCTGTGTACCAGACCTCATGGACTCCCAGTGGGACTGGGGAATGATTGGCTGAGTTTGACCCCTGCCCACCCCGGTCACCCAAGCTCATGCAGACAAAATCCCCCCCCCACCACCCAGGAGGGAGGGTGGCTCTTCCCTCGCCGGGGGCGGCTGTGGGTCCCAGTGACCGCAGGGCCACACGCAAGCTCCCCTAGACCCAGCCCCCCTGGAGGGGGCAAGGGATGAATACGGGGGCTGGGTCTCCTGTGCTCACCCCTGCTCCTGTTTGGACCCGTCCCCCTGTTGGCTCGACCTCCCCGGCCTGCATCCCACGTGTGGGTCCTGCCTGCGCAGTGGGGTTCCTGTGTTCAAGCCTTCGGCGGGGTTGTTTGTGTGTTTGGGGCCTTGCGTGGGCTCAGCTGCCCCCCACCCCGGGGGTCCTGCCCGAGGCCTGGGCAGGATGTCCCCCAGCGGGGGCTGGAGGGCTTGCTGTGTCTTTGGCCTGGAATGAATGTCAGAGCCAGGACTTTGCTCTCGTAGGGACGACTGCTCACTGGGTCAGGTCCTGGATAACTTGCTTATTTTTTTATTAAATGTTCCTGGTTGGTTTTCACATAAATGTGTGTTCTTTTCTTGGTCCCCTGCTCCGCTGACCACCAGTGCACAATCACGCTCCCCGCCCCCGCTGCCGGCCGTGTGGGAGGAAACCAGGTGCCGGAGAGAAAGCCACTGGTGGAGTGAATGCGGGTGAGGGTGTGGTGAGAGCCCCGTAAAACTTCCCTGGAATAGCCCGGGGACAGCTGGCCAAGTGCGCTGTGTCCTGTGGGGTCGACCGCGGGGTCGCCGCCGCCGACAGACTGAGGAGACAGGATGCCGTGTTTTGGGGTCTCCGGGAAACTCCGAAGATGAGGATTTGAGTTGTCAGAGAGGTGACTCCAGGAAGCCCCGAGGGGGGGGGTGGGGACGGGAGATGAGGATGCCAGTGAGCACTTGACTCTGGGCAACTGGGGACCTCAGGAGACCGCATCAGAGCGGTCCCACCCCAGGGGCGACGGAGGTGGGGCGTTTATCCACACCCGACCGCCTTTGGATCTCCTTTGTCCAATACTTAAAGGTTCTCAAGATTCTCAAGCCCTTGGAGCGCGTGGGCACCTACCCAGGCCTTTTACAAAATGACACAGATAGTGTGTGATCCTTGCGGAAGTAGAATGTAAACATGCGACAAGATCGCACCCAGTTTTCCAGCAATTGTCTTTTTTTTTTTTTTTTTAAGTTTATTATTTTGGGAGAGAGGGAGAGAACGCGGGCGAGCAGGGGAAGGGCTGAGAGAGGGAGAGAGAGAATCCCAAACGGGCCCCCGCACTGTCCGCAGCGGAGCCCGACGCAGGGCTCGATCTCACGCGCTGTAAGATCACGACCGGAGCCAAAGTCGAGAGTTGGAGGCCCAACCGACTGAGCCACCCAGGTGCCCCTCGGCGATTTCCTTTTGAAATGTCACAACATACCGTGGACACTCTGATCAGCGCAGACGTCTACCAGTTCTCTTCCGGGTCGTCACATACAAAGTTCCGCGATGGGGACGGACCGTGCGCTCGGCCGGTCCAGCCCAAGAGCGTCCCGGCCCCACCGAGAGCGGTGTTGTAGGACGCATCTTCCTGCTGGAGCTCCTGCTTCAGTTGGGTGAGTCGATACAGGTGAAAATGCTGGAAGAATGGGTGTGTGTGTTTCCTCGTGCAGCTGCCATATTTACTCTTCTCGTTAAGTCCTGACCGTTCCCCGTGTGTTTTTTTGGAGGCGGGTGATGCGAGCGTATTAACCGATCCCCTCTCGTGGAACCTCAGGGTCACTTCTCCGGTGTTCCGGTTACTCGGGGTGTTTCTAAATCTTACTTTCAGATCCACCCAGTGGATCTCAACTGGGTGTTTTTTTTTTGTTGTTGTTGTTTTGTTTTTTTGTTTTTTCAACGTTTATTTATTTTTGGGACAGAGAGAGACCGAGCATGAACGGGGGAGGGGCAGAGAGAGAGGGAGACACAGAATCGGAAACAGGCTCCAGCCTCTGAGCCATCAGCCCAGAGCCTGACGCGGGGCTCGAACTCACGGACCGCGAGATCGTGACCTGGCTGAAGTCGGACGCTTAACCGACTGCGCCACCCAGGCGCCCCTCAACTGGGTGTTTTTGTTCCTCGGGGACATTTGGTGATGTCTGGGGACGTCTCTGGTGGTTATGTTGGGGGGTGGAGGCTGCTACTGGCATCTGGTGGGTAGAAACCAGGGACACCACCGAATGTCCTACAATGCACAGGGCGCACCACGAGAAAGACTGCTTTGGCCCCAAAAGTCCACAGTGCTGTGGTTGAGAATTCTGCACCATTCCATTCAGCGTCTTGGGGACAGGAGTCTCTCTAGAAGGACCTTTTTGTGTGTGTGTGTGGCATGAAGGGAAGTTTCCTTTGCTTTGACATTTCTCTGGTTAAAACATAGATTTTCAGGCTCTGCCGCCGGATTGAAAGGGTTAGAAGGTGGCGCCTGGGAATCCCAATTTTATCTTGAATAAAATCGCCAGGAGAATCCTATCCTTCCTTCCGAAATATGTATATTTCCACGTTCCCACAGATAACGCGTATATATCAGAAGGTACATTCAGGGGCGCCCGGGGGGCTCAGTCGGTTAAGGTTCTGACTTCGGCTCAGGTCCTGATCTTCCGGGTTCGAGCCCTGCATCGGGCTGTCTGCTCTCAGCAGTGGAGCCCGCTTTGGATCCTCTGTCCCACCCCCCTCTCTGCCCACTCCCTGCTCTCTCTCTCTCTCTCTCTCTCTCTCAAAAATGAATAGAAATTTAAAAAAAAAGAAGAAGTGAGGGGCGCCTGGGTGGCTCAGTCGATTGAGCGACCGACTTCAGCTCAGGCCATGATCTCACGGTTTGCAAGTTCGAGCCCCGTGTCGCGTTCTGTGCTGACAGCTCAGAGCCTGGAGCCTGCTTCGGATTCTGTGTCTCCCTCTCTCTGCCCCTCCCCCACTCAGGCTCTGTCTCTGTCTCAGAAATGAATAAACATTAAGAAAACATTTTTTAAAAGAAGTTATGTTCAGAAGTCTGGAATCCGTTTCACTTGAGGACAAGTCAAGATGTCAGAAGGCTCGCTTCCTTCTGGAGGATTTAGGGGAGAATCCAAGTCCTTGTTTTTCCAGCTTCTGGAGATCGCGGGCGTTCCTTGGCTCACAGCCACTTCCTGTATCACATCTCCTACTCCTTCCTCTGACCTTCTTCCATCCCTCTTACAGGGAGCCTTGTGATTGCCTTTAGGGCCCACTTGGATAATCCAGGAGAATCTCCCACCGTCTCAAGGTCCTTAATTACGTCTACAACGTTCCTTTTGCCATCTACGTGCATTCTTGTGCAGGGGCCGTGCTAATCTTCTCTGTATCATTCCAATTTTAGGATACGGACTGCCACAGAGAACGCTCCTTTTACCATTTGAAATACCATTCACACTTTCTGGGCAGTAGGGCGTGGGTATCTTTGGTACAGGACACTATTCAGTCCTCCACATTCCCCTGTAGCACGCTGTAATTGCGGCTGGGTCTGTGGATGTATCATCACTTATTATGTATCAAAAATGTAGCATATCAGTCAGGATTAAGGGTGGGAAACAAACTAAGAGATCTTTTTTTTTTTTTTTAAGTCAGCTATATGCTCAGTGTGGGGCTTGAACTCATGACCCCAAGATCAAGAGTCCTATGTGGGGCGCCCGGGTGGCGCAGTCGTTTGAGCGTCCGACTTCAGCCAGGTCACGATCTCGCGGTCCGGGAGTTCGAGCCCCGCGTCAGGCTCTGGGCTGATGGCTCAGAGGCTGGAGCCTGTTTCCGATTCTGTGTCTCCCTCTCTCTCTGCCCCTCCCCCGTTCATGCTCTGTTTCTCTCTGTCCCAAAAATAAATAAACGTTGAAAAAAAAAATTAAAAAAAAAAAAAAAAAAAAGAGTCCTATGCTCTACTGACTGAGCCAGCCAGGCGCCCTGAAAAACCAGTTGAAGTCTTAAAAAGATTTTTTTCAATGTTTATTTATTTTTGAGAGAGAGACAGAGGGAGGCGGGTGGCGGGAACAGAGAGGGAGACACAGAATCCGAAGCGGGCTCCAGGCTCCGAGCTGCCAGCACAGAGCCCGACGCGGGGCTCGAACTCACGGACCGCGAGATCATGACCTGAGCCGAAGTCGGCCGCTTAACCGACTGAGCCACCCAGTCTTTTAACAGAAAGGGTTTAACACAGGAAACTCTGCGGCTGTAGCGTGAAAGCAGCCGCAGGCTGCGCCGAATGAGTAAATGGATGGGCGTGGCCATGTGCTAATAAAACTTTATTTACAAAAACAGGCAGTGGGCTGGATTTGGCGGCGGGGGGTGGGGGGGAAGGGGGGCGGGGATAGTTTGCCAACTCTTGGTGCCGAGGAGCGGGACCAGGACTGGGCCTACAGGAATGATCCTGTAGAACTTGCTCACCAGGGGAACCGAAGCTCCTCGAAATCAAGGCAGAGAGTCAGGTGGGCCTTGAAACCTCCCACGCTGGGCACACACCCTGTATCTGTGATCCAGAAATAGAATGCCGCCTTTGCCTCGGCCACAACTGCTTTCCGACGCCCTCCAAGCCTGTCACCGGACAAGGGGATGCACCTTCCAGAACAGCAGGTGTTTCCGTGCCTGGCAGCTGGCAGAGCGAAGGGGAAGCAAAAAGCAAGACAGCTCTGGGTCTCTTCTGGCCTTCCAGACTCCCCCAGGCATCTGCGTCGGTGGACCTGAGCACGCGCCCAGCTGCGGGGAAAGTCCGTGAGCGTGGCGACAGCTCGGCAGCCTCCGCCTGGAAAGGGGCTGGATCGGGGCGGGTTCTGATGTCAACCCACCACGTCCTCCTCGTTTACCGCTGTACGTTATGGCGATGGTAAGAATGATCGGGTAATTGTAGGATGCATAATCATGGAGCCTATTATATGTAATTGCAGGATTAGGAACAGAGTAATTATCACGCAGTGTAATAAATTATGTAATGAAATGGAATCGTACATGGATCATGAATCACATAATTGGATTACACCCTCCAGGAACCTGGTTATCTTACTTACGTTCCCTGGATGGTCCCGGCAGGTTGGCAGGTGGAGTGATGAGAGGGTGTGGGTAAATGGGGTGGGATTAGGGTAGATTAAGGGGGGTTGGGGGCAGAGCAGGAGGACAGGGTGAGGTTGGGGCTGGGGCTTCAGGTGACAGGGGCGGGTGGGCTGAACATGGGGATGGTTGCTGAAGTTTAGCCCAAGGCTAGGAGAGGTGAGGAGAAGCAGGAGGGGAAGTCGAATAATGGATTAATTAGGTCAGAGGTTGTCAAACCATGGCCCAGGGGCCCCAATCTGCCCAGCAGCCTGTTTTTCTTCTTAGTGTTAAAAATTGAGGGACGCCTGGGTGGCTCAGTCCGTTGAGCGGCCGACTTCGGCTCAGGTCACGATCTCACGGTTCCTGAGTTCGAGCCCCGCGTCGGGCTCTGTGCTGACAGCTCGGAGCCCGGAGCCTGCTTCGGATTCTCTGTCTCTGCCCCTCCCCTGCTCACACTCTGTCTCTCTCCCTCTCTCAAAAATAAATAAACATCAAAAAAGTAAAAATAAATAAATAAAAATTGAGATGAAACTCAGCATAAACTTAGCCGGGCGAAAGCGTACAACCCCATGGCATTTAGCACGTTCCCAATGTCGTGCAGCCATCACCACCATCTGCCTCCAGAACTTCTCTATCTTCCCAAACTGGAACTCTGTCCCCGTTAAAGACGAACCCCCCCATCTCCCTCCCCCAGCCCCTGGCGCCCCCCCCCCCCCATTCTACTTTCTGTCTCTACAGATTCGGCTACTCAAGGGACCTTCTATAAGTGGGATCGTATTTTTTTTTTTAATTTTTTTTTTCAACGTTTATTTATTTTTGGGACAGAGAGAGACAGAGCATGAACGGGGGAGGGGCAGAGAGAGAGGGAGACACAGAATCGGAAACAGGCTCCAGGCTCTGAGCCATCAGCCCAGAGCCCGACGCGGGGCTCGAACTCCCGGACCGCGAGATCGTGACCTGGCTGAAGTCGGACGCTTAACCGACTGCGCCACCCAGGCGCCCCAAGTGGGATCGTATTTATTTGTCCTTTTGTGACTGGCTTCTTTCACCCAGCATAGTGTCCTCAAGGCTCATCCATGTCGTAGCCTGGGTCAGGCTTTCCTTCCTTCTTAAGGCTGAAGAACATTCCAGAACGTGGATAGACCGCGGTTTGCTCATCCATTCATCTCTTGATGGACATGCTGGGTTGCTTCCACGTTTTAGCTATTGTCACCCATACTGCTGTGAACACGGGTGTACAAATGTCTCTTCAAGACCCTGCTTTCAGTTCTTCGGGGAATGTTCCCAGAAGCGGAATTCCTGGCTCACCCGGGAATTGTATTTTTCAGCTTTTTAGGGCCCTCCGGACCGTCTTGCACAGGGACTTGCACCGTCTTCCATTCTCACCGGCAGGGCACCCGGGTGCCAACTTCCCCACACCCTCATCAACACTTGTTGTTTTCTTTTTTTTTTTTTTTAATGTGTGTGTGTGTGTGTGTGTTTTAACGTTTTATTCATTTTTTTGAGAGACAGAGCGCGAGCAGGGGAGGGGCAGAGAGAGAAGGAGACGCAGAATCCGCAGAATCCGAAGCAGGCTCCAGGCCCTGAGCTGTCAGCACAGAGCCCGACGCGGGGCTCGAACCCACAAACTGCGAGATCACGACCTCAGCTGAAGTCGGAGGCTTAACAGACTGAGCCACCCCGGCGCAGGAGTGAGCCGGCCCCTCGCCCACAGGTATGGCCTTGGCTACAAGACTCGGTCGATCCCGAGCCAGCCCGTTCGGTTCCCACAGCACAAGTAGCAACGTGAGCCCCTTCCCCACCCCCACCCCCGCCCCCGCTCCCAAGCCTCGAGGGTGACACGATGCACCCCACGTGCTGAGGGGACACGGGGCCAAGGGCTGCGCACCTTTTGTAGCGAGCTGCCAGCAAGCCAGCCCCCTCTGTCAAGGAGCGAGGGAGTGAGCGAGCGAGCAGTTACGCAGAAGACACGCTGTGTAGACCGTGCACCCAGCTACGGAAACTGCCGGGTGTCAGGGGAGAGGAGAGAAGCTTTGCAGCCCGGCGCAGTCAGCAAAGACCTGCAGGGGCCCCGGTGGCCTGCGTCTTCTGACACGACGCAGACAGTCCTGGCTTGGTCATTTTCACTGCTAATACTCCCCCGTGTGAACCCCACCCCCACCCCCTCCAAGGCTGCTTCCGGCCTTCCGGCCCAAGTGCAAGGCTCCCTGAGGGCGTACTCGGAGGAGAGCTTCAGGCCTAGGTAACGCTGCTGCGGGTCCTGCTTTTAGCTTTTTCTGTTCCTGGTAGCTCAGAGCACTCAGGGAAACCCGCTCCCGGTGGCCGAGCTCACGGCCCGGGCCCTGGCCACTCAAATGCGGAAGCCACCCCAGATCTTAAGAGCGGGATCCTCAAATTCACCCAGGAAACCCTGAGCTGGGTGAGGTTCCGTTTCTGCCCCCTGGTGGGATGGGGGCTCAAAACAGAAATTAAAAGGAGCTGCAGAAAAAGGAGGGTTTGTTCTCTGCATATGCGAGTTTATGAAATGAGATTCTTACCTGCTACGTTAGAAAAAACAACAGACAACAGACGGGGCTGTAGGTTGAAGATGAGTGTGTCCCAACTTGCTTGAGCTAAGAGCGAGAGCAACCGCATGAATGTCCTCGGTTCAGATCCCGGATCTTTCCTTCTCTGCAGTATCTTTTTTTTTTTTTTAAGTTAGCCACCCCCCCCCCCCTTTTTTTAACGCGTATTCATTTTTCAGAGAGAGACAGAGCGCGAGCAGGGGAGGGGCAGAGACAGAGGGAGACCCAGAATCCGAAGCAGGCTCCAGGCTCTGAGCTGTCAGCACAGAGCCCGATGCAGGGCTCGAACCCACGAACCGCGAGCTCATGACCTGAGCCGAAGTCGGACGCTTAACCCACTGAGCCCCCCCAGGCGCCCCCTTTTCTCTGCAATATCTTGAGTTGCGTTCGTGGGTGGGAGGTGTGTTCAACAGCGTGTGTGTGTGTGTGTGTGTGTGAAGTGCTAGGCTGTTTTTGTTGTTTTTGCTGATTCGGGAGCGAAAGGAAGCCACCACACATCTGAGGCTTTTCGTTTTTTCTATTTTTTTTAATGTCTGCTGTTAATAAAATATTTTTACAGAGACCAAAAAGTCAGAATAGTGCAAAACATCTCAACACCATGCATTCATGACCGCTTCTCGTTGGGTTTTAAATGTTTGTTCCAAGTCACGTATTTACAGAGAGATGGGGGCATCTGTGCCGACGCCAGACCAACGGGATGGAATTAAAACAAACGAACGAACAAACAGCATTTTGATTTCACATTTGCAATCACATGCTAAGAGAAGGTGTGTGGAGGAATGAACCCCCTGGACTGCGTGGCCGGGTCTGGGGGGGAGGGGCGGTCTCAGGGTGCCGGGGTCAGGGGTGAAGCGTGAGTCCCCTGGCCGTGTGGCCTGGGATGCGCAGGGGACCCTCCGCCTGTGACCTGGGTCTCGAGAGAGCCACCGCGGTGAGGCAGGGGTTGGGGAAGGGGGAGGTCTTACTCGACACCGTCAACTTGATTTCTCTCTTTAAAAAAATAAAAGGCAAAGAGAAAAGCAACACGTGTCAGCGAAGACGACTTTGGTCCTTGACGATTCTTAGGAAAGGATGTTCAGGGGGCAGGCGGTGTCGCGATACGAACCCGAACCCCCAGCGAGCTCCCCTCCCTCTCCACCGGGGCGGCAGAGTGTGGGGCGACTCTGGGCTGTCCCTGCTCTGCCCCGCCCCTCAGTGTCCCCATCTGCAAAACGAACAGCACAGGGTGTGGGGGACAGAAAGGTCTCTGAGGTCCCAAAGATTTCTAGTTGGGTGTTAAGTTTTTTGCATCTCTGATGGGGTCACGGTGAGGTGTCAGGCTCCGGAGCCTGAGAGGGATTGCGGGTCAAGGCCAGGCACCTGCTCGTGTAACATAAATCCTTCCAGGCTGGACCGGGGAGAGCCAGAGAGACCGGTGGGTTCCTCTTCCTTCTAGATCCCTGATTTCCCCTTTCTCCCCATCTCCGAGTCTCTCTCTCTCCATCTCAAGGTCTCTCTGTGTCCTCTTACCTTCTCTCTCTCTCCTTCCCTCCTCTTCTCTGTGTCCTTACTCTGGGACACTGTCCCTCTTGTGGGGGAGGGGTGGATGGGGAGAGGGGATAGGCTCTGTCCAAGATACAATGTCGCACTCCCCCTACCCGACTAGGGGCCAGCCCTACTCCACCCTTTCCCTGACCCCTGGAAATCTAGGGCCAGATCGTGGCGTGAAATGGGTCCGAATACAACCCCTAGACCCCACCAGGCTCAGAACTTCGGGCCACCCCAGGTGAGGTGGTGAGTGGCCTTGGGGAAAACCCTGCTCCTCTCTGAGCCTTGTTCCAATACAGGAACTTCCTAGTTCCAGAGGCTTCGGGCCTCCTAGACTCCTTTCCTTTCCTCTCTCCTCCTCGTCTGCTCTCGTCCTCTCTCCCCCCCGTGTGTCCTGCGACCCAGTCACAGGCTGGCTGGAATGCCTTCTGTGTGCCCAGGTCTATGTGGGAGGGGACGGTTGGTATGGCCAGACATGGATAGACACGCAGGCGGACCCTCCACCCCAAGACCGTTCAACTAGGCATACCCTTCCGTCATCCCCCTGTGCCCGGTCTGTGCTGGGTGAACTTGGGGCTGTCAAGAGGCCTCAGACCCCAGTCCGGGGGGGGAACAGGGCCTGTCCCATGACATCAGGGACAGAGGGGTGGGAACGGGGGCTGGGGAAGTCCTGAGGAGGAGCAGGGAGGGTTTTCTACAGGACAGGATATTGGGGATGAGTCTTGAGGGATAAATAGGAGTCCCCTGGGGGAAAGAAGAGGGAGGAAATTTCTAAAACAGCTCTAGCCTGGGAGTCAGGGAAAAAAAAAAAATCATTCAACAAATACTCCCTGAAGCTCCCTCCATGTGCCTGGGCTGGTGCTGGGGAACTGGACACACACACACACACACACACACACACGCAGGTGCGCGCACGCTCATACATACACGCACACACACGCAGGCCTTGACCAGAGACTCCCAAGGATCTTTTGGGAAATAAGTTGGCTCGCTCAGACAGAAGCTCAGCTCCCCCTTTTCTTGCTGGTCACCCATAAATCCCGCAGGGCTCACCCCAAGTCACGTTACCTCCCCTTTGGCTGTTGGCTGGTGTTCTCAATCCACCTCACTCCCACCCCCCTACCCCCGTGGCCAAAATTTAAAATCTGCCCCTCAGTCCATGTGACAGAGATTCTCAGCTCCCCCCTTGCCACCTCCCAGCCTGCCCCTGGCCCCTGCCCCTCCCCCGCTGTCCTGTATGAGAACTTGCATCTCAACCTCTGGTTCAGAACCTTCAGTCACCCACAGCTGCCGAAACTCAGGGGACACATGCAGCACCTCCAGGTAACGCAGGAAATGGTGCCACTTCTCCCTTGTCCACGTGCCGGGAAACCATCAGGATAAACACACAACCCCCAGCACCTAGGATTTGCACCTGGCCTCCTTAGAAATGCCAGACCCTTGGCCAGTGCACAGCAGGAACAACTGTACCCATCGGCCCTGGCCTCGTCTAAGGGGTGGGTTTTGGTTTTTTCCTTTTACTCTATCTCCCAAAATCTTTCCAGGAATTCATTTCAATATCCCGAAAGCACTCTCTCTCTCCCCCAAACTGCATTGGTCCATTCTCCATGAGGTAGCCAGAGGGAGCTTCTGACGCCTGAAATCCAGACTGTTCTCAGCTTTAAGATCTCCTGGGGCTCCCCAAATCTCTTCGGGTAAAATCAGAACTCCCCAGAGCAGTATACAAGGCCCCGCCCGATCTGATATCCCTGCAGGTCTCCCCGACATCAGCACCTTCTCCCTGTGGTCCCCCTCGCCAGGCACAGTGACCTCGCTGCGCTTCTAAACCTGCCCACCGCAGCCTCCGCACCTACGGTTCCCTCTGGTGCTTGGTCAATCTGGCAGGAAAAGCAAACGGCCCATAAGCACCCGTCCAACATGGAAAAGCAGATTCTGGGCAAAGACAAGCCGTGACAACCTTTACCAAAAGATTCTGTCTCCGTGAGCTAAAATGGGGGAAACTCGACTCTGGCCAGATGGCCCCACCAACGCCTGCTGGAGGAAGAGCTTCAGGCAGGTGGAGGCCCCTCCTGGGGGTATCCTGTGGCACGGTGCCTGAATGAATGAATGAGATTTTGGAGACTAAGCTCCGAGCATGTTGGTATATTTACACACACACACATATATACACACACCTAGAGTTTCTGGTCTCTTTCTCGCCTGCCTGGAGAATTCTGGGAGAGGAAGAAGGGGGTGGGGGTGGGGGGCGGTGCCTGGGTCCAGGGAGTCCCAAACCCTCACTCTTTCTTGGTGGGAGGTCAAGAGTTCTCAGGGAATCTTCCCATAGGGTCCCAGGGGAAGGGCTGAGGGCTGGGGTCTTGCTTGGCAGCCAGCCGTGGGAGGGGGCAGTGGGGGCCTTGGCCCAGAACCCCCATCCCTTGTAAGGAATGGGGGAGGTCCCCTGAGGAGGGGTTAGCAGCAATGGGGAGCTGTGTCGGGTCATCCGATTTCAGCCCACCCTTAGATGGGGCACACAGGCCAAAGGGAGTGGGGAGAAGGTGTGGCACTGGGACCTTCAGCAAAGTCTCGCTCTCTGGGCCGCAGTTTTGCCATCTGTTAAACGGGTGGGTTAAACTCTATGCTAGGAGGATGGGTACGTTGGGGGAAAAGGAGAGGCAAACCCCCATGGGGAAGTGGGGGCAGTGCGGGTGCTTCAGAGCCGTCCACTTGGCCCCCAGGGTTTGGGCGCCCGAGGGCGCATGTGCTTTTGAAATCCCATCCTCCCCTCCCTCCCTGTTTATTTTTTGCACAAACATGAAAAGACACTCTGGTCCAACCTGGGCCCTCCAACCAGCTTTCTAGTGCCTCCAACCCCTAGACCACCCCAGGGGGCGCTCTAGGAAGCCCCGCCCCTTGCCCAGGGCCCGCCCCTCCAGGGAGCTGAGAGTTCCATACTTGGCAATTGGTCTTGGGCCCCAGGATTTGGGGACCCATCTTATGGCTTTTCCAGGGGACAGGAGGCAGGGTCTCCCCGTACCAGAGCCCCAGGACCTGGCCTCCTCCACAGGGGGGCAGGACTCCCTCCCATCCCAGCTCGAAAGGTCCCCTAGGCGCGGGGGGACTTGGCTTCTAGTAGGGGATGTGGCTTCTTCCTTCATCGCGCCCTAGGGCGTGGCTGCTCGAGGGGGCGGGGCGTCGTCCGTTCACCAGTCCCTAGAGGTGGGAGCTAAGTCAAGGGCGCAGGCGCACTCAGCCCTCCGCACAGGGCCCGGAGACTCGGCCTCTGGGAGGTCCCAGCGCACAGACGGCGCCCCGCCCCGCGCGCAGGCGCAGTGCTGCCCGCCCGCGTGCCCCGCGCTAGGGCGCAGGCGCCGCGCCCCCCTCCTCGGCGGAGCGCGTGTCCGACTTGAGCTTGACGAACTCCTTGGCCACCTCGTCGTTGCTGCGCTGTGACAGGATGCGCAGCACTGTGAGGCCCGTGTCGTCCATGTGGATGCGGCGACCCAGTGGCAGCCAGCAGGCGGCGCTCCCGCGCTGGGCCAGCTCCCGCAGCTGCAGCACGGCCAGCCCCACCGTGCGGTCCTCGCGCGCGAAGCAGTAGTCCTTGACGCACACCTGCAGCTCGTAGCACTCCGGGCCCGCGTCCGCGCTCAGCGTGCTGCGAGGGGGCGGGGCGTGAGGACAGCCCCGCCCGCCGGGCCACCACCCCCTCCTGCTGACCCCGCCCCCGCGCCGGGCCCCGCCCCGCCCCGCCCCGCCCCCAAGTAGTGTCTCTGCCCCGTCACTCCTTCCTCCCTTCTAACCCCCACTCCACCTCCAACCCACAATACCGCCACCATCCTACTTTCAGCCGAGGGCCAAACCCCGCCCCCACCCCAGGTGACACTTTTCCCAAGACACCCTGGCGAGGCCATGCTTCCACCCCGTCCAAAGCGCCCACACCTTTGGCCCGCTGAGCTGCTGCTCGCCACCCTGCCCCAGACGCCACGCCCGGAGGCCCCTTTACCAGGCTGCCACCTGAACTCCGGTGATCTCCTTGGCGTGCCCCACCCCCATACTTCCTAGCCCACCCCTCTTACCACTAAGGAGATCTGTCCACGCGAACTGCTCTCAAGCGTCACCGTGAGTGACCCGCCCCACACTCCAGCACGTCTCCCCCTACCAGCAGGCTGTGTCCCCAGTGATGCTGGGCTTCTGCCCCCAGGGGACCTGCCCTAATGGGCTATGCCCACACCGCTCCCTAGAAACACCCTCCCAGGCTGCATTCTTGGCCCTCAAGGACTACCAGCCACCCCAGGAGACATTTGTCCCCCAACTAGATCATGGGCCTGCTCCCAAGCATTGCATCAGGTGACCTACCACTCCAAAATCCTCTGACCAAGAGCCCTCTTCTTGTCCTTCAGGGGTCCCCACCTCTCCCCTGCTCTGATGCTCCCTTACCCCTCTGCATTTCTGTCCCCCAGGAACAGCCCCCTGCCCCCACTATCCTGCCCCAGTGAGGTTTACACCTGATCTAAATGTCTGCCCATCCCAAGTAATACCCTGATCAGACATATTTATGCTCTCCAGGTCATCTGCCCCTCTGGACCCTGGATGCTTCTGACTAAGCTCATTCTTGCTCACCAGGAAGCCCCTTCTGGATGCGACCCCACCCCCACCCACTTGCCGGGCATCCCCATGCCCTGGACCACGGTCCACTCCTGTCCCCCAATGCAGACTCCTCCTGACCTGCCCCAGCAGCCCTGACAAGGCTCACTGCTGACTCCAGGACACCTGCCCCCATGGCCCTGAGACCCTCACCCACACGTTCCTTGCCTCGTCATGATCGCTCATGGCCCTTAACCAGACCTGAGTCTCCAACCCCAGATATGACCCTGCCCAACATGCCCCCTCTGCTCAAACTTCCCTTCCTCTTCACAAGCCTTCATCAACATGTTATCTCACATTCACTGCCTCCCCTGGGAACTGCCTGTCTCCCAAAGTGGTTACCCCCATCCCCTCGCCAACGTCACTCCTGCACCAAGGCGCCTCGCTTCCCAGGGCCCTCACCTAGGATATGACCCCTCTCATTCCTGCACCCAGATACCACTGGCCCACCAGACTTCCCTCTGGCCTAGCGGGCCCTGAAATTCACGCAGCACATGACCCCTCCCCGTGATCCCCCAACCATCCTCAGACTCACAACTGGAAGCTCTCGTTGTACTTGGGGGCCCAGCTGTTGTTCTTGGATTTGGTTGCAAACTTGCGTTTCTTGTCGCTGAGCTGGGGCCCGATGATGTTGACCTCGATGAATGGCCGGAAAATGCCCGAAGTCTGCCACTTGAGGTCATTGGCCGCCACCACTGTCGGGGGGGAAGTAGAGGGTAAGACTGTCAGGTTCCTCTCTACGCAGCTGTGGTTTCCAACGCCTGTCTGAAAAGCCCCATTCCCCGCAATCTTCCCACAGCTAAGTGCGGCCGTAGGACGAAGTTCCAGCCGGCGAAATGTGAGAGGAAGTGACGTGTACGACTTTCAGGTTGGGGCTTAAAGGGCCAGGAGAATGCGCTACACGTTCTCCTTCTCCTAGCTGCAGGCTGGGATGCTGGTGGGTACTGAGTCCTTTGGTACCTTATGGAGGAGGAAAACATTAGACATGAAAGTGGAATAAGAGATGATAGGGATCCCCAACACTGGAGAACCTCCACGTCAGCTCCGGGCTGATTGTCCTTGGAGTTAGCTCAGAGAAAATCACATTCTCTTTGGTTTAAAATTTTTTGTAATGTGTATTGATTTTTGAGAGAGAGAGTGTGCCCAAGCAGGGGAGAGGCAGAGAGAGAGAGAGAGGCACAGAATCCGAAGCAGGCTCCAGGCTCCGAGCCGTCAGCACAGAGCCCGACGTGGGGCTCGAACTCACGGACCGTGAGATGGTGACCTGAGCCCAAGTCAGACGCTTAACTGACTGAGCCACCCAGGCACCCCTCGTTCTCTCTTGTTTAAACCAGTGGTATTTTAGGCCTTGGTTAAAACAACCGAGTCTGTTTTAATCTAAAAATAAATAAGTAAACAAAAGCCAACAAAAAGAAGGCAGAGCGGAGGAGGGATGGAGAAAGTGGAATTCAGTCCCATCACACTGTTTGTACCCCTGGATCCAGCCATGCCTGAAAGGGCTTTATTTCTGGAATTGTTTAGTTTTATGAAATCTTTTTTTCTTTTTAATAACAACTATTTTTCTTGATTAAGCTTGTCTGTGGGTGGTTTCTGTCGTAGGACTAGCGAATCCTGGAGAGGGCACTCTCCCTCCCAACTCAGACTACTCACCTTTCACAGTGACCTTGTGCTCCCCGGTTCCCGGATGAGTGAAGAGCTCGACGTGGACTGAAACTTCACCCACAGGGTCTTCCACACCCGAGCCTGGGCGGGGTAGGGGAGGATGCTTGGCGTGAGCTCCATTCCTCCCACCCACCTAAGGGACCTGGACCACCTCCCACCCACCATGTGCTGGCGGCACTGGGCCATCAGCCCTGACAGGGTTGGCACTGAGGGTGGGGCTGGGATGGCACGTGGTCTTAGGAGGCCAAGAACGCTGGGTTCTGCCCCTTCACTGCCTCGCTGTCGGGTCTCAGGCGGATCTCTCAACTTCTCTGAGTTCAACGCCCCTGCCCCCCATTTTTCTCAGGCCAGTGATTGCCGCCTGGTCAAAACTCATCCTGGCAACACCTGACCCCCTAGCTGCCTGGGTTTCATTTTCTCCTTTGGGCTGTCACAGTGCCAGACTCTTCGGGTTCCCATCCTATACACTAGCTGAATACACCAGAGAATCTGTCCCACCTCCTTAGCCTCCATCCTGTCCCATCCCCCACCATCACATGCCTGGACTGTGGCAGTAGCCCCCTTCTGAATCCTCTTCTCTCAGTACACCGGCCAGAGAAATCCTATTAAGTTAGATCACTTCCCTCCTCTGCTCAAAAGCTTTCCATGGCCTTCCATCTCACTCTGAAATCATCAAAGTCCTTTTTGTGATCTGCAAGGTCGCTCCCAATGTGTCCTCGCTATTCCCTGGCCTGCCTCGTTTCTCTCCACTCTCACCCTCGCTAACTCTGCTCCAGCCACGTGGGCTTCCTCGCTGCTTCTCCAAAACACTGTGATAACCTGACCCGACCCAGAGTCCTCACTTCTTCTGAGGCGACAGCTTGCAGGATATCTTTTCTCTCCCTCCCTCAATGCCATTCCTCTTTCCAATAGAGAATCTCAAGTTTCCACTGAGAAATACCCCCACACCCACCTCAGATCTTGGTATGGCTAAATGAACCATGGCTGCCCAGAGCATTCCGTGCCCACAGTTGCAGGGATTGGCTCAGGAATGGTCATGTGACCCACGCTGGGCCAATCAGAGTTAGCTCTGGGACTTTGGCTGCAACTCTGAGGAAAGACTCTTCGGTGCTAAGCTAGCAAGGCTGTCTCTGCCCAATGGGGGGAAAGCCTACCTCACAGATGTCTCAACAGAGACCAGTGACCAAAGACCTTGTTAGAGGCTCTGGATTCAGCTATTATTGGTGTCAGCGTAACCCTTAATCTTTCGGTTCCAGGCCCACAAATTCCCTAGTCTGCCTCTATTTCTAGCTACCAGGAATGCCCTGACTGATTGGTTCCGATGGGGGTCATTGAAGGAGCAGCTGAACACTCTCTGTCCCGTCCCTCTCTCTGTGGCTCTGGAAAGGGCATCCTGTGGGGCCTGAAACCTGTGACCGCCAGCACCCCCACCAGGCCCCTCCCCTGCCCCTCAGGAAGCTCCCCCACACCTTGAGCGCCCCATGCATGGGGGAGGAAAGGGAGAGTCAGGGGTGGGTGCCCAAGGTTAATCCGGGTTACCTGGCATCGGGTAGGAAGTGACTGAGGCTCAGGGGGCAGAGAGGCCTGGAGACCCCCATCACCCCACTGCTGGGGCGTGCACCCCCTATCTTTGCTGCCCACCCCAGGCCACCTTCCTTGTCATTTCAGGCTTCGGTTCCCCCCTCCCCCCACCAGTCACATGCTCAGCCTCACCTCCCCCACCCCCCAAGGCTGATGCTTCACAGCAAGCTCAATCCGGGCCAGACTGAGGGTGCCAGGGGGGGTAGTTGGGCAATGGTGGGTGGGGTGAGGGGTCAGACCATGGCCAAAGCTAGTAAGAAGGGGGAGGAGGGCAGTGCTGGGCGCCCCCATCCCGTAGTTTGCTGGCTCCAAGGGGAAGGGTCTTTCTGGGGCTTCCCTGTGCATACCCCAATCCCATCCCTCCCCGAGTATCTTCCCGTAGGGGAAGGTTCCTTGGGCAAGTGGCTTAATCTCCTTTGAGCCTCAGCTTCCTCATCTGTGGAATGATGGACCATCCTGGGGGGCAATTGGGAGGAATCTTTTCAAAAATCCCTGAGAAATGCTTCTTGGCACAAGCGCTGGCCCAGAGTCAGAGCCTGAAAACTGTTAGTTTGCTATGCTTGGAAGAATGACATCAGTAATAATATTAATTAATTAATTAATTAATTAATAATAAAAGTAACAACAATACACTCGCTGGGAGCTACTGCATGTATGACAGGTCAGGAACTTCTCTACATTTAATTCATCTAATCCTAAAAACAATCTTATGAATTAGGGCCCCTGACGGTTCCCATTTCACAGATGAGAACGCTGAGGCTCAGGGAGGCGAGATGCTCCCTGCAGGCGTCCGGCCCGCCCAAATGGCGGAGCTGGGATCATAGCTCACTGGGATCTGAGCCCACTCTTAACCGTGCAGGCGCTGTCCGGGGGACCGGGATCTGGCTTAAGAGATGCACCTAGGAAGAAGCGGATTCCGACTCGAATCGCTTCTCCTTCCCCACGTGGAACCAGCAAGCCGTCCTTCCCCCTCATCCACCTAGGCCCCCACAGCCGGTCCGGCCTGGACGGGGCCCGGCGGGCCGGGGAGGCGGAAGGACGGGCCTTTTACTAGCCGGGGCCGGGAGGGGCGCAGGCACCGGGCACCGGGCGGGCGGCGGGCGGCGGAGGCACGTACCCTTCTCAGGATAAATGTCTTCACTAAGGGTAAACCTAGTCCCTTTTCCACCATGGACTAATCACGGGGGAAGGTGGAGAAAGGAGGGAAGGGAGGGGTGGGGGGAGAGACGAGCGAGCGAGAGGCGAGGATGGAGGGCGAGAGTGTACGTGGCGGGGAGCAGGGGAGGCGCGGAGAGGGGGCGGCGAGTGAGAGGGAGGAGAAACAAGAGAGAGAGAAACGTCAGCTGCAGACGGACGGACGGACAGACAGCCTCCCGCTCCGGGGTGGGGGGGTGGGGGAACACCAGGGACACTAAAAGCAGCAGCTTGGACTGGGCACGAAGCTGAGCACAGAGGCCTGACGCCCAGGGAGCGCCCCGGGCCCTGGGCTGACTGGAGGGGAAGGGGGCCGCTCCCCTCACCCCAGCTTCCGGCTTGCGGGCAACTCTCCCTCCTACCCCCCTGCCGGAGCTAAGCCTGGGTCAGCGGCCAAACATCTCTCCCTGGCCTTAGGGCCGGTTTTGAAAAGGGCGGGTCCTCAGGGAGGGGAACTAGGACCCTGGAGTCCTGCTCCCCTCAGCCCCAGCTGCTGTGTGGGAACTCAGAGAGGGACAGGAGACAGAGACAAGAGGAGAGACAGAGAGAGAGACAGAGAGAGAGAGAGAGAGAGAGACAGAGAGAGACAGAGAGAGAAAGCGAGAATTTGAGAAATGGAAACCCCCTCTCCGTCCACTCCTCCAGGTCGGGGCCCCGCCCATCCCCGGGACAGCCAATCATTCCTTTGCCGCGTGACGTCATATGCCCCGCCTCCCCCCGCCCCTAAATGTCAACCACTCCCTGGACCCTGCCCTTCAAAGCCGCGTCCCTTGGTGCTTTCAGTCGCTCCCTGGTCCTGGCCTTTCAAAGAGGTCCCGCCCCACAGCTTTCAATCCCCTCCTGGCCCCGTGATGTCATAGATTTTCCCCAGGAAATGCCAATCACCTCCTGGCCCAGTGACGTCAGAAGTCCCGCCCCCACGAGTTGTTGATCCCTCACTGGCCCGGTGACCTCACGGAGCTCGCGAGCGCCGGGAGCTGGTCAGTTGCCCCGGGCCGTGACGTCACAGAGGCGAGTCAGTGGCAGCCTCGCTGGGTAGGGGCTGGGTCGCCGCGCGCTAGGCCGCCGCTTACCCTGGGCCGATTGCGTCTGCACGAAGGTCTTGATGAGCAGGTCGGTGGCCTGCGTGTAGAGGGACAGGGCGTAGCGCAGGGACTGCAAGTCTGGGCTCTTCTCCAGGAAGGTCTTCTTGAGGCCCACGCCACCTGCGTGGAAGTATTGCTGTGGAGGACGGGGTGGAGAGAGGTGAGACCAGTTGGGCAGCCCCAATCCGCCCTCCCCAACTCCGCTGCCCTCCGGTGGTGACGCGCCCCGAATGGCCTGGGGGCCCTCAAAACACCCAAGTCGTGCTCTCCACTCCCCGACCTCCAACCCTGTCCCAAATCCACGGGTGGGCTTCCAGCACTCTCAAAGTAATACCCATGCCTCCCACCTCTCCCCAAGCCTCTGTGCCCCCAACCCTGCAACCTCCCAGGCTTCTCTCCAAATGTCTTCCCCAGAACGTACCTGCCTCGGGGTCTTTGCATTTACTGTGCTCACTGATGGGGAGTCCCCCCCCCCACTTCAAACACCCCCATTTTGCCATGGTGGTCTTCCTCTGGGTAATGTCTCGAGCAGCTTTCCCTGACCACCCTCCTTACTGTGTTGCGAACCCTGTTTCACTATAATTCTCTGTTGCAGCAAAAAATGTCTTCTAGAGTAATTTTCATGCTTTTTGTGTCATGGAGACCACAGTGTTCTTGCACGGGCTGGTCCTCTGCCTGGAATGCTTTGTTTGCTTTGCCTTGTGAACTCCTACGCATTCCTCAAGACCCACCTCCCACATGCCTTCTTTCAGAAAGCCCTCGCTTCTCCGTTCCTGGGCTCCCTCAATTCCCATCCTCCCTTCTACCCGGCTCTGACCCCACAGAGCTGGGGCTGCCCCCCCCCCCGAACCTAGGGCTCCTCGGGGCCCCACCATCAGCCAGCCTGGAGCTGACAGAAGAGTCATCAGGGGGTGTTTGTAAATTGGATACATTAAGGTGGGTTCAAGCCTAAGTCACACGCTCTGCCTGCTCCCCCTGGGATGACACAGGGGTGGGAACTCTCACCTTGATGGTGTCCAGGGCCAGCTCAACTACTGCACACTGCTTCGGGGTCAAGCTCTTGGCTTCTTCTCGTACCATGTGGTCCTGGATGGATGGAGAGAGGGCCCGGGGGGGCAGACCCACCTTAGGGATCTGCCTGTCTATGGGCCTCATCCCTGTAAAACTCTGAGGAGTTAGAGAGTGGGTCTGTCTTTTCATCACGATGTCCCTGGTGCCTAGCATGTGAGTGGCACACAACAGGGGCTCAATATTTGTTGAATAAACGACGTGTACCCTTGATCAAGCTGTATCTGAAGCCGAACTTTGCACATCTTTCCAACACAGTGGAGCAAATCAATTGTGCTTCCGTCAGTCTGAGCAGGGTTTCTGTCCCTTGAGCATGTCACCATTCTGGGACCTCTCCCCCCAGGAAGCTTCCCCACCCCAATCTCCTGCCCCCACCCCTGGCCTCACCTTGAGTTTAGACAGCTGACCCAGTTCTTTGGCTGCATTGAAGATCATCTGGGTTCCCTGCAGGTAACAAAGAGTCGCAGCCAAGGTGAGCGTGGGGGTCCTCCAGACCAATCCCCACAGCCTTACTGACACCCCAGCCCTGGACACGATCTTAATTTTTGTCCAGAGGCTCTGGGCAGGGCAATGGTTGTGTCCCAGGGACAGAGGCCCGGAGCTTCCCCCTCAGAAAGCGCTGAGGAGGAGGTAGTGACTTTGTCCTTGCAAATCCCAGTGTGGGCGCACTACCCACCCTCTCGCCTCCCTCAGGACCCCAGGTTTGTGGGACAGAGACGACAGAATGGGCAGCGAGGGGCCGTGGGTGTAGGGAGCCGTAGATGGTGTTTGTCGGTATGGGATGGGCTTCCCAGCCCGAAGTCAGGGGGTTTTGAGAAAACTGGGAGATGGGCTCTAGTGACCCCCGCCCCCAGCCTTCCCCGCCCCCTCCCTGGGCCCATTCCCTGTGTGGGCAAATTTCCCCAATAATCTGGGTGGCTGTTAGTCTGACCTTGTAAAGGGAAGAATCCTCTCCACCCACACACACCTCAGTACCCATCCCCCACCCCACCCAAAACAGACACCAGCAAGATGGCATCCTGGTTATGGCCCCGATGAGCCGGGTGGGCCCGGGTTCAAATCCCAGCTCTGCTGTGTGGTCCTGGGCAAGTCACTTAACCTCTCTGAGCCTTCCCATCTAGTTGGGGGACATCGTATCCACTTCACGGCTTAGCTGGGGCTCAATCTGTCTTTGTTTGGTGTTCGCTGTTATTATCATTTGGTCTCAAGGTCACGAGCAGTGCTGGGGGCAATGGTCCTGCCGCCTCCGATCGCTGTGCTGGGTGACCTGCGGCATGTCCCCGGCCTTTTCTGGGCCTCAGTTTCCTTCCCTGGTTAACAGGGGCACCTACGCTAGCTTGGGGGATGGGGGAGGCCTAAGTATCAATGAGGTAATGAGTCCTGCGTTTACTGGGCCCTGGGATGGTCCGGGGTCCTGAGCAGGGCGAGGCAGGGAGGAGGGCCATTCATAGCTGTGATCTTTGGAATGGTGTGGAGGGTCGACCAGCTGGCCGATGGGAGCTGGCCCTCGGGCCACTATTACTGTTGTTACTTTCATCCTGGCTGTCGCTACTCTTTCCATTCCTTGTCTGTGATGACCGGAGGCTGTCATGAGGTACAGTGACTCAGGAGCCCAGCCGTCTGGTCCTTGGTTCCCCCTGCCACCCCCTCCTCCCCTCCTGCCTCCCCCCCCCCCCCGCCCGCCGCCCCTCACGAGCAAACCAGACAGACAAAGGAAGAAGAGACCACGGATGGGTTCACAGTGCGCCCCCCGAGACGGCACAGACCACAGAGGTGGAAGGAGGCACGGGGTGGGGAGGGGGTGGGGGGTGGGAGCCAGACAGACAGTGACGGGCTGGTCTTACATCTGAGTGGCTTGGCAATTTCACCCTGCCCTGTGGAGAGAATCAGGCGGAGGTCAGAGTTTGGGCGGCTGATGGGAGGGTGCTCACTGGGGTTTCCCTGCCCCCTGAAAGCAGTTCCACTCCCCGGCCCACAAGCTGCCCTCCCCCCCGACCCCAGCTCCTGGATCTAACGCTGGGCCCCCTCCTCAGCTAGGCATCTTCCCTCGTCTCCCACTGGGAGCTGGGGGGCTAGACGCCCGGACTAGCCAGGAGGCTAGAAGCAGCCCGTCACCTGGGGACAGCCTGCCCAGGGATGAGGCGCCTTGGGGAGGAGGAGAGGAGAGAAAGGGCTTGGGTTTCTCTCCTCTCCCAACTCCCAGGACTCTTCCCTGGGAACCCTGGCTCTCAAAGAAACGTACTTCTAGGTACCACAAGTTCCCTCAGTGTAGAGAAACGCACCCAAGCACATCCACGCAGGTGCAGAGAGTTTATGCCCCCTCATACACACACCCACCTGGATCAGCATACAACACACACACACACACACACACACACACACAGAACTCACACACTAAAATACACACGTGCACTCCCAAACGCTTGCACACGTGTGCACAATCACACACATCAACTCACACACTCTCACCCCCACACGGATGCACGGGCATGTAAATGGTGCCCCCCAAAAGGGCTACATGAGTGAGTAGGGAAGCCCTACAACCCATGTTCATGTAGCAGGGACCCTTCCTGTGCGCTCACGGGGATGACAGTTCCTGCGTGAATTGCACAGCAAGGGCAACTGTTCATGTGCTGCCACAGCTCCCGTCTCCTTACAACAAACACCCGTTAGAACAACAACAAAATCTACATGAACAACAAGGCATGTCTCGGTCGAGGGCCGCGGTCCAGCGTCTGGGGCCCTTCTTGAAGCCACAGAATTTCAGCGGAACCCAGCGCTGAGATAAGCTCTCTGGGTCTTGTTATGAGAGGGAGGGAGCTGTTTGCATACGTTTGCGTACACATTTGCCCACACGTGCACCCAGACTCCAAGCCATGTCCCTGAAGAATCAACTCGTCTCTGACTTCTAGTTTTGTGGGAGTTGGTTAAGACACCTGCCTTTTACCTGTGATCCCCAGCTGACCTTCCTGCCCATGCCAATGAACACACACACACACACACACACACACACACACACTCGGACCCCAGAGCTCAGGACCTCAGCACAGATGAGGCCCTCATTACCTTTTCTAATCCCTTGCCATGTTTTCTCAAGAGGGTGCCCTGCAGAGACAATGTCACAGGGTGATCAACCTGGCAAGCCATGTGGGGTGGGAACCCAGGGTGATCACATACGTACTCGTGGGGACAGGAGGTAAGGGGCATCTAATACCACACAGGGGGCTGATGACTGGGTTGCATGTGTGTGTGCCTCAATGATCAACTCTTAAAGGCTGTAAGAGAGTCAGAGAGACAGGGAAGAGAAAGAGAGGAAAAACAGAAATACAGAGCCAGAGAGAAAGAAGTCACTGCCAAAATATAACCCATTTATGTTTACTGTATATATGAGGATCTTGTTGCTTGGGTCAACAGGAGAACAAATGGGCTCCAAATTCAGACAGACCTGAATCTGAAACCTGACTCTGGCCTACGTTTACTACGTGGCCTTGAGCAAGTGACTTCTCCTCTCTGAGCCTCAGCTTCCCTCATCTGCAAAATAGGAACAATAATATCCACCTCACTCAAAGGGCTGTCACGAAGGTGGCCTGTAACATCAGCTATGAGGTCTGCCATACAAGGAATCATCCATAAATGTGAATCCCTGGCCCCCTGGGTGGGTTAGTCGATTGAGTGTCTGACTCTTGGTTTCGGCTCAGGTCATGATCCCGGGGTCATAGGATCAAGCCCCACACCGGGCTCTGTGCTGAGTGTGGAGCCTGCGTGGGATTCTGTCTCTCTCTCTCCCTCTGCCCCTCTCCCCTGTTCATGCTCCCCACCCCCCCTCTCTTTAGCGGGGACGGAGCGACTCCCCTTAGCTCCTTGCTGCCACCCAGTGGTTACAGCCAAAGATCCAGACTGCAGCCACCAAGAAGTGAGCCGAGTACGTGCGAACTTTGGACAGGTGACATCTTACGACGACCTGTCTTGCCCACAAAGGGAGATCTCTGCCCTCCTATGTGTCTACATATTGCCTCCGCCAACAATAATATTAGCTCTAATATTAGTGACCACACAGCCTAAGCTAGTCACGGAGATGAGCACTTTAATGCATCATCCCATTTGGTTCTCACAACAACCCTCAACAGAGTTACTGCAGTGAACCCCTTTTTCCAGACAAGGAAGTGGAGGTTGAGAGGTGAAGTGACTTCCCAAGGTCACAGAGAGAGTGGCTGGGCTGGGATTTGACGCCAAGATGGCCTGACACAAAGTCACGGATGCTACCTCCCACCTGGGTGCCTGGGCGTGTGCCTGGGATTCATGTGGTCGTGGGGTGGGACTGGGAAGGCAGACGTGGTAGGAGGGTCTCCATTGAACAGCCGAGTGGGGACCCAGATGGTGAGGGCCTGTATTTTGGGAGGCTGCTAGCAGTTCAGAGCCCAAAGGGGAGGTCAGAGCGACTCCGTCGACTTTTAACCTCCTTCTAGCTTCGGGGAGAGACTGATACCCTGCTGGAGTCTGAGAATATGGGAGGAAGGGTGATTTCCAACTAAAGGACGAGGTCAGATGTGAAGGTCCTGGGCTCAGGGTTTGGGGTTTGGGAGGCGGAAGGTAGGGCCTCTCTGCTTATAACGGGGCGGGGTGGGCGGGCGTGGCCTCCCTCCCTCCAGGCCCCGCCCCCTCCCCATGCCCCGCCCCAGACAGACACAGGCACATCTAGGCGGGAGGTGGGACAGTGGGTGGGGGGCCGGTGGGTGAGGAGGGGGCGCTGGGTGGGGTGGGTGCAGCCACGCGGTGGGCCGAGTCCAGACACAGAGCGGACGGACAGACAGACGGACAGAAGGGCCTCTACTTACGATCATCTGTCAGCCGCGATGGGGGCGGGGCGGTGGGGGAGGGGGGAATAAGTCACCGTGAGTCTCCCAGGAAGGTCAGGGAGGGGGCGGAGACGGCACCGAGGGGCGGACCCCGTGCCCCTGCCCAGCCCAGAGGAGGCAGGCAGGTGGTCGGAGGTCCGAAGCCTCCCCCACCAGGGTTGCCTCCTGGTGGCCCTGCCCATCCTCCCCAAGCCCCCCTCCTGTCCACCCAGGAATGCCCTCTCACTCCGTGCTGTGCCATGAACCCGTGTGTCATTGCTGTCCTCAGGCCCCCACACCTCCCGGGAGAAACCCACTCCCAACCACGCCCCACTGCAGAGGTCTCGGGTCCCCCACTCCCTCCTGGAAGCCTGATCCCTGGGGATCACGATCTCTGGGCTGTTCCCAGAAGGTTCCAGAGGCATGGTCCTGGTCTCTGGATGAATGCTGACCTCTGCTTGACTTCTCTGACCTTGGATGCTCTCTGTGACCTCTGGTTGACCTCTGGGAGCCCTCTGTCTCTGATCTTTGAAGTCCATGGTGTCTTCCCTCCTTGTCTCTTGATTGACCCCCCAAGAGCCCTCCGATGAACACACTGACCCATATGCCCTGTGTGATCCATGGATGGCCATGAGCCCCAAACTGACCTCTTTATTTTCTGGGTGACCTCTGACCTTCGTAAGCCCTCCTGACCCACAGGCGGCTTCTATGTCCCCTTAGACATCTCTTAACTCTACTTGACCTCTTTTTATATATCTGACCCAGGAATGACCTCTTTGACTCTTTGATGACTTTTGACCTGTGTATGACCTCTCTGATCTTTGAATGGCCCCACTGACCTCTGAGCCCCAATGCCTTTGGCATCAAGTTCTCTGGGCTCCCACAGGGGAGGTGGCCCAGGGATCCCCTGTGGGCCTCACCGTCTGGTCGGTGAGGGGTGGCAAGACGATGGTCTTCTCCATGGTGTTCATGACCAGCTTCCATAACTCCTTCAGCACCCGCTTCAGCACCGTCTTCTCGCAGATTTTGGCAAAGAGAGTCAGGCTGGAAGTGAGGGGCAGATCTGAGAGACGGCCCAGCTGGCCCTTAACCCACAGAGCCCCTTTCCCTCAACAAATGTGGGAAAGGACTCCATGGACCCACCAGAGGGCACAGAGCCTCTACAGGGACCCCTGGATGGTCAGCCTGATGGAACTATGGTGTATGATACATGTGAAGAGTGAATGGCAGGTGGGCAGGCCAGCAGGGGCCAGACTGGAAGGGGACTCAACACCTGGGAGGAAGGCCCGGGCCTTCGGATGAGGGCAGTGGGGAGCCATGGAGTGTTCAAGAGAGACACAGCCAGACTTTCCTGTTGGAAAGAACAGAGTGGGGGGCAAACTAATAGGAAGGCTGGAGACTAGGGACTGTGAGGGGGCTGGGGCCATGCTCAGGAGAGAGAGGGAAGGGGAATGAGGGGAAGAGGGAAAACAGCAGGGGCGCCTCGGTAGCTCAGTCAGTTAAGCGTCCGACTCTCCGTTTCGGCTCAGGTCACGATCTCATGGTTTTGTGAGTTCGAGCTCCACATCGGGCACTGTGCCGACAGCGTGGAGCCCGCTTGGAATTCTCTCTCTCCTTGTCTCTCTACCCATCCCCTGCTCACACTGTCCCTGTCTCTCTCAAAATAAATACATAAAAGTTAAAAGTTTTTTGGCAAAAAAAGAGGAAGGAAAACAACAAAGAATCCATGATTGGATGTATGGGGATTGAAGGAGACAGGGTAATCCACCATGATCCACCCAGCAACTGACCCACCCATCCAAACTATCCCTCCGCCAACTTCCTTTAATGGCCCCTCCATATTTTTCCTTCCCCCTTCCTCCCTGGCTCCCTTCCTCCCAACCATCCATCCATCTTCCTATCTCCTTTCCTTCCTTCTTTCCATCCTCTCATCTACACTTCCATCCCCTTATCCTTATTTCAACCGATTGATCCATTCGTCCATCCATCCATCCATCCATTCACCCATCCAACCACCATCCGCTCACCCTTACAAATATTTACTCACCAGTCCTTCCGATCATTTACCCACCCATCTTCCCATCCTTCATACCTCCACCCACCCATCCAAACCATCCGACCACCACCCAGCAAACACGCCCCTAGTGTCCCCTCCAGGTCAGCCCTGGGTTTCTGAGGTCCCATCCCTGACCACCCCCTGGCCGTCTCAGTCCAGCCAGCCTCACTCACTTGCTGTCCAGCAGATCCATGATGGGTTGCAGTACATTGTCAGCATCCTGGGCCACGCTGCTGCAGGCACTGGCTGGCACGTTGCCCGTGCCCTTCACCTGGCTGAGGATGTCACCCATCTGCTTGACACACTCCTCGATGTGTGGCTGGAAGCTGGGGGCGCAGGGGGTGGAGCTCAGGCCAGGCTCTCCAGGCCTCCCAGAGAAAGGGTCAGATGAGGCCTCAAAAGCTGACCCATGGACCTTGATGTTTTATCCCAAGCATCACGGAGGCATGGCACATCACTGAGCAGGGGAGGGGATGGTGTGGAATAGCAGAATTGGGCACTGTGCTGAGACATTTGCTTGTGTTGTTTATTTCATTGCACAGTCCTACCCAGGCACTATTATCATCCCCACTTTATAGATAAGTAAAGTAAGGTTCAGAGAGGTTGAATGACTCACCCAAGGCTATATAGCTAGTAAGTGGGAAGCCAGGATCGAACTCAGGTCTAACTCCAAGCCTGAAGTCTTCACCACTAACTACATCTGCTGAGTCTCTGGATGCCCCAGGCTCAGAGGTCTGGGGGCTGCCCCCTCTTGTCTGCTCCCAGCCCTAGAGGTGCCCCCACCTGGTAGCAAACACCCGGCTGAGCTCGTCCAAGACATTGTTGAGTTTCACCTGGAGCTCCTTCAAGATGTCACTGGCCTCAGCATCCAGCTGAGGAGGGAGAAGGGACATTAGATCAGGTTTACAGAGCATCCACGTAAGTGGGGCATTTGCCCATCCAACCCAGGGAAAGAGATCCCAAAGGGCTGGGGAGGAAACGGGCACAGATAGTGAAGCTTCTTGCTTGGGTCTGAGGGAGTGGTTGAGCTGGAATTCATCAACAGCTTCCAGGGACACAAGGGAGATGGTGACCCTGCCCAGGCCTCGCCTTACCTCTTTTCCTCCCATGGCTTCGAACATCTTCTCCAGCTGCACTCGGAGCTGCTGAGTGTTGTTCATGAGGATGCAGGGCTGGCGGTGCAAACAGAGGAGAGATTCAGGACTCAGGATCCCTCCCCAGAGCCTCCCCCATCCACTGCCGGGGACCCCGGGATGGTTTCAGGGTCTGGGTCCAGAGAAAGCTGGGGTCCCATAGGGTCATCTGAGAATGGAAGACAGCCTTGGGATCAGATTCCTGGGAATGTTGGGGAGGACGGTCTCTGGGGATTGGCAGGGGGAATCAGGGCTCAGGTAGCTTCTCCCCTGGTGGGGGGCTGGCTTCTGGGAGTAGCAGGAAGGGGAGAGTTCTTGTCACACACCTATATTCTCCTACGTGGTCTCAAAGCTTTGCAAGCTCACATCCACACACCCTGAAGGCTTCATTCACAACAACCAGACTGACACACTGAAGGCACGTGCCCTCACCTCCAGATCCCCTCAGACACACACAGCCAGGTACACGGACACACACACAGTTGGACATACACAGGCAGAAGTATCAGAGCCCAGGGAAGGATGAGCCCTTGGGGGTACAGAATGGGGATGGGAGGGGACAGGACAGGGACCCCCAAAGGTCACCACTTTCTCCTTCTCCTTGGAGCAGTAAGAGGCGAAGTCCTTGGAGATGATGTCTGCATACTGGAGGAGCACATTACTGATGGTCTGGGGAGGACACAGATGTGGGGGAAGAACAGGAGCTGGAGTTAGGCAGGCTCATCAAGAGCCACTAGTGAGATCAGGGATGAACCCAAACCCCCATGAGCACTCAAGATGGACCCATTTGATGGGCGAATTCTCCACCCAGGATGACCATCACAACCAAGAGGAGACACCACCAGGTAAAGATGATTATTTTATGTAGAGCCAGCTTTTTCACAGAGCAACCAACCACCATACTAACCCAGCTCCAAGCATGAGCGCGACTCAACCCCAAATGGAATCCCAATTCTTACTTGCAGTCCTCGACTTCAACCCAGCCTAAAGCCAATTAGCTGGAACCCTCAAACCCAGCTGGATGGTCTTGACTTCCAAACTCACCCCAAGACCCACCCAAATTCTACATAAATCCCAACACTCACTCCAACCTCAATGCCAAATGGAATCTCAATCCCAATAGTAACCCTAAACCCAACCCCAACTTCAACCCCATCTTCAACCCTGACCCCAGCTCCAAATTCAACTCCAACTGTAACCACAACCCTGACCTCAACCTCAACCTCAACCTAAACACTGTCCTCAACCACAACTCCAACACTGATGTCAACCCCAACCTCAATCCCACTGATATCACCAACCCCAACTTTGACCTCAGTCCTAATCTTAACCCTGCCCCTGACCTGGACCGCAATCCCAATCTCAAGTGCAACCCCAACCCTGGCCCTATCCCAATCCTGTCCCTCCCCTGGACTCCATTCCCAACCCCACCCACACCCCCGCACCTTGGCAAAGCGCCTCATATAGTGCCCCACGATCTGGGGGTCAGGGCACTCGAGTTTCTTGATGATCTCAAAGCTCTGGTTGAGCTGGGAGAAGACGTCCACCACGGAGCAGGAGAACAGAGCATGCTCTGAGGTCTGCTGGAACTGCAGGGGTGGGGAGGCCACGAGGGAAGAGAGGGGTCAGAGCCAGACAGTCCCCAGAGTCCAACCCTCCCACTCTTCATGGGGAAAGCCAGAGACCAACTGCCCTGGGGTGAGGTGGACACTGTGGAAGGGTGACTTAGAGGTGGACACAGAGACTACGGATAGAGAAAGTGGGGCTTCCAGCTGGACGAACTCTTTCATTCGTTGAGTGAACAAAAAACTTTCAAAATCATGAACAAGATGAAGACGGTCGTCACCTTTCAGAGACCGGCTTCATCTCAAGGGCAAGTTTTGCCTCCATATTGGATCCCAATGGACCCCAGAGGGAGCAAGACCACTGTGGGAAGACTAGGGGCTTGGTCATGGGTCGGTCTCCTCACCCCATCCTTCTTGTCTCGCTCCAGGGCCCCATGCAGGAAATCCCGGGACACCTCCTCATTCTCATCCAGCCACTGGATGACAAAGGGCTCAAACCACCTGGAACAGAGAGCAGGAGTGAGGTCTTGCCACCTCTTATCCCCTGGCCCTCTGCTTTGCCTGGTTCTGGATGGTACTTGGGCAGGTCCTCCTCTCCCTTGAACTCACCCTGTGGCCTCCGGTGGGGGGCTACTCCCTGCTTCCCTACCCCACCAGGCCTCGGTTACTTCAGCCATGAAATGGACCTCATGACCACTGTCAGAGAAAGGCCCATACTTGCAGGAACCATGGTTCAGATAAACGACCCATGGGTAAGGGCATTTACTCTCTGGGATCCCATTACCTGTACAACAGAGGAGTATCTATCCCACAGTGCTGCTGTGAGCGTGAATGACACAACGTATAGTAGGTCCTCGGTAAATGGTGACCACCATCCTGCTCTCCAACACAGCCCGTGAGTCAGACATCCAGAGTTCAAATCCTGGCTCCGTCACTTATTGGATGTCCCCTTGGGCAAGTCCTTCGGCATTTAACTCTCCATTTCCTCATCCACAAAATGGGAATTATAACGCTCCCATCTTACAGAATCGTCAAAAGGATTAAATGAGAAAAGGCACATAGGACTGCTCAATGCAGTTCCTGATACTTATGAATATTAATTGGGCTATAGGAGTCCATAGTCTAATGGCTGAAAATAGAGAATACTAGGTTTGCACCCCACTGTGACCCTGATGCCTAGGGAACCCTGAGTAGGTCAGCCCTCATCTCTGGGCCTCCGTCTAGCTGTCAGCACTACGGTTCTGGCCTGGGGCAAGGGACTTACGCAGGGTACTCAGGCACGCGGTCCTTGAAGGCAGGAAGCTCTGCCACATACTCGTTATATAGCCACTTGACCTTGAAGTGTAGGTTCATGTAGTCAGCACTCTTACACAGGCGATGCTTGTCATGCTCTGGTAGGGGGAGAACGGACGTGGCTCAGTCAGGAAAGTCTCCACCTTCTGTCTTGGCAGCACCTGCTCTGGCCATCACAGGCGTCCAACCTCAAGCTTGAGGGTTCAGGACACTCACAGACTTGGAGGGGATACTGAGGCACAGCTACCTACTGTAGCCAGACTGGCAGACATGGGAACTGTGGGGGGGCGGTACTTACCCTCCATGGCATACTTCATGTCCTGGGCAAACAGGTTCCACATCACTTCAGCACTGATTTTACCCACGTTCAGCTCCTGGGGAAACCTGGTGAAGGTCATGGAAGAATGAAACCTTGGCAGATGGAAGCAAGATGGCACAGGCTGCTTTGGCCTTCTGACCCAGAGGGTAGTGCAGGACAGGCAGAGGGATCTGGATTCAAGCCCCCTCAAAGCCACTGACTTGCTGAGTGACTCTGAACTGAAGCCCTGCTTCTCCCTGAGTCTCCATCCATCTATCTCTCCATCCCTCCATCCACTCATTCACCCAGTCATCCATCTTTCTACCCACCCATTCACTCACCCATCTGTCTATCCACTCCCCCATTTCTCTATGCATCCATCCATCCATCTCTCCATCCAATCAGCTATCCATCCATTCCTTTATCTACCCATTCATCCTTCCACCAATCTATCCATTCATCAACCTATTCATCCATTCAGTATATCCCCATCCCTCCATCCATCCATCCATCCATCCATCTCTCCATCCAATCAGCTATCCATCCATTCCTTTATCTACCCATTCATCCTTCCACCAATCTATCCATTCATCAACCTATTCATCCATTCAGTATATCCCCATCCCTCCATCCATCCATCCATCCATCTCTCCATCCAATCAGCTATCCATCCATTCCTTTATCTACCCATTCATCCTTCCACCAATCTATCCATTCATCAACCTATTCATCCATTCAGCATATCCCCATCCCTCCATCCATCCATCCATCCATCCATCTCTCCATCCAATCAGCTATCCATCCATTCCTTTATCTACCCATTCATCTTTCCACCAATCTATCCATTCATCAACCTATTCATCCATTCAGTATATCCCCATCCCTCCATCCATCCATCCATCCATCCATCTCTCCATACAGCCATCCATCTCTCCATCCAACCAGCTATCCATCCATTCCTTTATTTACCCATTCATCCTTCCACCAATCTATCCATTCATCAACCTATTCATCCATTCAGTATATTCCCATCCCTCCATCCATCCATCCATCCATCCACCCATCCATCTCTCCGTACAGCCATCCATCTCTCCATCCAATCAGTTATCCATCCATTCAGTCATACATATCTCCATCCATCTTCCCATCCATCCATCCACCTTTCAGTCCATCAATCCCAAATCCCTGATCTTAACTGAATATCTAACTAGCCAAGAGATACTGGCACACCAGAGTTAAGAGCCCCTCTAGCACTCAGGGATAAATAAGACACGACAGTTCATTCAGCTAACATAGAGGAAAACTCTACAGATACATAAATCCATATAAAACTGTGTACATATTCACACACAATTACACAATATGCAATATTGTATACTGAAGTGCATTCCACAATTGTACGCATATATACAATACACATTTAAACCCATAGGCCACAACTATACACAGAATTACATCCACACACAAGATATAATGCAATTTAAATGTAAAACGTTTGGTGGAGTATTTAACACACACTAAATACTTGAACAACACTGCTTATTGTTATTTACGAGCCTACACTATTATATACACATGTACACATTTTTATTCACACAAATCAACATGTACAAAATACATATCCGATGATACCAGTGATTGTATACATACACACAGTTTTATGTTTCTGTTTATAAATTATGCCGTATTTCATTCAGGCACAACCACACCTACAGTTGCCTCCACATACGCATCATTTTATGTGTAATTAGACATGATCGCCTTTACACATAAGACACAAAGTTGTGTACACACACACACATACACACACACTATAAACATACACCTCCAGGTAATTAACTGCACGGATGCACAACTCACTGGTTGAGGCAGGGAGTGTATGAATTCTTGTCTTCCTCAATGATGGACACTATGAGAGTGATCAGCTTGGACCAGAAGTCAAGGTTCTTGATGCTGGGTCCCTGTTCCTCTGGGGGAACTTCTCCTTTCTTAGCCTGGAAGGGGCAATGGAGAGATTGGCCAGAGGGGACCAGGGGGTGGGTGCCTCCGTTAGTTCATTATTGAGGGGTAGGAGGTTAGTGAGGAAGGGGCCCTGTTAATAGTGTGTGGTTCAAGTGGGAAAACTGCATGAAAAGGAACTGAACTCTTGTAAGCTGGTCTAAACAGAGCTCAGGTCCCTGCAGCTCAACAAAGCTTAATTAGACTCAACTCATAAAATTGAATAGAACTGAATTTAGTTGAAAAAACCTGAAGCCCATGAAACCAAATGGAACTGAAATGAATGCCAATCAGGCCCACTTAACTTAACAGATGGAGGTTCTCAGAGTTAATTCAGTGAAACCGAACTTGGGCCAATTACACTGAGTGGAGTGGAATTAAACTTAACTGGATTGAATTAAACTCAAATGAATTCAATTGGATTGAACCTAATCAACTCATCCAAGAGCAACATCATCCTAAGTCAAAATAATGGAAATAAATAGACTTGAACTCAACCCAACCTAAATTAATCTAATTCAACTCAACCAAGTCATCCCAATCTAACTCTACCTACTCAACTCAACCTAATATCCTCAGGCCAGCTCAATCCAACTGTAGTCAGTCAATGAAAATGGGATGCAGCTAAATTCAACTGAAACAAACCCAACTCAACCCAACTTATTTGAACTCAACTATACCCAAGGCAACAATCCAGCGTATCCTAACTCAAGTCAACTCAACCCAGTCGAGAATAACTTCAGTTCAACTGAATAGAAAAAAAATGGATTTTTGCTCAAGGAAACTCAGCTTAATCCCACTCAGTTCTGCTCACTAATTAGCCAAGAGCAATTTTAAGTCACCTGAAAAGAAATAAATGAAGCTGAACAGCTTATAGTTAAACCAAACTCAACCCAATTTAATCCATTGCACCTCAACCCAATTCAATTCAAAGTGACTTGATTTCAACTCAAGGGACTGTAAATGAATGGAATGAAATAAAATCTCATTAAATTCATCTTATCTCCTATCAGAAGCCCAAGGTGAGGCAGGGGTCACCTTAGCTCCCACAGACTCTTGCAATTCCTCCACCCCAGGGCTAATCATCCTAGGTTGTGAATTTTCGATGTATACATCTTTCCCTTCTAATAAGCCATGAGCTCCTTGAAACCTTATGGACAATCCTGAGACATTATATGTGTAGATAAACACATATTAAAAGATCTCAAATAAACTGACTTGAAATGGCCCAAACTGAATTTTACTCAAAAAATTCAATTCAACTCAACATTTAGAACAGTGATTCTATCCTAGGCACGCTGTATGCCTAACTCAACTAAATTCAGCTAAAACTGAATTTATTGAGCATCGATTGTGTATCAGCTGCCAAGCACTTACCTACACTTTATCTAAAGGTTGCAGTTCATTGAATCTTCTCTTCAATCCTGAGATATGGGTTTATGACCTCATTTTACAGAGGGAGATACTGAGGCTCAGTTAAACCGCTTGAGAAGGGGAAGATCTGGAACTTGGTCAGGGCCTGGTTGGTATCCCCTATTCCTTTCTGCTTTATCTGGGGTCCTCACCGGATCTGTCTGGTATTCCCGGCTATAGAGTTCATGACAGTTGTTGAAGATGTACTCATAAGTAGAGTTGAGGCAGGCTTTCACGCAATCTTTCACCACTTGGCTGGCTCGGGGTGGGCTCTGGAGTTCTTGCACCTAGAGGGAGGGAGACGGGCACGAGTGGGCACAGCTGGGACAGGAGGTATGCAGGAAATGGCTACAAGTAGTTATGAGCTTAAGGAAATGTAGCAGGATGAAAGCAGAGGGTCACTGAGAAAGGGCACATTTCTCCAAGAGAAATGTTACTCGGTTAGGAGCTAAGAGTCCTGGAGAATGCCCCTTGGAGAGCTAAAGGCACCGGGTCCCCTTCTTACCTTCATCCGAAAGAAGGTGATGCTGGTGAGAAGGTCCACAGTGGATTTGAGGTCCTGGAGTCTCTCTGGGCTGCTGGCTGGGAAGTTATTCTGTTGGAAGGGAGAAGAGAGGTTGGGTTATGAAGAAGGCTGGGTCGGGGTAGAGTGTTTTAGGGGAAATACAAGAGCTCCCAAGTTCCAGGGAGTGGGTGGGAGGTCCATGAGAACACCTTGAAGCAACTAGGGTGGGAGCTGGTTGGACGCACCAAGCACGTTGGGCAGGTGCTGCCCATCTATGTGTACACATGTCAAAGGAACACATTCCACCTGTTAAGATGGGTCCTCCCATGTGCACACCTGCCGGGAGCTCTCCCTTCCAGGCACACACGTGTAGGAGCAAGCAAGTCATTATGGGTGCACCTCTCACCCGATACATGGAGAGGTCGATCCGAAGGGAGTTGTGCAGCTGGTCCAGAAGCTTGACAAAGCGCTCTTTCTGAGGAGGCAGAGGAGGAGGATGGACAGAAGCAGGGACATGGGGGGTCGAAGCAGGGACATGGGGGTCGAGGTGGCTGCCATATAGGGTGACTGCTTACTATACACTAAGTGCACCCCATCCATCATCGAAATGGGCCTTCACAATATCCATTTCCATTCTACGAGAGGTAAACTGAGGCTCAGAGAGGACAAGTGACTGGTGCAAAGTCACAGAGCAAGTCAGGTCCAGATTGGAGACCACGGAGTCACACAGGGTCCGACCCGCACAGGGTTGGGCTCGCCCTCATCCCCCAGCCCCGGTCCCCGGGACTGACCCCAAAGTTGGAGGCAGCGAAGCGGTCAGAGGCGGACACGTTGGTGGAGGCGGTGGTGTGCGCGTAGTAGGCATTGATGTTGGCGAGAAGGGTGCTCATGACGGCGGGCACCCCGGGACACATGTACTTGGAGGAGAGGCAGGCAAAGTGGCTGGTGGGAGGGAGTGGGAGGAATTGGGCTTGGCATCCAGCCAGGACAGGCAGTGTTCCCCCCAGAATGCCTCCAAGACAGCATCTGTGAGGGACTCCCTCTGACCCCTCAAACCATTCCCTCTGCCTGATTGTGTCTCCCAAGTTTCTCTCGGTCTCCTCTCTGGGTTGCCCTATCTCTGCCTCTAACTCTGACCCTCACCCTGTCACTTTAGCTGCCAGAAACTGCACTTTCCTAACCTCCAGGGGATTACAGGATGCCCACCACACCCACATCCTCTCTGGCTCCTTCTCTCAAAAACCCTTCCACCCCAGATCTGCCAGTGTCTGCTAGGGAACCCCCTCACCCCGGTTTCCTGCACCTTGCCCTCAAGTCCGCCCCAGCCTGCAGCCTCACGTCATGGCTTGGTAGATGGACTCGACGCCGTAGCGCATGGCAAATTCATCCACAATCTCCTGGGCTGTCTCATCATAGTAAACCTTCCAGGCGTCATCACCCTTGGCATCTGGGATCTTCACAACCCCATTGTTCTGCACGTCTGTCACGAAGTGGAACAGGTTCTGCCACCGAGAGGGAGAAGGCATCGTGAAGAGCGCAATGAGGCACAAGGGGTCGGAGACCCCAGGCTGGAGGCAGCTTACATCATCCATCCGTTTGTTTATTCACTGATTTATTCATCTACGCTGTCATCCACCCATCACCCATCAACTCTCGCAATTACCAAAAAGTTTCACCAATCCGCTCGTCTGTCCTTGTAACAATTCAACCACACAACCATCCGTCTGTCTGTCCATCCACTCATCTACCCATCCATCCACTTGTCTACTCACTCGTCCATCAATCCAAATACTCCAAAATCTACCTATGTACTCCTCTATCCTTTCCTACATTTATCCGTTTGTCCTTCCATCCAAGCATCTACCTAAACATCTGTCTGCCTGACCATTCGTACACTCATCCACCCACCCAACCCGTTCAACTACCCAAAACTTCCCCCATGTGCGAATCCTCCCTTTTAGTAATTCGACCACACATCCGTCCATCCCATACATCTACCCACAACTTAGTCTGTCTACCCAGCAATGCATCCATGCACCCATTCAACCATCCATCATCTATTTATCTACCCATCAATTTATCCACCCATCCATCCATTCATCCACCATCCATCTTCCCATCAATCCGCCTACGCAACTGCCCCAAATCCACTCACCTATACGTTCAATAGTTCAACCACACATCTGTCCATCCGCCCATCCTTTTAGCCACCCATTATGTATGTGGCCATTCAACCAATCATTTATTCACTCAAAAACTGAGGCATCTCCAGGAGCCCCCTGTTCAGGTCTGGGATGGGCGAAACACCTGGAGCTGGGTAGTGAGAGTCTGCCTGGAGGTCAAGGAGGGCTTCCCAAAGGAGGGGGCCCTGAAGTTGGATGGAGAGGGAGGAGTTTTCCAGGCAGTAGGGAATGGCATGGGGGATAGTCTTTGAGGCCCAGAGAGTATGAATGGTGTGGCTGGAAACAGGAAGGTGGAGCTGGGGTGGTCAGGGATGGGAGGAGATCGCAGTGAGCTGTGAAGGCAGGGAGGGGCGTTGGGCCTCACCTCGTGTAGACAAGTGTACTGGACATGGTAGGGGGCCACCTTTTCTTCGCCTTTGATCTCCACACTGATGTGTAGCCGGATGGCACCTGATACAGCGGATTTGTCAGTCCGCTTGTCTGCAGAACAGAAGGGGACCTCTGCATCAGACCTTCCCAGTGTAGGCCTGGGATATTCTAATGTATGCATGACGGTAGGCCAGGAGTCATGACCCTGAAGTTAAGACTCAGGTATCTCTTCTCAGACCGGCTCTCTGGGCTTGTGCCTCTCCCAGTAGCCTAGAACTCACTAGGCCCCGTCTCTTCCTTCAAACTAGGATTCCACACCCTGCTTCCTGGCGCAGATTAAATTCCCGAGTCTGCATCTTCTCTTTAACCAGGAGCCCTAGGCCCTGCTTCTCTCCCAGACTGGGCTCCCCAGCCCTGCCTCCGCTATCAGATCAAGATCCCCAGCGTCCACTCATCTTAGATAGGATTCCTGGGTCTGCGTCTCTCTCCTCAGACTAGGATCCTCAGGTTTTGCTTCCTGCCCCCATCAGACTGGGCCTCACAGAAGACCCTTCCTCCCCCATCAGACTGGGCCTCACAGAAGACCCTTCCTCCCCCATCAGACTGGGCCTCACAGAAGACCCTTCCTCCCCCATCAGACTGGGCCTCACAGATCCGGATTCCCCCATCAGATTGGGACACACAGACCCTACCTTGTCCATCAGACTGGGCTCCTAGACTACCTCCTCCTGACACTGGTTCCCCACTTGGGCCCCCTGGGGCACCCTCCCTGTCCCCTTGCAGGACACCACCCATGCTCACCCAGGTTGTACCACACGTCCATCTCGCCGCTGAGTGTCCGCACCTCGATGATCGTCTGTCCCAGGAAGTCATCGGATTCCCTCTTAAACCGCTGCTTCACACGGGATTTGATGTCATCATCCTCGTCCCAGACACGCACCTTGATTCGGTCTGAGGAGTTGTGACATTCACTGCGGGGGGGAGGGGGAGGCAGAGGCTGGGGTCAGGTGGCTGGTCTTGGAGCCCCCTTCGGCTGCTCCGGCAGGGAGTCCACCTGGGCGGCCAGGGGTTCAGCCAGGCACTTACAAGTGGAAGTTCTCCTCCCACACAGGGTTCAGGTTCCCATAGATGGTTTTCGTCCGTTTCTTGGTCTTCCCAACCTGGACAGTGACATAGGGGTCACTGGATCCCGTCTTGTCCTTTGCCTGCAAGCCCTGGGCACAGACCACTGGAAGACACACAGGACAAATACAAATACGGGCTCAAGGAGTGAGGCGTACGGAGAAGAGTCACTGCCACAGGTTCCCTGTTGCTTATTGGGGACACCTGAGACATGGCCTGAGGGCTTTGTTCTGACCATGGGAGCCCATGGGGACGCCCACAAGACAGGAAGGGCTTCCTGAAGAGTTAACATCCCCGGGAGTCCTCGGCTGATGGCGGATGGGAAGGTTGCCCTGGGTCACCCCTGGGTAGGACATTCTGTACATTGTCCTCCTGAAATTTCCAGCAGGATTGAGCCTACAGTTGCTCTCAGAGCCGCCTGTTTATTGGGGTCCCCTGCAGGGCTCCTTCTCTTCCTGCTCCCAGACTCATGTCTCCACCCACACTGGGGCTTCCTGGGGCCATCTTCTGGATACCCATCTGCCCCGAAATCCTCATCTTGGGGTCTGCTTTCAGGGAAATTCGAATGAGGTTGGGCATGGATGAACACCCGAAGGCCTCCGCCCGGGCAGGACCCTTCTGCCCCCAGTGGTCAGCACTGTCCCCCAGTGGTCCTGATCGTTGACACCCTGTGTAGGGCTCCTTCCGTCCCAGGCTCACTTCTCAACTCCCACGGCATCACCCCCTAGATAAACAACGTGCCCTCAACTCTTCTTCTTGGGGTCTGATTCTGGGGGTGGGGTGGGGCACAAACCAAGACTCATGCAGACAGCGTCATGCACTCCCATTCGGAGGCACACATGCCCACCGCGGGAGCACAAACACACCTAGGGACATGGGACAGATATGGACACACTACACACAGCCAAAGGAAGAGCCATCGGAGGGAGCACAGGGGGCTGAGAAGAAGGGACCCTGTGGCCACCCCCACCCCCGCGGCCTCACCAGTGATGCTGATCTTGGCCGACCACTTGGACGTGCCGTCCAGCACGCTCTGCTTGACCGCCTTCATCTGCTGCGTATGCGCGGTCTTGGTCACGGCGAAGATCTCCTGGATGAGCTCGAAGATCTCAGGTTTGTTCCGCTCCCGGATCTTCATGCGGTCCTTGAGCACCATGATGATGTTCTGCGTCCGGTCCTCCGCCCCGTGCTTGGAGCTCTTCTCTGCAGCCCCTGTGGACGCAGAGAGCAGTCACCGTCCAGAGCGCGCCCCCTCACCGGAGCGAGAACCCCAACTCCCACTCCCCAGCTTCCTGGGCTGCGGCCAAGAGCACTTAGAGCCGTGGGGGTTCAGGTGACTCACGCCCCAAAGCTAGAGCTGCTAGAGATTTCGACATGCTCTCTGCACCCTCCTACCCCTTCTCCTTGTAGTACCCACCTTGCTGCGCCAGGGGGCCGCGCTGAACCCTCGCGCTCCACCAAGACCCCGCCCCTTCTCTGGCTCCTCCCCCCCACTCAGAGCCCCGTCCCTCTCTGAGCCCCCTCTCTAACCCATTTTTCTCCAGGGGAACCGCTGACTGTCAGTAAGCCCACCCTCGGACAGTGTAGTTAGTCCCTGGGTCTCTCCCCACCCCTCTCTGACACCCTCACGCCCCCTTTCCCCTCCTCTCGCCCCACTCCTGCGGCCCATGAGTCCCTTCCCTGTTCTTGCCCCGCCCCCGCGGAACCCCGCCCCCGCGGAGCCCCGCCCCCACGGAGCTCCGGCCCTCCGCGGAGCCCCGCCCCCACAGAACCCCGCCCCTCCCCGGAGCCCCGCCCCTCCGGCCCCGCGCTCACGCTGCAGGCAATCTGCGTTGAGCAGGTCCTGGCACTTCTCGTGGCACTTGACGCCGCACTCCGTGCAGCGCATGCCCTGCCGCGCGATGCCCCACAGCAGCCCCTCGCACTCATAGCAGTAGGTGGGCGTGGTGGCCGTCCACACCTCGAAGTTGTGCGGCGTCGTGCAGGAGATGGGGTAGATTAAGGCTTGCAGGGTCTTCTTGTAAACGTGGTTTTTCTGAGCGGAGAGAGAGGGGCGGCATGGGGCGCTGTCCTGCGCCACCCTCACCCCCTCGCTGAGTGTAGTAAAGTCCCCGTCCCTCCCCCTGCCCCCACACCGTCGGAATCCACGGTTCCGGGGCACAGATCATGTCGGCCGGAGGCAGCGCAACCAGATCGTGGGGAGGGAGGAGTGCCCGTCCCCGCCACGCTCTCCTCCTCTTCCTCCCAGGAGCCCCCAGCCCACCCCCCCGCTCAACCCCGTGGAAGGGGAGGCGCCCCACGCACCAGCTCCTCGTTGTTCAAAGTGCTGGAGGCCAAGGCGGAGGTGATGCCCGCTTTTCTGGACTGGACCAGGGACTGGGGCAGGGAAATCACCAAGGGAGTCACCGGGGTCGATTCACACCCGTAGGGTTGTCACCACGAGCAGAATCCACAGCCATGGTTTGGGGCCGCCAGCGACGGATTGCAGCCACGGCCACAAATAGCAGCAGGAGGAGGGCCAGTGAAGAATGGGAAAGTGACAGAGGCTCTGGGTTAGAAGGGACCCTGGAAGGTGAGCAGCCTCACACCCCTGACTCACCCATCCCCCCACCACCAGGAACCAGACTCAGGAGCTGCATTTGGCCACGATCAGCAGCCACAGAGCAAAACTACCAGCCACTCCAGGAACCAAGATCGGGAGTCACCTGCTCTCTTCCCCACCCAGAAACTGTAGGACAGGGCAGGGTCCCCTCACCCCGGAACCCATGCATTGGGGGCCAGTTGGAAGATCCTAATGGGGGGGGAGGGGGTCTGAGGAAGAGATGGGGGCCCAGGTCACTACCACTCACCATGGCCTGAAGTGTCCATGCAGCAGGCAGGGTAGAAATCAGATTACATTAGTCCCAGGGAACACCTTGCCCAGCCCCCAGCCCCAGGTCTGCCATGGGCAGTTGTATAGGTTGAGCACTGCTTATGGCAGGCCTGCTCTGCTGGGGGAGGAGAGGGCACAGGCGCTCACCAGGTCGCTCACGAGTGGAATGGGCTTCCTCTTGCGGATGTCCGGCATGCTGTCAATGATGATGAGGCCACCGCCAGGGCTGTAAGACACACACGGGGATGTCAAGGGCCCAGGTGTCTCCCTGTCTCCAACAGACATCACTGGAGGCCTGGGCAGGACACTTGATCTCCCCGGGGCTATTAAAGGCTGAATGGTGTCTCCCAAAAAGATACATTTAAATCCTAGCCCCTAGGACCTCAGAACGTGGCCTTATTTGGAATATCTGGGTCATTGCAGAGATAGTTAGTTGAGCTCACGCTAGACTGGGTGGGCCCCTAATCCAATATAACTGGTGTCTTTATAAAAAGAGAGACAGCAGTGTGACAACAGAGACAGAGATCAGAGTGACACATTTACAAACCAAGGAATACTGAGGATTGCCAGCAACTACCAGCAGCTGGCAAGGCAGGGAAGGAGTCTCCCCTACAGGTGACAGTGACAGAGGGAGCGTGGCTCAGCCAACAACTTGACTTTGGAATCCTGGCCTCCAGAACTGTAAAAAGACTATCCTCCTGTCGGTTTAAGCTGCCCATTCGGTAGTGTGTCACGGCAGCCCCAGGAAATGAAGACGACTCCGGGCCTCAACTTCCTCACCTGGGAAATGGGGAGATGATGCTGTTGCCCAATTTGAATGGAAGTTTGAATGGAAGTTTGAATAAACTAAGATATTCATGAGACACTACCTAATTGAGATAGGTATTTCAAAATTGAAAATACCTATGTATATTTAAAGTCGATCCTGGAAGGAGTGATTTCGAAGCTGATGGCTACGCAGCTTTGGCGTAGCTGGTGGGTCAGAATGAGCTACTTTGTGGGAGGTGCTACCGTGGCCTTTACGGATTCACCTTACTGAGAGGGGCCCACATGCCAAGGAGGGTTCAGGCGTGGCTCTTCTCCAGAAGGTTCCCACTGGCCAGGGAGAGATGCCTGGCAGCCAGTGACTCTGGACAAGCCCCGGGGTGCCATCCACGTTCCAGGGCTGCCTGGAGGATCAGGCAGAGGCCTGGTGACTCCCGAAATACACCTGGGCTTGGTTCAGGGGGCTTGGCTCCCCAGCCTGACCCCCGCCTGCGTCTCTGAGGGCATTTCCTCCATAGATCACGTGTTCATCCCCGTGTCAGTCCCAGCTTCCGGGGCTCCCCCCAAGGACACCGGCTCATCTGGGAGTCACAGCATCTGTCTCCGCGCCTCTGTTTGCAAAGGACGCACAAGGGAAGGCAGTCACCCTTCCCGCTGCTACTTGAAACCATTAGTGTACTTTAAAAGTATCTTTCAGGGGCGCCCGGGTGGCTCCGTCGGTTAAGCCTCCGACTTGGGCTCAGGTCACGATCTCGCGGTGCGTGGGTTCGAGCCCCGCGTCCGGCTCTGTGCCGACAGCTCGGAGCCTGGAGCCTGCTTCCGATTCTGTCTCCTTCTCTCTCTGCCCCTCCCCCACTTGTGCTCTGTCTCTCTCTGTCTATCAAAAATGAATAAACGCAGAAAAAGTATCTTTTAGGGGCACCTGAGTGGCTCCGTCGGTTAAGCACCTGACCTTTGATTTCAGCTCAGGTCATGATCTCACGGCTTCCGGAGCTCAAGCCCCGCGTTGGGCTCTGCGCTGACAGCGCAGAGCCTGCTTGGGATTCTCTCTCCCCTCTCTCTCCGCCCCTCCCCGCTTGCGCGCTCTCTCGCTCTCAAAATAAATACAAACATAGATAAAAAAAACTAAGTGTTTAAGAATATCTTTTACATCTTCTAACCTCTCCACTCAGGCGCTGAAGGAAGAAAAGCCCGCGTAAGCGCTTAGATAGGACAAAAGGCTCCACAGACGCCCAAATAACTGTCATTAAAGAAAGGGTCACCATTAAAGAAAGAGCCAGCGACCGTAGCCATAATCTGGGATGTTTAAAAATGGAATCAGATCAACAACTTCACCCCGGGATTGCAGAGGGACGCTGCAGGACACAGGCTTCTCCTCTCTCTTACACTTAGTTCTCTAGGAGGAAGTGATCTTGGATAACGCGAGTGTCTGGGGCAAGGCCCGTACCTCTCTGGACTCAGTTTCCCCACCTGGAAAATAGGGGTAGCGGTCCTCCCGTGGGTGTGTTGTGGGGATTCAATGTGCGACTCTCTCTGGCTTCTGTCCAGGGTGAATGCTTATGCTAGTGGCTACGTTATTTCACCCGATCTGTCACTCAAGCTGTCCCCTGTCTCCACCGAACGGCTGGCTATCCTCCCTGGGCTGACGCTATGGTGTAAGCAGTCTCGAGCTCTGGATTCAAAGCTTCCTCCTTCCCCCACGACTCCGTTACTCACCCGCCTTTGAACCATAGGGATTTGGACATCTCTCCTTCTCCTCGGGCCTGCGTGACAGACGGACAGACAGACAGACAGACAAGGTCAGTGTGGCAGCCTCTCCCCAGAGCAAGGTAGGTTCCACACCCGCTTTTGTCTCCTCTTTGGGCCGGGAGTCAGGAGGCCCGGGTTCTAGGCCTCACTGTGTGTCCTTAAGCTCTCTCTGGGCCTCAGTTTGCCCAATCTGTAAAATGGGGAGAGAAGAGCTCCTCTCTACCACCCACCTCAGTAGGACTCGGTCTCCTTGTCTGTCAAACCTGGGGACGTGTTAGCATCATCTCCAACAAGAGCCCGTGCACTGTAGTCCTGGGCTTCTCGGGGGTTGGTTTAAACCCTCGTAAGATTCTGTCATTCTCTAAACTTCTCCCGGCCTCGCCTGCTCATCTGGTCTTGTGCCCCAGGGCCTTTGCTTGAGCTGCGCCACTTGCTCGTACACCCTCCCACCTACTGCTCCCGATCAGCCTCCATTGATCCTTTGTTTTTTGAAATGTATTGTCTCCATTGATCCTTCAGATCTCATTGTAGACCCAGAGCTGACACCCTTACCTCCTATGCAACCAAAGGGTGGCATGGTGGCAGAAGGGTGGGGAGGGTCCAGCACTCTTCTGAAATATCGTTGAAGCATTTTGGATATCACTTCTCCTTAAGTGTCACCTCCTCCAGGGAGTTTTCCTGATTACCTTGGATTCGTTTTACGCCCCTTCTACGAGACCCACAGAGCCTGCCCACGTTTATTTGGTCTTGGCCCTATGACGAGTTCCACCAAAGAGTCGCTGCTGTTTTTTATTTTTCATTCAAATTGCTGACGTAGCGAAAGTTATTCTATAGACCTTACACTGCATATTCTTTTCTATTCTTTGCATTTAGAACCATGCGAATGGATTACTTAGTCAAAAAAATGTTTTTTCAAAATTAAAACATAAGACATTCGATTGGAAACGTCTGTGGCTCTGACATTTGACGGTCTAAGACCTCACTGCCAGCCTCACCCCCTGGATAATGGTCCCCCTGGATAATGACACTGCTCTGTCCCCAGCCTAGGGTGGCTTGAACAATTGAAGAGAGAAATGAGGGGCCTCAATCCTGCTGCCTGACCCTAACGCTAATGCTTTTCGCCTAATTCCTTCTCTGATACTGACCAGACCTGAGACCTTTCCCCAACCCTGACTCTGGTACCCAGTGTGATCCCAGGCACTGACTCCTTTCCCTAACCCCAGTGTTAACCCAGACCTCTGATCTCTGACTGCTGCCCTCGCTCTGACCTCTCTCCCTCTCCCTCACCTCTATCCCTATCCATGAGCTTGACTCTGACATGGCTGTAACCGTGACCTGGCTCCAGGTTCCAGCTCACCTCTCCTTCTTCCCTCCTCAGAAATCCCAGGCGGGCACCAGGGAGGCTGGGCCGGGCCTTGGTGGGGCCAGCTGGCTGGGGGGGGAGGGCAGGCAGTCATGGGAGACCAGGGAAGGGCCCTTCTGGAGACAGATGAAGTCAAGGTGCAAACAGGGCCAGAGAGGGGTCAGGTTGGACAGGGGCTGGGCCGGGAACGGGTGAGGCCAGGACGCGAGCAGGTGTGGGTGGGGCCAGGTTGGGGTGGGCGGAGCCATAGAAAGACCAGGATGTAAGAAGGCGAAGCGAAGCCCGTGGTGGACAGGGGCGGGGGGGGGGGGGGGTGTCCGGGGGCAGTGGGCGTGGCCACGCTGTCCACGGGCGGGCCACGGCAGGTGTCAGCGGGTCTGGGCATTGGGCTGCAGCTGTCACTCACCTCCTGCAGCTGCAACCGCACTTTGTTGAAGGCTCGAAGCCAGTTGGCCTTGGCCCTGGACACGGAGTCCTGACCCTCCTGGCCTTCCTCATCCTCTCGTCGCCTGAAACTGAGGCAAGGGGCGCCGTGAGGCTCCAGGACCGGCCCTCCCTTCACCCTCCGCCCTCGGAGCGATGTCAAGCCCTGCGTGGCCTCTCTGGCCCTGAAGAGACACAGTGATCCACCTGTAGCCCCTCTGACGGGCCTCAGTGCCCCCTCCGCTTTCCCGGCCATGACCCTGCAACACCCTCCCCTCCATTCCCCGGGTCCATGCTGACCTCATCACAGCGCCACTTGGCCCCCTCCCATTACCTCTCCTCAGACTTGGGGGGCTCCGGCTCAGGGGCCCGCTCCGCTGTGGGCACCTCCTCCAGTGCGGCTGGCCCAGGGGCCGCCTTGGCCACGTCGGGGGCCTCAGCAGGCCCGGCCGGAGGCCTATCCTCCTTCTCAGCTGCGGCCGGTGGCAGGCTGACACGCTTGAAGTCTTTGGGCTCAGCCACGGCCACCTCCTCCCGCTGGGCGTAGCTCCGGATGTCATCAGGCACCTCCTCCTCCTCCTCCAGCTCCTCCTCCTCGTCAGGCAGCTCCTCCTCCTCCTCCAGCTCCTCGTCCTCCTCCTCCTCCTCCTCCAGGAAGTCCTCCAGCTCCTCGTCCAGCTCCTCGTCCAGCTCCTCCTCATCCTGGTCCCAGCGCGGCGAGTCCTTGTGGTAGCTGACCGAGCTGTGGCACGAGTGGTAGGAGTCCCGGTCCCGCTCGTCCTCTATCTCGGAGCCCTGCAGGCTCTGCTCGTCCGGGTCGAAGTCCTCGCTCAGCTGCGAGCTGCCCTGGCTCAGTTCCCCCGAGGAGGCGTAGCGACTGCTGCCGGTGGGGCTGTGGGGACCAGCCAGGGATCAGCCGCGGAGGCACCCCCGAGCCACCGCCCGCCCCCCCCCCCCCCCCCCCCCGCGCCCGTCACGCAGGCGCCACCGCCCGGTCATTCACTCAGCGCTGGCGGAGGAGCGCCTCCGTGGCGCCTGGCCTTGCCCCGGGTACCTGGGAAACCTCGGCCTGGAGAACCCGCCGGGCGCCACTCCTGTCCTGGCGCCCCTCCGATGTGCTGGGGACCCCAATCAGTGCCTCACCTCCAGTCTTGGGAGATTTAGTGCTTCTGCAGCTCGAACCTGGCCATGGCTCCTGATGTCCCCGAATCTAGATGCTGCCCCAACGTCCCCTCCTGTCCCCGACAGCACTCGCCTCCCATGGAAGCCACAGAGGAGCTTTTTCAAATCATAAACGCAGGCACTTACGTCCCTGTTCTAAAACCTGCCGTAGCTCCTGAGAGCCCTTGGTATAAAATCTGGGCCCTGCCCTACACCCCAGGGTGGCCCAGACTCTCCAGCCTCCCCACCTCATCTCCGTCCGTGCTCCCATCTCTCTCCCCCTGCTCTGGCCACGCTGGCTTTCTCACTGTTCCTCCAGAGCCCCTGCGTCAGCGCCCACCTCTGAGCCATTGCCCTTGCTGTGCCCTCTTCCAGGAACACCCTTCCAGAGTCTCTTTTGGTGCCCATTGAAATGTCATCTTTGAGTGAGTTTCCCCCACCCTCCCGCCAAGTCGGGTCCTTTTATGCTCCTTAGGTGCGCCCCGGGTCATGCTGGCCATGACTAGGAAGGAACCCCTAGCCCTGCTTGAGGGCAGGCAGCATGACGCATGGGCCACCACTCGTCCCCCTTCTAATCATTCACTCAGTCACTCAACAAACATCATTCCTTGTCTTAAATACTTCCTCTGCTCTCAAGGACGGGGACCCCTCTCCCCAGCCAGCTCCAGGGATGCTGCAGGGGCCAACACGGGAGTCTCTCCCTCTCGCCATTGGTTGCTAGTTTATGCATTTAGTTGATTGCTTGGGTCCCTGGGGAGGGGGGCAGCCCAGGACTGGAATCCCAGCATAGGCCTGGATGTGTCCACCTACGACCTCAGGCGCCGCCTAAGTTGCCCCAGGCTCGTCTTTGGGGCCATCCTCCCATCCTGGCTCTGACGTACTGAGTCTTAACACAGCTCTCACCCCCCTCAGATGCTTCCCCTGGCTCCCACGCCCCTGAGTTGGCCACCCAAAGGCCTTCCTGATCATGATCTGGGACCTGATCTCCAGCCTGTGGCTGAGCTGTTTCCTCTGCCTGAAATTCTCTCCCTCGGACTTCTCATTTATCCTTCTGGGGCTAACTGCCAGGCACCTTCCTCCAGGAAGTCCTCCCTACCCTTCCCCACTGCTAGAGTGTCCCGCCCTGCCCCTCCTTCCAGCCAAGCCCTGGCTTGTGGGATGGAATGTCTGGGTCTGGCTCGGTGTCCCCAGCCTCTCGGATCATCCAGCACCAGGCAGCACGGCCAGGATGGCCAGGGAGCGCGGCTTGAGTCACTCTCAGGGGAATGCAAGGTGTTTCTGCCTCTACATCCTCTCCTCCCCCCTGCTTCTGGAGGGTCTCCCCTCACTCCTGTGTAGCCTGACCAAAGCACAAGAGGAGAGGGTTCCTCTTACCCCGACTCCCCCCCCCCCCCCGCCCCATCCTGTCCCAGGAATGCTCACGGTAGACAGACTTCTCCCAGCCAACCCTTTCTGGCATTTTCTCTGGGTAGGATGCTATGGCCACTCCCCCGCTCTCTTTCTCCCAGGGCAGACCTTTCCTTTTCACTAATATTTGGTCTCTGACTCTCCGCTCAGCTGTTTCTGACAGGTTGAAATGAAACTTTGTTCCCACAATCGCTTCAGCCTGAGCCAGCTTGGGTATGCAAATGCATGGGAGTGAGGCTTGAATGGGGGAACCGTATTCTGGGGAGAGCAAGTGGTTTGGAAAAAGACCCACAACCCAAAATCACTGGGCACCCATGGGGCACCCAGTGAGCTCCAAACGGTATCGTTTGTGCTGTCGACACAACAGTCACCACGTGGCACGCTCAGACGCCCCTCTAGGCGCTTTGCAAACGTGCGATCCGTTTAATACCCTGTGCGTCGCAGTTTTGTTTGGCAACCAGGGCTGGGTGATCGGGTCGGCGCGGAAGGACGGCAGGCACGACTCTCAGCCTCGCAGGCTTGGAGACCAGCGCCCCGCACCGGGCAGTGGCGTGGCCCGCCTGTCGGACAGGTCTAGGGCCAGCCGACTTTCGAGGGGGTAGCCGTAGAGGCCGGAGTGCGCAGGGGCAGCCCCCCAGGGACTGTGCCCGAGCCTGTCAGTCAGAAACAGAGTCGGGCCATCAGGGCAGGACCACGCCAGGACCACCAGCCGGCTGCTTGCTGGGAGACTCTTTCCAAAATCACCAGCGCCCTTAAAGGGAGCGCCCAGGCATCCCCGCATCTCAAGGGGCACCGCTCGGGGGGGCCTCCTGACTCCGCTCCCCTTCGTCAGCCAAAGCACACCCCCTTTGACCAAGCTCGTGAGATCTTCTTACAAGGTTTAGCGTAAAGAAAGGGCTCTAAGCTGCTTTCCTGGACCCGCTGACCTCCACCCCCAGCTCCCCCAGGTCCTCTACTCCTCTCTCCACTCTGGGACTCAGAGCCAGATACACGCGCAGGCACACACACGGATCCCCTTCTCGAACACCGTGGCTACCTGAGGGCCCGCGGCTCGGAGAACTCCTCATAACTGTGCATGGAGTCGCTGTAAGATTCCCGGGAGCCCAGGGGTGGTGGGCGGACAGAGTACTGGTGAACTGAGGCATTGGGCTGGGATGTGGTGTAATAGGGTGGCGGGATGCTGTTGCTTGTCTCGCTGCGATAGTCGCTGTCGCGATCGTCCACCGCGCTGTCAGGGTCATCATCTGGAAGAGAGAGGAGGTGAGGGAAGAGGGTGAGGAGGGGAGGGAGAGAGAGGGCGTCCAATGGAGGCCAACGCAGTCTCTCAGACTTAGGGAGTCTTCGCTGTCTGCTAACCCAAGAAGAGGGATCTTTGCCAGAATGAATGCAGGATCTCGGGTCACGTTAACAGAAGCAGAGGCTGCAGGATAAGGGAGGTGAAAACCCTGCTTTGCCAGTCAGACTGGACTCCTAGTCTGGGGTCCAACGTAGGTCCTATAATGTGAGGGGGACAGGGGCAAATTGGAGGGTGTCCTTCGGCTCAAACGTGAGCACGGACTTGGCTAAAGACCAGGCTTTCTGAAAGCACGATGAGTTTTTCCATCAGGCAGTGAGCTTCCCTTCCCATAAGAGAAGTCACACAAATACTCAGGGGGACGTTCAGAGGGAGATCAGGGGGACAAGGTTGGAGTAGAAATTTCCTTTAACCCTCAGAGATTTCTCGATGTCCGAGGATGGGGTTCCTAGATCTGAGCTCACACGTGTGGGAACAAACATGGGGGCTGACGATACTATAGCCCTCGAAAAGGATTAGATTCTTAGGTCAGATTCTTAGATTCTTAGGCAAGACCGTTGCGCACCCAGAATCTACGGCCGAATGGAACAGGGCAGAGTGCTGAACTTCAAGTGTTTTATAAGCATTAAAGGGCATTTTAGTTTGGTTTGTTTTCCTTGATAAAAAAAAGAACAGCGTCGAAGGATGCGAGATTGTGGTTAGGACAGTAGAGACTCAATTTATTTAAAAGGCAACCCTTGAACACAAATGGGCTGCAAAAGAAAAGAAATGAAGGCCCAGATTAGGTGGCCCACGGCATGAATTGACCGGTGGTATTAAATGCCAAGGGGGGTGATTTGCCCCTTTTTAATGCCTTTAGGTTTCTTTGCTCGTGTTCCGGATGTTTGTATATTTTTCTTGCCTTATTATTTTAATCTCCTAATTTCCCTCCTCCCCCCCCCCAGCTAATCGTGTCTGTTTCTATGTATTTGACAAATAAGTCCATTTTTTTTTAAATGGGGTGAATGGTGGTGGGGGGGGCGGCGCCTGGGTGGCTCAGGTCATGATCTCACGGTGCGTGGGTTCGAGCCCTGCATCTGGCTCTGTGCTGACAGCTCAGAGCCTGGAGCTGCTTCGGATTCTGTGTCTCCCCATCTCTCGGCCCCTCCTCTGCTCGTGCTCTGTCTCTCTCTGTCCCTCAATGATAACAAACGTTAAAAAAAAAATCAAGTTCTTGGGGCGCCTGGGTGGCTCAGTCGGTTAAGCGTCCAACTTCAGCCAGGTCACGATCTCGCAGTCCGTGAGTTCGAGCCCCGCGTCGGGCTCTGGGCTGATGGCTCAGAGCCTGGAGCCTGTTTCCGATTCTGTGTCTCCCTCTCTCTCTGCCCCTCCCTCGTTCATGCTCTGTCTCTCTCTGTCCCAAAAAAAAATAAATAAACGTTGAAAAAAAAAATTAAAAAAAAAAAATCATCCTTCATGTAAAAACCTATTTGGATTCGTTCCCTAAGTTAGTTTGCCTTTTGAGAAACCTTGAATTCATTCTCAGCGAGCAAAGCCAGCCTCATCAAGGTCACTCCGGCCTCCTGGTTTCTCATCTGATGCGGGCCACTGTGACCTATGAGCTTTGTATCCTGTCCCTGTCGTAAGCGGCCACCATCTGATGTGCTGGGCATTTTAGGCAGAGGCAGATGTGAATTTCCACGGCTCAGGTCTACACGCATCAGGGTATAACTGTGAGGCCACGGAGGCCTGAAGCCGGGGATTTAAATCCAGACAGATTGCCCCTGTGGAATTCTGGACGAGTTGTCAACGTTACCGAACTGTTCCTTTGACCAATTTGTTCGCTACCCAGGTTTCTGGGTGTAGAGCCTCTAACCAAACCGGCATCCTTTCTGCCCAACTATCCTGGACCAGGCCAAGATGCTCCCAGCCAAACTGCCTGACGCTGCGGGTGTAGTCGGCAAACGGTGTTTGGTTTTTTTTTTCCAGACACATTGTCCAGTTTTGGGGGACAAATTGCTTTCTATCGGTTTGGGTTTTTTGGTTTTGTTTTGTTTTGTTTTGCTTCCCCCCCTGACTCCGCTTCCTCCCACATGGTTTTTGACCGAATTGCCTGCTTGCCCAGAGAGGCATTTTCAGCCACTGGCGTTTCAACCCACTGGCCCGACTGTCTTTGTGCCTCTTGACCCAGCGATCAGCTTTTGCCACGTTGGTTTTAACCAAAAATATCTCTGTTTGCCGACCGTGCCGTTCGTCTGTGGCAAACTGGTTGGTACCGGGCCCTCTTGCTTGCCGAATGGCTTTTGTGGCTAAATGGGTTTTTGACAAGTTGTTCCGGATCAAAGTAGCGGTATACACGTCCCCTGGTCCCGGACGGAAGGGGGAAGCGGGGTCTGGCCGTCAGGTTGTGGGCACTGGTGGAGGCGTTCCTAGTTGGTGGGGTAAAGGGAAGGAGGGAGATTCACGTTCAGGCCATAAGCCTGGATTTTTCTGGAAGGGGCAAGACATGGAGGAAAGGGAGCTATTCCTTGGGGAGCTAAATGGGCACCCAGTTGTTGGGGGAGGGGAGGGCTGGTCTCCTTCCCCCGGGGGTTAAATTGGAGTAAGATGGCTGGGGGCTTTGGGAGCTGAGGTCTCTGGAGTGATCCGTGCCCGGGGTTCCCTGCCCAGCTGCTCTCTCAAAGACCCTCTCCCCCCATACCTACCCCCCTCTGAGTGACACTGGGGCCCATTTCCCGGCGGAGGAGGAAGGTGGGGAGACAAAAGACAGGAAGGAGTCACAGGAGAGGAGATACAGGGGGACAGGGGGGAAGGGGTCGCAGTGCCCAGCTGGAGACAGACAGGTCTCTGGTCGAAATGCCCACTCCTCCCGGCTGAATCCCTCCACCCCGGTAATGGTGCCCGCTCCCGAGCGAGCAGAGCAGGACCCTCGAGACAGACGTTAATGGTCAGGGACAGGAGGGCCCAGGCGGGGTCTTATCAGTCCTCAGGCCCCCCAGCCACCAGCTCCCTGATTCCCCGGCGGTCGGGCAGGGGGGCCTCAGGGTTGCCAAGGCCCCCACCTCCCCACGGCCTCCCAGAACATCAAGCTGAGTACTTACTCTGCTGTTCACCCCAGCCAAAATAATTCCAGTTGCCTACAAAGAGAAGGGGCAGAGATAATAAAAGGGGGCAGGCGGTGGGGGGGGGCACGGGGAGGGGGGCTCCCCCATCCTCCTCATTTTCCCCTTCTCCTCCTCCCACCCCAGGACCTCGATCCCCTCCTGCCCCGAGCGTCTCCTCAGAATATCACTCTAACCCCCCTGACATTTGTGCTGCCTTCGGTCATCAAGGTGGGGGGAACCGCATCCTCCAAAGAGGCCACAGGCTCAGCCAGGAAGTAATAAAGGGGACATTCGGGCCCAGGGTTTTTATCACCCTGAGCGCTGGAGTCAGCACTCCCACCCCTGCCCCCCCCCCCTTCCGGCAAACAAGGAAAGAAACCCTGGACTGGAAATCCTACACTTCGAAATACCAACCCCCCCCCCCAACCCGCCATTGGGTGGGGTTTAATAATTCTGTTCGTTTGACAGGTGAAGGCATAGGGCTCAGAGAGGTAGAGTGAGCAGCCTAAAGTCACACAGCTTCTGAGCATCAGGACCGGGGAGAGAACCACATTTCCCCCCATCCCCTCAACCCCAGCGCCCCCACCCCCCACCCCGGGCATCTTGGGAGAAATGCCTCGGGCCAGAATCCTGACACCTGGCTGCCTCCTCCATGAAACGGAGGCGACAAACTGTTCCCAAGAGAACTTGGAGGTAAAGGCTGAGGGGTCAGGTAAGTCTCCGTTCCCAAACTGAACTCACCCCTTCCTTCAGTCCACCTGGCCAGGAGTCACCTGTCTGCTCCTGCCTGATGCTGTCCCCACCCCACCCCTTCAGTGACCCCGTTCGCCACCAGGGAGGGGGGTTTGTAATTTCCTCAGGGCGGTGATGACCCCTCCCCAGGTAGGGAAGTCAAAGGGTTTCTCGATAGCAGCCCCAAGAAATGAGGTCCCCCAAGTGCAGTCCCCCCCCCAGCCCCTCCACCCACTGGGCTCCGTGGTTACCATCCTGGGCATATGGGGGGTCGACAACGCATACAGGGGAGACTGTGGGGGGGGCGAAAGGGGGGAGGGGGAGCAGGATGGAGAAGGAGAAAGAGGTTGAAAGGGGGGGGGCCAAAGTGCCACGGGTGGGGTTCTGCCCTGAGACTGTATGATTTGTCCCTTTCTCCCCACTCCAGAGGACTCGGAGGGCACTTTTAGGAGAGAGACATCTCCTTGGCCCAGGCGCGACTGGCCTGGGTGCCTCTGAGTCTCCGTAAGGCCAAGGAGGATAAACCCCCCTGCAGACTTCAGCCTCGACGGAGGGGCAGCGGTCAGAGGCACGGGACTGTCATTGCCATCAACAGATGCGGTGCAGTGGAAAGAGAAGCAAACTTGGGAGCCCCGCAGACCTGAGTTCAAGTCCTAGCTCTGCCTCCGGCTGGGTGTGTGGCCTTGGGCAAGTGGCGTCTCCTCCTGGGCCTCGGTTTCTCTGCCTCAGAAAATGGGCGAGTGAAAAAGCCTTCATCCATCGTTCGTGCGCCCTGTGTTGACAGGGTTGTCTGTCTACACCGTCTGACTGTGGGCCGCTGGGGTGGGGGCGGGGGAGGTCTGCGTGGGCCCCGCGGAGGTTTGTTCAACGACTTATAGGCCCTCATCCAGGGTCCGGCGAGTGACACGAAAGGGTCTGCCAAGGGATTTTCAAGTCTCTAGAAGGACTCCTCTGCGTCCTTCCAACAGGCCTCAGGGTTGAAGGCACTGTCACGCCCTCTTTCACAGAGAGGGGCTCTGTGGATCCGAGGGGGACACCGGCAGGCCTGCGACCACACAGCAAGGCAGGACTCGCATTCAGGTCCCAGCTCTTTTCGTTCCACTGCACCGTGAGCAGGCATCGTGCGTTCTTAGGACCTGTCCTCTGGAGGGGAGTGGCCCGTGACACAGGACAGCCCCGGGTGGGGGAGGGACGAGGGTTCAGCTGATGCCCAGGGAGGACTCCAGAGATACTTACAACACTGGTTGCTGGGGACGGGGAGAGGCTTGTCTTGTTCCTCTTGGAACGAATACTGAGAGGGAGGGAAGGAGAGAGGGTGCCTCTCAGGAAGGGACAGAAGCCAGGGGACCAAGGTGGCCCTCTGCTCTGTTCCATTCTGACCCCCGCCCGCGGCTTCCCAAATCCCCTCCATCCGCAGGAGGAGGATACAGATGTCCACAGAGAGGGACACACACACACACACACACACACACACAGAGTGAGAAACAGAGACGCGACAGCAGAAAGAAACACAGATGAGAGAAAGGAACAAATAGACGTGGGGGCCACCGAGGCAGGGAGCGGAACAAAGAAGAAGACGAGACAAAAACGGTTAACTTGTGAGTGTCGCCCGGTTTGGGCTCCACCTCCCGCGGGACAGACTGGCTCTGGTCTTGCCTGCGGCTTCTTCCTCGCCTTCGCCTTCGGAAGGCTGTTCTTCTGGACCTCAGTGGCTCTTTGCGCGGCGATGACGCAGAGCCACGAAGAAGACGGGGAATGTCACGGAAGAACGGGGGGGGGGGGGGGCAGGGGCGCCTGGGTGGCACGCGTCCGGCGTCGGCTCAGGTCACGATCTCGCGGTTTGTGAGATCGAGCCCCGCGTCGGGCTCTGCGCTGACAGTGCAGAACCTGCTTGGGAGTCTCCATCTCTCTCCCTCTCTCTCTCTGCCCCTCCCCTACTCTCTGCCCCTCCCCTACTCTCTCTCTCTCTCTGCCCCTCCCCTACTCTCTCTCTCTCTCTGCCCCTCCCCTACTCTCTCCCTCTCTCTCTGCCCCTTCCCTACTCTCTCTGCCCCTCCCCTACTCTCTCTCTCTGCCCCTCCCCTACTCTCTGCCCCTCCCCTACTCTCTCTCTCTCTGCCCCTCCCCTACTCTCTCCCTCTCTGCCCCTCCCCTACTCTCTCTCTCTGCCCCTTCCCTACTCTCTACCTCTCTCTCTGCCCCTCCCCTACTCTCTCCTTCTCTCTCTGCCCCTACCCTACTCTCTCTTTCTGCCCCTCCCCTACTCTCTCTCTTCCTCTCTGCCCCTCCCCTACTCTCTCTCTCCCTCTCTGCCCCTCCCCTACTCTCTCTCTCTGCCCCTCCCCTACTCTCTCTCTCTGCCCCTCCCCTACTCTCTCTCTTCCTCTCTGCCCCTCCCCTACTCTCTCTCTCCCTCTCTGCCCCTCCCCTACTCTCTCTCTGCCCCTCCCCTACTCTCTCTCTCTGCCCCTTCCCTACTCTCTACCTCTCTCTCTGCCCCTCCCCTACTCTCTCCCTCTCTCTCTGCCCCTTCCCTACTCTCTCTCTCTGCCCCTCCCCTACTCTCTCTCTCTGCCCCTCCCCTACTCTCTCTCTCCCTCTCTGCCCCTCCCCTACTCTCTGTCTCCCTCTCTGCCCCTTCCCTACTCTCTCTCTCTGCCCCTCCCTTACTCTCTCTCTCTGCCCCTCCCCTACTCTCTCCGTCTCTCTCTGCCCCTTCCCTACTCTCTCTCTGCCCCTCCCCTACTCTCTCTCTGCCCCTCCCCTACTCTCTCTCTCTGCCCCTCCCCTACTCTCTCTCTTCCTCTCTGCCCCTCCCCTACTCTCTCTCTCCCTCTCTGCCCCTCCCCTACTCTCTCTCTCTCTGCCCCTCCCCTACTCTCTCTCTCTGCCCCTTCCCTACTCTCTACCTCTCTCTCTGCCCCTCCCCTACTCTCTCCCTCTCTCTCTGCCCCTTCCCTACTCTCTCTCTGCCCCTCCACTACTCTCTCTCTGCCCCTCCCCTACTCTCTCTCCCTCTCTGCCCCTCCCCTACTCTCTCTCTCTCTGCCCCTCCCCTACTCTCTCTCTCTGCCCCTTCCCTACTCTCTACCTCTCTCTCTGCCCCTCCCCTACTCTCTCCCTCTCTCTCTGCCCCTTCCCTACTCTCTCTCTGCCCCTCCACTACTCTCTCTCTGCCCCTCCCCTACTCTCTCTCTCTGCCCCTCCCCTACTCTCTCTCTCCCTCTCTGCCCCTCCCCTACTCTCTCTCTCCCTCTCTGCCCCTTCCCTACTCTCTCTCTCTGCCCCTCCCTTACTCTCTCTCTCTGCCCCTTCCCTACTCTCTCTCTCTGCCCCTTCCCTACTCTCTCTCTCTGCCCCTCCCCTACTCTCTCTCTCTGCCCCTTCCCTACTCTCTCTCTGCCCCTCCACTACTCTCTCTCTGCCCCTCCCCTACTCTCTCTCTCTGCCCCTTCCCTACTCTCTCTCTCTGCCCCTCCCCTACTCTCTCTCTTCCTCTCTGCCCCTCCCCTACTCTCTTTCTCCCTCTCTGCCCCTCCCCTACTCTCTCTCTGCCCCTCCCCTACTCTCTCTCTGCCCCCACCTACTCTCTTTCTGCCCCTCCCCTACTCTCTCTCTCTGCCCCTTCCCTACTCTCTCTCTCTGCCCCTCCCCTACTCTCTCTCTTCCTCTCTGCCCCTCCCCTACTCTCTTTCTCCCTCTCTGCCCCTCCCCTACTCTCTCTCTGCCCCCACCTACTCTCTTTCTGCCCCTCCCCTACTCTCTCTCTCTGCCCCTTCCCTACTCTCTCTCTCTGCCCCTTCCCTACTCTCTCTCTGCCCCTCCACTACTCTCTCTCTGCCCCTCCCCTACTCTCTCTCTCTGCCCCTTCCCTACTCTCTCTCTCTGCCCCTCCCCTACTCTCTCTCTTCCTCTCTGCCCCTCCCCTACTCTCTTTCTCCCTCTCTGCCCCTCCCCTACTCTCTCTCTGCCCCTCCCCTACTCTCTCTCTGCCCCTCCCCTACTCTCTCTCTCTGCCCCTTCCCTACTCTCTCTCTCTGCCCCTCCCCTACTCTCTCTCTTCCTCTCTGCCCCTCCCCTACTCTCTCTCTCCCTCTCTGCCCCTCCCCTACTCTCTCTCTGCCCCTCCCCTACTCTCTCTCTGCCCCTCCCCTACTCTCTCTCTCCCTCTCTGCCCCTCCCCTACTCTCTCTCTGCCCCCCCCACTCTCTCTCTGCCCCTCCCCTACTCTCTCTCTCTGCCCCTCCCCTACTCTCTCTCTCTGCCCCTCCCCTACTCTCTCTCTCTACCCCTCCCCTACTCTCTCTCTCTGCCCCTCCCCTACTCTCTCTCTCTGCCCCTCCCCTACTCTCTCTGCCCCTCCCCTACTCTCTCTCTCTGCCCCTCCCCTACTCTCTCTCTCAAAATACATAAACTTTCAAAAAAATCTTTTTAATTAAAAACTAAAGAAACAACACGGGTACAGAGGCCAGAGCTAGTAGGGGAAGGAGGACTTTGAAGAAAGTCCGAACGGGTGACCCAAGGAGTTGAGGGGTGTGGGGCGGAAAGCGGAGGTACGAACTGCCGCAGGGCCCCTGTGTCTCCTCGAGGGCGTCTGGCAAGGGCAGGACTTGAGCCGATTGAAATCAGTCGGTCGTTGGGGGACTGTATACCCCTCTGTGCCATCCTTGCTTTGAGACGGGACCAAATGAATCGCCGATTTAGCCCAGTTAGGGACACAGACATGGGGAGACCAGTGGAGAGAGACGAGGACGTGGGGAGACAGAGAGACAGACACAAGAAGAACAGAGTCGTCCCACCGCCCCCTCCAACGCTCACCTCATCCTGGTCCCGCATGGCGTTCAGCTGCTCCAGCTTCTTGGCCCAGTAGCGCGCTTCCTCCTCAGGGATGTCTGGAAGCGGAGCCCCGGCTGTGAGTCTGGAAGCCCGCCCTGCCCCTCAGCCTTCACCCAGTGCATCCTGCAGGCCTAGGGGCTGGTCTCAAGGGGGTGGAGGAAGAGGAAGGGAGAACAGGGCGAGCTCCCATCCCTCCCCGCCCCAGGCCGCCTTGGGAATGAACGGTGGGTGGCCGAGGAGAAGCTCGTGGCGTCACAAGGGTGGGGGAGCCACGGGTCCTCGGAAAGATGGTATGGAGATGACCGAGCTGGGTCCAAGAGAGCAAGAGGGGCTTCTCTGTGTCTCTGTCTCTGTTTATCTCCCCACGTCTCTCTGCCTCTGTCTCTCCTCGTATCCCCAGCTCACCAAGGACCAGCCCAGGACAGCTCAGACCCACGCCCCCTGGGTCAAGAAGCAACCGGCTGCCTGCTGGTGACCTAGAGGGCCTGGGACGTGCTCTGCGCACGGCAGACACATGGCCCGCTGCCTCGCTGCACCTGCGAAACTCTCTCTTCTGGAGAGAGGAAACTTCATCTTCAGAAGGAAGGGCGGCCTGAAGCCACCCAGGCCTGGCCATTCTCCTGGGCCTGAGGAGGGTCCTGTGCCCCCCACACTCACCCAAAGGCAGCTCGAAGCGGGTGTCAAGGAGGATGCGGTGGAAGGTGGGGTCCTTGGTGCCGCAGATCTCGCTGTCCGCCATGATGACCTGAGAGTCCAGTGTTAGCCACTCTCCAGGGCCCTCCTGGGGGTTGGGATGGGGTGACAGGGCCCAAAGTGACACAGGGTGGAGTAGGGATCTGCCGCACGCCGGCCAGTGGGCCCCCTACTCTCACAGAAGATCCCCTTCGCCTCGCCTCACTCTTACCCCGAGAGCAAGGGTCATGCCCCACTTTACAGAGGAGGCAACTGAGACTCAGAGAGAAGGTCCCAGTCCAGGGCCACGCGGTAGGTCGAGGACGCAGAGAGAAGGCCCTGTGGGGCCAGGTAGCGGGGGTCTGAAGCTCGCGTCGCTATTCCTCATCTCTGATGAGGCGTATGTGGCCCCCGCTTCGAATAAAAGCCCTGAAGCCCAACCAGGGGAGAACCCCCACCCCAAGCGAACAAACCAGACCCGCCGTCACAGGAGACAGAGCCAGGCACGGGCACCTCCAGCCCAGAGAGTCAAGGGCAAAGCCAGAGGAAGGGAGGGGGCAGGGGCATCCCGAGGGAAGTTAGGGAAGATTTCCTGGAGGAGAGCACATCGGAGCTGGGCTTAGAGGGTGATGGAGAGGATACTTGAAGCCCAGGGAACAGCACGTGCAAAGGTTCAGAGGCCATCTTTGGGGCCTATAAAGGGTGGAGGTTGGGGTGTGGGGGGGAGCTGAGGCTGGCAATGTAGGCAAGTGCCATCAAGAAGGCCTCCCAGTGCCTGGGGCGCCTGGGTGGCTCAGTCGGTTAAGCGTCCTTCTTCAGCTCCGGTCATGATCTCACGGTTTGTGGGTTCGAGCCCCGTGTGGGGCTCTGTGCTGACAGCTCAGAGCCCGGGACCTGCTTCCGATTCTGTCTCCCTCTCTCTCTGCCCCTCCCCTGCTCGTGCAGGGCCTCCCAAAGGAGATGGGCAGAGATGGCAAGGAAAGGTCCCAGGGTGGCAAGATCCCCCTGGGTTCAGCATGAAGGGGCTGAGGGGAAGGGGTGAGGCTTAAGGCCAGGAGGCCAGGGAGGAGGCCAAGCTTATAGTCTACCGCCTCCGGGGCTGGTGCAGCCTTCCCCCCTGCACAAAGGGCTCGTTACCCACAATGTGTCCCTTCCCTCTCTTCCATCGGAATACATGTTCAGCAGGGCCACGGGCTATGTAGCTTAAGACTACATTTCCCAGGGGCGCCTGGGTGGCGCAGTCGGTTAAGCGTCCGACTTCAGCCAGGTCACGATCTCGCGGTCCGTGGGTTCGCGCCCCGCGTCGGGCTCTGGGCTGATGGCTCAGAGCCTGGAGCCTGTTTCCGATTCTGTGTCTCCCTCTCTCTCTGCCCCTCCCCCGTTCATGCTCTGTCTCTCTCTGTCCCAAAAATAAATAAACGTTGAAAAAAAAAAGACTACATTTCCCAGACTCCCTTGCAGCTAAGGGTCCGCGCGACTAAGTTCTAGCCAATAGGCTATGAGCGAAGTGCGTGAGCCTCTTCCAGATGAGGCCCTTAACCAAGAGGGTGAGCCCCCTCCCCGGCCACCTCTTCTTCCCTTGGTAGCAAAGCAGACGTAACGGAGACCGTCCAGCAGCCGTCCCCGGCTGCACAGGGAGAAAGGCAGAGCAACAAGATGGAAGTTTAGACCCCAGGGACTTTGGAGTCACCATCACAAACGTCGTTGGCGGATGGAGATACGCGCCCATCGTGTTTAGGCCACTGGCCTCTGGGCCCCTCCGAGGCACTCTCGCCCAACCCTCGACCCACCACTCACTTCGTTGGACTGGCGGATGGTCCGCAGGGGAATCCACACCGTGCCCACCATTGTGTCCCAGATGAGACCCTTGTTCCACACCTCTACCGTCAACCCCAAATCCAGGCGGTTAATCTCACTGTGGAGAGAGGGGAGGGGCATGAAGGGGTAGGAGTGAGGGGTGAAGTCTCAGAAGAGTCCGTTCGCCTGCCTTATCTGAGGACACACAGCCAACTGGCATTCAACCCCAGGCCTGGATGTGGCCCACCAGGAAGGTAACACAGTAATCCTGGTTTTACAGAGGGGAAACTGAGGCCAAGGGGTTCAGTTACATGCTCAGGGTATCACAGCAGAACCCGGGAAGGTATCACCTCTCCTGAACCCCCAACTCCCTTGGCCCTTCCTGGAGCCCTCAGGCCCAGAGAGTACTGGCGAAGGGAGGAAGAGGCTCAAACACTCTCTGTGGCTCCCTATTACCCCAGGATAAGGGCATTCAGGATGCCTCCCTCCTTCCCAATGTCACCTCCATCCAATCATATGGGGACAACCCTGAGAATGTGAATGATACCACCTCTAAGCACTTATCTCGCAGGACCCACCCTGGAAATAGCAGATTGGGAGGAAAACCTTGGGGAACGTCCCCCTTCACTGAATTTACCAATCTACCAGAGGACTCGAGGACTGTTCTCCTTGAGTGTGTCTGTGACCTGGTCGTTCAGTGACTGGTTTCCAGGGGGTTGGGGACCACACTGTCTCTCCCCTTCCACATCTTCCCTGGAACCTGCAACTCCCACTCTTTCCTCAAATTCCTCTGCTCCAGGGTCCCAACTCTGGGTTCTCCCATGGCCTCCACCACTGCTCGTCCCCCATCAGGCTCTGCTCGGGGGGTTGAGGGCTGCCTGGGTCCAAATCCCAGCCCTGCCAGGTATGAGCTGTGTGACACTGAACAGGTGGCTTTGCCTCTCCAGCCTCTGCCTCATCTGTAAAATGAGGATTGAAATAGCGCCCTCCCTCCCAGGCTTGTGTGTGTGTGTGTGTGTGTGTGTGTGGCGGGGGAGGGGGGGGTTGATTTAATCAAAGCCTTAGAAGGGGGCCTGGTATTTTGTCGGTCATCATCAGAGAAGATGGGGTGTCATACGGGGCGCCTGGGTGGCTCAGTCGGTTGAGCGTCCGACTTTGGCTCCGGCCATGATCTCACGGTTTGTGGGTTCGAGCCCCGTGTCGCGTTCTGTGCTGACAGCTCAGAGCCTGGAGCCTGCTTCGGATTCAGTGTCTTCCTCTCTCTCTGCCCCTCCCCCACTCAGGCTCTGTCTCTGTCTCTGTCTCTCTCTCTCTCTCAAGAATAAATAAACATGAAAAAAAATTTTAAAAAGGAAAAGAAATCACACAAATGACTAAAATAACACTTGGTGGCTAGACCTGAAACTGCCCTCCAACTGAAGCTTGGGGCTGTGGTCAGGGAGGGCTTCCCTGAGGAGGTGACACCGGTGAGACCCAAAGGACAAGATGGAGCCTGCCAGGTCCGGTGGGAGCGGTGGGGGAGAGGAGAGAAAAGCAAGTGCAAAGGCCCTGGGGCAGGAACAAGCTGAGCCAGAAGAGTTGGAGGCAGATGCTGGCAGGAGATCACAGGGGCCGGGCCTGGAAAGGGGGTGCTAGGGAGAAGAGTGTGGGCTTTGTTCTGAGGTTCACAAACCATGAGCCATGGGCAAGTTTAGAGAGTGACAGGATGTGATTTGCAGTTTTAAAAATATCCCCCTGGCTGCCTGGAGGAGAACAGATTGCCGGGAGGCAGGAGGCGGGCAGCAGCAGGAGGCCAGGGGCGGAGGCTGGCGGGCAGCGGGGACTTGGCTGGTGGCCACGGAGATCAAGAGGCAAAGCCGATGGCTGGACGCGGGGCCGCGGGAGGAGGGAGCGGAGTCCCAGACAACACCCAGGTGTCCGGCTCGCTCTGTGGGACCAGCAAGCGAGGCGACAGGCCCTGCTAACTCAGTCACTGCAGACTCACAACATGAAATCCTGTTCCCAGCTGGGCTGGCTGCCCCGCACCGCGATGGTCGTGCTCTTGACATTTTGCACCTTCAGGGTCACATACGTGTTGAATTTCTCTGCAGTGGTGAGAGCAAGGGTCAGCACAGGGGCCCAGGGAGTCCCCATGCCCCTTCCCAAGCTCTAGACGACCCTCTTATAACCCCCCGGGGTCTCCGTGTGCTTGGGGGCCACGGTCCAATAACCAGGTCCAATAGACAGAGCTGTTTCGGTGCCTACAGCCCAGGCTGACCCCCAGAGCCCCTCCCCTGCCCCAGTCCCTCAGAGCACAAGAGAAGGGCCTTGTGGGATTTGGGTACCTAATCTAGCTGCTTAGAAATGACTGCGTTCAATAGCTTTGGTTTTTCAGATGGGAGGACTGAGGCCCTGGAGGGGGGAACCAAAATGACAGTAAGGGGCGCCTGGGTGGCTCAGTCAGTCGAGCGATCGACTTCGGCTCGGGTCATGATCTCACAATTTGTGGGTTCGAGCCCCACGTCGGGCTCTGTGCTGACAGCTCAGAGCCCGGAGCCTGCTTCGGATTCTGTGTCTCCCTCTCTCTCTGCCCCTCCCCCACTCATGCTCTGTGTCTCTCGGTCTCAGAAATAAGTGAACATTACAAAATATTTTGTTTAAATGACAATAAGAAATTCCCTTCGCCTCTCCGAGCCTCACTTTTCCCACCTGTAGCCTGATCTAGGAGTCCCAGCCTGTCTCTTAGGATCCTGGGAAGGGCTGTTGGCTCAGGGTGAGCCCCACCGCCACTGGATTCTCCAGGGGATGGCTGGGGAGACTCTGGGATCACAAGCCAGGTCTGACACTCTGTGATGCTCAGCAGACAGGCAGCCCAAGTCCCCTGCCACTGGCTCCGACCCCCTCCCCTATGTCTCCAAGACACAGACAGACAGACAGACGACACAGGACAGGGCAGGAATAGAGGCCACTTACCTTGGGCACCATCAAACTTGGCTTTTTTGACTGTGGAGAGAGACAGAGATAGGGAAAGGAGATGGGGAGAGAGGTGGGGAGAAGAGAGAGACAAAGACACCGAGATGGAAATAGAACAAGACAGGCAGAGAGGACAGGGACGCAGAAACAGAGAGACAAAGAAAGGCAGAGACAGAGAGCAAAAGGGACCGATGGAGAGATCAAACAGAAAACAAAAACGAGAGAGAGAGAGAGAGAGAGAGAGAGAGAGAGAGAGGGATGAAATCAGAGACAGAGACAAGGAGAGGAGGAGAAACAGGAAGGAGAAGAGGGAGGCAGGGATGAGAGGGAGAGAGAGAAGCCATCAGACAGATGAGCACAGGCAGACCTCAGGGTTGAAGGAAATTTGGACCCTGGGAGCAGTTTCTGCCCCCTTTCCCTCCCCATCAAACTCCCCCCCAAGAGCTCCCCCACCTCTGGCTGTGCCTTTCCCCACAATTGAACGGGATTCAAAAGAAGGAGCTGGGCAGGGCACAGGAGAGGCCTCCCACAGGAAGCCCTCCAGGATTGCAGCAGTGAGAGACCAGTTAGGGAGGAAGAGAGGTGGGGAGAAAGGAGAAAGGCGATCTCCAGTGACCCCCATCCCCCTGTCAGGCCAGTGAGGCTTCTCCCCCAATTATCCAGCTCAGTCTGTCCTACCAAATGCCCCGCCCCGGGGTTGAGGTCTCATGTTCAAGCGGGACTGGGCGATGTCGCACAGAACCGCCCAGAGACCTGGCTCCTTAGCGCCCAGAGAGACATCCGAACCCCCGCTGGGAGGCTGTTACGGCTTGTCCAGCCCAACCCGCCGATGAAACGTGAAACCCAAATATGTGTCGGGTCCCAGGTGGTCCAGTCTCTCCGTGTTTCACGTAACGCCACAGTCCCAAGGGAGTCAAAGCAGTGCCACTCTTCCCTGGCTCTTGTCGCGGGATACGGAACTTACATTCAACAACATCTCTCACACCCTGCAGCTGCCCCCGACATCCTTCCCCGCCACCCACTCTGTATCTCCACCCAAACCCTGCTTCCCCACTGAGCCCTTCCTCGTGTTTTCCACCGTCCTTTCCCCTTGTTCCTTTCCGACGTGCGTTGTGGTTCCCACGGGCAACACACGCACATGTTGCAAAATCCAAGGCGCCCCAGAGATTGGTACGCGACGAGAACAAGGCTCTTCCCACCCCAGGCCCCCCAGGCCCCGCCTTGTGCAGTCAACACTACCGGTTCCTTCCAGGGCTAGAGGCCCACAGTCTGCGATCCAGCAGCCGTGTGCACGTGTGCGTTATTTTACTTCCTACGCCAATGGCAGCATTCGACACCCTCTGTAGAAATTTGCTGTCTCTCGGGACGGACTGAAGCGTGTGCAAGCGAGGCGGAGGATAAATTCCTGGAAACAAAGTTGCGCGGCTTGCTACTCTTTCTTTTATTCTGAGAGCCAAGCTCAGCCCTTTTGTGGGCAAACGCCATGGCCTCCCATCTTGGGGTCATATCTCTGTCCACATCGCTTGAATTTCTGTCTTGCAAAAGCGCCCAAAAGATACCAATGAAGGGAGAATTCCCATCAAGGGTGGGGGTGGGGGGGGTGTGGAGTGGTTTTAAACACTTGTCAGTAAATACTGTTTCTTCCTGTCACAGACAGACGGTGCAGGCGGGTGGGGGGGTGGGTGGGGGCCGTGAGGGGTGGGGGGAATTGACGGCCAGAAGCACAGCGAACCCCCCGGAGTCGCAGAGCAGGAGGGAGAATGATCACCTTCCTATACTACTGCCCAACCCCCACCAAACTTGAAATGCAGATGCGCTGTGCATCGCACTCAACACCCCTGGGTTTGGGTTTGGCAGGTTGAAGTGTGGAAGGAGCCCTCGGCTGGACCTTGGGAGAGGCGAGCACTGGTTCAGCACGGAGTCAGGTGGAGTCAGGTTCAGCCTATGGTGCTGTGTGAACCCGGGCAGGTGAACCCCCTTCTCTGGGCTTACTACATCTCTCTTTCTGGTTTTCTAGATCTGGCTTTCTCTCTGTCTCTCTGCCTCCTGCTGTATTTTATCCCTGCGTCTCTGTCTCTCTTTGCCCCACACCCCAAATCAGTCACCGTGTCCTGTCTTCCTCACCTTCCCATTCAAGACACGTAACGGCATGGGCAAAGGCCCCTCTCTTGAGTACATGCTCAGCTCCTGTCCCACTGCCCCCTTCTGGTACCCTCAGCCCCACTCAGCCCACAGGGAGCTCAATCACCCAGCTCCTCACCCCTGGGGCTGAGTGAAGCTCAGAGACACTTAGGAGGGTGCCCTCTCTGAGCTCTCTGAGCTCTGCCCCTGGTCTGTAAAAAGGGACCCAGAGCAGGAGCCGCAGGTGTCCTTCCTAGGGGACCCCCTGCTTGCACTCCTGTTGATTGGGAAGGGTGGAGCAGTGATGGTGCAGAGGCAGGGGCCAGGCAGGGAGGAAGGACGGAGAGGGACACAGACAGAGGCTGAGGAAGGGGCACGCACGAAGGGATCAGCCTGGCGGAAGGAAGAAAAGGAGAGAGGAGGAAGGGGGGTAGATAACAAGTCATGAGAGTCAGAGACAGAGACGCAGAAAGAAGGAGATGCACAAATGTCCACTAGGGAGGGCCAGCGAAAAGGAGAGGCAGAGTGGGGAGAGAAGGGTTAGGGAGGGGGATCTGAGGGGCTGATTGGTGTCTAGCCTGGCCTGGCCCGCAGATCCCGCTCTGGGTCCCCTCACCAGGGACAGAGCTCAGAGAGGAGGCCAGTCATCCAAAGTTTGTCCTTCATCGTCTCCTCCTGGGCGGGGATGGGGTGACTCTCCCTGTCTCCATTCTCCTGGTTCTGTTTCTCTTCCTCCCCTTCTCCCCCATCTGACTGTCTCTGTCTCTCTTGTCCCCTCTCCCTCAGACTACCCACTTTCTTCCTCCTTAAGCCTCAGGAGGGCCAGAGCTTCACCCTTGGGCCAGAGGGTGATGAGCTCAGTTGGGGCCCACCAGCAGTGGACTGATTGCTAGAAGGCTCTAGCCCCGAAAGCTGTGGCCAGGCTCTGGTTTCCAGGACCCTTGAGTGAGTCCAGGATGAGGACATCACTGTATATTCCTTACTGAGAACTCAGAGGCAGGAGGGGGAGATTTGGGGGCGGGGCTCAGAAAGAAACGTGGTGGTGGTGGTGGGGGGAATCAAGAAAGGGGCTCAGAGTGGGGAGAAGGACTCAGGGGGGCATGGGGTATAGGGTGAGGGGTGCAGGGGAGAGGACTAGGAAAGGAAGCTCGAGAGCTGGAGGAAGGTCTTGGTGGGGAAGGGGGACTCAGGAAGGCAGAGAAGCGATGTCATCAGGGGAGGGGCTCAGAGGAGGAGAGGCCTCAAAGGGAGGGAGGGGTCTCAGGGCAGGAACCAAGTCTAGGTCCTTCTGTCTTCCCCCTCAGTAAACGGTCCCAGTCATTGTCGCCTTCACCACCGTAGTCATCACGTCTCTGCCCAGCCACTCCCTCCCAACCCCCCTCTCTGCAGTATCGGGGTCAGCAGGGCGGAAGCGCCACCCCTCCCCGCGAGCTCCTGGTCACACGCACAAGGCTATTTATAAAGTGAGCACAGAGGGCGTGGGCGACGCGACAGCTGGGAGTGACGGCTGGGGGAGGTGCACACTCCTGGCCCCTCTGACAGGAGGCTGGGGAGACACCGTGTCACGACGGTCAGCAGCCTGCGCGGCCCTTGGGGACCCCATCAGCCCTGATTAATGTGGTTACACAGGCAGATGCTGGCCAGGGCAGAACCCGGGAAGGTAGGCACAGGGGCTCAGGCTTCAGGACTTCCATAGGCGCCGCCAGGCTCTGCATCTAGGAAATGAAGCAAAGTAGGGCCTTCTCCCCTTCCTCCTCCCCTCTTTCTCCCTCCTCCTCCTGCTCCCCTTTCTTTTTAGTCATTATTAGAATCGGCATTATTATACTGCCATTGCTACTGTTTTTATTATTACTCTCACCAGCATCATTACTATTTGCATTATTTGGTTGGATTCTAAGTGTGCCCCTGGTCTGGACAACCCTGGAATTGAGGGGCACCTCCTCCTTGACTTGCCAGGCCTGGGGTGGGGGCGGGGGAAGCGTTGGACCCCAACCATCAAGGGAAGCATCAGGAAGCTCCCTTCAGAACATGCTCACTGGGTGTTGGCAAACACTACAAGGTGGAGTAGGAGGGAAGGGAGGCATAAAGGATTCAGAAATTGATCTTGAGATATTTGGCGGTTTTATACGTGATGCCAACGGCCTATATGAGTTTTGTGATAAGGGCACTCGCCCCACTGGCTTTCATCTGGGAGAGAGGACTCCTACCTTCCATTAACGGAAATAAGCCAGAGCCCAGGTGGGGATTTCAGTGTGAAAAAACAAACACGCCAAGAACCTCGACAGAGATTTCTGTGTTTTTTACCCACTGCCACTTAGAACTAGGCCTGCCATACAGTAGGTGCTCATTAAATAGTGTTCAATGAAATAATGACATAATTTCCTCCTCCAGCAGCCCTGTGGTGAGATCTGCCCCCTGGGCGCAGGCGGGCGCCGTCCGCGGTGTGGCACGCTCCGTCCCTGCTCTGTCCAGGGTGCTGAACCCCTTTCCCTGGTTTACCTCCAATGAACTTGGCACGCCTTTTTACCTCCTGTGTACTACTGAGCCCTCCTCAGGCCTGAGAACGCAGTGAGCTCTCAGGAAACGTCCTACACCCACGGACCTCCTTCCCGAAGGCTTTTAGTCCCCATTAATAAAAACACCATCATTGATTTTTCCTGTCATTGGCTCACACTGACGGAACTTTTCCACAGGCCAGGCAGCATGCCAAGGGCTCTGTGTGCCTCATCTCACTGGAGAGTTCTAGCAAACCTAGGCAGTGGGTGCGATTAGTGTGCCCATTCTACAGATGGGCACGCTGAGGAATGAAGAGGATACAGGACTTGCCAGGAAGCGGTGGATTTAAGGGTTCAAACCTAGGCCTGTTGGACTAGGGATGTCCCAGTTGGCGCTCACAGAGTAAGCCCATTGTATGTGGGAGGAAAGTGAGGCACGGGTTAGGAGAGGGGCTAAGACTGCAGCCCTGAAGGTGAATCAGAGCCAACCCTGGAGGGCATCCTATGATTATAGTGAGAGCAAAGACCCAGAGACAACCTCCCCTGGCTAGGTGGTCATCAGAAATAGGGCAGCCAGGGGAAGAGGGGTTTGTGAGGGCTTCCTGGGAGAGAAGCAGGGGGAGAGGCCACAATGAATGGGGGAGATAATGACATGTCTGTTTATTGAGTGAGTGAAGGAAGACGGTGATCCCAGGACAGACTCTCACCCCATGAAAGGGAGGGTTAGTCTTCTTCCAAGAAGAGGTTCAACCTTCACCCTGAATTCCCAGTAGGCTATGGAGTCAGACAGCTACATCTCTAACTCTGTGGCACTAAGCAAGTTGTCGAAACTCCCTGAGCCTCAGTTTTCCTTATCTGTAAAATGGATGTCTGTAAGGATTAAAGAGGGCAATGGGCATAAAAGTCCTCAGCACCATACTTACAGAATGCCGGATAAACGGGGCTTATTGTTGATATTATTAGTTTCGAGGCAAACTGACCCACGTACACATTTGCTAATTGTATGCAATATTCATTCACCAAATATTTCTGGAGACTTTAAAACCATTGAGTGGCCTGGCCAAATGCTGTAAGGCACATAAGAAGGTCTAGAACTGAATCCCCACCACCATGATTTTGCATGTGCTATTCCTTCCACCTAGAGGACTATGTCCCTTCTGCTTAGCTCCCCCTCATCTTCTGAGACCCAGGCGAATGTTGAGGGTCAAGGGGGGGGGAGGTAAAAGCATGCTTCCTAAAGGGAGAGAGCTCTGGATCCTACCTTCCCTGCCTCCCTCAGCCCTTCCCTTTCCCTCCCACTCTGACCGCACCAGCCTGAGGCCAGGAATAGTGCTGGGTCTCCAGGAACGGTGCCTACCATATAGTAGGTGTTCAACAAATGCTTGCTGAATAAATATATGAATGAATTCGTGAAGGAGCAAGGTTCCTTTGCAGACTCAGGACTCTGCCAAGCCCTACCAGGTGGATGGGGTTGGGGCGGCAGTGGGACTCCATATAGATAGATAAAGAAATGAGAGGGGGCAAAGGCAAGACCTGAACAAGATGGTCTCCTGTATGTTGGTGTCAGAGAAGTATGCAAGAGTTTACATTTGTGTGTGTTTGCATGTGCATTTGCTCATGTTACCAGGGAAGGCAGGCGTACGTACATGGGTGTACGTGTATGCGTGGAGGGACACGTGCTTATGTGTACCACCTGAATGCAGGTGATGACGTGCACATGTGTGTCAGGAAGCGCAGTGTGACTGTATGAGCGAAATGCTGGTGTGTGTGAGTTTAGGTATCTGCGGGCTTGCAGGTGATGTGTTAATTAGAAACCTATGTTGTGGTGTGTGTGTGTGTGTGTGTGTGTGTGTGTGTGTGTTACACTGCTATATGGAACGTGCATTTGCTTACTTGTGTGTCCACATATAAGTGTGTATTTTGTGAATCATCATTCATCTGTTCAAAGGGGCTGCTTTGAATGTCCAGACAAGCGTCATCATGCATGTGGCTTTGGTATGTGTACATGTGTGTGTTTCTTGGGATTGGGGCCCGAACAGGTATACGTAGGTACAGGCCTGTGTGTCAGGGCATGGGTTGACCTCTATGTGACATGGATATTGTGAACACACATCACACATGTTTGGATACATCCATGTGTGCATACATGCACGCGGACACACATGCCTATATTTTGGGGACCATGTGTACATGGCATAGTGGCTGTGTCCCATATACATATGTGTGTTCACACACACACACATGAATGTGCACACGTGTCCATGAGTGAGTGTGCATTCATAGGTCGTCTTTGTGGAATCTTGGCGGGTCCTGGGCAGTTCTGTCCACACAGGGTGAGTCTGTGTATGAACGTTCCAGTGCATGTGTGTATAGATATGGGCAAACATGAGTGGGCTCCCGGTTGGGGGTACAGCTATTTCCTCAACTCCAAGGATGAGTGCAAACCCATGGAAAGCCCTCCCAGCCCAGCTCCACTGCTGCCTTGCCCCCTCTCCCTTTTCATTGACCCCCTCAGCCCCAGCGGGCATCACTCCCACCCCTCCCAGCATTTCACCCCTCTCCACTTCTCCTGGTCTCCCCCTCTGCGTTATTCCATTCCCCATACATCTCAGGGTTTTACTCCCCACCCCACCCTGAGCCTTGCCCCTCCCAGCAACACCCCTCCACTCTGCTGGTGATTCCCTTCCTGTAAGTTCCACAGAATCATCCAACACAATTCTTCCCCCAGGCCTCCGTTTCTGAAAGCCTCACCCCTCTTCACACCACCCCCACAGTCCAGCCTCCAGTTTGCGTCAGAGTCAAGGGTGAGATTCCCCGCCCCCCCGCGCGCGCGCGCGCGCGCGCGCACACACACACACACACACACACAACTAGGCAAACCTTCCAGAGGAACCCAACTTGGAGGATGTGAGGCAGGGAGCAGAGAGAATCAGGAATAACACACCAAGTGGCCCCTTCCTCCAGTGCCAGCCCCCCCCTGGCCCCACTGCTGGGCAACTTAGAGGAGGGGGAGAGGCCAATAGGGGTTTGGACGTTCACCTCCGCCTTTCCTTTAGTCAGAGTCAGGGGGTCTCCTCCACTTCCCCACTCCCCTAACTCCATAGGCCGGGGGGGGGGGGGTAGTTGGCTTTCAATCTTATGGACCCTTGGGCCACCATCGGCCACGGCAGGGAACGAGCTCAGGGAAAGGCGGTCCTTGTCCCTTTAAGAACACCCGCGTCCACGCCTGCCCAGCCCCGCGCGACAGCACTCAGGAAGCCGCCGCGGCAGGGAGCGGGCGGGCGGGGCAGGGTTTGTGAATGGAGCGACGGAGGGGGAGGGGAAGAAGGGGGAGGGGCGACGGGGGCGGTTCCCGGCTCTGGGCCTGTTCACTGGGGTCCAGGTGGAGACCAGGGTTCAGCGCTCTCTCTCTCTCTCTCTCTCTCTCTCTCACACACACACACACACACACCACACTCCCCGCTGTCTAAGATCTCCCAAAGCCTAACATCTCAGGCCTCACCAACACACTTCTTCCGAGACCTCAGCCTTCTTGGAGGGAGTAGGTGTGAGTGAGGGAGATGGACCCCAGTCCTTGAAACCAAGGTTGAGACCTCTATAAGCCTTAAGCCCCTGTTCACCACCAACCCCACCATCCAAGGTCTCCCAGAGCTTGAGTTCTCAGCAGGAATGCCTGGGATGCCTGAGTCCTGGTGGGCTCTCTTCAACCCTACCCCAACCTCAGAAGTGGGGGACAGCGATCATGCCCCTCCTGTGTCTCTTTCCTTCCCTCCCCACCCCAACGCAGAGCGTGGGCCTGGGCGTGGGCCTCCGTGCAGATGGCGTTCGAGCCCCAAAATAGCTCCACCCCACTTCTCCCTCCCTCCATTCGGCGCAAAGTGGGTGAGGTGAGGATGTCGGGAGGGGTGCAGGCCGGCACTGCACCCTCAAGGGGTCAGCTTCCAACGGGGGAAGCCGGTTAGGCGTTCTGGAGTGCTGGAGGGGGCAGGGAGTGGGGAGACCCTCAGGCGATTCCCCCAGCCCCCACTGGAGAGTCCAAAGAGTTAGCGGGGAAATGTGTCCCCAGACACCAATCACAAGCCTCTCAGGACCTACGGAAGGGTCTCCCTAGCCCCGACCCCGGCCTCTTCACACCCAAAGCTGAGGGATTCCTAGAGGTCGCCTGGGCAAGCCCCCTTGCCCAAATCTTACATGCTCAGGGCTTGGAGACCCCTCCCCTCTGCACTCCTTTTCGAATTCCGAGCCCAGCCCACGTCCCTGAGAACCCACAGCCCAGCCCACCGGCGCAAGACTCCCTCCAAGTACCCTACAGGATTCATTCGAACTACCCAGCCCAGCCCCTTCCACACTTAGTAACCTGGTTTACATAGACTCCCCATCTAGACTGTCTCCAGATAGAGCCCCGGATCCCGGCTGGCGTCCACGCGGGCCTCCGCATTCAGCCATGTCCGTACGACCCCCAGCAGCGGCCACTAGGACCCTCTGAGAACGCAACTACCTCTACCTGGATCACCCTCTCCGGCTCCCTGACGCGTCTACAAGGGCCACCCTCTCAAAAGTCCGGTCTCGTGTACTCGGGTCACCCCCTCAGGAGTCCAGCCGCATCCACACGGACCCTGAGCCCGGTCCGGGTCCACACCGGTCCCCAGCCTCGCAGCCTCGCCTCCTACCTCCAACGCAAAGTAGAGACATGTCTCCGGGGTCGCCGGCGGGCCGGCTCTGTCAGGTGTTGCTTAGCGGCCACTGGGCTGGGGCATGGCCGGGGCTGCAGCCCGCGCTCAGCTCACGCCGGGGCCCGGCCTCCGCCGCCGGCCATCTTGGTTCAGCACCGGGGGTGCGGACAGCTCCTGACGTGGTGCTGATGTGGAGCTGGCGGGCGGAGCCCAGGGACGCCTGATGGGGCGGGGGCGCTGCAGGCTTGGGGGAGCTTTAAAGGGCCGGAGCCGGGTGGGGGCTCCCCGTCCCCAGGGCTTCCAGACCAGAGGGACACAGGGCAGCCCCATTCAGGTTCCCTACAGGTTCTGCGTGTTTTCGTCTCTGCTGGAGTCGCTTTGTGGGCTCTCTGTCTCTCGAGTCCTTTGCTGTCTCTGCTTTCCCTGAGTATCTCTGTTCCTCTGTTTCTGTCTACGTCTGTCTCATTGCCGGCTTCTCTATTTCTTTCTCTCCCTGTGTCTCTCTGTTCCTCTTTTTGTCTCCCCATCTCTCGGTCATGTGTCTCCCTCTGAGCATTTTTCTGTTCAGTCTCTCTGCCTCTCCCTCTGAGTCTAGATCTCCCTCTGAGTCTCTGTTTCACTATTTAAGTCACTCAGGCTGTGGATCTTTGCATACACTCAGACTGGATCCTGTCCTTCACTCCCTTGTGTAACTGGCAAACTCCTATTCGTCGATCAACGCCCAGATTGAACATCCCCTCTTCCAGGAAGCCTTCACTGACTCCGCCACACTGGCCCTTTACTTACCTTCCGGACTCCCCCAGCTCCCAACTCTTCCCCTGGCTCAGCCCTGACCCCAACACATCTCTGCTCCCCGCCCTCCCCACTTATCTAGCTGGGCAGTTCCATATGGGTTCAACACAATGCTGCTGGTTTTCATCCACGTTTCTGCAAGTGTGACTGTAATACGTGCAGTTTTCACTATTCTACAGTATTCTCTTGATTTACTATACCTCTGGTTATCTATTTTCCATCTGATAGATCTTAAGATTGTTCCCACTTTGAGTTTATTTTTTTTTTAACTTTTATAATCATTCTCAGAAATGTAGGCTGGTGCATGAGTAAGACTGCTGGATCATAGGACACCCACATGCTCTGCTTCACGAGATAACATCAACTTGTTTTTTCTGACGTAGCTCCAACTATTTCTATCACACCAGCACCATATAAGCATTCAGTTGCCCCACACCCTTGTCAACACTTGGAATAACTCTCAGGTTTTGGATCATGCCAAAATGGAGGGGGAGAAGCGGTGCCTCCTTTTGGTTTTTTGGGGACAGAGAGAGACAGAGCATGAACGGGGGAGGGGCAGAGAGAGAGAGGGAGACACAGAATCAGAAACAGGCTCCAGGCTCTGAGCCATCAGCCCAGAGCCCGACGCGGGGCTCGAACCCCCGGACCGTGAGATCGTGACCTGGTTGAAGTCGGACGCTTAACCGACGGCGCCACCCAGGCGCCCCTGTCATATCCTACTCGTGTAGTTCTTTATCCATATTAGACACAAACCCTTTGTTGGTTTAATGCGGGCTGCAAAACTTTTTTAAAGATCTCCAGTTTTGTGGCTGGTTGCCATTCTATTTATGGTATCATTTTCTGAACAGAGGCTCTTAATTTTTTAAATAAACTTTTTATTTTGGAAAAAAATTAGACATACAGAAAAGTTGCAGAGGCACTGAGCTGTAAAAAGATACAGACTGTTTGTATATACTCTTTACCTAGTTTGCCCTAATGTTAACGTCTAACATGTGGTTACAGGGTTATACGTGTCAAAAGTAAAACATTTACATTGGTGCTTATTATTAACTAAATCGCAAACTTTATATTTCACCAGTTTTTCCAACTAATGTTCTCTTCCTAGGCAATGATCCAATCCAGGATCCTACACCGCATGTAATGATCTTATCTCCTTGGTCTCCAGCTAGCTGTGATTTCTTAGTCTTTCTTATTAGTCATGACCTCGACACATTGAAAGAGTACTTGTTGGGCATTTTGCAGAAAGTCACTTGATTTGTGTTTTTCTGATGCTTTCTCATTATGAGACTGGGGTTGTGGGCTTGAGGGGAAGATCACAGAGACGGGGGTCCTTCGTTGTCACCAGAGGTCCCTGATGCCCACATGACATCACAGGGACTGTGAACTTTGACCATCAGGGTTAGATGCTGTCTGCTATGCTCATCCACTGTCAACTTACAATTTTTCTCCTTCCCTGTTCTGTTCTTTGTAAGCAAATCACTAAGCTCAGCCCACCCTGAAGGGGAGGGAATTATACTCCACCTTCTGGAGCAGGAGTATCTAGGGAGATCTTAATTTTAAATTCCTTTTTTGCTGCTGTAAAATACAGATAACAAAATGTACCATTTTAACCATTTTAAAGTGTACAATTCAGGGGCCTTTTTTTTTTTTACATTCACAAGGTTGTGCAACCACCACCTCTATCTAGTAATAACATATTTCTGTTACCCTAAAAAGAAACCCCATCCCCGTTGGCAGTCGCTCCTCACCCCCCTCTCCCAGCGCCTTGAAACCACCAATCTGCTTTCTGTGTCTATGGATTTAATTGAAGATTCTTCAGCCTTAATCTTTTTCTTTGCAGTAAAGCAAATGCAAGACACTGTTATTTCCTCCTTACCAGTTCTTTATCTCTCATTTATTTTTCCTGCCTTATGGTGCAGACCGGTGCAATCTCAAGACATCGTGGTCACTGACATCCTTGCCTTGTCTGCCCATCTTAAGGAGAACATTTCCATGCTCACCACCAAATATGATATCTGCTGGAAGTTTTTAATAGAAAATCAAGTTAAAGAGGTCGACTTCTATTTCCAGTGTGCTAAGACTTTTTTTTTTTTTTTTTTTTTTTTTTTTTTTGCTTTTACCACACACAGGTGGTGAATTTTAGCAATTAGATTTCCCAATCTTTACTGGGTGTATCTTAACTTTTTGCCTTTAATCCGCTCATGTGCAGTATCTTCTCTCTATATGGTTGATATGCATTGGTCTCTCCTGTTGTCTGTCTCTTTTATCCACACATCACCTCCTTCTATCTGCCAAAGCCTCTGATAAACTCATCATTCAGATCCAATTAATTTTAAGCCCCACCGTTCCGTTTTGCTGCCACCAACAGCTCTGCTAAGTCCAAAGCTATTTGAGCTATCTCATCCCTCCATTTAATCATACCATGCTGGGGCACCAGGGTAGCTCGGTCCGTTGGGCGTCCGACTCTTGATTTCAGTTCGGGTCATGATCCCAGGATCATGGGATCAAGCCCCGTCTCGGACTCCACACTGAGCATGGAGCCTGTTTGAGAGTCTCTCTCTCTCCTTCTGCCCCTCTTCCCGGCTCGTGTTCTCTCTCTTAAAAGAAAAAAAAATTATGCCATGCTGCCTCCATGATTCTCTTGCTCTGTCTTCTCTGCAGCTCCCTCTTTCCCTGGCTCCTCTTACTAGGCATCTGCATTCAAGTCTTTGGCAAACTCATACTCACTCTCTGTCCTTCTATCCCTCTTCTCTTGGCTTCCGGTGTTTAACTCTCTTTACCATGCTATGAAGTCCACAGAGAAAAGTGATTCAAAGACAAATAATGGGAGATAGTACACAGACTGGTGAGAAGTACAACTCCTCCCCCTCATGCACACACACAGGAAAAGACCCACCTATCACCCAACATGCGTGTGTGTGTGCGTGCACACACACACACACACACACACACACACACACCTCCCAGGCAACGAGCTCCTGGCAATCCCCAGGGGCCCAAACTTGCTCATACACTACGCCAAGAGCTTCTCCTGTAGCCCCAATCCAGGGGCAACCATGCTTGGTCTTCAAATAAATTCCCAGTCTTTACTGGGTATATCTGATGTCTCTCGTACTGTACAAAGCTCCACAGAGGGGAAAGATATGAATGGGATGTCAATCAATTTGTTAAGCAAGTGTTTGTTGGCACCTCCTGGATGCTGGGGACTACTCTTGTCATCAAGTTCCACCGAGTGACACGGCTCCTAGCATGAAAGTTGGCAACAAATAAGCCTTCACAGCAGGCATCAAGGAAAATTATGAGGAAAACAGGGAAGGTCCCATGATAGACAGGAATGGTGCAGGATGGGAAAAGTGCCATCTGGAGGAGTAACACATGAGCTGAGACCCAAAGGAAGAGAAGGACCCAGGCATGGGAAGAGATGGGGAAGGGACATTCAAGACAGCAGAGCAGGTGCAAGGGCCCTGAGGTAGGACCATGTCTGGTGTATTGTAGGAATACCAAGGAAGCTGGTGTGGCTGGAACAGAGTGAGAGAGAAGGGAGATGGGCAGGGGTAAAGACCACGTGGAGTTTCCTGGCTACGGGGAGGAGTGTGAGTTTTACTTGAAGGATAATGAGAGCCATGAGATGGCTTTGAGCAGAGAAAGGACATGATCTGATTTATGATTTAAGAATCCCTGAGGCACCTGGGTGGCTGAGTCAGTTGAGCATCTGACTCTTGATTTCGGCTCAGGTCATGATCTCACATTTCATGGGATCAAGCCCCACGTCAGGCTCTGTGCTGACAGTGCGGAGCCTGCTTGGGATTCTCTCTCTCCCTCCCTCTCTTGCTCTCTTTCTCAAGATAAATAAATAAAAAGTTAAAAAAAAAAAAAAAAAGAATCCCTCTGAGACTGCCAGGGGAGCAGGGATGGTTGTGGCAAGAGTGTAGGTGACAGGAGGCCAGAGCAGCACCCAGGTGGCAGGTGACAGGGCCTATGGAAATGGAGGGATGGTTCAGGTTCATTCTGGAGTCTCAGTCTATAGTACCAGCCAATGAACCGGACATGTGGCGGTAAGGGAAGAGAAGTGACAAGAATGGGTCCAGATTTGGGGTCTGGGAGACTGGGAGATGGTGGAGACATCTGCCATACCGATGAAGAAGTGGAAGAAACTTCGGGGTAAGAAACTGAGACCTATGTGTTGGGCTTGCTGAGTTGGAAATGCCTGCAAGGCACCCAATGGGAATACCCAGTGCAGGTGACTATTTGAGTCTGAAACTCGGGGCTGGCGATACAAATGGGATAGACATCAACATGAGATGGGTGTGGCCACCTGGGCCCAGAGGGTAGAGAGAGGGTAAAGGGCCCCCTGGCTCCCAGGACCAGAACTAAGACTTCAAACCCAGGGTCCACCTTCCCTATGTTTGCCCATCCCCAGCTGTAGTCCCTGTGACCAGGGCAGCAAGCACTGGTAAGTGCAGGGAACATGGAACTCAGAGCCCCTGGGACTGCCATACCGTCTCATCTCCCCCCAACATTTCTATTGTCAACGGCCTTGGGTACTGGGGTGGGGTGGGAGTGGAGGAGTACTGAAGGAGATGAAGTAGATACAAGTAGGTGATCGTCCATTCAAGGTTCTCCTGAGTGGAGAGGGAAAGAGAATTCAGGCGGTTCCAGAAAGCCTACTGCGTGCTTGGCAATGTCCCGAAATGCCTGACAGATGCTATTTCCCTTAATCCTTTGCAGCCTAACGTGGGAGCAATAGTATGCTCATTTTTTCAACGTTTATTTATTTTTGGGACAGAGAGAGACAGAGCATGAACGGGGGAGGGGCAGAGAGAGAGGGAGACACAGAATCGGAAACAGGCTCCAGGCTCTGAGCCATCAGCCCAGAGCCCGACGCGGGGCTCGAACTCACGGACCGCGAGATCGTGACCTGGCTGAAGTCGGACGCTTAACCGACTGCGCCACCCAGGCGCCCCAAGTATGCTCATTTTATAGACAGGAAGATCGAGTTCCTGAGAGGTTGGGAGGGATGGGAATTGAAGCTGCACCAACTGTCAGAATAGGCCATTTCCGTAACACAGATGCTCATGTAATCCTTCAGTCAATGAACGCGGCATCCACGCACGCATCGTGCCCAATATGGTGACTGCGAGGGGGTGCGGGGCAACAGGACCCAATCTCCAAGGTCAGAGGAGGGACAAAGGAAGGGAGAAGGGATTCTTGGGATGCTGCCAACAGCTTCCTGGAAGAGCAGAAACTGGAGAGTGAGGACATCTCACAAAGGACTGAGAATTAGAGGACGAGCGTTCCTGGCAGAGGGCATGGTGAGTCAAACGTTCGGAGGCTGTGTCACTTGCTGGGCCTACTCTGGGCCTTCAGGCCGGGGGTCACAAAGAGAAACCGATGCGGGCAGTCTTGGTTTATTACGTATAAAACGGGGATTGAAAAGGTAACTGTGACCTAAAGAACTAATGAGAAGAGGGCAGCGCGCGGCCCTCTGCGAGTTCCCAGCCGCGACCTGCACGGCTCTGACAAGGGACTAACTCAAGGAAGCGAAGCACTGGATTGGCTTGCGGAGGGCGGACAAGAAAAAGAGGACGATTGGATTGGTCAAGAGGATGAGGTGGCAAAAAGTGCGAAGAGAGGCGATAGGTCCAGGGGGAGTGGGGGTGTGGCTCCGGGCTCAGAGGCGGGGCTCAGCCTGAAGTCTCCCGAGTGACCAGCAGGTGGCAGTACTGGGCCAAAGAACGATCCCAAGGTCCGGCCCCGTCGCAGGCAGGAACCCTGTCCAGGAGAGCCAGACACTGCCCACTCGTTTAATCCCCTCAACCGAGTTTACCCACCGGGAAGCAGAACGGAAATGCAAGTCACGCGCCCAAGGTCCCACAGCCGGTGAGTGGCAGAGTTGGGATTCAAATCCAGGCAGCGCCTTGGGGCCCTTAACCCCTAGACTCCCAAATCCCCTAAAATGATAGTTAAAACAACAACAAAGATTCCCTCTCAACAATTACTGAGCTCTTCCTGTGTACCTTACACGCCATCCCCCAGATGGCTACATTCATTTCCTTTTTGCAGATGAGGTTTTCCTCGTCTGAAAGCACCGAGGAGGGGCTCGGGGCACCAAGCGGGTTCTGTGTCTAACGTGAGAATCCCAAGAGGATGTGAGGCTCGTCCACTGGTGGCCCTGGGTCCAGCTCAGGGGAGGGATTCGTAGGAACCTAAAGCCTCTGCCCTCTGCAGCCTCCAGCCCGCTGCTGCTGCCACTGTCCCCAACCAAGTCCCTCGCTGTGCCCCAGCCCAGGGCTGCACCCTCATTCATGCCACCCCTTCAGATCTTGCTTCCTCGCTACAGATTGGCTGGAGATCGGTGCCCTTGCACCCAGACTTGGGGAGGGGGAGACGGGTGCCTAGGAACATTCGACAAGGGGCCTTGATGCTTGTCACTTTCACCAAGTGGGAAAACCGCAGATCGGAGACGCCAAGGTATTTGCCCAAGCTGTGCAGGCAGGAGGAGGCACAGCTGGACTTGAACCCAGAGCTGCAAGCTCTCATGCTTCTAGAACTACCATCAAGGTACTGTCAGGCAGGGCCCTGTCCACCCCTCGCTTCTGGAGTTCCCCAGTATTCCAGCATCCTATGAAAATGTTGAGATTCAGCTACCCACACACTGGTTCAGAATGCAAAACACTGCCAGGTCCAAACAAATCGATGTTTAATTACGTTCAGGAACAGGATGTCAGCTTCACTGAGGTTAAGGTCGATGCATCAGAAAACAGGTCTGGGGTTGGATATGGTCTCCCTGGGAAGACCCCAGCTGGGTCACTGCCTCTCTTGAGTAGGCAGCTACCCGTGGCCGGTCGATTTCCGAAGCAAAATGATCAATTGCACGAATAGCTAACCAAGTGAGAGCTTAGCACGTGCAGGACTGGATCCTGCTCCATGTTGTAAATCATTTAATCTCCACAGAGACCCTCCTGGGCGGAAGTTATTATGATACGGTTTCAAGGAATGGGGAAACTGAGGCACGGGACAGTCACACAGCTGGAGAGGGACATAGTTGGAATTTGAACCCCACCAGGCTTGGGATATGCACCGTGACCCTCGTGCTGTCCTCAACCTTATGTTTCTCATTCGGTCATTAGCGGGATGGGAGATGCGGGTACAACTGTGACTTTTTTTTTACTTGGTTCGGGTCTGGATGTAAGGACATGGCTGGCGCTGCCTGGTGGGCCAGATGAGACGGGGTGGGAAACCAGGTGGGGACCTATCTCTGTCCCCTCTAACCAGCTTCCGAGACTGCAAGCCACCCAGGCAGGTCACCTCCTGTTCTGGATCTGGACTCCTGAAATGAGCAGCTCCACCTCTGACTACAACCCCTGTGGCCGCGCTGATTGGACCAAGCCGGGGGTAATTGCTAAGGCAGCTCTTCGTAGAACAGGGACCACCAGAAAGAAGGCTCATTCCGCCCACGAGCTCCGCCCACGAGCTCCGCCCACGAGCTCCGCCCACGAGCTCCGCCCACAAGGCTCTTCTGGCTTCAGTGATTCCGCCCCCTCCCACCCCCAGCCTCCGCCTTGGCCTCCCCATCTCTTACATCGTCCTCCAGACTTGGCCTCCCTGGGTGTCTTTAATTCCTCTGACACCCCTCGCCTGCTGGCTTTTGCAAGCGCTGTTTCACCGCCACGAACCCCCCTTCCCCTCTCTTCTCCTGGGTAAACTGCTTTCTTTCCTGCTCTCAGTTGAAAAGCCTCCTCATCCTGAAAATCTTCCCTGACCCCCAAGACTGGCTGGAGAATTCCCTGTGTTCTCCTCATGCCAGTTTTGTCTCTCTCCCAATCGGGTCAGCAAGCTCCTTAAAAGCCAGGATGGGATCTCGGAAAACGTCGTCTCCCCACTGCCTGGTAGGTGCCGAGGTGCTCAAGAAACATATGTCAAGCGTAATAATTACTGAATTAATCTGGTATTAAAAATTAGGGAGCCCTTGGCCCTTCTGAGAACACTGAGCTAGGCGCTCCTGAGGGCAGGACCGCTGCTGGCCCAGGACAGTCTGGCACACCGTGTGCACTCAGCACTTGTGTGTGGGAGGAGGGAAGGGACGTACGTCATTTCTGAAGATGACGCGTGCTCAGTACTGGCTCGTAGCATCATTTCTTGGTCCTCTGCAACCCCCAGGGACCTAAACCGGTCCAACCAGTCACCTCCCTCCCACTCGCTCTGGATCTAGGGCCGGCCCTCAGGCGGGGTTGGGCGTGGCCTGAGGGAGAGGAAGGGGCGGGAACTTGTGTCCTAAGCCATCATTGGGTGGCCATGGCGCTGTCTCGTCCAATCCGCCTTGGGGGTGGAGTTTGGACAGGTCCAGGGCAGGTGGGAAGAGAGGGAAGGAAATCGCCATTTCTTTTTAAATGTGTGTGTGTGTGTGTGTGTGTGTGTGTGTGTGTGTGTGTTAACGTTTATTTATTTTTGAGAGACAGAGAGAGACAGAGCACAAGCGGGGGAGGGGCAGAGAGAGAGGGAGACACAGCATCTGAAGCAGGTTCCAGGCTCTGAGCTGACAGCACAGAGCCCGATCCGGCGCTCGAACTCACGAACAGCGAGATCATGCCCTGAGTCAGATGCTCAACCAACTGAGCCACCCAGACGCTCGACCTACTGAGCCACCCAGGTGCCCCAGGAAATCGCCATTTCTGGCGGCGTCTTTGAGTTAATTGGGGAGGGAGCGGGAAGGGCTGAGAGTCCTCGCAGAGGACCGGATTATAAACAAACAAAATGCAGCCCCCTCCACGCACAACCCCCTTCCTTCCCGCGCGGCATCCTGGCGACTTTGCGGAACGAACTGATGGCAAGCCGGCCCCCGCCTCCACCAGCCTACTCCCAGCTAAGTGTTTAAGAGCCCAGCTCCCAAAAGGGAGGGCATCTGGATTCAAATCCTGGGTCTGTCACATGCTGTCTGTGTGATATTGGGCATGTCACTTAGTCTGTCTAGTCCTCAGTTTCCTCATCTGTACAGTGGGATGGGTAGTGACATGTGTTAATCTGTAAAATACTTGGAACCATAAAATGTTTGGAACCAGCTCGCAGTTGTTTTTATAGTTCACGTTCCATGTCCCTTCTTATCCCACACTCTCCTTGGCTCCTATGACCCTCAGAGTAAAATCCACACACCTTCCTGTGACCAGGGGGCCCTGTGTGGCCCAATCCCCACCAGCCTCCCTGGCCACACCTTCCTAAATCTCCCTGTCACACCATACAGCCTCTCTGTGGTCTCCGAGTTCTTCCCACACGCCCAGTCTCTTCTGGCCACAGGGCCTTTGCACATGCTGTTCTCCCCGACAGGAAGTGCTCTTCCTCCTCCAGGTGCTCCTTGTGCTGTCCCACACGTGTGCTCAACTCCTCCTCCTCCCTCAGGTCCTGACTCAAGTGCTGCTTCCCCCAGGAAGTCCTCTTAGATCTCTTCAGATCAGGTAAGGACCTCCCTGTTCCGGTCACAGGTCTCAAATGTCTCAAATGCATAGACCTCCATCAACAAGTCCTCCTCCATCACCATCACACCACCAGGCCCATAGGGAAGGGTTATATGTTTTTCCTCCCATATATCTCCCCTAGAGAGACATAAGTTCCACTGGTGGGAGGTGGCTTGGAGGAGGTCCAAGCATCTCTTTGAGGCAGAACCATGTCATCTTGGCCTCATTTAACCCAAACAATATATTCCAAGGCAAAAACATTCAGCACCTGCTGCTTCTGCTCTGGAGGAGCAAATTGGAACCACACCCTCCTCCTAGGAGACCCCTGTTGGGCCCCTGAAGAACACCCATGTTCCTTCCCTCCAGGGCATCTTTATGCTCTACCTCTCCTTGTAGCTCATCCATGACCTTTAGGGAGTCTGTGTCTGGTTCTGACTCCCCCAGCCCGGGGACTCCTTGGGACCAGGCTGGGGTGAGATTGGCACAGAGGTTTTGGCTGGAGGTGTTTGCTGAATTAACGAATACACCTTCTGCCCGGTGAACTCCTATGCACTCTTCAAAAGTCTAGTTCCAATGTCCTTTTTTTGAGGACACCTTCCCTGTCTCCCCAGACAAAGCCCTCACTCCCCCTACTCCTAATTCTTCCAGCTCCTGGCCCCACCCTCCAGCCCAACCCTGACTCCACAGGGCTAGGGGACATCTGTGGACAGCTCTTCCTCCTGCAAACTGAGGTCTCCTTGGGGACCAGGACTGAGACCTCTTAGGGGCACGGGAAAGTTGTCAGGAAGTATTTACTCAGCAGATCAATGAACACATGAATGAGTGAATGAATGAATAACTGTTTCAGGGCTTGGAGTCAGTTGTCCTGGGTTCGCATGCTGGCCAGGGTGCTGGACACTGAATCTGTCCCTTGACCCCTCTGAATCTCACTTCCCCATTTATTAAATGTGTTTACTCAGAGGGGCGCCTGGGTGGCTCAGTCGGTTAAGCATCTGACTTCGGCTCAGGTCATGATCTCACGGTCCTTGAGTTTGAGCCCCGTGTCGGGCTATGTGCTGACAGCTCGGAGCCTGGACCCTGCTTCAGATTCTGTGTCTACCTCTCTCTGACCCTCCCCCATTCATGTTCTGTCTCAAAAACAAATAAACGTCAAAAACATTTTTTTAATGTGTTTACTCAGAGACTTTGCCCCACGTTGCTGCAAGGATGAAATTAACAATACATAAAGCACACAGCCTCGGGGACCTTAGGCTTCCTCCAGTCCCAGCCCTGTGCACCCACGACCAGCAGTTTTGTTCCCCTCCCCAGCGCCCAGAACTAGCGTCCTCGACAGGCACACTTAATGGATGCTGAAGTACAGGGTTGGTGAGAGGGGTAGAGGAAGGAGGGAAGACAGGCAAATATTACAAAGGCTGAAACCTGGAGTGCCTGGGTGGCTCAGTCGGTTAAGCGTCTGACTCTTGATTTCAGCTCAGGTCATGATCTCATGATTGTGAGATTGGGCCCCGCGTCAGGCTCTGTGCTAGGCACGGAGACTGCTTGAGGTTCTCTCTCTCCCTTTCCCTCTGCCCCTGCGCCCTCGAGCTCTCTCTCCTTCTCTCAAGAAAATGCCTGAAACCTAAGGGTTGCTGACGATGGAAGTGGCCTGGCCTCCCTCACGGACCACTTGGGCAAGCAGTCTGGCCGTCTCTTACCCCATCTCCAAGCCATCCTTCCCCTAGGCATTTACTGGGAGAGAATAAGGTGTAGTCACCGTAAGACAGGTACAAAAAAGGCTCAACACAGGTTTATCCGTGATAGCCCCAAACTGGAAACAACCCAAATGTCCACCAACAGGTGAAATGAACAATTAGTGAGGCAATGAAAGTTTTATGGAGCTAGTATTAAGTGAAGGTTATACCACACTGGGAACTAAATGTACTGTCATTGAATGACAGACTTTAAAATCCTTAAAATGATAGGTTATATGTTTTTTGTGTTTTGCCACAACGTTAAAAAATGGTACCCAAGAATACTACAGAGCCATGAAAAGGAGCCACGCCAGCTTCTCACCGTAACATGGGGAACAAGGGAAGCCAGATCCAAGAACAGATACCCTCTGCGATCCCCTTTAATGTGAAGTTCGAAACCAGGTAAAACTCACCTATCATGACAGAGGTCGGGGCAGGGGAGGGGAGAATCAACTGGAGAGCCCCAAGAACTGCCAGGAACTGGGAATGTCCTAGATCCTGACTGGAGTGTCATTGCCCTTGTCAACCTCCACGTTTAACACTTGTGAACTTGACCATGTGTATGTTAAGCCTCAAGAAAAAAAAAAAAATGTTAAAAAGAGAAAAGAATTGCCAGGGTGAGAAGACAAGAATGTCCATCAGTCCTGAGGGCTAAGGGTTCCATTTTCCCCACAAATGCTATTATCTGATCCCTCTAGGGACTGATGACCTAGAAACAGGCCTGGAGCTGGGTGGGGACAAAGGCAGGAGGGCAGTGACCTTAGTCTTGTGCCTGGGATTTCAGAAATGATCCCCAGATGCTTCATCTCTGGGGAGTTGCTTCCCACATTCCCCATACGAGGGTCCCCAGTCTGGATGACATCATGAGACAGGAAATCCTCAGGACTCCAGAACACTCAGAACACCAGCCCCCAGAGTCCTTGGAGAGGACCTTTCCTCCCAAATCAGACACCCTGGTGAAGACACATTCTCACACTTCAGGGCCCTTTAAGACAAACTAGAACTAATTAGCAACAACCATAACTCACAGCCTTGGGCAGAAGGAAGAGCATAGACTTCAGTCAGAAGGTCCTGGGTTCAAGTCCTAACTTAATCAATACACGTGAAGGAATAAATGAATGGTGGAGAGATGGGCTTTTCATCCCCATTCCACAAGGCTTTATTATGCATTTCCAGGATGTTCAGCCTTGTCCTACAAAAGGCTGGGGTCCAGAGAGGCCTCTGCCTGGCCTGGCCTCCAACGAGCTCCCAGCCTAGTAGGGGAGACGGAGCCTGACAGAGACACTCCCATTCCTATTATTGCTCAAAGCAATAATACAAGAAATCACAGGCAGCCAGGACACAGGGGAGGCAGCTAAGAAGGAGGGACTAGGGTAGAGGAAGTATGCTAGGGCCAAAAGAGAGAGAGGAAGTGGAGTACTAGAACATTAGACAGCACGTGGCCAGTGACTGTTACACACTGACCGGGGAGGAAGTTGGGCTGAACGACCCCAGATAATGAAGGGCAGCAGAAGGCCAATCCTGCTTCCCAGGCCTTTTCACCTCTGTCTTGATTTGTTTTGTATACCTCCAGAGATGGAAGCCTCAGTGCCAAGAGAGACGGCCCAGCCCTCCCTGGGCACAGGCAACTGTCAGAAAGTTTGGTGCGACATGATTTTTTTTAAAGCCGTGACCACCGTAGTTAAAAGGGCTGTGTGCGATTGTTTGGGGAGGAAGGGTTACTACCGACGTGAGGCAGGCAGTCGTCACCTGCTGCAGACTGGATTTAAAATCAGACTCCCCTGGATTCAGCTCTCTGCTCTCTACTTAAGGGGCTCATGACTTCATCTCTGCAAGCCTGCTTCTTCTCTGAAACGACCATGATAACATCACCTACCTCATAGGTTTATTCGTTGAGCTAATGGAGTAAAATGCCTGACACATAGGTGCGAGCGTGTTACCCTGCGCCAGGGCCCAGAGTGCTCTGGAATGTGTCCCAACCACAAATGTACTTTCCTACCTCTAAAGCGTTGCACGTGCTCTAACTTGCCTCAAATGCTCTTGCCCCACCCACTCATACCTCGCAAACTCCTACACATTCCTTAAAGCCCTAGCTGTAAGATACCTCTCTTTTCTCTGTTCAAGCCCTGACCCAGGGACCTAGGGGCATGGGGCCTGGTTCTCACTGGGCCCACTCTCACGTGATGAGTTCCCTGAGAACACGTGGTAGGCATGCAGTCAAAGCTTCTCGAATGAACGAATGGATGGATGGATGGATGAATGAATGATCATTTGGGAAGGGTGGTCAAAGCGGAGGCCCAAGAGCCTGTCAACCACTTCGGTGCCCACGTCCCCAGCTCCCAAGACCTGAAGGGGCCAGCGGTGGCACACGAGGGGCGAGGGGGCTTCCGGGCGGGGTCTTCAGGTCTTCCGGTACGGCCCCTTTAAGGGGCGGGGCCAGTGGGGTGGGCGCTCGGAGCGTCAGTGCGGCGCGAAGATGGCGGCGGCGGCGGCGGCGGCGGCGGGCCCCGGGGCGACCCAGGCACCGAGCTCGCTGCTGCTCGTGGTGGGCGGCGAGTGCGGGTGCTCGGGGCTGCTTGCTTATGTGCTGGAGGAGCTCGAACGAGGTCGGGTTGGCCTGGGGCCACGGGGTGCGAGAGGCGGGCGCTGCCGCGCGTCTCGGCCCGAGGGTGGGGGGGGGGGGGCGGCGGCCGGGCTGGGGGCGGGGAGGCGATGGGCGGCGGCGGGATCCTGGGGGCCCAGAGGCTCGGTCTTCCTCACGGTTAGGCTTACGGCGCGGGCAGAAGCCTTGGGCGCGCACGGAGGAAGCGGTACCCGGGCCTGGATTGGGCTGCCTCGCCCCGCCCCGCCTCGGGTGTAGCCCGGGGACGGGACGGGGCCCGGGCTTTGGGACCCGCGCGATTGGGCAACACGGGCGACGGCTCGGCTTCCCGCCCAGTGGGCCCGCTGAGGGGAGGGTGGCGTCGCCTCGAAGCCCCGAGTCATAGCAGCTTGGATGTCCCGGAGGGAGGAGCTGGGATGGAGAGACTGGGCCTGGAGCCCCGGGGCCCACTTTCCGTTGCTCCACAAGGAGCGTGCTAATTGGGGTGTGGGCGGGCGCAGCCTGCCCAAGGGATTTGGCATCTGGGGAGATGAATCATGTAGGTGCACCTGCGAGGTTCACCTGCAGCCACTTGGCACAGGCGTCGTGCACCCCACACCGTGTTTGGAGGGCATTCATCCCCCCCCCCCCATTCAGATGGGCAGGGCCTTCGGTCTGGCGCCTGCAAAATGGAAAGGCAGCGCACATCTCTGCGTACTTGGGAATGTCGTCGTCTGTGCCCATGTCTTCTCCCACCTCCACCCCGCCCCGTGCGCAGGGATAGTGTGGAAACCACAGGTTCAGCTCTGCCCTCACGGTGCTAATAGTCTGATAGGGTGCAGGATCCAAAACGGGTGAGGACAAGTTTTAAGCTCGCAGGCTGTCAGGAGTGCTCAGAAGGATGCAAAGCGCTGAGGGCCTAAAGGGTGGGTCGGGAGACAGAGGGAAGGACCTCCTGAGAGCGGGAAGAGCTGGTGCAAAGGCCAGGAGGTGGGAACATTCCTGGCAGGGCTGAAGGGGCTGTGTGACAGTGGTGGGGGTGGGGAGATGACGGAGGGGACCAGGTGACTGTTCAGGAGGTGGGGGCTCTTTTGTTGATGTTGTGAATCTTCTCTGTGAAATGCCAAATTAACGCTTTGGGTCCCTTGGTGCGGATGCAGAGCACCTTAGGTGGTTTCGAGTCTGCAGGCTGTTGCATACAGGGGCAGGTTGAGGGGAAGGGGCTGGGATGGCTCCCACCTGCCAGATGCTAGTTAACTGAAACATTGCAGGAGCTGGAGAGCCTAGTTGACTTCCTGCCTCACTTCTCCGGCCACCACCCCCCTTGCCCCCAACAGGCATCCGGTCCTGGGACATTGACCCTGGCATTTGCAGCCTTGATGAGCAGCTCAAGATTTTCGTGTCCCGGCACTCTGCCACCTTCTCCAGCATCGTGAAAGGTGAGACTGGAGACCCCCCCCCCCATGTCCCAGCCGCTCCCCTTCATTGGGCAAGTGTTCTCTGAGTGCCAGCTGTGTGCCAGGCATGGGGGAGGGTTCGGATATGGCTGTAAACAACCACAGTAACAATACAGCCGAGATCTGTCAAGTTGGAGCAGGGCTGGGCCCCGACCAGCACTGCTAACTCCCTTGGTCATCAACTCTACACTTGGCAGGAACTCGTATTTTTGTCCCCGTTTTGCAGATGAGGCAGCTGAGGGGTGGGGGACAGGGAGACCTCCAGGAAGTGGGCTTTTTGGATGAGAGGCATCTGGGGGCTGATGTGTCAAGTGGAGGGAAGGGCCCAGGCAAGGTGAGAAGATATTTGGAAAGCGAGGGGCTGCTGAGTGGGCCTGGAGGGTAGAGTGTGGGCCCCGTGTGGCAGGGACTGTGTATGGTTTGTGGCTGTGACCCCTATACAGTAGGTGCTCAGTGGATGGGGAGCTGGGAGAGGAGCAAGATTGAGGGAGGGGTTGGGACGCCTGGGCCAGCCCCACACGGCCCAGGATGACCCACAGAACAGAGCAGCTAGTGGGCGGGTTCCGGGTATCACCGGCAGCCCCTCTTGCCTCAGCCAGCCCGTTGAGTCACCTCTAGGCCGCTGCAGGAGGGGAAGGAAGTGTCCTTCGCCTCATTGTCCCAGCGGTTCCTGGTGGCTTCCTGACCCCTCGCAGGATTTGGGGGCGGGAAGGGGCTGGAAATCCCATCGGTTCTGTGTGACCTTGGCGGCCATTTCCTCTCTCTGTGCCTTGGTTTCCCCACCGGAATGGGGCAATATCCGTGCATGATGATAAGCGTGTGATAAACTGATAAAGGTTGACCAGTGCCGAAAGGTCCTTGCCTCTCTAGCCTTAGGCCTGGTGCTCCATTTCCGAAACCTCTGGGCTCTGAGGGACAGACGAGGGTTCAGATCCCGGAATCATCCCCACTCCCCTCTTCCTGGCCCAGGAGGCCTCCCTGGCCCCATGCTCCCCCATGCTCCCCTCGCTCTAGCTTCTCCCGCCACTTCCTGATCCTCACTCGGAGCCCCGTCCTGCCTCAGAGCCCTTGCCCGTGTTTTGCCCTCCTCCTGGTGTACCTCGGTGGCCCTCCCTGGGCTCAGGCTCCTTACCTGTATGGGGTGACAGTGACGTCCCCCATAGGGCTGACTGCTGTGAATTGGGGCCTGTAAGCAGGGATGGCCTTGTTGTCACTGTTTCCAACGTGAGGCCTGCCAGTGCTGGTTTCCTGTTCTGGCCTCATCCTGACCCGCAGCTCTGCCACGTGCCTGTTGATTCTCAGATGACCCCCTGGCTGGGGTTTCCCGGAAGCAGAGTCCTGGAGGGGCTTGTGGCCGCCTGGGGTCACACAGGGAGGCAGGGCTCGACACCGGGACCGCCTGACCCTGTGCGCAAGGCCCAGCCCCAGACTCACGGAGCCCCATACCCCCACAGGCCAGCGGAGCCTGCACCACCGCGGAGACACCCTGGAGACACTGGTCCTCCTGAATCCATCAGACAAGTCCCTGTGCGACGAGGTAGGGAACAGTCATCCGCAGGGGGCAGGCTGTCGGGACCGGCACCATCCCAAGTCCTGACTTCCTGCGTCCCTGACTTTGTGCTGTTTGAAATTCTCTTGACACTCGGCAGCCTCACCCCCTCCTTCAGGAAGTCTCCCTGGATGGCCTCAGCTTCAGCTTGTCACCCCCTCGGAGGTGACGGTGGGAGGAACAGGTGAAGTCAGGAAAGACTGGAGTTTGCGAGGAAGGTCTGGAGGCAGGAAGGCGGGACTCGGCTGACGTTTGCATCTTGTGCCTCTCTCGCTAGCTGGGCCCCCCAGGAGTTGTCTGAATTGACTTTTTTTGTTGTTGTTGTTTTCTTTGTTTGTTTTTTAGTTTATTTATTTATTTTGAGAGAGAAAGTGCGTGAGAGCACAGAAGGGGCAGAGAGGGGGAGAGAGAGAATCCCAAGCAGGCTCTGTGCCGTCAGCTAAAACGAAGAGTCGGACGCTTAACAGACTGAGCCACCCTGGAGCCCCCGAATTGACTTCCTAATCCTTCTAATTCATGGACATCTTATGCCCTTCTCCTAGTTACCCATAGGAAAAATGAACAAGAGGAAGCCCAGGACGCCCCTCTAGAGACCCCGGTATAGGTAGATTCCTCTGATCAAAAATCCTCCGTTTTGTTCCCTCAAGGAGCTCTGAAGGAGATAGAGCCAGACAGAGATACACTCTTCTCCTTGGCCTTGAGGCTGGGCCAGAGAGAGAGTGGGCTCCAGGGAATCCAGAAAGGGTATGGGGGGCTTCTAGGAAGAGGAGGCCCCGGAGCCTGGCTTTGTAGGAAGAGCAGCAGGAATTTGTTGGGCGAAGGGTGTTGGGCTCAGCAGGAGGCCCGGAGGGTACCCTTCCAGCTTCTAGTTGAGTACTGGGGTGGGGACAGGGATTCGGGTGGTTGTATGTAGGTTTGGGGCTGGGAGCCCTCTCAAAGCAGGGTGTAGGCCTTGTCACGGCACAGAGTGGGGCCTTTAACAGTCTCCCCCTTCCTCAGCTCCGGAACCTTCTGCTGGACCCTGCCCCTCATAAGCTGCTGGTATTGGCTGGGCCCTGCCTGGAAGGGACAGGGGAGCTGCTGCTCCAGACGGGGGGCTTCTCGCCCCGCCACTTCCTCCAGGTCCTAGGGGACAAAGAGGTAAGCCATCTCCTCCTCGTCTTGCTTCCCCTGGCTCTGAGTTCGGGCTGTGTGGCCCTAGTGACCTGTCCCTCTCTGCACCCCATCCCTTCCTCTGTGGAGCAGCAGCAGTGACACATGTCCCTCCCATTGTCGGGCCCCAGTTCCCTCACCCACGACGGTGTGTGGTTTGAGGCTAGGCCTGTAGATCAGCAGACATCCCAGAGACCTCGAGTGGCACCCCAGCTTCCAGGTCCCAGCTGGGTAGGGTCCTTTCTAAAGTCCTTCGTCCGGGTGTGGCAAATGAACAAAGCCAGCCGATAAACCACCTTTTTCCGTTGTAGAGAGTGAGGTGACGACGGTGAGCTAAAAAGCAGAGGTGGGGAGCATGGAAGGTGTCCCTGGAGGGAGCTGTGCTGTAGAGAACAGCAAGTGCAAAGGCCTTGGGGCAGGGAGAGGGGGAGGGGAGGGGAGGGGAGGGAAGCAGGTGGTGAGTCAGGAGCATGTGTCTCTGCGACCGGGGTGGGGGGGATGGCTGGGTTTTGTCGTAATGGTGACGAGGGTCGGCCAAAGGACTCTCCCAGCCCCAGGAATCAAGATGGAGGGGCCCTTGCCCACTTTTCCCGAGGCGCTGGGTGTTGCCCGGCCCCAGGGGAATTCTTAACCGTCACCCCCGCCCCTCTGTAGATCCGGGATCTTCTGGCGTCCACACCCCCACCTGCAGACCTGCCGAAGCTCACCATCACCTGCCCAACCTTCGGTGACTGGGCCCAGCTGGCACCTGAGGTGCTGGGCCTCCAGGGCGCGCTCCGGGTGCAGTGGAACCCACCCGTGCAGCTGCCGGCTTCCGAGGGCCTGCGCCAGTTCCTGGAGTACGTGGCTGAGTCGCTGGAGGCCCCGTCTCCCTTTGAGCTGCTCGAGCCGCCAGCGTCCGTGGGCTTCCTCAGGCTCGCCCGGCCTTGCTGCTACATCTTCCCCGGCGGCCTCGGCGACGCCGCCTTCTTCGCCGTCAATGGCTTCACCGTGCTGGTCAACGGTGGCTCCAACCCCAAGTCGAGCTTTTGGAAGCTGGTGCGGCACCTGGACCGGGTGGACGCCGTGCTGGTGACCCACGCCGGCGCCGACAGCCTCCCGGGCCTCAACAGTCTTCTGCGGCGCAAGCTGGCCGAGCGAGATGAGGCGGCGGCCGGCGGGGGCTCCGGGGACGACAGGCTCCGCAGGCTCATCTCGCCCAACCTGGGGGTCGTGTTCCTCAACGCCCGCGTGGCCATCTCGCGTCTGGTGAGCGGCGAGGACGAGGCGGAGCTGGCCCTGAGCCTCTTGGCCCGGCTAGGCATCGCGCCCCTGACTCTGAACCGCGGGCCGCTCCCGGCCGAGCCCACCGTGCTCTTTCAGAAGATGGGCGTGGGCCGGCTGGACATGTATGTGCTGCACCCGCCCGCGGCTGGTGCTGACCGCTCGTCGGCCTCCGTGTGTGCCCTGCTGGTGTGGCACCCCGCGGGCCCCACCGAGAAGGTGGTGCGCGTGCTGTTCCCCGGCTGCACGCCTCCCGCCCGCCTCCTGGATGGCCTGGTCCGCCTGCAGCACCTGGGGTTCTTGCGAGAGCCTGTGGTGACCCCCCAGGACCTAGTGGGGCCTCGGCGAGCTGAGAGCAAGGAAAGCGTGGGCTCCCGGGACAGCTTAAGAAGAGAAGGCCGGACAACGGCACCGGCCAGGCCTGCCCCGGAGCGCCCTGTGGGGGCCCGGAAGGACCCGCCTCGAGTCGAGGCCCCCCGCAGGGCTGAGAAAGAAGCCAGGCTCCCCCGGGAGGTGAAGAAGGACCCCAAGCCAAGCGTCCCTCGGACCCAGCCCCAGGAGGTGCGCCGGGCAGCCTCCGCTTCGGTCAGCGTGAAGAAGGCGGGTGCCCAGGCCGCCCCCAGGCCCCGCAGGGCACCCAATATCGCCCGCCCGGGCGTCCCGCCGGCGGAGAACGGGCCCCACAGCCCCCCCAGCTTCCGCTGTGGAGAGGCCAGCCCGCCGCCGCCAGAGGCCTGCGGCTCCCCCGCCCCGCAGCTGGTGGCCACCCCCAGCCAGGAGAGCAGCCTGGAGCTGGGGCTGAGCCCGGCCGGGGAGGACGGCGGCACCTTGGAGGAGAAGACGCTGGAGCTGCTTTTGGGTGCCAGCACCCCCCGGCCGCGTACACCCTCGCCTACTGGAGCCCACCAGGGCCCGGCGGAGGGCAGCGGGCGGCTGTCGCTGAGCCCGCTGCGGGGCGGGGAGGCTGGGCCGGATGCCTCGCCCACGGTGACCACACCGTCACTGCCTGCCGAGGTGGGATCCCCGCACTCCACGGAGGTGGACGAGTCCCTGTCCGTCTCCTTCGAGCAGGTGCTGCCGCCGCCGCCTGCCTGCCGCGCGGGCGAGGCTGGGCTGAGCCTCCCCCTCCGCGGCCCCCGGGTACGGCGATCGGCCTCCCCGCACGACGTGGACCTGTGCCTGGTGTCACCCTGTGAGTTTGAGCACCGGAAGGCTGTGCCCGTGGCGCCCGTGCCCGCGTCCCCGGGCAGCTCTGATAGCAGTGCCCGGTCCCAGGAGCGGGCGGGGGCCCCGGGAGCTGAGGAGACCCCACCCACCTCCGTCAGCGAGTCCCTGCCCACCCTGTCTGACTCGGACCCCCTGCCTGCCGCCCCCGGCATCGCGGACTCGGATGAAGACATGGAGGGCGCAGGGGTCCCTCGCCGTGACCCGCTGCCCGAGCCCCTCAAGTTCCCCCCGCCGCTGCCCACCCCGCCCAGCATCTGCATGGTGGACCCCGAGGTGCTGCCCCCTGAGCAGGCCCGGCTGACGGAGGGCCACGGCCGCACCCGGAAGTCCGGGGTTCGCCCTCACCCCAGCACTGCCGCCTCCAAAGCCACTCCCGCGACCACTGCCAAAACCAAGGGACTGGCCGGTGGAGACCGGGCCGGTCGGCCCCTCAGCACCCGGAGCGAGCCCAGTGACAAGGGAGGTCGGGCACCCCTGTCCAGAAAGTCCTCGGTCCCCAAGACGACCACTCGGGGCCCATCCGGTAAGTACCCAGGGGCTGGAGTGCTACAGCAGGGTTACCGGCCCAAGTCATTGTTCCCTGTTTGCTGTGTGGCCTCAGCCACGCCTGCCACCCTCTCTGGGCGTCAGTTTCTCCTACAAAATGGAAGCTCTGGCTCGCTTGTAATTCCGAGGCATTCAAGCAGTGCCACCCACGGAAGCGTAACGTGAGCACATCTGTCATCATGAGGTCGCTAGTGCCACAGCGAGTAGAAACGGGTGAAATTAATTTTAATGGTATATGTAACCTGTTTGCGTAGAGATTCCCAAGCCCCCCACCACCAGGCTCAGTGTTGCAGTCAGGACTCGGGATGCAGTCCTACTCCTGGCTCAGCTGTGTTGGAGCAAAAGGATACAGAACAGAATCGGCAAAGAGAAGGGGCACGGGGAGGGGAGCTCCTGGGGGGGGGAGGGCAGGCACAGGCTTGTAGAGTCATCTCCCAGTGGGGTCCCACCGTGTGCTTAATGCCCGAGCAGCGTGCCCTGGTGACCCATACGAGGTGGTGTCCACCAGGGATGCTCGTTAGAGACTGAGCGCCCAGGGTGTTGCTGGTCGCGTTGGCACCCTCTGCCTGACATGTGCCAACATCCCAGACTCCTCAGCAAGGGTGAAGCAGGCGTTCAGCCTGAGCCACGTTGCTGCGGAGCAAACAGGTGCGGTGAGCCACTCTTGTCACTTAGGGGTGGGAACCTTTCTGAAATCCAGGCTCCCCAGACTCCAGCCAGGGCCACCCCGTAAGCAGACCTATCTAAGGATAGCAGTTTTAGGTACGCTGCGGTAACTTTTCTTCCCGGTTTTCCTTAGTTGTGATGAGATCTCTTAGCAGGACATTTAGCACCTTAGCCATTGCTTAACGCGTAGCGTTAAGTACGTTCGCATTGCTGTGCAACCAGCCCCACCAATTGGTCTCCAGGGCTCCTTTTTCTCTTGCAAAACTGAAACTCTGTCCCCGTTAAAAACTAATTCCCACTCCTCCTCTCCCAATCCCTGGCACCCTCTGGTTCTGCTTTCTGTTTCTATGAATCTGACTCCTCTCGGGACCTCCTGCAAGTGAAATCATACTATATTTATCTTTTGTGACTGGTTTATTTCACTTAGTATCGTGTCTCCATGGTCCATTCACGTTGTAGCCTGTGTCATAATTCTCTTCACCTTTTTTTCGTTTTTAAGAATTTCCTTCCTTTTTAAGGCTGAATAATACCGTGTTGCACGGATGGACCAAATTTTGTTTATCCGTTCACCCACTGATGGAGTCTTGGGTTACTTCTGCCTTTTGGCTACTGTTGAATAATGCTGGTATGAACGTGACTGGACAAATATCTCGTGGAGACCTTACTTTCAACTCTTTGGGGCATATTCGCAGAAGTGGGATTGCTGGATCACGGTAATTCCGTTTTTGAGTTTTTAAGCAACCACTGTGCTGTTTTCGACAATGGCTGCACCATTTTACATTGCCACCAGCCGTGCAAAAAAGGTTCCAGTTTCTCCACATCCTCGCCAGCACTTGTTATTTTTTGAGTTAGCCACCTGATGAGTGTGAGGTGACCCCTCGTGGTGGTTTCGATTTACATTTCCCGAATTAATGACGTTGAGCATCTTTTCGTGTGCTGTCGGCCATTTATATACCTTTTTTTGGAGAAATGTCTGTTCAGGTCTTTTGCCCCTTTTTGAATCGGGCAGTCTTTTTGTTGTTGGGTTATGAGAGTTCTGTATATATTGTGGATATTAACCCTTTGTCAGGTATATGATCTGCAAATATTTTTTTTCCCATTCTGTGGGATTGCCTTTTTATTCTGTTGATCGTGTTCTTTGCACAGAAGTTTGTAATCGTCGTAAAATCCAGTTTGGCTTTTTTTTCTGCCTGTGCTTTTGTTGTCACATCCAAAAAATCATTGCTAAATCCAGTCGGGTGAAGCTTTTGCTTTGTTCTAAGAGTTTTATGGTTTCAGCGCTCACATTTTGTTCCAGGATAAATTGAGTTAATTTTTGTCTGTGGTGCTGAATAAGGGTTCAATTTCATTGTTTTGTACGTAGACCTCCGATTTTCCCAGCACCATTGGTGGAAAAGACGGTCCTTTCTCCTCTGATGGTCTCGGCATCGTTGTCAGAAATCATCTCATCACATACGTGAGGGTTTATTTCTGGGCTTTCTGTTCCATTGGCCTATCATGTGTCTGTCTTTTTTTTTTTTTTTTTTTTTTTTTTTAATGTTTATTTACTTTTTAGAGAGAGAGAGAGAGGAAGGGCCAGAGAGAGAGGGAGACACAGAATCCGAAACAGGCTCCAGGCTCTGAGGTGTCAGCCCAGAGCCTGACGCGGGGCTCAAACTCACGGACCGCGAGATCATGACCTGAGCTGAAGTCAGACGCTTAACCGACTAAGCCACCCAGGCGCCCCTATCATGTGTCTGTCTTTATGTCAACACCACACTGTCTTGATTACTGTCCCTTTACCATAAGTTTACAGATCAGGAAGTGTGAGTCCTCCAACTTTGTTCTTCAACATTGTCTTGCCTCCTGGAATCTGTTGAGATTCCATATGAATTTTAGGATGGTTTTTCTATTTCTGCAAAAAGCCATCGCTGGCACTTTGATCGTGACAGCACCGAATCTGTAGTTTGCCTCAGGTAGTGTCATCGGCTCGGCGGATATTAAGTCTCCTAATCCACAAATATGGGATGTCCTTTCTGTGAATTTTTATGTTTTCATTTCTTTCAGCGGTGTTTTTTAGTTTTCGTGTATTTTGTTTTCTTGGCTAAATTAATCCCTAAGTACTTTATTCTATGTTAATACTATCGTAAAGACAGTTGTTTTCTTAGTTTCCTTTTCAAATCGTTCACCATTAGTATATAGAAGCATAATTGGTTTGTGTGTGTTGGTTTTGTGTCCAGCTACTTTGCCGAATACATCTATCTAACAGATTTTGTGTGTGTGTGTGCGCGCGCATCATCTTAGAGTTTTCTACACGTAAGAGCGTGTCATCTGTGATCAGAGATAACTTTAATTTTTTCTTTTCTTTTTTTTTAAATTTTTTTTAACGTTTATTTATTTTTGAGACAGAGAGAGACAGAGCATGAATGGGGGAGGATCAGAGAGAGAAGGAGACACAGAATCCGAAACAGGCTCCAGGCTCTGAGCTGTCAGCACAGAGCCCGATGCGGGGCTTGAACTCACGGACCACGAGATCATGACCTGAGCCGCAGTCGGACGCTTAACTGACTGAGCCACCCAGGCGCCCCTAATTTTTTCTTTTCTAACATAGATATCTTTTCTTTTTCTTGCCTGATTGCTCTGGCTAGCACTCCTAGTACGGTGTTGACTCTAAGTGGCAAAAGCCAACATTCTTGCCTTGTTCCTGCTCTTAGAAAAAAAGCTGATAGTCTTTCACCATTGGGTATGATGTGAGCTGTGAGTTTTTCATACATGGCTCATGTTATGTTGAGGCAGTTTCATGCTATTCATAGTTTGTTGAGGGTTTTTATCACGAAAGAGTGTTGAATTTTGTCAAATGCCTTTCTGCAATAGTTGAAATGATTGCGTTGTGTTATTCATTCTGTTAATGTGGCCTATTATATTGATTTATCTTTTCCTTTTAAGACTTTATTTTTAAGTAACCTCTACACCCAACGTGTGGGGCTCAAACTCACGACCCTGAGATCAAGAGTCGCATACTCTACCTACCAAGCCAGCTAGGCAGCCCATATGTGTGTGTGTGTACGTACACGTACATACTTTTTTTTTTTTTTTTTTTTAAGATTTCATTTTTTGGAGTGGAGTGTCTGGGTGGCTCAGTCGGTTAGGTGTCCGACCATGAGGTCATGATCTCATGGTCCGGGAGTTCAAGCCCTGCACCAGGCTCTGTGCTGACAGCTGGGAGCCTGGAGCCTGTTTCAGATTCTGTGTCTCCCTCTCTCTCTCTGCCCCTCTCCTGCTTGCATTCTGTCTCTGTCTCTCAAAAATAAATAAACATTAAAAAAATGGTTTTTAATTTCATTTTTAAGTAATCTCTACACCAAACGTGTGGCTATGTTGATTTTTCATATGTGGAACCATCCCTGCATCCCAGGGATTCCCACTTGACCAGTGTCTGATCCTCTTAATATGCTGCTGAATTTGGCTCGCTAATATCTGCTGAAGATTTTTGCATCAAGGTTCATAAGGGATATTGGTCTGTAGTTTTCTTTTCTTCATAGTGTCTTTGACCTTGGTATCAGGGCAACACTGGCCTCCTAGAATGAGTTAGGACGTGTTCCCTGCTCTTCAGTATTTTTGGAAAAGTCAGAGAGGGATCGATGTTAGTTCTTCTTTAAATGTTTGGTAGAAACAGGCTCAGGAGGATTTTGATTACTGATTCAATCTCCTTACTATTGATAGATCTGTTTAGCTTTTCTGTTTCTTTGTGATTCAGTCTTTGGTAGGTTTTGTGTTTCTGGGCATTTGTATGTTTCTTCTTGGCTATGCAGTTTCTTGTTTGTACAGCTGTTCAGAGTACTCTCATCATGCTTTTTATGTCTGTAGAGTAGGTAGTAGTGTCCCCCTCTTATTTCTGAGCTTATCAAGTTGAGTCTTCTCGCTTTTTTCTTAGTCTAGCGAAAAGGCTGTCAGTTTTGTTAATCTTTTTAATTTTTTTTTTTAACGTTTATTTATTTTTGAGACAGAGAGAGAGACAGAACATGAATGGGAGAGGGTCAGAGAGAGAGACACACACACAGAATCTGAAACAGGCTTCAGGCTCTGAGCTGTCAGCACAGAGCCCGACGCGGGGCTCGAACTCACCGACTGCGAGATCGTGACCTGAGCCGAAGTCAGACGCTCAACTGACTGAGCCACCCAGGCACCCCCAGTTTTGTTAATGTCTTTGAAGGACCAACTCGTGGTTTTGTTGGTTATCTTTTGTGTTTTTCATTCTCAATTAAAAAAAAAAATTTTTTTTAACGTTTATTCATTTTTGAGAGACAGAGAGAGACAGAGCATGAGCAGGGAAGGGACAGAGAGTGAGGGAGACACAGAATCCAAAGCAGACTCCAGGCTCTGGGCTGTCAGCACAGAGCCCGATGCGGGGCTCGAACTCAAGAACTGCGAGATCATGACCTAAGCCAAAGTCGGACGCTCAACTGACCGAGCCACCCAGGCACCCCTCTATTCTCAATTTTTAAAATCTCTGCTCTAATCTTTATCATTTCCTCTCCTCTGTTAGCTTCAGATTTACTTTTGTTCTTTTCTGGTTCCTTAGGTTAATAGTTAGGTTGTTGCATGGGGATCTTCTTTTTTAATATAAACATTTATACATAGAAACTTGCCTTTTATCTCTGCTCTCTCTCAAAGCGATTCTCTTTCAGCAGTTGGACTATTCGTGTGTCTCAATGTGTGTCATCCTACTTGGAATTTGTTGAGCTTCTTGGACGTTTACTAACGCCATTCATCAAACATGGGAAGTGTGGGGCCATTATTTCTTCAAATAATCATTCTGCCCCTTTCCTCCCGGGACTCCACATGTGTATGTCGGCCCTCTCGATGGTGTCTCACAAATCCCTCACGCTGCCGTTCACTTTCTTCGGTCCTTATTTTTCCCTGTTCCTCCAACTTGATAATTGCTGTTGTCCTATCAGTAATCACTGTTCACATCATGAATTGAATTCCTCTGGTGAGTTTTTCATTTCGGTTATTGTACTTTTTAGCTGCAGGATCTTCTTTTGGTTTATTGTTAAATTTTCTCTGCCCTTAGTGATGTTTCTGTTTTTATTCACACAACGTTTTCTTGCATGTCTTCCTTTCTGTGAGCATTTTTAAGTTGGTTTAAAGTCTTTGTTCAGTAAGCCCACCATCTGGCCTTTCTCAGGAGTGGTTTCTGTTGATTTTTTCTTTTCTTTTTTTTTTTTTTTTTTTTTTACCTTGGGCTATACTTTTCCTGTTTCTTTGTTCGCCTTGTGATTTTTGCTGTTGTTGAAAACTGGACATTTGAGTTTAATAATGTGTTAACTCCAGAGATCCAAATCTCCCCCTTCCCCAGGGGGAAGGTTTGTGTGGCTTCTTGGTTTAAAATGTTTTTTTTTTTTTAATGTTTGTTTATTTTTGAGAGAGACAGAGTGTGAGCGGGGGAGGGGCAGAGAGCGAGAGGAAGACACTGAATCTGAAGCAGGTTCCAGGCTCCGAGCTGTCAGCCCAGAGCCCGACGCGGGGCTCGAACCCACAAGCCGCGAGATCATGACCTGAGCCGAAGTCGGACGCTTAACCGACTGAGCCACCCAGGCGCCCTTTCTTTGTTTAATTATCATGTGCTGTTTCTGTTTTCATGAGCCTGCACCTTTCTGGGTATGTGTGGTGATTTTCCCAAATCTCCCATATATACAGTGGCTTTTTTTTTTTATTATTAAGTTTTTAATTTTTATTTTTTTTTATTTTTTTTATTTTTAAAAAAAAATTTTTTTTTTTCAACGTTTATTTATTTTTGGGACAGAGAGAGACAGAGCATGAACGGGGGAGGGGCAGAGAGAGAGGGAGATACAGATTCGGAAACAGGCTCCAGGCTCCGAGCCATCAGCCCAGAGCCTGACGCGGGGCTCGAACTCCCGGACTGCGAGATCGTGACCTGGCTGAAGTCGGACGCTTAACCGACTGCGCCACCCAGGCGCCCCAAGTTTTTAATTTTAATTCCAGTATAGTTAACAGCTATATGAGTTTCAGGTGTAGAGGATAACGATTCCATGCGGTGGCTTTTGATTTTTTTTTTTTTTTTTTTTCAACGTTTATTTATTTTTGGGACAGAGAGAGACAGAGCATGAACGGGGGAGGGGCAGAGAGAGAGGGAGACACAGAATCGGAAACAGGCTCCAGGCTCTGAGCCCTCAGCCCAGAGCCTGACGCGGGGCTCAAACTCACGGACCGCGAGATCGTGACCTGGCTGAAGTCGGACGCTTAACCGACTGCGCCATCCAGGCGCCCCCCATGTGGTGGCTTTTGAACGGCTTAGTCCTTACGTGTCTGGCTCCTTAAAAGGGGAAAAAGTGAAAAATGAAGTGGGGAGGGGTAGATGGGAGAAAAGGAGAAAAAAATGTTCCCGTTCTCTCGATCTCCTGGAAGTCAGGGAGAGGCTGCCAGCACGACTCTTGTCTGGAAGGGGAGACGGATTCCCGGTGCTTCCCAGCTGCATCGTCATCCCCTGGGTCCTCCTGCCGAGTTCATACTCTGTACGCGTGCTATGATCGCAGAATATTCCAACATGCCGTCGCTATGAAAGATGACTAGCTAATTCCCCTTCTCGTGGCCACGCTGAGTCTTAGGTGCCTGGTGTGTGCTTTGCACCGAGCCCCAGCTCGTGTCAGCTCGTCCCTGCCACGTTCCGGTGCTCGGTGACCACGGTGGAGGGCACTGCGGGCCTGGAAGTACCAGGGGTGGTGGGAAAGCAGCGGTGATGACTTCAGCTGGTGTCCCCGAGTGCTTGCTCACCGGTTGCAGGTGCCTTGGTGGCCCTGCTCTTCGGAAGCTGACCGATGTCCCAGGCTTCTCTCGCCCCGTGGTTTGTCATTAGTTCCCAGCCTCGGTGCCCCCCCTGAGCCGCCCCCTCTTATCCTCGTTGGGCACTTTCCGGGAGAGACACCTGATGGGCCCCTGTGAGCTTTAGCAGCTCAGGGGTCCCCAGCCCAGAGTGGCTACCCAGGCCTGTGGCCGAGGCTGGCACCTGGAGGCTGGGAGTCATCTGAGCCCCTGTGTGCCTGGGCGTTTGGCCCCTTGAGGGTCTCCTTCTCCCACTGCCTCGGACAGACTGACCCTCTGCTAGTGTCAGCAGACTGTGTCTTAAAAGTGCCAGAGGGTAAACGTTGCCAGCTTTGCAGGCCAGGTGGTCTCTGTCCCAACAACTCGACTCCGTGCCGCGGCAGAACAGCAGCTTCGTATGGAACCCAAAGGGCGTTCCGGTAAAACTGCGTTTACGAAAGCAGGCGCTGCTGTAGTTGGCCGGTCCCTGCCCCACCCCGTCCTCCTGTCCTGTGGCCTCTGCCCATGTTCCCCTTGTCTGGCTGTTCCGCCTCTGCTGCTCCTTTCTCCCTTGGGCTCGTCACGGCCGTGGCGGCTTTCTCTTCTTGAGACTTAAGATCCTCACCGTCACTGTTCCCAGCTATGAGTGAGGGATGCCGCCTGCCCAAAGCTAGGGGATTCACTCACCCCACAGATGCCGCGGCAGCCCTCTGGGCCCACGCCCTGAGCCAGGCAGTGTTTACTGTCCAAAGATGTCAAGCATCTGGCCGGTTTCCCGTGCCTCAGATCCCGATTTGTCCTCAATTGATTATGATTATGAGATACTCGCCTGGGACCGGTGGCCTCATTCCCCTTTGCGTAAGCTCTAGGTTCAGGGCCACGGATGAGGCTCTGAAAGCAATGCCACGTCCAGTCTCCCTCTTGCAATTCTGTCCTTCCCACACCCGCTCTGTCTCCCCATTGCCCTTGGGGGCAGGGATTTTTGTCTGCCTGGGTCACTGGCACGTCCCCAGTGCCTAATGCCCGGGAGGACTTGATAAATGCCCTTTGAGTAATTGAGCAGATGGATGCCGCAGAAGCAGCAGATTGTTCTAGATACTGGCTGCCTTGGGAGCTTAAGCTCTAAAACCCCGTCTTTCTGGAAGCCCTCCCTGTGATTGCCTCCTCCTACCCTCCTTACCTCTGGCCCTGGGTATGTCTGTGTCCAGGGACCAGCCAGGGAGGGTCCAAGCACTGAGGATATGGCCAGGGGTCTTTGCAGAGTTCGTTGAGTAACTTCCCATGCCAAGGAGAGCTTTAAGACAGTGAGATCCTTGAGGAGGGAGCCACTCAGAGAGATGTAGACAGAGGTGGGAGCCCCTTCCCAGGCCCTGGGTCCCAGGAGCTCAGGTCTGACCCTGTCCTTCTTGCCCGCAGGGTCAGCTGGCAGCCGACCAGGTGGGTCAGCAGCCCCTCCCGGCTCCCCCGTCTACCTCGACCTGGCCTACCTGCCCAGCGGGAGCAGCGCCCGGCTGGTGGACGAGGAATTCTTCCGAAGGGTGCGTGCGCTCTGTTACGTCATCAGCGGCCAGGACCAGCGCAAGGAAGAGGGCATGAGGGCTGTCCTGGACGCACTGCTGGCCGGCAAGCAGCAATGGGACCGTGACCTCCAGGTGTGTGACCACCCCGGGGCCCCAGACAGTTTTGGCACGAGGTCTGGCCGCACACCTCCTGGCGTGTTCCTGTTGAACTTAGTCCTGGGAGGTCTGTGTGACCTTCACCCGCCCACAGAAGAGGGAGTAGGGCTCAGAGAGCCCGAGCTGTGTCCCCAAGGCCACGGAAATGAAGGCAGGTTCACGGGTCCCACCAGCTCTCAGGACTCTGTTCCCGTTGTCCCCTCCGTCTGGAGCAGCCTGGATGAGGGTGCAGGACGGGCCCGGTTTGATCCGCTTCCCTGACTCCTGGGCTCTTAACCATCCCAGTCACGAGAATTGGCCAGGAGGAGTAGGCGAGGTGTCCACGTAGCTGCGAAAGTTGAGAATTGATCCTGTGGGCTGGGGTTGTTCCCCAAGGAGGCCTTGAAGCACATCCTTGAAGGGTGACGCAAGTCTGGCTTGAAGGTGCCTGGCCACCCATCCGGCGTGTGAGGTGCCGACGCCCAGCCTCTCAGGGAGCATGCGCAGCCCCTGTTCCCCCCCCCCACGCCCCCTGCCACCGCACAGCTTGTCGGGAGCCAGGACGGAGGGTTCCGGGCACCGGGCGGAGGTAGGGCAAACTCGGTGTGTGCAAGGGAGGAGCCGGAGAGGGGCCCGGGTCCTTTGGGTGCCGTGGGGACAGGAAAGGACCTCAGGGATGGGTGGGTACAGACATCCAGGTGAGAGCTAAGGGAAGCAGAGCAATTGTGGTCAGAGAAGAAGGGTCTCAGATGCCGAGGGTGGAGCAGGGCCTGGGCCCAGAGGTCACAGGTGCTCCCCCTCACCGTCAGCCCGTCTGTCCCACCCACAGGTGACCCTGATCCCCACCTTCGATTCCGCGGCCATGCATGAGTGGTACGAGGAGACACATGCCCGGCACCAGGCGCTGGGCATCACCGTGCTGGGCAGCAACAGCACCGTGTCCATGCAGGACGAGGCCTTCCCCGCCTGCAAGGTCGAGTTCTAGCTCGGCGTCTGACACCCGCCCCCGCGGCCCGGCATCCGCCCCGACCCTGAGATTCACCTGCGTCACAAATAAACCAGGTACTCCACCCGGCTGTGGCCTCAGTTCCTTCCGCTGGCGGGAGACTTGGCAGCCTCCGGGACGGTCACCGCCGCCGTGTCGGCCCCCAGGTCAGGCGTGCTCCGGCCTCCATGTCGCAGGCCGGAAAAGCCAGGCCCGGGGAGGGGGGGTGCCTTTCCGGTAGTGACCGCCGGCAGCCGGTGCCCGCTGCTGACCGCGGCCCTCCGGCCCGACCCGGCAAGCGTGAGAGGCCGATTTTTACTGGAGGGGAAGCTGGAACCCCTGAGGACAGCCGGACTCCACTCTGCCACACAAACCGGCCAGGGACAGGGTGAGACTGGAACCCCAGGCTCTGTGCTCCAAAGTGATAGAACAGGTCACTCTGCGTTCCTAGAGATACCTCATGCTCGTGGCAGGAGAGTCACATGCCACAGGGAGGTCTTAGAGGAGAACCTGAAACCCAGAGATTACAAAACATCCATTCCCGAAGAACCCCTTGCCTGCTGTCTGCACGCATGGAGATAACCTAGCTAGAACGTTAGACGAGGTGCCCTGCGTCCTGGCTTGAACGGCGACCCGAAAAGCGTACGTCTGAGCCCTGACACCTGGTATCTGTGAGTGTGACTGTATCTGGAGAAGGGGATTTTCAGATGCAGTTAAGTGAAGGCTCTTGAGATTCTCTGGATGGGCCCTAAATCCAATGACGCGCGTCCTTATAAGAGACAGAGGAGGTGACACAGAGGGGAAGAGCACGCGGAGATGGAGGCAGAGACTGGGGTGATGGGGTGATGGGGCCACAGCCGAGGAATGCTGCAGCCCCAGAAGCTGGTGAGGAGTGATTGTCCCCTAGAACTTTCTGAAGGAACCGACCCTGTGCACACCTTGATTTCAGAGCTGGGCCTCCAGAACTGCAAGAATGAACTGTTGTGTGTGGCACCTTGTGACGGTCCCGGGAGATGTTCTGAGCCGGTCGGCACACGGCTCGCTCCCCCGGACACGGCGGCCTGAGTCCCTGTGCGTGGCCGTGTAGGTGTCCTGGTACAGACTCCTTCCTCCGGCCGTCTCGGTCCCCGGCTCGGCGCGTCCAGGCTGCTGTGGCACAATACCAGGCGGCTTCCCCGACAGACGCTTCCTTCCCGCAGCTCCAGAGGCTGGACGGTTGAGACCAGGGTGCATCAGGGTGCCAGGGGTCGGCCGAGGGCAGGCCCTCCGGCTTCCAGATGGCTGCCTTCTGGCTGTGTCCCCGCGTGGACAGGGAGGGGGCGTGGGGGCACATCCTCTCACGGCCCCTCCTTCGGCAGCACCAACCCGGGGATGGGACCCCACCCCCCTGACCCCCGCGACCTAACGCTCTCCCGAAGCGCCCCCCTCCAGACACCATCACGAAGGGGAGTGGGGCTCACGCATAGGAAATGAGGGGGTGTTTTGCACTAGTTAGGGCTCAGCCGATCAATGACTAGTGTCGTGGTTGGACTGGCCTTTGTGGTTCTGCTTACAAGACGCCCTTCCGCCGGACACCCATCGGGAAACTGAAAAAAAATAAAGGTTTCTCGCTTACCAGACCTGGAGATCACCCAGCGCCCCCAGGGCCACATAGTGAGAGGGGAAAGGGGGGACTGAGACAGAGCTGCTAGTTCACTGGCTGGGCCTCTGCTCTTACTGGGTCCAGGATGGGAGCCCAGGGTTTACAGGGCTCATTGTTTCTTGGTAAACTTAAAACCTCCCAGTGGGAATTTAAAGCGATGGGAGGGCGCAAAAACAAAAAACGAGTGGCCCCAAAGGCCAGTTACCAAAATCAACCAAGACCTCTAAAACAAGGAGCCACAGTCGGGGCAGGCGGCCTCTTTCTCTAGAGGCGTGGCTGGCGAGTAGGTTCATTCCAGCTACCATCTTTGAAGAGGATGCCTGGGCGATCAAAGCTTACGTCCCGCACTCGCATCACAAGAAGGAAACAAACTGGCCTTACCCCAGAGGGGGCACACAATTCCGTCTGGAGCTGGCAGGGCCTCAGCAGGCAGGGACACATCTTGTCTACCAAGGGTTGGTTTGTGGGACCTGACTGCTTCGTGTGGGAGCCACCGAACCGGCGTCTGGCCGCCTTCCTGTGGGATGTCGGGACTTGACAAGGCCGGGCATCAGGAAGGGCAGGTGGACGCCAAGGGAACCTGCGTGGGCGCCCACAGGGACAGGACCCACAAGGGCACCGTGGGTGAGGCCGCGACCAAGGTCAATGCGCACACGGCCGGGGACAGGTGCGGCAGCCGCCTGGGGAGCTCCCCAGCGCCTGGGACCTGGGTCTGTAACCCTGCGCCCTCCGTCCCGTGTCCCGTTTACCGGGAAAGCGGAAGTGCTGGGATCCGAGCGCCCCCCCCCCCCCCCCCCCCCCCCCCCCCCCCCCCCCCCCGGCCAGGCGTGTCCTTCGCAAAGCTGCGCATGCGCATGCGGGTTAGGGGTACGGCCCGGCCCTTTGTCTTGCCTTTTCCTGTTGCGGGTAAGGGTGGGCTTCTTCGCTCAGGGCCTGGGGGCCGGCCGCTGTTTATAACACTGCCCGAGGTGACATTTTGGCCAGACTGCCCTGTGGCAGGTGCTGCCTCCCATTCTCCATTTCGTTTATCACCAGGGAGGGTTTCGCATTGGTATTGTTTAATTAGCTGCTTCCACTGTTTTATTATAGGTGTTTCTTCTCACTGATACGTCACAACTCTTCTTTTTCAAGAAACGTGAGAAGGTTTTTAATTGTGCTAAAAAACACATAAGATTTACCATCTTAACCATTAAGCTCTTGTGCGGTGAGTTTGTTTCCCTCCCCCCCCCACATCTTTCCACTTTATGAACAGTTTTTCTGTAAGCATTTTGTTTTCATGGTTTTCAAACCACAATCTTTAAAGGTCTTTCTTTTGTGCTCTGAGAGGCCTTCCTCGCGGCTGGCACAAGTTCTCCCATGGTGTTTTCTCTGTGTTTCTCATGTTAACTTTTATTTTTATCCGTCTAGGACTTATTTGGGGATGAAGAGAGATGGAGGGGTTGCCCCAGCCCCAAGGGCCAGCCGATTGTCCCAGGCCTGGTGCAGATTTGAAACGCTCCCTCCTCCCTGACTAAGACCCCAGTGGGTTTGCGTCTGTTTCTACATCTGCTCTAATCCATCACCAGCTTTTCTGGCCCTCTCCCCGCTATTTTCACTGGTATATAGTCTGGTGTCTCTTAATAGCTCCTTAGCAGGTTCTTTCTCCTTAATTTTATTTTTTCCCTTCTTAAATTCCCAGCTGTTTTCACATGCTCCTTCCTCTTGGGAGTTCTAGAATCTCCACAGAGGGGGCCCAAACACATGTATGAGAAATGTCACAGGGGCGCCTGGCTGGCTCCTCTGGTAAAGAATGTGACTCTTGGTCTTGGGGTTGTGAGTTCTAGCCCCATGCTGGGTGTTGAGATGACTTAAAAAATAAAAATCTTTTAAAAAGAAAGAAAGAAGGAAGGGATGAAAGAAAAGAAAAGAAAAGAGAAAAAAAAAAGAAAAGAAAGAAATGTTATAAACTTCTGCTTTTGACCACGTCGTAGACTAGATTCTCAAGCCGATCTTCCAAGAAAAACAGTGAAAACTGCCGAGTAAAAAGAGTTAAATCTTGATGAACGCGTCCGTGGGCAAACAGAGGCGAAGGAGCAGTCAGAGGCCAGAATGTCCACAGAGGCGGGAGGCAGCTTTTGCGTTAGGCTGGGTTTGGTCTTTCGTTTTCACGGACCTTCACGATGGTGGGTCTGTTAAGTCAAGACCTCAAAGGGTGAAGTCACAATCGAAATAAGATCTTCCCAGGAATGGAAAGGAAACTCAGTTATCTCCAGCCTGTCTGTTGGGAGGAAGAGGGGGGTAGAATCTAGTCCAATGATTGGTGACCTCGCTTGAGTTTGCAGCTCTAGCAGTATCTGGGTGTCCAGAGGCCTCCAGTAGACAAAGGAGTTTAAAGTCATCCAGGGTGGTGGTGACCCTGAAGGTTTGCGGTTTGAGCCTCCAACCCCAGCCTTCGAGAACTCCCCCAGTCACGGGGCTGGCTCAGTCGGTTAAGCGTCTGACTTCAGCTCAGGTCATGATCTCGTGGTCTGTGAGTTCAAGCCCCTTGTTTGCTCTGCGCTGACAGCTCAGAGCCTGGAGCCTGCTTCAGAGTCTGTGTCTCCCTCTCTCTCTCTGCCCCTCCCCCACTTGTGCTCTGTCTCTGTCTCTCTCTGTCTCTGTCAAAAATAAACAAACATTCAAAGAACTCCCCTAGTCACGTCCCAGGAACTGCGTATGAACTGGTATCGAAACTCAACCTGTCCACGTGGCAGGGGAGCCAGCGGTCCTGAAGGCAGCAGAGACTTCCAGCTCAGCATCATTAGACCCAGAATTAGTGTGTTTAACCCTGAAGTGTGGAACAAAGGGCAAGACATATGGAGAAGAGCCAAAAATAACTAAGAAATTAGCAAATAATGGAGGTCTCAAACACTGGATGCGGCTAACCATGGATTTGAGCTCTCCGAAGAGAAAACTGATGACTTAGAAGATGGAGCAGAGTGTGTTTCCCAAATACGGGAAGAAAAGGGAGGGTAAGAGAGAAAGAGCAGAGGCAAACTCTGAAGAGGACGAAGGCAGAGAATTTTCCAGAACGAATGCGAGACGTCAATTCACCAGTATTCAGAAAGCCAACTGCGTCCCAAGCAGGGTGTATAAAAAGACACGGCCGATTCAGCGCAGAAAATCCAAGTCAGCAAGAAAAAGCGAGCCTGAGGATGGAAAGCCAGCTTCTCAGACCCAGAGCCTGGAACTCAGGACCCAGAGGGGCACCACGTTCAAGGCTCTGAGAGAAAGCAGCAGCCCAGAAATGCTCACCCGACAGAAATGGTAGAGAAGTGAAGATCCCCGCTGGAACAAATTCTGAGGGAACTGTTTCAGGCAGGAAGAAAATGAGCCAGGTGGAAGGGCTGACACGCAGGAGGAGACAGCAGAAAAGGTGGGAAATGCCTGAGCAGAGGTGAAGAAACATCACCTTCATTAGCAAGAATTAAAATGTCCAATGTGTATGATTAAAGTCTAAATTAGACAACAATGGCAAAACATAGCCGATTGGAGTCAGGCTTTAAAATCTTTGTATCTAGCAATTTTTACGAGCTGAAGGCTTGTAGCAGCCCTGTGTTGAGCAAGTCTGTCAGTGCCGTTTTTCCAACAGCATCTTCCACTTTGTCACATTTTGGTAACGCTTGGTAGTATTTCAGACTCTTATATTTGTTATGGTGACCTGTGATCAGTGATTATTTAAGGTATGTGCATTTTCTTAGGCATAATGCTATTGCACGCTGAATAGACTACAGTACAGTGTAACTATAACTTTTATATGCACTAGGAAACCACAAAATTTGATTGACTTTATTGGAATATTTGCTTTATTGTGGTCATGGTCTAGAACGCAACCCACAATATCTCTGAGGTATGCCTGTATTGTTTGAGGAGAGTGTGACATATTACCCGGCTGAGTGGAGTAGGAACATTAATGGTTGTGGTAAATGATAAGAGACTAGAACTAGTCTATAACTTCCAAACTAGGAAGGAGCAAAAATTAGAATGAAAAGGAAATAATCCAAAATAATCCTTCCATAGGGAAGGAGGGACAGATAGCCCAAAATAAAATAATGGAAATGCATAAAATTTACTAGCGATTACAATAAATGTAAATGGTCAAGATAAAAGACAAAAGATGGTCAGACTGTTAACTTTTTTTTTTCTTCAAGTGTATTCATTTATTTTGAAAGAGACAGAGGGAGAGAGAATCCCCAGCAGGCACCGCACTGTCAGCACAGAGCCGGACCCAGGGCTTGAACTCACGAACTGTGAGACCAGGACCTGAGCCAAAATCAAGAGTCAGATGCTTAACTGACTGAGGCACCCAGGTACCCCAGACTGTTATCTTTTTTTTAATTCAAGTTTTTAAGCCATCCATAAGAAATACCTAAACATTTATGCTTAGATGCTGAAAATTTTAAAGGCAGGGAAAAAAATAAACCTGGCAAATACTAAAGAAAGAAAGCTCACATACATGAGTAAAGTTATATTTTTGTGTATTTTTAGAAATAAGGAATATCAATAAGGAATATCATATCAGAACTTTTAATTCACCAGGAAGATGTCACCATTCTGAACTTTTATGCACCTAATAATGGAGCCTCAAAATAACCCCTGGAGGGGATCATAAGTTTACCTTTTTTTTCTTTTTACCCTGTTAGTAGGTTTTCTAACACTGATCTATCCTCACATTCCTAGGAATAACTCCACTTTGTGTTTTTATTTTAATAAACTGGGAAGGGGGCGGGGCCAGGGGCGGGATCTGGGCTTTTGCCCTCAGTCCTTGGTGGATCTTTCCCTACCCTTCGGATTTCTGATGTTGGCTCATCACCCTCACTGAACCCAGCATTACAGGACTCTTACTGCCTAGAATATCAGGTGGCAAGGCGGGAAAGGAACACGGTGAGTCAGGGCTTCCTACCAGAAAGTGACAATCCCTCTTGTCATTTCGTTGATGGAAGTGGGTCACATGACTCTGCCTGATTCTGGGGCTGAAGGGAACACTCCTCCCTGGATGGAGGAGAATCAGAAACAGTGGTGAAAATCAACTGATTACTGACAGGTCCGTCTTGCAAAGACAGAGTTTTGTCTTGGCCAGGGGCTGGCAAACTTTCCATAGAACCAGTTAGTAAATTTTTTCAGTGTTTTGGGCCATACGGTCTCTGTTCAGACAACTCAACTCTGCTGTTGTAGCTGAACAGATGGAAATGACTGCATTAAAACCTCAATGAAACTTCACAAAGAGGGGACGGGGCGCCTGGGTGGCTCAATCGGTTAAGCGTCTGACTTCAACTCGGGTCATGATCTCATGATTGGTGTGTTTGAGCCCTACATCAGGCTCTCTGCGGTCAGCCAGACCCCGCTTCAGATCCTTTGTCCCCCTCTCCCTGTGCCCCTCCCCTGCTCTCTCTCAATAAATTAATAATAAAAATAAATTTTAAAAAACTACACAAAGAGGCTGTGGACTAGAGTTGGACTCTGGGCTGTGGCTTGCCAGCTCCTGGTCTGGGGCATCCGACTCTTTCCCATCTGTAGCTAGAAGGGGTTGGGGCCTGGGGTCTCACCCCTCCATTTCCCTCTTTCTCCCCTCTCTCTCTTTTCTCTGTGCCTATCTTCTTCCTCCCTCTCCCCACAAGCCGTCCTGACAGCTGTCTGGCCCAGCCTCTGCCAGAGTGTGCACTAAAAATATCCCGGCAGCAGCCAAAGCACCTGGGGGCCCTGGAGCATGCATGCGCCAGGAGCCGGATGTGCGACCTTGGCCCGGGCACTCTCAGCACAGCCTGCTCACGGGCAGCCCCTCCCTGCTTCCCTGAGCCTGGGCCACAACTGCCCCCTGATTTTCCCATGTTCCTTCAGCATCCAGGTCAGACCTCCAGGCCTCTGCACCCACGCTGTCCTCTCTGGGAGGCCACCATCCAGCCATTCATCAGTCAACAAATACTGGGTCCTCACGGGGAACAGTGTCCAGTGGGAGAGTCAGACACGTAGGGCGATACAAGCACCCACGGTGTCAGGGGCGGCGGGGGGGCGGGTAGCATGGGGCCAGAGGAGGACCCACGTGCCCCTTGGGGATGAGAGAAAACCTCGGGAGGAAGCGGAGAATTAAACCACTTTAGGGGGAGAGGAGTAGCAAGCACACCTGGCAGAGGGACCACAGAGGCCCAGGCTCGGTCTCTTAAAGGAATTGGGGGTGGGGGAGGGAAGACTGGTAGTGTTGAAGCTCCCCAGGGGGAGGCTGCTGCGGGGCAGGTGGGCCCTACAGCTGCCCGGCCACCCCCCACCCCAAACACTTGGGGCTTCTGCTTCAAGGGGCTCGGGAGAGCAGGGTGGGGCTGGGAATCTGGGGCATTTTTCTGGGAGGAAGTGGGCTTTTAGGAGGTGGTTATGAAGGAGGGGATGGCTGCCTCTCCTGGGAACAGCAGTGCACTAAGCTCTCATCTTCAAGCCCCACCTGCTAGGACCTCTCCTCCAGGAAGCCCTCCCTGTTCTCCCTCTGGTTCTGTCCTTCCCCACTCCAGGCCCTCCTCTGGCTCTTCCCGACCCACTCCCTTTAAATGCCAAGCTGTCCACCAGAAGCCACCCTCCTCTGTTTCCTTCTCATCTGTAGCCTGGGTTGCAGCCAGGACAGGACAAGGTGGGCACCCATCTACACACGGTATGTGCCTTTACCCTGCCTGGCACATAGTAGGTGCTCAGGAAATGTTGATTGCACTGCTGGTGACCTTGGGGACCTTACTTAACCTCCCTGTGGGCCCCTGCCCCCACCTCTCCCTATCTTAGAAGGAAGAAAATTGGCCTGAATTTCAAGGTGGCCTCAGGGCTTGAGGCCTCCCCCCCCACCCCCACCCCCAGGGCTTCCTTCCCCAACAGACAGTTCTGCATCCTGTCCTTCCCATCCCCACAGCATCGGTTTTTAGGATCCAAGGTCAGGGGCCGGTGAGAGCTTTGGCACCAGTGCACCCGAGTCAAGTCTTGCCTCTGACCTGTCTTCGGAGTGGGACTTCAAAGAGTAGCTTCTTGTCCCGGAGCCTCAGAGCCTCAGTCCTGTAACATAAGAATCACCACCTCCTTTCCCCTGGCCCGGGGCAGGGGGGTGGGGGGCTGTTCAGCATTGGGCCGGAAAGAAGCCTGGCCAGGGCTTCTGTGTGGGAACTAAGAGCTAAGTCACCAGGTCAGATGTAGAGCTGGGAGGAGAGCACTGCAGGCGAGGGAAGAGCAGAGGCAAAGGCCCTGAGGTGGGACTGGTTTTGTTAGGGCAGCAGTGAACAGGCCGGGAGAAATGGGGACAAGGAGGTGCACAGGGCCCTCCTGCATAGGCCTGGAAGGTTGTGGGGAGGGCGTGGGCGTCTTTACTAAGGGTGCTGACCCCTCAGGAGAGGGCTTGGAGCTGGAAAGGAAGGTGATCCGTCTCTGTCTGGAAACTCCGCCCAGACCCAGGGGCACCTGTAAACAATCCTGAAACCACCGTGCCCACACTGGAATGGGGCACTTAAGCAGAGGGTGGGGGCCAGGTTTCTCACTGTCGGCGAGGCATGTTATAGACAGGCAAGGGGAGGAGACTAGAAGGATCCGTCTGCTAACGGATTAGGTGTGGAGACATCTGCATGAGTTCATGTGTAACTTAATATAGACACAGTTACATATGGAGGTATTTACAGATCTGTGTATATACACAGTTAACAGACACACTTTGGATCCTTGCTCCGTCAGCTAGGAGGGCCTAGAAGCAATGACACCCCGGTGGCAGGCCACACACACACCTGCCCAGGTCTTGGTTTATATTAATACAGCACCGCGCCCTTTATCTGTGGGGAATACATTCCAAGATCCCCGGTGGGTGCCTGAAACCACAGATAGTAATGAACTGTATATCTAGCCTATGTTTTCTCCTCTCCATCCATACCTATGATAGAGTTTAATTTCTAAATTAGGCACACGATCACAATTTACTGCGGTCTGTCTCTCAGATTAGCATCTTGTGCTGTACTCGCTCTTTTCGCTCTTCTCGTGGTGATGTGAGATGATAAAATGCCTATGTGAGGAGATGAAGTGAATCGAATGACGCAGGCGTTGTGATGTAGCACCGGGCTACCGTTGACCTTCTGACCATCTGCTTCTGGACCGCGGTTGATCACAGACCACTGACACTGTGCAAAAGGGGAGACTATTTGTACTCTCCAGCAAAAGGCACCAGGGCTGCTCCTTGGAGAAAAGGCCGACGGTCAGAGGGGGGCAGGAAATATACAAGAGGAGCATGAAGTATTTTGTAGGGACAAAGTAAGGAGGTACTAAGAGGGGGAAACCATGGGTGTCATGGGGGCACGTCAAAGAGCCCCGGGAGCCAACTGAATGAGCTTCCGATGGCCAAAGCTGACACAAATTTGAGCAAGAAAATCAATAAAGTAGTATTGGGTTTTAACCCAAAGTAGGAAATAAATATCCATGAGTCCATACCGATGTGAATGATTGAAGAGATAAATAAACAGGGAGAAGAGAGGAACTCAAAATAATTTGTGCAGGGGGGAAACTTGACTCCCCACCCCTTAGGCGTGGGCTGCACACCCCGACTTCCTTCCACGGGGCACAGCGCCAAAAGAGGGAAGAGAGTAACTTTACAGTGGAGACACTTGAGAGATGCCACTTCCGGCAGGTGAGCAAGGTCAACGTCACAGTCAAGAATCACGCTCGTGGCATGTTCTGTGGACTTAGTGTGACAAGAAGGGCACTTCACCTCTGTGGTCTTCCCCAGAGCTGTCACCACCCCCCCCAGGCCAACCATGAAAAAACACCAGACAAATCACGGCTCAGGGATTTCCCACAATACACTTGACCAGTTCTCAAAACTGGCAAAGACATCAAAAACCAGAAAGCCCAAGGGGCTCCTGGGTGACTCAGTCAGTTAAACCTCCGACTTCAGCTCAGGTCATGATCTCCTAGTTCGTGAGTTCGAGACCCCCGTCGAGCTCCCTGCAGCCGGCTCAGAGCCCGCTTCGGATCCTCTGTCCCTCTCTCTCTCTGCCCCTTCCCTGCGTGTTCTCTCTCTCTCCCCAAAATAAATAGTAAACATTAAACAGCTACAAGGAAGTCCAAGAAACTGTCTAAGCCTAAGGAGACCTGAAGACTAGGTAAACATGGAGTCCTGAGACAGAGAAAGGATATTAGGGAAAGTGCAGAAAATCTGAATAATATATGGCCTTTAGTTATTAGTAATGTCTTGGTATTCAGTTCACAATTGTGACAAATATAGCGGATTAATGTAAGGTGTTAATAATCAGGGAAATTGGGCATGGGGTACACAGGAACTCTCTACTATCTTCATCATAATTCTGGAAATCACAAACTAAAATAAACTGCGTATTTTTTATTTTATTTTATTTTTCTTAGAGAGAGTGTGAGCGGCGGGGAGCAGCGGGGGAGAGAGAGAGAGGTAATCTTAGGCAGGCTCCATGGTCACCACCCTGGGATCATGACCTGAGCCAACATCAAGAGTCAGGCTGTTTCGAGGGGACACATGCACCCCCATGTTTATAGCAGCACTAGCAACCATAGCCAAAGTATGGAAAGAGCCCAAATGTCCATCGATGGGTGAATGGATAAAGAAGATGTGGCCGAGGGAGTATTACTCGGCAATCAAAAAGAATGAACTCTTGGGGCGCCTGGGTGGCTCAGTCGGTTGAGCATCCGACTTTGGCTCAGGTCATGATCTCGCAGTTTGTGAGTTTGGGCCCCTCATCGGGCTCTGTGCTGACAGCTCGGAGCCTGCAGCCTGGTTCGAATTCTGTGTCTCCCTCTCTCTCTGCCCCTCCCTTGCTCACACTCTGCCTCTCTCTGTCTCTCAAAAATAAATAAATGTTAAAAAAATAAATTTAGGGGCGCCTGGGTGGCGCAGTCGGTTAAGCGTCCGACTTCAGCCAGGTCACGATCTCGCGCTCCGTGAGTTCGAGCCCCGCGTCGGGCTCTGGGCTGATGGCTCAGAGCCTGGAGCCTGTTTCCGATTCTGTGTCTCCCTCTCTCTCTGCCCCTCCCCCGTTCATGCTCTGTCTCTCTCTGTCCCAAAAATAAATAAATGTTGAAAAAAAAAATTAAAAAAAAATAAATTAATTAAAAAGAAAAAGAACTCTTGCCATTTGCAACTATGTGGATGGAATTGGAGGGTATTATGCTAAGTGAAATTAGTCAGAGAAAGACAAATATATGACCTCACTCATATGAAGACTTTAAGACACAGAACAGATGAACATAAGGGAAGGGATGCAAAAATAATATAAAAACAGGGAGGGGGGCAAAACAGAAGAGACCCTTCAATGTGGAGAACAGAGGGTTACTGGAGGGGTTGTGGGAGGGGGGATGGGCTAAATGGGTAAGGGACATTAGGGAATCTACTCCTGAAATCATTGTTGCACGATATGCTAACTCATTTGGACATAAATTTTAAAAATTAAAAAATTAATTAATTAATTGATTGATTAATTTTAAAAAATAAATAAATCAATGGGGAAGAAAAGAGTCAGGAACTCTACCAACTAAGCCACCCAGGCGCCCCTAAAATAAATCGTGTATAAAAGAAAAAAACAGAACCAAACAAAAACCTTATCGTTGCCATGGGAACAGGGACTGTTCTGGGCAGGGGTGGAGGCAACCAGAGGCCCAAGTAGGAAGCCAAGGCAGCATCCAGGCTGGAGATGACTCGGCCTGACCTTGAGCCACGGGGTGAGGAGTTACAGGAAAATGGACAAATTGGGGTGTTTCAGAAACACAGGGCCAGCAGGACCAACGTGGATGACAGGAAGAAAAGACTATGGGACTCGGGGCGTATGCTCTTCGGCTACCCTTACTGAGCTAGGGGAGCAGGCCTGGGGCCGGGAGATCATCCTAGTGTTCCAATGGAGGGCTGAATGACAGGTGCATTGTATAAATCTCATTTTATGAGGGCCCAGGTGAGGGGGGCGGAAGCCTTTCTGATTTGTGACATGACAGCATTCTTGGGGATAGTTCTTCCCAGTCCTGGGGCCAAGGATGCGGACTTGCTGTGTGGCCTCCGAGGGAGTTCTTCCCTTCTGAGTCTCATTTTCTCCATCTATAAACTGAGAATCAATAAGGTCCGATAAGGTTCCGCCCACAAGCTTGTCGGTGGGGGACATCAAATAGCCCTGTTCAGTACCTGGCACACAGTGGGCCCTCAATAAACTGTGGTCACCCCCGTCCCTCTCCCCCTGGGTCTCAGGTGGCGGGAGAGGCGCCTGTTGCTTTAACTTATGCAAATAAACTGCGGGTGGTGGAAGGGGGGGGGGGTGATGAAAAAAAAAGGAGCCGCTCCTCTGGATCAGCCAATCAGCTCGCCGGACCGACGGAGCCAGCCGCCTGAATGGCCCAATGGCGGACCGCGCGGACTCTAAGCCCGCCCCTGCCCCCGGGCGCCGTCGGGTGGGTGGGGACTCTCTACGCCACGCCCCGGGGGCGGAGCCAGGCGGCCGCCGCGCCGCAACCGCGGAGGTAGGGGCGGGGCGGGCTCGGGTGTCAGAGACCGAGCCGCAGGTGGCGGCGGGCGCGGGGCTCGGCCAGAGCTCGGGAGGTGAGTGCAGTCCTCGGGACCCCTCGAATCCCCTGGCCCGGGCACTCCCTCATGCGTACCGCGCCCAGTAGCCCAGGAAGCCACTGGGGGCAAAGGCGCGGCAGGGCATGAGGGATGGCGAAATTGGGGGTTGGGGGCTGCGCGGTGGGCGCCCGGCCTCCCAGCGGCCATAATCGGGGGTCTTTGGAGGGAGATAGGGACCCTTCTCCAATTCCCCCGTCTCCTGGCCTAGAATCGGAGCGTGCAGGAGGGCGGCTATCACGTGAGACCCCTCCCCAAATCTCTTTATTCTAAGCCTGGATTTGGGTGCAGGTTCCAGGGCTGCAAAGATGGGGGCGCCGCTCTCCCTCCAGCCTGGGACCCAGGACAGCCGAAGTGGAGACCACTCTCAATTTCCCTCTTCCCAGCTCTGGTCTGCAGACCCCTGAGGACAGAGATGAAGAACCCCCTTCCCTTTTTTCTCCACTGTGAACCCTGATCTGCCTGGAGGAGGAGCTGGGGGGTGGGGGGTGGTCCCCGGGCCCCTCCCCTGGACTGTTCTATCCCAGCCCCCTACCGCAGGGATGAGGTGGGGGGCGTTTCACGGGCATCCTCTGCAGGGACCCCCCCAAAGTTGGAATTCTGGGGAGGGGTCAGCATGGGGACTGGCCAGGCAAGGCCTGGAAGGGCCTGGAGCACGGACTTGGGGGTGGTCCCTGTCTCAGTGGGGGGTGGGCAGCCAGCATCTGTTCTGGAGATTAAAATAAATCGAGGTAAATTAGGATCTTGCCGGAGGCTGACTGCGAGTGGGGTGCGGAGGAGGGTTGTGGGGTGGGCGGCCCCTCCATCTGCCTCAAATCTGGGAGTTGCCTGCCCCAGCCGCAGTGGGGACCAGGAGGCAGCTTTGATGGACCTGCCTCACTGGTGACCTTGGGCAGGTGACAGCACCTCCCTGAGCCTTGGTTTTCTCCTTTGAGAATGGGGCTGAGGGCTTCAGAGGCTGTATTCCACAGATTCTGAAACCCACACACTCCATCATTAGCCAAACTAGAACTTCCCCTTTTGCTTAAGATGTCAGTGGTTTGGGGCTGAGAGGGCAGTGGGTTGGGAGACCCCCTGACATGCCTTGCTGGCCTCTGAGCCTCAGTTTACTGCACCGCAAAATGGATTCGTGGTCACTCTGGCATTGCCGGAAGGGCTATTCTGCCGGACGGTAAAATAGATTACCAAGCTGCGATCATTGGAACAGGGGCTCCACCACCCTGGTCTTACCGGTGGGACTGCCTGGGGCACACCCTGACCCACATATTGTCACCCACGCCAGGGGTAAGCCAGTTCCTGGGTGGGGTCCTGGGTAGGAGGAGGTGGGAGGCACCAGGCCAGCCCATCTCTTGTCTCTGCAGTGGACACAGGGGTGAGTGTGGGCCTGGGAGTCCAACACCCCCAGGTTTAAATTCGACTCCCCCCCACCCCCCACCCAGGGACTTGGCGTGTTCTTCTGTGAAATGGGCTGAATCCCCCTTGGAAGATCATAAGAGACGTGGGAAGATGGGAGCGCTGTAAATACAGACATGGTCATTATAATACTATTACAAAATTAGTGATCATAAATGGGGTCACAGCTGCCTGGGAGCAGGGAGGAGAGAGGAGAGTCTTCAAGGGTGTTGCCTGCTGTGTCTCTAGAGCCCGGCAGCCAGGTACACAGTTGGTGCTCAATAGGTGTTTGCCAAATAGATGACAAAGAGGGAAGAGACTAGTGGAGAGGACTGAAAACTTCCCGAGCCTGACAGTTTGGGCGCCGTATGACATGGGGCGTGTGCCTCAGTTTCCCCAGCGGGGTAATGGCCACGCTGAGACACTGCCTTGAAGCGAGAATCAACCCAGATTGTGCAAAGGTCACTGGTGGCTGGGCCTGGGAGGGAGGAAGTTCATGACAGAAGATGGTCATTGAAACAGCAGGGCCAAGAGGCCAGTCACAGGAAAGGAAGAGAAAAACCCCAAACTGGCCCTACTGGGTACAGAACTGGAGTCCGCGGGGAGCAAAATGTCAGAGCCTCTTCCAGAGGACCCTGGACGCCCAGAGGTCAGGGTAGGCCCAAGGTCACAGCAGGAGGTCAGGCACTTTGGACAGGTGGCTTAGAGTTAGTGAGCCCTGCCTTCTTTGCTGACTCTATTCCTGTCTTGTTTTATCTGCTCCTGGGTCTGCTCACATGCTCGACCCAGTGCAGAGCCCCAGGTTTTGGGGGGAATTGGTGCTGGCAGCTCCTGGGGCAGGCGTCAGACAGGCTCTGTTCTCTCCTCCAGGCAGCCAGAGGATGGGGGCATCCCGGTCAACTGACAGCCTGCTGTGTGACCTTGGGCAAGTCCCTGTCCATCTTTGGGCTTTGCCCTGGTGCTATGGACCTCTTTTCTCCATCAGATACAGAGGCCACCGTGTCTCAGACACGATACTTTGAGAGGTCCGTGGAAGTGTCTTAACCTCTTTCAAAATCAGAAGGGAAGAAGATGAGCTTTGGGGTCAAAGAAGACATTGTAACATGTAATATTAATATACACATTTCTGTGCCAATGCAATCGTAACATGTAGTTTAAATTCTTTTTTTTTTTTTTTTTTTTTGCTAGGGGAAGGGGCCCGTGAAAGTTTTCACGCAGCCCTGCGTTTGAGCCTCGGCTGTACAAACACGAGCATGTGGTCTCCCCCCCCCCCCCCCCCCGAGCCTTGGTTTCCCCTCTGCGAAGCAGGCATCATTAGCCCACCTCAGGATGGGGAGATGTGGAAAGCTTAGCCCAGGACAGATGCAATTTAGGGCATGCTGTTATTTCACAATTGTTGTCATGATTGTTATTTGTTGGGTAATAACAGCCCCAGCCGTGGGGCCCCAGGTTCAGGTACCTCAGTTTACCCGTCCTCGGCCGGCCCAGTTCCAGGGAGGTCCCAGGGGTGCTGGTCTGGTGGGGGAGGTGAGATGGCGGTTGGGAGGTAGGCGGGGCAGGGTAAGCTTCCTGTCCCCCAGGCACACAGGCCTCCTTGGGGCTTGGTGCTGACTGACGGAAGTGGCAGGGGCCCGCGTGGCTATCTCCTGGTGCCCACCCTGTCTGTCGGGGGGCCCCCAGCCCCGCTCGCTGCCCTGTCTGGTGAGTTCGAGCCCTGCCAGGAGGTCCCCATTGCCCCCCTTAGGAACAGAAGTTGGTGGCGGGGGGGGGGCTCTGCCTGGCCTGGGGTTTCTGGAGAAGCAGCAGGTGTCACTTCCTGGGCCGGGCAGGAGCTTGCGTGGCGGCCACCTTTCGCTCTGCCCCTCTGCCCCCCATTATGGTTCGGAGTGGTGGGCCTGGCTGTGGGGCAGTAGGGGGGGACACGGACCCCCAGAGCCGCATGCGGTGGTTCCAAACGAGAGTTCTTTGGCAGGCAGGCCAGGGACAAAATCACAGGGACCTCGGGACAGTGAGTTCTTTCTCTGTGGCTCAGTTTCCTCATCTGTAAAGCTGGGGTTGAGCCCCATGGTGTGGCTGTGAAGGCTGAATGAACGGGTACCTGTCGGGGGGAGCTGGGTACCGACCCACAAACATACTGGCTCTCGGCGCGTTGTGGGGGGAGGGGCAATCTAATCGGAGCTGTGAAAACAGTTGAGATTCTCGGTTTCTGAGGAACTTGGGCCCGGGGGCTCCTAGGATCCTCTAAGCAACATCTTCTAGCAGAACTTTCTCTCTCTGTGCTGTCCGATATGGTGGCCACCAGCCCTGGAAGCAAGGTTGGCTCCAAGGAGCTGGGATGGGGAGGGGGGCTGGAGGGGGGGGGGGGCGTTCATTGTATTTCATTGCACTTCGTTTGAAATTCAGTTGCCACGTGAGGTTAGTGGCTCCCATATCACTCAGCTCAGCCCTAAGGGATCTGGAGATACTCCGGGTCCAAATCGTGGTCAGGAATGAAGAAATGAGATGGGAATTTAGGGCTTTTCCCCCTTGGGAGGTCAGCCTAGCTCCGGACCAGACTGGGTTTCCTCAGGGATGGCACAGTGACTAGGGTTTCTCAAGGTCCCCAGCATCACCCGGCACAGGGCGGTTATTGGAAGTAAATATTTTTTTAATACACGTATTTTTAAGTTGACTTATTTATTTTGAGAGAGACAGAGACAGCATGAGCGGGGGAGGGGCAGAGAGAAACAGAGAGAGAGAGAGAGAGAGAGAGAGAGAGAGAGAGAGAGAAAATCCCAAGCAGGCTCCGTGCTACCAGCACAGAGCCCAATAGGGGGCTCGAACCCACCAAGCCGCGAAGATCGTGACCTAAGCCAAAACCAAGAGTCCGACGCTTAACCAGCTGAGCCACCCAGGCGCCCCGGGAATATTTGCTGAATGGAATAATTTTTTGCCTGGTGAACTCCTATCCATGCTTTAACCTCCCACCTCCCATGCCCCCCTCCTTCAGTCCAGGCTCCCACAGTCCCTTCTAACGTTTGGCCCAGCCCTGATCCTGCAGGACTGGTGCGTCTGCGTCTGGCTCTACACCCCTAGGCTGGGGGCTCCTCAGGGACCAGACCCAGGACCCAGACCTCGGGTCCCTCTCGTGGACCCTTGCATTGCCCTGGCCACATGGGTACATGGTAGGTGCTGGGTGACTTAGAGAAGTCAAAGGACCTGGGGCTAGACGACAATGGTTCAAATTAAACTCACTTTTAAGATTAGCTAAACTGAGGCTCGATGAAGGCAGCCTTGTCCAAGGTCCTTGCTTGGTCCTTTCCCAGTGAGGCCCAAGGAGCTTTCCCTTTTGCGGTCACCAGCCCTGTCCCTGCTGCCACTGTGCCTCCTAGGCTCCCAGCTGCTGCTGAGCTGCCTGAGGGGTCATGAATTATGGATGAGGCCTGCGGGCTCCTGTGACAAGCCCAGCGTCGAGAACGTGCCAAGGACACCAAGTGTCCCTCCTTTGCCAGGCAGCTTGGCCCAGCCCCCCTCTGCGGGGAGGCCTGGGTTCCCCCAACAAGACCCCTTCTAGGCATTCCCTCTTGTTTTGCAGATGGGGAAACTGAGGCACAGAGCTGGATAGTGACTCAGACACCAGGTGAACAGTGGCTTCTGGGAGTCGGGCTTGGGACCCATGGGGGCCCCACTGCCGGCTGGGTCATCATGGTGAGGGGTGAGCTCTCCGTTCCAGAGCGTGCATGAGATGCGGACTGGTGTAGAGGGATTTGGGAGACCCCCCAGGGGTCCTTGGGGACACTTCAGGGACCCCAGCCCCCATGTGGCTGATCACAGTCCCAGTGTCCATTTCTCAGCAGACCCTTTCCAACAGGAGCTGCCCAGCGTGGAGCTGAGTGCTCAGGTCTCGATTCAGCTGGCCCAGGGTGAAAATCTGTCATTTCCTGGCTGTGTGACCTTGGCAAGTGGCTTCCCTCTGCAGGGGGCGGGGGGGTGGGGGGTGGGGGGCTCAGTTTTTCCATCTGTGAAATGGCCCTGAGGTTTTCTGCTCAGGCTGAGGGGCTCATCCAGTATTCCAGCCCCCAGTGAACTCCTATTTGTGCTTCAAAACCCCTACTCTTGTGCCTTTTCCTCTAGACCAAGCTCCCCAGCCCCTATCCTTCTATCTAGCCCAGCTCTGACTGCACAGGACTTGGGACATCTCTATCCTGATCTGTCCCCGCTAGAATGGGGGCTACTTTGGGCCAGGCCTGGGGATGAATCATCTCAGGGGCCCTGGCATGCCAGCCTTGGGGCTTTTGGTTCCTCCTCCATCCTTTCTCTTCCTCTTCCACAGGGAGGATAGTTGGAATTTCCCCTCTTAGGCCCAAGCTGGCCATGGCTTTGTAGCTCAAATTTGCCTCTCTTTGGACAGGCGCTAAACAGGAACCTGCGGGGGTCTCCACAGAGGCCATCAGGATGTCGTATTTTGGGGAGCATTTTTGGGTAAGTAAGATGCACTTTTATTTTGATGGGGGCTCCTGGAAGGGCTGTGGGGACTTTTACAGAGCTGGGGGTATGTGGCGGCCTATGGGCAGAGCCTTGGACAGGTGGAGGGTCTGCAAGGTATCGAAGTTAATGTGGGAGGAGTCAGGCTGGATATGAATCCATACCCTCAGACCTCATGGACCTTGTGACCTTGGACAAGTCCCAGCTTCAACAGGGAGACTAAGGCCCAGAGTAGGATTCTCTTTCCTAAAGTTGCCTAGTGAGAGAGTGCAGAGTCGGGGCTCAAACCCAGCGCCGGACTGAACTTCCAGGATCCAGGGTCATTGCAGCCAGGGAATTTCCACGTCTTTCCCACCCTGGAGAGTTGGGGGGTTTCTTGACTTGGCCCCTAGTGGCCCCCCTCAGCCCTGTGCCTTCCCGTCTGGGGACCACATACTGTGACCCAAGGGGGCCAGTGAGACAAAGTTGTTTTCATTCATTCATTTGCTCCCTCCCTCCCTTCCGCCATTACTCTACACCCAACCTACTGTGGAACCTGAGGAGGCCCCCAAGAGGCTTCATCCTGGCTCTGACCCCAAGAAGCTCCCAATCTGGGAATCATAGAGCCGGCCAGAGATCCGCAGCCCTGCAGGGTCACGGCTGGGCCCCCCGACTTGGGGGCAACCAGAGGAGGGCTGAGAGCCATGTTTCCCATGGGCTTGGAGGGCTGAGATTTTCCAGGATGCAAGAAAGGCATTCCAGGCAGGGGGAACAGCCTGAGCAAAAGCCCAGAAGCGTGACAAGGTTGACTAGTTGAGGGCACAAGGGCTCCTCTTCCAGGGCCAGACCACTGGGCAGCCACAGGGAATGTATGAACAGAAGAATCTAGGAAGGACCAGGGCAGAAAGCCCCTTCCCCAGTTGCACGCCCTGAGCTTGCCAGAGGAAGCTTGTTGCTAGGTAACTGGTTGCCCCTGGCAACAGGCCTTCTCCCTCCCTTTCCCCTCCCCAGCTGGGGCTCCTCTTACTGCCACTTGCTTTCTTAAAGGGGCCTCACCCCCTTGCCACCTGCTGGGAGGGAGTGGGGGGAGGGGGCAGAGGGGGGAGGGAGCCTGACCTCCACCGGCTCCCCAAGGGTCAGATTCCCGGGATTTGTCTCTGAATAGCTATGTGACCCCAGCAAGGGGCCCCGCTCCTCTCTGAGCCCCTGTTGGTGCCTCTGTGTAAGGAGGTGGACTGTTTGCTGATCAGTTGTTGCCCACGTTTTGGAACCCTGACAGCGGCACCTACATTTATTTTAAATTCCACTTAATGGCATGAGGCACCTACATTTATTTTAAATTCTTTTTAATTGCATGAGGCATGCAAGCTTGCTGCAGAAAATCCAGATCAGCAGAGAGAAAATAGAATCCACCCCCGATGCACTCCCCACCCAAAGATAGCCTGGTGCAGAGTGGATAAGGGCTTTGAGTTCAGGATTTGATCCGGGGCTCTGCTGGGAGCCCTTGGGCAAGTGACTTTGTGTCTCCAGGCTTCAGCTTTCCCATCTGGGAAAGGGGATATAATTCCTGCCTCCCAAGAGGACTCAGGGAGTACCCTGGGATGTCTTTCACTGGCAAGGTTTCTTTTAATCAATTGTCTGTATTGGTGGCTCTTTGCTTTGTATTGGTGGCTCTTGCTGTATTGGTGTCGCTGGCCTGAAGGAGGCTCCTCCAGGCAGGGGAGATCAAGCCAGAGAGGGAAGCCCTGGTCCCACTGGGCCAAGGCAGGGCTGGAGGCATAGAGGGCACTGGGGAGCCATGAGGGAAGTGTGAGCAGGAGAGGGACATCATCAAGCTGTGTTAGAAAGATCCCTCTGGGGTTGGCCTGGGGGCAAGACTGGAGTCCAGAGAGGTTCTGATAAGAGACACAGGCCCAAGACACCCCCTCCTAGGACCCTCGCCAGCACAGCCTGAGAGAGGCAGATACCACTGGGGGCCTTGCCAGGTCTGGGAAACGGGCCAGTGGTTGGCTGCAAGTCAGCCCCAGATGCTGGCCTGGGCAGCGGTGCCTGGTGCAGCCTTACTCGAGGATCCCCTGGGTGGGGCAGGCGGGGGTGGGGGTGCTGCTGGGCCTGTTTGCTGAGCCCTCCCCACCGTGCAGGAAGCCCTGTGTTCGGCACGCTGCGAGCCTCATCCCACCGAGACCTGTGGGAGGTGGGTGCTGTCCTTGTCCCCATTTGTCAGATGAGGAAACGGAGGCCCAGAGAGGTGAAGTTACTAGCTCAGAGCGACCCAGGGCACAAAAGGAGGCTCTGAGACACATCCCTGGGAAGCAGGAGGGGGCACCACTGAACATTCAGGGAAGTGAGCCTCCGAAGAGGGCGGGCCTGGAACTGATCCTTGACAGGCGGAAGGATTTGGATGGATGGGAAGAGAGGCACCCTGGTGGGCTGGAACAGCCCAGGCAAGGGGACAGTGGTAGGAAGGCACGGTATGTCTTTGCACTGTTTGCCATTTTCCTGGCGAGGCCAAGAGGAAGAAGCTGGGGGATGAGGTTGGAAAGCCAATTTTGAGGGGCGCCTGAGCGGCTCAGTCGGTCAAGCGTCCAACTCTTGGTTTCAGCTCAGGTCATGATCTCACCGTTCACGGGCTCAAGTCCCGCGTTGGGCTTCGTGCTGACAGTGTGGAGCCTGCTTGGGATTCTCTTACTCTCCCTCTCTCTCTCTCTGCCCCCGCCCCTCTCTCTCAAACTAAATAAACTTTAAAAAATGAGGGGCACCTGGGTGGCTCAGTCCGTTAGGCTTCTGTCTTCAGCTCAGGTCATGATCTCATGGTTCGTGAGTTCGAGCCCCACACTGGGCCCTCTGCTGTCAGTACAGAACCCGCTCCGGATCCTCTGATCCTCTGTCTCCCTCTCTCTCTCTCTCTCTCTCTGCCCCTCCTCTACTTGTTCGTTCTCTCTCTTTCTCTCCCTCTCTCTCTCTCTTTCTCTCAAGGCCCCCAAGGGGATAGACAGCAGGCTGATTGGCTCAGGCCTGAAGCAATCCCCGCCGCCAAGGGGTTGGGCTTCCGCTGGTTGGCTCCTCCGGCCACGCCCCCGTTGCTAGGCAACCTTTGATGCCTCCTCCACCCCTTTTCTCAGTCTCCACGTCCATCCCCCGCAGGGTGAAAAGAACCATGGCTTTGAGGTCCTGTACCACAGCGTGAAGCAGGGGCCCATCTCCACCAAGGAGCTGGCCGACTTCATCCGGGAGAGGTGAGGATCCCTAGGCTCGGTCCGCATCTGGCCACGCCCCGCAGCCCAGTCAGCCCCGCCTGCCTCGTGGCCCCGCCCTGGCTCCGCCCCACCTCTCCCCGGCCCGTCCCACCGCCTCCACTCCACACCCTGCCCAGCCTGCTCGAACGCCCTGGAAACCAGCGGTTCTCAACACTGTCAGCCCTGTGCCCGCTTGTCAACAATTCCCAGGTTTCTGACGCCTCCTCCTGAAGAGACGGTGATATGACCTACTTACAAGGGGAATTCTGAAAACTCAGTCTCATGCCCTGAATATGATAAAACAGACGTATGAGGAAATAATCGACATTTCGGCATGGAAATGCTCATGCTCCGACATCTATATCCCAGAAAACATAATACATTGAAATTGCAAGGCAGCCTTCTGCCCCCCCGGCCACTCGCTCGCTGAATGCGCGTTGAATCCGGGCAGAGTTCAAAAGATTATAACCAGGTTTTTCTCTTTGTGGCTGTCTAGCGAGACCTGTCTGCGCTGTCTAGGACAGGGGCCACTCTATTTAGAGAGCCCTCCCGGACCCATCCACGATTGCCCGTGGTACCCTCTGGGTGCCTCTATCAAAAAATGAGCCCATGGGCAGTTGGTTTTCACGGGGCATATTGTGGCCCCAAACAAAATCGAGGTTCTGTTAACCTGGACAAAAATGTGAGTGGAGATTAGGCAGGCATTAGCGGTGTCTGTCCAGAGGGAAAAAGGTCATAGAAGTTCGTCTCCCGCAGTTAAACAAGACGAAGCATATAAAGCATTTGTAGTATGTGTTCAAAAATTTTTTTATCTGATGCTGCTACTGCTGTTACTCCTGCTGTCGTTAGTAAAGCACATTACTTAACCTTGCCCGTGACTTTCCAAAATGCCTCCTCCATCCTCCTTGAGAGCTACCGCTCAGCTGTCCGAATGAGGAAACTGAGGCCCAAGGGGATGGAGCGTCTCCCAAGGGCGCCCAGAACCTTCTGCATCTTTTCTCCGTTCTATCCAGGGCCACCATCGAGGAGACCTACTCAAAGGCGATGGCAAAACTTTCCAAGCTGGCCAGTAACGGGACCCCCGTGGGGTGAGTGGGCCTTGGCTGAGGCAGGGGTCGCCAAGGATGCAGGGTCCTGGGGTATCAGGGGCCTACTCTTGGGTGGACAGCTCTTCACACAAGTGATGTGTAGAATAGGGAGTCAACCCTCCCCCACGCAAGGGGCTAATTGGACAGGAGAATATAAATCATTCATTCGCTTCCTCCTCATTCATCCATTCAACACGTATTTATCCGTTGTGTGCCAGGCACCATTCTAGGTACTGGAGGCCCAGGAGCGATCAAGACAGATAAAACCCCAGTCACCTGCATGCCACGTTCATGTAGGGCGTGCGGCAAGATAGATGTTAACTACAAACATGAACAAAGTCCCTTCCTGGGGTGAACAGCTCTAGGAAGGGGATGAAACGGGCGTGAGAGGTCAGGTGCTTCCTCTGGGGTGGGCTTGGTTCCGTGAGCTGAGACCTTGATAGCGGCGTGGAGCCAGCTACAGGGGTGTCTGGGTCAGAGACCCAGGCAGGCAGCTGAGCCAGTGCAAAGGTCCTGAGGCACCCATGGGTTTTGCATGTTCAAGGAAGAGCAAAGAGGCTGGCTGCAGGGTCTGGGTGAGGGACAGATGAGACGGGAGGTTGGACAAGGCGGGGGGGGCGGTGCACGCCCGATTCACAGGTGACGTGGTCCCATTGGCATCTGCAGGATTTCCTGGGGCTGCTCTGGGGCTCTGGGGGGGAGGGTGGGGGAGGCCAAAGAGGTCTTCTGCCGATGTAGGAAAGCCCTATGAACTTGATTTGGGCAAGTTGAGCCTTAGCTGCCCTTGAGTATCAGCTGGGGCCTGGAGTCCAGAGTGAGGATGCTGGGGCCTCAGAGCCTGGGTTCCAATTTCCTAAGGAGCCTTAGGTGAATTGTGGAGCCTCCTATGCCTCAGTTTCCCCATCTGTCACAGACCTGCCTCCTAGTCGTGGTGCAGCTGCCTCAGCAGGGCCTGGGGTGCGCGGTGGGTTCTGGCAGTGCTGTTTGAGGGGAGCCCCTGGGGGGTGGGCCCCGCCGGACCCTGGGTGTGTGTGACCTGTTTCCAGGACCTTCGCCCCGCTGTGGGAGGTCTTCCGCGTCTCCTCAGACAAGCTGGCGCTCTGTCACCTAGAGCTGACACGGAAACTACAGGACCTCATCAAGGACGTGCTCCGCTACGGCGAGGAGCAGCTCAAGATACACAAAAAGGTGTGTGTGTCGGCGCGGGGCGGGTGGTGACAGTGGCAGGAAGGACCCCAGAACTTAGGGGGCCTTTGAACCCCCGGCTCCCGGCGTGTGTTCCTCCGCGAATTCAGTCGATTCCACCACGTCAAACCCAGAGTCCCACAGACCTGACCCCGGCCAAATTTCAGGCTCAAAATTCTAGACCAGGGGTCTGCACGCTATGGGACACCGACCAGATCCAGCCTGGTTTTGCACAGCCTGAGAGCTAAGAATGGCTTTCGCGTGCTTTTTGTTTGTTTGTTTTTAATTTTATTTGTTTGTTTAGCTCTGATTTATTTTTGAGAGAGAGAGAAAGAGACAGGGAGTGAGTGGGGGAGGGGCAGAGAGAGAGAGGGAGGCACAGAATCCGAAGCGGGCTCCGGGCTCGGAGCTGTCAGCACCGAGCCCGATGCGGGGCTCGAACTCGTGAACCGTGAGACCGTGACCTGAGCTGAAGTCAGATGCCCAATCGACTAAGCCACCCAGGCGCCCCTGGTTTTTACATTCTTAAATGGCGAGGGCGGGGGAGTCAAAAGAAGAATATTTCATAATAGGTGAAAACTCTATGACGCTTAGATTTCAGTGCCAGTAAATAAAGCTTTATTGGCCTAGAGCCGCATCTATTCCTGTCCAAAGAGGGAGTTGGGGGGCTGCCTGGGTGGCTCAGTCAGTTAAGCATCTGACTTCAGCTCAGATCATGCTCTCGTGGTCCGTGGGTTTGAGCCCCACATCCGGCTCTGTGTTGACAATGTGGAGCCTGCTTGCGATTCTCTCTGTCTCTCCCTCTCTCTTTGCTCCTCCCCTGCTCTCTCTCTCTCAAAAGAAAGAAATAAATACCCCCCCCCCCAAAAGAAATGTTTTTTTTAAAAATGGCTAAAATGTAGATTTTATGTTATGTGTGTTTTACCCTGAGTTTTCTTTCTTTCTTTCTTTTTTTTTTTTTTTTTTTTTTTTTGGAACTGGGGGACAAGGAAGTTTTCCGTGGGCTAATACAGAATAACCTTGGGAATAGATTATTAAGCTGAACAAGCTGTGACTTAAACAGAGGTTGCCCCTACTTGTCATTAAAAAATGGCCTAGAACAAACACATCTGCTTGTCTATGTGCTGATTATTTCTGGAGACAGATCTACTCCTAGGCAGAGGCTTGGGAGGCTGGGGATCAGGGAGGGGTAGGTTTTTCCCTGAGCTCACCCCGTAAATCTTTCTGAAATAGGAACTATGTGTAACTCTCCCCTATTTTAAAAAGTTAAAACTCTTGAAAGCAATAGAATACTCAGAAAAAAGTAATCTGTGGAACCTGGGTTTAAGAGCCCGGAATTTCCCAGTGGACACCTGCTGGGGGCTTCAGGGCCTACCCATGCTCCCCCTGCCCCCACCCCCTGCAGTGCAAAGAGGACGCAGTGGGCACCCTGGACGCCGTGCAAGTCCTGGCAGGTGTCAGCCAGCTCCTGCCCAAGTCCCGCGAGAACTACCTGAACCGTTGCATGGACCAGGAGCGGCTGCGGAGGGAGAGCACCAGCCAGAAGGAGATGGACAAGGTGGGCCTGCGGCTGCGGGTCCCCGGCTGCCGTCGGCCCTCTGCAGACCCAGGGGATGCTTGTCCCCTCCCGACCTCATCCCCTCCCTGTGCCTCCTAGGCAGAGACCAAGACGAAGAAGGCGGCAGAGAGCCTGAGGCGCTCGGTGGAAAAATACAACTCAGCCCGCGCAGACTTTGAGCAGAAGATGCTGGATTCGGCTGTGGTAAGAAGCAGGCATCGGTACCTTGGAGACCCACACATCCCGTGGCCCAGGATCTATGGGCGTCGGAAGTCCAGAACCTCTGAAACCCTCGCCTCCCGGGAGCCTTAGAACCACAGGTTGAAAGGCATAGAATTCTAGAGACTGTTAGCTGTTGTGGTGCTGGTTGTTGTTGTTGGCATTATTATTTCAAAAGCCAAATCCTTTTTGTGCCTTGGGTTCCCCATCTGTAGAATGGGAACCGTAACAGTACCTGCCTCACGGAGTTTTTGTGAAGATTAAATGAGCCGCTCTGTGTGATGTTTTCAGACTCGTACTGGGGGCATGGACACCTCTCTAGAAGAGATTACAGTTTCTACCATTACGGATGAGGTTTTTGAACAGGGCAGGGCCGGGTTTAGAAGCCAAGAGCCTCCTGAGGGCTCATGGCGGCTGAAGGACCTGGGTTCCGCCCCAGTCTCCATTCTTCACCAGCTGTGTGACCTTTTTATAAGACGCTATGCCTCTCTGGAACTACTCAAATGTGTGAAAAGCAGATTGGAATGTCAGGATTAGGAATCGCATTTTTTTTTTTTTTTTCTGACTTTCTGTCTGCAAGTGATAGAAAGTTGCAAATGATAGAAACCTTCGTTCAAACCGACAAGGAAGATTAAAGGCTCAGGGGACTGAAAAGTTTGAAGGGAGAGCTTCAGGCATGGCTAGATCCAGGTACTCAACTGGTGTTAAAGTTGTGCCTCTCTGCTTTTTGAGTCTGTTTTTCTCCCTGGGGACTTCACTCCCAAGCAGAGATGCCCCTCCTGGGTGTGCGTGGGTGTGTGTGTTTGTTGCGGGGGGGGGGGGGGGCAGTGGCACACCCTCGCAGCAAAGTGGCCACCTGCAGCCTCCACATGGATCCCACCATCTCATTGACTCAGGGTATGAAAGTGTCTCTTTTCCCATAGTTTTAGCCAAAGTCCCAGGGAAGACTCTCATTGGCTCTTCCCTGCCCAGTCACTGAGGCCAGGGGGGTTGGAACGTTCTGATTGGTCAGGCTGGGTCACCTGGCCACTCCTCATGGCCTCCACCTTCCTGTTTGCCCCTCCCCTCCCGGCTCAGCGTTTCCAAGCCATGGAGGAGACCCACTTGCGGCACATGAAGGCACTGCTAGGCTCCTACGCCCACTCCGTGGAGGACACCCATGTGCAGATCGGGCAGGTGAGTGGCCCCAGGGGTGGGAGGCGAAGCAAAGGGTGCCAGGCAGGAGGGCCCCGGCCGTGCCTGGTTACACGCTTCCTCCGCCTGGCCCAGGTGCACGAGGAGTTTAAGCAGAACATAGAGAACGTCAGTGTGGAGATGCTGCTGAAGAAGTTTGCAGAGAGCAAGGGCACAGGCCGGGAGAAGCCTGGTGAGTTGGGACATCGTGGGGGTTGGGCTCGGGGGCCACAACTACAGGGAAGGAACAGGACTCAAGAGGCAGGAGACTGAACCTCCCTGCACCTTGGTTTCCTCATCAGAAAAACGGGCCGATGACAAATCTAACTCTGCAGCCCACATAGGAACAGTATTTGATGCCCCATCTTTTTATTATTATTTTTTTTTTTTTAATTTTTTTTTCCGTTTATTTATTTTTGGGACAGAGAGAGACAGAGCATGAACGGGGGAGGGGCAGAGAGAGAGGGAGACACAGAATCGGAAACAGGCTCCAGGCTCTGAGCCATCAGCCCAGAGCCTGACGCGGGGCTCGAACTCACGGACCGCGAGATCGTGACCTGGCTGAAGTCGGACGCTTAACCGACTGCGCCACCCAGGCGCCCCTATTATTATTATTATTTATTTATTTAAGTAATCTACACCCAGGGGTGCCTGGGTGGCTCAGTCAGTTGAGCATTGAATATGGGGCTCGAACTCACGAACCGTGAGATCATGACCTGAGCTGAAGTCAGATGCTTAATTGACTGAGCCACCCAGGCACCCCTTCATGGCCCATCTTATGTGTAAATCTCTTACAACCAGATACCAGAGGGACCTTGAAGGCCAGGCCCAGCCTTTCATACTTTACCCTGAGGGCCCAAGGGAGCCATTGAGGACTGTTGAGCAAAGGACCAATTTGAAAAAACAATGTCCAAATGAGAGGTCAGGGAGGAGTTGAGCAAAAGTGTTGGGGTCAGATCTGGGTTTGTGTCTGTTTCTCACTACCTGCTATGTGACCTTGGATGTCTGTCTTGACTTCTCTGAGCCTCAGTCCCCTGTACAGACTCACGGTCCATCCCCTGACCCACTCAAGTGCCTGTGAACAATGCCGGAAGTAGAAAAAGTAACTCGGGCATCGCTCTGTCCGGTGCATCCCCAAGGGGGACCTGAACCCCTGGCCCATCCCACTCATGACCATCTCTGGGGCTGGCTCAGCCCCTTGGCTTGCGCACTGGATGCCCGCTGGCCTCGAGCTCCGATGCGGGTGCCATTGTGAGCCCGCGGGTGCTTCGCTGCCCTTCCCCGGGCCGGGTCTCCCAGCCAGGCTGAGTTTCTCCGTCTCTTCCATTCCAGGGCCTTTGGATTTTGAGGCATACAGGGCAGCTGCCCTGCAGGAAGGCAAGTACGTCTGGGCCTGGATGCCCAGGCTGGACGGACGCTGGGGGTGCGGGAGGCAGATCTGAATGGGAAGGGGGCACCCCCAGGGCTCAGCTGCACCCCGTCATCTGTTCTCAGCAATGAAACGTTTGCGGGGAGCCAAGGCCTTTCGCCTCCCAGGACTGAGCCGGCGGGAGCGGGAGCCCCCTGCAGCTGTGTGAGGAAGCACCCCTGCCCAGCCCTGGCCCAGGCTAGCCCGGGATCCCTTCTCCCTTCCCAGGCTATCCCAGAAGTCCCCTGCTGAGGGTAGCCCCGGGAGAATTCCTGTCCCAGGCTATCCCGGAACCTCTGTCCCCGGCTAGCTCAATTTGCCACTCCCCAACCTAATCCCAAATCCTTCCTCTTGTCAAGGTCAGTCCTGGTGGTTCCCTGCCGAGGCTAGCCCCTCCATTCCCGACCTCCTCGAGCCAACCCCTCAGAGTAGCCCCAGGTTCCTCCCCTGCCAAGCTGTTTGCGGAGACCTTGTGCTCAGCCAACTCCAGACTCACTGCCCCCAGCCCCAGGCAAACCCCTGGGTCCTATCACCGGGAGGACCAGCTCAGGACATCGTGGCCCAGGGGCCACCCCCAGGCGCCATGTCTAGTGTTGGGGGGTGGGGGGGTCGGGAGCATGCAGGTGAGGTGGGAGAGCTGACATCGGTATCTCTTTCTCCATCCCCAGAGATTCCCTGGAGCCCGATTCAGGGGTGAGTACCGGGCTGCGAGTGCGAGGGGTTCAATCCCACCTTGGGCCCCAAGCCTGGAGCTCAGGGGGCTAAATCTCATCCCGGCTGCGTGTGGAGCCATGTGGGAGGGACTGATGTCCCCACTTAGCTTCAAGGTGCCCCTCAGTCTTACCGCCATGGCGTGCTCTGTTCCCTCAAGCCCCTGCTTGCACCAGGGAAGACTGTTATTGCCACTGGGACTGTTTTTAGGTCTGAGTCCGGGCCCAGAGGTGGGAGGGGCCGTGGCAAGGAGAGACGGGAGGTTCGGTGGCGGGGAGCCTGACTCCCTGCCTGTCCCCGCAGACGTGTCCAGAGGTGGATGAAGAAGGTTTCACTGTCCGGCCTGATGTGACCCAGAACAATATCCTCCTGGTGCCCCCTGGCGGCAACTGTGGGCACAGCAAGGACAAAGCGCTGTGGGGCAGTGATCCCTCCGCGAATAGCGACCCTCTCTGCGTACATCCTGGGGAGGGGGGGGGGGGGGCCTTCAGGGTAGACAAAGCAGATTGAAACGAAGAATCCTCAGGGCTGAGGAAGAGAGGCAGGGCGAGAGCCAAGGGGGCTTCCTGGAGGAGAGGGCACCGGTGTTGGGGTTTAGCATCAGACCAAGAGTTTGCTGGTTAGGGCCGGGCGTGCTTGTGCAAAGACTTGGGGGCACAACCGTGGTGTCGAGGCCGGGGTGGCAAGTGGCGATAGGCCGGATTGTGCAGGGCCTTGAAGGGTTTGAGCAGGAAGGGGTGGGTGACCCCCGTGTCGGGATCCGCTTGGCCCCTTGACTGCGGTGCACGCACGGCGGAGCCCTCCCGCTTTTCCTCCAGCGACTCCGACTTCGATGATGAGGAACCCCGCAAGTTCTACGTGCACATCAAGCCCGCCCCCGCCCGCGCCCCGGCCTGCAGCCCCGAGGCAGCTGCGGCGCAACTCAGGGCCACGGCTGGCAGCCTCATCCTTCCCCCCGGCCCAGGGGTGAGGCGTAGGAGGGGTGTTCGCGGGTGGGGCCGGTGGGGCTGGCTGGCTGCGCCCGACCTGACGCCACCCACTTTGTCCACAGGGCACCATGAAACGCCACTCTTCACGTGAGCAGCCTCCGAAGGGGTCTCGGGTGTGGGGAGGAGCACGAAGAGGGGAGGCTGGGCCTGGAGTATGAGTGTGGCTTTGAATCCCAGCCCTGCCGTGTAAGCAGGCTGCTTACCCCTTCTGACCCTCAGTCTCTTCTTCTGTGACATGGGGTCATTGCGAGAGTTAAATGAGAGCTGAGACAGGTTGGCTCGGGCGCAAAGCCCTCTCTGCCCGACTGGCTGATCACCTTGGACAGCTGGCTGGACAGACCCAAGCCTTAGTCTCTTGGTCTGTGACAGAGGGGGGCACTGGAGGCAGGGTGACAGGAAGGCTCAAGGTGGTGTATCTCTCATAGGGGACGCTGCTGGAAAACCACAGAGGCCTCGATCTGCCCCAAGAGCCAGCAGGTGGGTCCTATAGCTAGCGGGGGGGGGGGGGGGGGTTGATGGGGACACACTGGGCCAACATGAATGAGCAGGTGGGGGCTGTCCCTGACTCCTCTCCCCTCTTCCCCTGCTGCCTCCCTGTGTCTCTGCCTCCCCTCCTCTCACCCTGGCAGGGAGTTGAGGGCATGCTGTATCTGAGGAACCACTTAGTCGTTCCTTTGACGAGCATTTATTGAGCACTCGCTGTGTACTCCTTCTATTCTGGGTTCAGAGACATATGCCCAAGATAGGTCTTCCTTCTCAGATTCACGTTCTCGTAGCCCGGGTTTTTTTTTGTTTTTGTTTTTGTTTTTAAGCGTTTATTTATTATTGAGAGACAGAGAGACACAGAGCATGAGCAGGGGAGGGGCAGAGAGAGGGGGAGACACAGAATCAGAAGCAGGCTCCGGGGCTCCGAGCTGTCAGCGCAGAGCCCGACGCGGGGCTGGGACTCACGAACCGTGAGATCATGACCTGAGCCCAAGTCAGCCGCTTAACCCACTGAGCCACCCAGGCGCCCCATTGTGGCTCGGGTTTGAAGAACAGCAAACAAGTTAGGGCACGTTGGATACTTCCAGATGCTGTGAAGAAACTAAAGCAGGCCATGTGGTGGGAGATACCAGCGGGCAGCTTTAGTTGAGGCCCTGGAGGCTGCTCTGGGATGGGGGTGGGAGGTTTTGAGCCCAGCCTTGAAGACGGCAGGATGTGGCCTCAGGGAGGGCTGGGGACACAGAGCTCCGGACCAGGAACGGTCTGTGCACGGGCCCTGAGGAGGGGAGGAGACATGGAAAGGATAGAAACCATCCCTGTGTTCCTCTCGGTCCACAGCTGTGCGGAGAAGCTGCAGTCAGATGAGCAGTTTTCCAAGAACCTCTTTGGGCCTCCCCTAGAGTCGGCCTTTGACCACGAAGACTTTACAGGTGATGGGGGTGGGGACTTCGGGGCCACAGGCTTGGCTAGCGAGATGGGTGGGTCCATTGCCAGGGCAGGTTTGGCGGGGGACAGGCTGGAGGGAGCACTTGGGGGTCCTGTGTAGGCAACTGAGAAGATAGACTTGGCAGTGAGATGGTGGGCGGGGCCGACGAGAAGGCGGGTAGTGTAGGTGACAATGGGCAGATGGGCGGAGCATCGGTGGAGATGGAACTGACCAGAGGGCCTGGCCTGAGGGGGGTGGGCCCCTCCTCGGCGTGGGCGTGGCCTGCAGGAGGAAGGAAAGGGCCTCCGTGTGGGCGGGGTCTGGAGCTGGCGCCCCCACCCCCCCCCAACCCCCCCTCTAGGCTCCAGCAGCCTCGGCTTCACCTCCAGCCCCTCACCTTTCTCCTCCTCGTCGCCCGAGAATGTGGAGGACTCCGGCCTGGACTCGCCATCCCACGTGGCGCCTGGCCCCTCCCCGGATTCCTGGGTCCCCCGCCCCGGCACCCCGCAGAGCCCACCTAGCTATAGGGCACCGGCCTCCGAGTCGAGGGGGACACGGCCCCTGCCAGCATCGGACTCGCCGCAGCCCCTCGCCCCATCCCCGGGTCCCTGGGGGCTGGAGGCTGTGGCTGGAGGAGGTGAGTCCAGGAGTCTGAGAGTCATCAGAGCCCTGGGTGGGGAAGACTGAGCGCCTACTGTGGCCAGGGCCTGAATGGGCGGCTGGGGACACAGCCCAGAACCTTCACCCTGGCAGGGACAATAATGAGATGGACATTTAACAAAGTGGAGGTGGCAGGTGCCTGGTGAGGGCTCAGAAGGTTGGAACCTCCCTGAGGAGGTGACATTTGAGCTGAGATTTGTTGGAGGTGAGGAAGGAGCCATTGGGATGTGGTGGGGGGTTGGGGGGGGGTGCTTCCCAGCAGAGGGCGCATCCTGTACAAAGGCCTTGTGGTGGGTAGCTGCCTAGGCCCTCTGAGGAACAGCTCGGGGGGCTGGGGGGTGGGCCGTGAGGCCAGAACAGAGTGATGACCCGGAAGCGGAGGGAGAGGAGGGAGTGATGTCAGCAGGGAGATGGGCCCGTGCGGGGTCTGGGACCTGATGGGAGTGATGTGAGCTTTACTCCTAGCAAGGTCTGGGCCACAGAGGGGCTGTGAGCGGAGGAGTAGCGGCACCTGACTCAGATCGCAGGCTCCCTCTGTCCACCTGGGGGGCGAGGGTGGGAGCTGGAGACCAGGGACGGGAGTCCAGGGAGGTGGGGAGACGCGGGCGCGAGGGCACAGGGCGGAGACAGCAGAAGGGTCAGGGAGGAGGGCTTGCGGGCAGCTGGCTGTTCTTCCAAGAAGGGGCAGGAGGGGCAGGGAATGTGGGGCGGAAGAAGCCCGGGGCGTGTTGGGACTGGGCCTTTAGATGTCAGGCGGACAGTGGGCCCTGAGTTCGGGGGAGTCCAGCTTGGGGCACCCCAGGCACAGCTGTGTGAAGCGGGAGGGGAGGCCACCCGGGAGAGGGCAGGGCCTAGTGCTACAGGTCGGAGGAAGAGGCAAGTGAGGGGGGTGGGGGATGGGCTCTCCTGGGGGCCTGAGTCAGAGGGCTGTGGGCTTCGACCCCATGAGGTCCCCAGAAGTGGTGACAGGGGTGCTTGGCACCATCCTTGAATAGAGAAAGAGCCGGTTCGGAGCTGGGTCAAGGAAGGGCCCAGGAGAGTGAGCGTAGACCACGGTGTAGACTAGTCCAATTGAGTTGTCTGAGCGGCACTATGGAATTAGGGCTCTCAACCAAGCCTGTTCTGCCCCCTGGGGGACACTTGGCAGTGTCACCCGTGATATTAGACTGTCACCACTAGGGGGGGGGTGGGTACTAGGGACATCTGCGGTGGGTGGAGGCCAGGGAGGCTGGTCAGCGCCCCACGGTGCCCAGGACGGTCCCCCTGGAGAATGCTCCAGCCCCAGGCGTCAGCAGCGCGGCTGAGCAGCCCTGGGGAAGAGAGGAGCACGTCTCGGGAGTGGGTGGCAAGGGTCACCGAGGAAGCAGGGAAACGAGAGGAAGCTGAGTTTTATGCAGTCACTAGTTAATCTTAACGGGTGAGACTCGGACAGAGGCCAGGGTGGGAGGCTACCTCATCCTCACAGAGAGGATGAAGGTCACGGAACTGCTGATGTTGGATGAAAACGCCTGCCACGTTCCCCCCCCCCCCCCCCCCCCGGACTGTGCCTGCCTCCTGAGCATCCAGCCCTTGTTTGCGCGCTCCCAGTAACCTCCCGTCGGGCTGGTGTCTGGGAGGCTGGGGGTTGTGGATGGCCTCTGCAGTCCTGTCCGGCAATTCTCTCCGCGGCCCCGAGACCTCAGACCCAAGGGGTGTCCCCAGAATAAGCCCGACTCCCAGTCTGGGGCCGAGTCCCTTCTCTGGGGCGGCCCGAGAGGCCCACGGCAGCATCTGAGCTCTGTCTGTCTAACGCTCGCTCGCTCCCCAGACCTGATGCCTGCCCCTGCTGACCTTACAGCCAGAGACGGTCTGGCAGCCCCGCCCCGGAGACCCCGCACCAGGAAGGTGTCCTGCCCCCTCACGCGCAGCAACGGGGACCTGGTAGGGTGAGGGGGCGCGCGGCAGGAGTGGGGCTGGGGGCGCCTCTGGTGGGGGCACGGGCAGCCCCAGGGCACTGCTCCCGGGTGATCGCAGCCCGGCCTGTCTCCTCCCCAGTCCCGGTCTCTGAGCCCCTCCCCGCTGGGCTCCTCGTCCGCCAGCACCATCTCGGAACGGCCTAGCTTCTCGTCGCAGGCAGGACACGGTATGGGGGGCGGCCCTGGGCCCTTCTCGGGCATCACTAAGTGATGCGTTGGAGGCCCGGCGGGCAGAGGGTGGGTTCTGGAGCCTGGGACCCGTGCCCACTCTGTCTGTCCCTGTCCCCTCCCCTCCGCCACCAGGAGTCTCCCGGGGACCCAGCCCTGTGGTCTTGGGCTCCCAGGATGCCCTGCCTGTGGCTACAGCCTTCACCGAATACGTCCACGCCTACTTTCGAGGCCACAGCCCCAGGTACGCAGTGGTCGGGGAGAGTACAGACAGTGACAGGGACAAACAGGACTCTCTGGGGCCTATGCGTCTAGGCTCCAGGAGAAACAGCCTTCCGGTGTGTTTCCTGACCTGCTTTACCACGGAAGGGCCTTGAACTCTGAGCCAAGCAACCAGGCCCCTGTCCCGAGGGCAGTGGGAACCACAGAGGGTGTTTGCACAGGGGCCAGGCCTTGCTGTAACCACAGTTGAGAGCAAGTCCCCTAAGGCTGCTGTGGGCATCACACTGAAGGGAGCAAGGCCCTTGGCGGGGTGGGTTAAGGGTGAGTTGAGGGGCCAGGAATAATCTGGGAGCAGTGCTCAGCAGGAAAGATCAAACCACACATAGGAGAGAGTATTAGGCCTGAAACCCAAGCTGAGGACCGTATTATAACTGTTTTGCTTTGAGCTTCCTGGCGGCCTAGAGGAAAAGAACTAGGGAAAGGGGATGTTTCTGCCTTCTTCAGCCCAGTGTGGTTTCTCCCCGGTGCCTGGATGGCTGTCCAGGCAAGGACACAAGGAGGGGAGGCTGGGAGTGAGGATGCCGGGCACGGTCAGGGCCTTGCTTCTTCTGGGGAGCCTGGGGGGCCACAAGCTGCAGCAGAGCCAGGAGAGAGGGGAGGACGAGGTACCAGGCAGAGCCCTGAGCCAACACGCAGTCTCCTCACCGCCCCCCCCCCCCCCAACCTCAGCTGCCTGGCTCGAGTAACTGGGGAACTGACCATGACCTTCCCTGCTGGCATCGTGCGTGTGTTCAGCGGGACCCCACCCCCACCCGTCCTCAGCTTCCGCCTCGTGCACACGTCCGCCATTGAGCACTTCCAGCCCAATGCTGACCTGCTCTTTAGGTACTATAGGGGGAGTGGGGGGGTCAGAGGCAGGGGGGCCCCGGAGCTCCCCGGCGGTGAATTCCTGCTCTGCCTCCTGGGATTTGCTGTGTGGCCCTGGGCAAATCACTGTCCCTTCTGAACCTCATTTTTCTTTTCTCCTTTGCTTCCCATCCCCCCCCCCACTCTCCCCCCGGGGGGTGGGGGGGTCATGCTCTACTGGCCCCAAGGTGAGCCAGGGAATCTGCATCTTTAGGAAGCCCTTGGGGTAGGTCAGATGCCGAGGGCCTTGGGGAAGGGGCCTCCCAGGGGTTGGGGTGATTATTCCTGGTCTCTGTAGTGACCCCTCCCAGAGCGACCCTGAGACCAAAGACTTCTGGCTCAACATGGCGGCTCTGACTGAGGCCCTGCAGCACCAGGCAGAGCAGAATCCAGCTGCCTCCTACTACAATGTGGTGTTGCTAAGATACCAGGTGGGCCGGGTGGATGGGCCCTGACGGAGGGAGCAGGGAGGGGCGGGGAGGGGCTGGGCTGGCAGGGAGAGCAAGCAGTGGCAATGGGGGGGTGGGGCGGGAGGGGGTAAAGAGAGCAGAGGGAGCAGGGGAGGAGTCAGGGAGGGAGCCAATGAATGGTGGCTGGGTGGGCGTTTGCCGCGGTGCAGATGGCACCATTATGGAAATTAGAAGAGGGCCTGTCCCAAGGACCCTGCCCCAGCACCTGCCCACCGCTCCGTCGAAACCGGGCGCTCTCTCGCCCTCTGCTGGAAACATGGCGTCACGCGGACCCCGATCTGCGGTGTCTCTGAGGGAGAAGGATTAGGCCCCACCGAGTGGTCTATGCAGCGGTGACGCTGAGCTGGGTCTGAGTTAGGTCCTGGTGGAACAGCACGTGCTGGGGCAGGACCGGAGGGCCTCAGCTGTGTGCTGTCTCCTGTTCTCGCCCCTCCTAGTTTTCCCGCCCGGGTCCCCAGTCTGTGCCTCTGCAGCTGAGCGCCCACTGGCAGTGCGGGGGGACCCTTACTCAGGTGTCGGTGGAGTACAGCTACCGGCCCGGCGCCACGGCCGTGCCCACGCCCCTCACCAACGTCCAGATCCTGCTGCCCGTGGGGGAGCCCGTGACCAACATCCGCCTACAGCCAGCCGCCACCTGGTGAGGGTGTGCGGGAGGGAGGCCGGAGGAGGCTCAGCACTGGCCCAGGACCCTCCCGGGCCTCCCCTCGATGCAGCAGCTAAAGGGTCCCCCGTGGGTCCAACCGTTCCGTGTGTACTCGCCTTGCTTAGAGCCGAGGACGACACGCTGAACCATAATAATGTCGGACACCAAGGGCTTCCTGTGTTCCACGTGCCCCATACACGCTGACCGGCTCAGGGCTTCTAGCAACCCCTTGAGGTGCAGACTGCCGTCATTCCCACTTACGGAGGCAGAACTGAGGCACAGAGGGGCCGAGTCGCTTATCTGAGGTCATACCAGGATTTGAACCCAGACAGCCCCTCTCTGCCCTGGGCTATTTTTCTGGAAGTTTCTCTCTTTTGAGAGAGAGAGTGCACACGGGCGTGTGCGCGAGCGGGGGAGGAGCAGAGAGAGAGGGAGAGAGAGAATCCCAAGCAGGCTGCACGCTATCAGCACAGAGCCTGACTTGGGGCCGAACCTCAACGAACCGTGAGACCACGACCTGAGCCGAAAGCCAGAGTCTGCCGCTTGACCGACTGAGCCACCCTGGCGCCCCTGCCCTGGTCTCTTAGTCGCCACGCAGTGTGGCCTTTGTTTCGTGCCAAAGCTAGAACCTGGCGCAAAGAAGCCAGGCTTAAAGGACTGGAGTGTATGATCTAAAGATGCTGCGAGGCCCTGGGGTCCCCGGGGACCAGCTGCTCCGTACCCCACACCCATTTTACAGATGGGGAAACTGAGGTGGGGGAGAGGGGACCTGGCTTGCCGGGGTCGTGTAGCTTGAGAGGTGACCAAGCTGGGACCCTGGGCTCCCCGTGTCCTCTCGGGGAGAGAGCTGACCAAGCTTTTTCTTGATGCCAGGAATCTGGAGGAGAAGCGGCTCCTTTGGAAGCTTCCAGATGTGTCTGAAGCAGGGGGTGAGTTATGGCTGTGCAGGAGATCGCGGGGGTCTCGGGTGGGAGGGGCTTATTGAAAATGGGGGAGAATTGGGGATGTGCTCGGGGTGGAGGAGCGTGGGCACGAAGGAAAGCTTGAAAGGGCTGTGACAAAGCTGTGAGGGAGGACATGGCGGGAGGCAGGCATAGCACGTACAAAGGCCCTGAGGCAGAACTGCTTTGCAAATTACACATAGCCCCACGGGGCCAAAGGAGGAGGGTACCGGGGCACAAGAGGAGGTCAGAAGGGGCAGACGGCGGCCACAGATCAAAAGGCCCGGGAAGAGCCCAGGTCACAGCAGGACTCGACTCGGGCTGAGGCTGGGGCACGGCTGACCTCAGGCCTCCCCAGGCTCTGGCCACCTATCCGCCAGCTGGGAGCCCTGCTCGGGGCCCAGCACGCCCAGCCCTGTGGCCGCCCAGTTCACCAGCGAGGGGGCCACTCTGTCTGGCGTGGACCTGGAGTTGGTGGGCAGCGGCTACCGCATGTCGCTGGTAAAGAGGAGGTTTGCCACAGGTATGCCCCCCCCCCCCCCCGCCATCCGGCCGCTGCGCATCCCTGGAGCCGGGCCCCCTGCTTCTGCCAGGGTGCGGGGGGAGGGGGAGGAGTTGGGGCGTTTGGGAAGGTCGGTGGGCGTTGGGCCCTGGAGGCCCAGGTTGGTGGGCACAAGTGGGGAGGGGTAGCAGGGCCCCAGCGGGAGGGGTCAGGAAGGGCCCCCCCATAGGGTGTCCTCGCCAGGACCCAAGGCAGGAGGCCAGAAGCCCCACTGCCACGCGGCTCCCAGCCCATTCTCCTGCCGCCACAGGGGCTGCTGGGGGCCCACGGGGCACCCGGAAGAGTGAATTACAGGGGTGCTTTGAGGAAGATTGGGAGGTCCCAGGGTAGGGGCGAGGGACCCCCCTCTTCCTCCCTGCTCACGGTGCCACCCGCACAGGGATGTACCTGGTGAGCTGCTGAGCCCGCAGAGGCCGACCGGCACCGCTGGCCCCAGCTCTGCACGGTCCTGGTGCTCGCTGACTGATCCCCGCCTTCCTGCCGGACCCTGGGCGCGCCCCCCCACCCCCTGACTCCGCGGAGAGGAGACCCACACCCAGCCTGGCTGAACCTGAGGGTCACTCCTGCTCCAGCCAATTCTCACGCGGGTCCTCGGACTTTTAATGTTCTTTGAATAAACACTTTATTTTCTAATAAAATAAATAAGCCTTTTCCTGCTCCAGGAAATTTCCTTCACGTCGCCGGGAGAGGAGAGGAAGGGAAGATGGCTGGATGGGTGGGGAAGATATAATAGCCCTAATGTTCCCTCCTCACCCCACCCCCTGCACTATGCAAGGCGGCACCAGGGGGAGAAAAAGCCAGACACAGGCGCCCCAGGCTTCATGGACACCTGAGCTAGCAGAAGGGACTAGAGGAACCCAGAGGGGGATGTCAGATTCTTCCTAAGGAGAGGGCATTATAAATGGGGCTCTGACGTATGAATAAGAGTTTGCAAGATGGGGATGGGCATCCCAGGCAAAGGAATGGGGACTTGTGAGTCCTGAGAGAAATCAATTAGTCAATCCACAAACATTAATTGACTACCTACTGTATGCCAGGCTGTATGGGACGTGGCTGTAAGACAGTGCTCTTGGAAGCTATGAGGCTCTGAAGCCAAAAGGTCTGGGTTTAGAGCCTGCTTGGCCACCGGTGGCCGTGTGACTTTGTGCGAGTGACTTAACCTCCCTGGCCTCAAGTTTCCTCCCCAGGAACCCACCTCAGTCGGAGGCTGTAGGGAGGTTGCACAGTTTGAAGACCACCTGACACGGAATGAGCTCCCCCGCAGGGCTGGGCTGGCAGCTGATGGGAGCCAGGGCGGAGGGCGGCACACATGGGCAAGGGGTGTGGCCTGAGTGGGGCCCGGGTCAGTCCGGGTGGACACGTGAGGATCTTGAGCCCACACAGATCCCGAGGACCAAGCCGGGGCCGGATGGTCCTCCCACTTGGTCCTCCCAAGACACAAGGCACCGACCATGTGTGGGCAGGGGGGCGGGAGAGGTCTGAGTGTGCCTCAGTTTCCTCATCTCCAAAATGGGGGAAAAGCCTCTAGTTGGGAGACGTCTGGGGAGCATCAATCACCCGGTGCATCATCGTCGGTGCCTGCATGGACGGCAGTTTACAGGAGTCGCTGTAACAAACGGGGGCGTTCCAGGCGGCGACGGCTCCAGGCTCCAGCGTGCTCACTTTGTCGCCTCAAACAGGTACGGCGCTGAGACTTCAGAGCCAACTGGGGCGCCTGGGGGGGCTCAGTCGGTGAAGCGTCCGACCTCGGCGCAGGTCATGATCTCGCGGTCTGTGGGTTCGAGCCCCGCATCGGGCCCTGTGCTGATGGCTCACAGCCCGGAGCCTGCTTGGGATTCTGTGTCTCCCTCTCTCTCTGCCCCTCCCCTGCTTGTTCTCTCTCTCTCAAAGATACATAAACTTTTCTTAAGTGAACGATTCAGTGACGTGGCACAGCCACAATTAGTACAACCATCACCTCTATCTAGTTCCAGGACATTTCCATCACCCCCCAAAAGGGGACCCCGTCCCCATCAGCTGTCACTTCCCCTCCCCCTCCCCCAGCCCCTGGCAACAACCAACCTGCTTGCCGTCTCTGTAGACCTACCTGTTCTGTACGTTTCCTATGAATTGAGTCGCGCACTGTAATGCCCGAAGTTCCAAAACCTCCCACAAAAGACCACCAGAGTCGTGAGTCAAAGCCAAGCGGCAAGGGGCGTTTATTGCAGGTTCGAACCTGGACCTCTGCGCACTCGTTGCCGGTGACGCTAAGAGGCCTCGATCAGGGTCGGTACAGCGTTTTTATAGACAGGGACAAACAGCATAGGTGAGGTTTCAAATTACGAGGGTCCTAATTGGTCGATTTTAAAGTAAGGACATTTGTTGTTTTCTGATTGGGCGTCCTTTGTCTGTCCTTTGGCGGGAAGGCTTTGTCCGTTAATTGTGGCGGGAGAGAAAAAAGGGGAAGGGGGAAGGGGAGGAATGTGTTAAGCAAGCAAGATTACAGAAGCGAGAGACGCCAGTTAGTTTATGTACAATCACTCATTTCATTACATACCAGACTACATTTAGGAAGGTTTACAACCCATTCTACTACACAGCGGGTTACATTCAGGAAAGGTCTCACAATGCTCATAGCAAACAGCAAGCAAAACAGACTTCTCAGCAATTGTATTTCTTATCAAAGATCCATAATAAGCAGAAGAGAGGACTTAGCTTTAAACTAAGGCAGGGCTGTCATTTGGATTGTTCCTTTCATTCTTTCACGCACTATGTGTGGCCTTTTGTGTCTGGCTTCTTCCACGCGCCGTGTTTTTGAGGTTCAGCCATGTCGTAGCGTGCCAGCGCTTTATTCCTTGTTATGGCTGAGTAATAGTCCATTGCAGGGGTTGCTAACCTTAAAAATAAGACAGCAAATATTTTACCAGCAAAATGGGTTTATTCGAGCTCAACAGAGGAACTGCAACTTGGGGACACGAAAGCTACGGCAAAACCTAAGCATGTCCAAGAAACAAAGGAGAGGTATGTTGTTTCATAGAGGAGGAGGAAGCCGGGATGGGGTTGGACTAAAGTCCACTGGAGAGAAGTGGGAGTTGAGGGGACAATTTCTTGTAGGAGGTGCAATGCCCATCCTTTCCTGTTGGGGTCGCTAGTTGATGATTCTTTCCCCTCGAGGATTCTTCTGTCCTGAGTCTGTAATTGACCGTCCTTCCGGTCACTGACGTTGAGGGGTAGGGCTCCCTCTCCGGGGGCCACTTTTTGTTTGTTTTGGGTTTTTTGTTTCGTTTTGCTTTTGTTTCAAGGTTTCCTTTAAATTCTAGTTAGTTACCATGTGGTGTAAATTTGCCCAGATCTGAGAGTAGCCAACTAAAAATATTTATTGGCACAGGGGCTCCGAGCCTGAGACTTTTGATCTCGGGGTTGTGAGTTGCAGCCCCATAGTGGGTGCGGAGATTACTGAAAAATAAAATCTTTAGGGCACCTGAGTGGCTCAGTTGGTTAAGCGTCCGACTCTTGGTTTCAGCTCAGGTCATGATCTCATGGTTTGTGGGTTCGAGCCCCACGTCGGGGTTCTGTGCTGACATTGCAGAGCCTGCTTGGGATTCTGTCTCCCTCTCTCGGCCCCTCCCCTGCTCACTCTCTATCTTTCTCTTTCAAATATAAATAAACATTAGAAACAAAAGAATTTCTAAAAAAATAAAATCTTAAAAAAAAATTTATCGCGGGGCGGGGGGGTGGCGCCTGGGTGGTGCAGTCGGTTAAGCATCCGACTTCAGCCAGGTCACGATCTCGCGGTCCGTGAGTTCGAGCCCCGCGTCGGGCTCTGGGCTGATGGCTCAGAACCTGGAGCCTGTTTCCGATTCTGTGTCTCCCTCTCTCTCTGCCCCTCCCCCGTTCATGCTCTGTCTCTCTCTGTCCCAAAAAAATAAATAAACGTTGAAAAAAAAAAAATTAAACGTCTGACTCTTGGTTTCCGCTCAGGTCATGATCTCATGGTTCGTGGGCTCAAGCCCCAAGTTGGGCTCTACGCTGACAGTGTGGAGCCTGCTTGGGATTCTCTCTCTCTCTCTCTCTCCCTCTTTCTCCCTGCCCCTCTCCTGCTAGCACGCACTCGAGCTCTCTCTCTCTCTCAGAATAAATACACTTAAAAAATATTTTTTAATACAAATAATTTTAAAAATTAATGTATCGGCACCTATTCCAACAGGGGAGAAAAGTTCTCTCTATGGAGGCAAACCCAGAGTCGTGTATGCCTCCTGGAAGTCCCTGCTTAAAGCGGGCATGACAACAGAAGAGTGACTACGGCAAGAGTATGCTGAAGGAATTTACCAGATGCATTTGGGAAGATACGGGGCAGGCGACAGCTAGTGAACTTTTTGCAAAACAGCACAACTTCTAAGAAAAGGTATGCAGGCCGGCTCCGCGGACATCGTGGGGAAGTCGTCACGTCAGATGTCACCGGCTTCGGTTCTGGGAAGTCTTTACTTACGAGTCACCAGATGGTACGCAGGCCCAGCCAGGGTTAGACAAGTCACGTGAACCCATGCCTGTTCTCTGTGGCGTCTGGTGGCACAAGGGTGGTTAGCGGTACCTGAGAAGGGCCTTCCCAGCGAGGCTGAAGACCGCCTCCCCGGAGGTGTCTCTTCCAAGAGGTGAAATCACCAGGTTGGCAAGGGGTGATGCTCAAGGTCGTCGGCCCCCGGGGAGCGGGCTGTGAAAAGATCTTTCTACCACAGCAGGGTTAGTTTCTCCTAGAAGCTATTAGGGTTTCACAGTTTTGTTTTGTTTTTTTTTAACGTTTATTTATTTTTGAGACAGAGAGAGACAAAGCATGAACGGGGGAGGGTCAGAGAGAGGGAGACACAGAATCTGAAACAGGCTCCAGGCTCCGAGCTGTCAGCACAGAGCCCGACACGGGGTTCGAACTCACGGACCGTGAGATCATGACCTGAGCCGAAGTCGGCCGCTTAACCAACTGAGCCACCCAGGCGCCCCTACAGTTTTATCAACTGTAGGGCCAAAAAGACAGCGGTCAAGTGCACTGGACATCCTGTGACTATCTCAAAGGGTGACCGTCTAGGAGTTCCAGAGGGGGTGCACTTGAGATCTCAAAGACCAAGGGCAATGTTCTCGGCGCATTTGGAGAGTCTCTATGAATTTTGTGTCTTAAATTGAGTCTTTTTTTTTTTTTTTTTTTTTTTTTTTTAAATAACTTATATGGCCAACGTGGGCCTTGAACTCATGACTCGGAGATCAAGAGTCACATGCTCTACCTACCGGCCGAGCAGGCCGGGTGCCCCTTAAATCGAGTCTTAATGATGCTGTTAGTGTTTTCCACTGACCCTGAGGCTTGAGGATGCTATGCACCGTCAAAGTTAAACCAGCCAAACAGCGGACTGGTTGTTGAGGCACCTGACTGGTAAAATGGGTTCCCCGATTGTTATGGAGTTTGAGAGGAGTCCCCAGGTGGAGAGAATCTTTTCTTTTTTTTTTTTTTTTAATTAATTTTTTAAAGTTTGTTTTTTTTTTTTAATTTTTTTTTTTAACGTTTATTTATTTTTGAGACAGGGAGAGACAGAGCATGAACAGGGGAGGGTCAGAGAGAGGGAGACACAGAATATGAAGCAGGCTCCAGGTTCTGAGCTGTCAGCACAGAGCCCGACGCGGGGCTGGAACTCACGGACAGTGAGATCATGACCTGAGCCGAAGTCGGACGCTTAACCGACTGAGCCACCCAGGCGCCCCTTAAAGTTTGTTTTAATGTCAATTATTTTTGAGACGGAGAGAGAGACAGACAGAGACAGAGAGACAGAGCTCAAGCAGGAGAGGGGCAGAGACAGCGGGAGACACAGAATCCGAAGCGGGCCCCGGGCCCCGAGCTGTCTGCGCAGAGCCCGATGCGGGGCTCGAACCCACGAACCGTGAGATCATGACCCGAGCCGAAGTCAGACGCTTCACTGATTGAGCCACCCAGGCACTCCCTTTTTATTAATTTTTTAAATGTTTGCTTATTTTTGAGAGAGAGCGGGCACTGGAGAGGGGCAGACAGAGAGGGAGACAGGGGATCTGAAGCAGACTCTACACTGTCAACGCAAAGCCCGATGCAGGGCTTGAACCCACGAGCATCGGAAGCTGTATGAAATCCATTGTGCAAACAGGTTTCCCAGGATTGTATTTTGAACAGGTGAGACAAGCGAGATAGGCACTTTTGGTGGCTTTATTGCCATTCCCCACCAGCACTGGTTCATGGATGCTCTCATTTTGTCAAGAGACCAATGGCTTAGTGCCTATACAGTGGTAACTCGTGGGAATTTCAGGATTTCTGCTAGGGCCGAATTCCTTGGTCCAAACCAGAGTTCTCTCTTTTTAGCAAACCGACAATTATTAGATTCCCAATATTGTTTTTTCCTTTTCTGGAGCCAATTATTGGATGTCTCTGGTCAGTCGTTTCCAAATTATCGTGTGGGAGAATGTCCCTTTGGACCATGACAGAGGTTTAGCTATTGGCTTTCTGGAGAGCAGCATTTGGGGCAGAAACATCAGCGAGGTGGTTTATGTTGTCCTCCAGGGATTTGAGTCTGGAATGCCTGGCCATCTTTTTTTTTTTTAATTTTTTTTTTTCAACGTTTATTTATTTTTGGGACAGAGAGAGACAGAGCATGAACGGGGGAGGGGCAGAGAGAGAGGGAGACACAGAATCGGAAACAGGCTCCAGGCTCCGAGCCATCAGCCCAGAGCCCGACGCGGGGCTCGAACTCACGAATCACGAGATCGTGATCTGAGCCGAAGTCGGACGCTCAACCGACGGAGCCACCCGGGTGCCCCAGGCCTGTTGTTTTTTAGTAAGCCATATGGCGATTGAGCTTGAAGAGAGAAGTCTGGCACCCAGTTCTGCCAGTAGTCCTCCAGTCCAAGAAAGCCTTGTAATGGGCACTTATTTTCAGGTTTGGGGAAATTGAGGATGCCTTGAAGGCTGCCTGGATCCTAACTTGTTCTGAGATCAAGGGAGCGAATAGCAATTTTTCTTTGGAGGCTTTATGGCCCTTTAAGGTCACAAATGTTAACAGGTGGATGCTGTCTTTCTGTGAAGAGGTTTCAGAAGGGGAGCAGAGAGGCAACTCCTGGGCATATGGTAACAAAGCAGAACCTTCAGGAAAGGTTATGGTCATCCAAATCAGCTGCGAAGATTTGTGAAAAGTAAGAAGGACCCTCTGCGAAGCCGTAGGCATTCCTGCCCAGGTATATTTCCATCCTTCCCAAGTGAAAGCAAAAAGATATTGGCTTTCCTCATCAATTGCAATACTCAAAAAACTCACTGAGGGATGCCCGGGTGGCTCAGTGGGTCAAGCATCTGACTTCAGCTCAGGGCATGGTCTCACGGTTCATGAGTTCGAGCCCCGCGTTGGGGCTCTGTGCTGACAGCTCAGAGCCTGGAGCCTGCTTCGGATTCTGTGTCTCCCTCTCTTTCTGCCCCTTCCCCGCTCTCTCTCAAAAATAAATAATAATAGGGATACAGGAGTGCTGAGGCATAGGGGCACTTGTACCCCAATGTTTCTAGCAGCACTTTCAACAGTAGCCAAACGATGGAAAGAGCCTAAATGTCCGTCAACTGATGAATGGATAAAGAAATTGTGGTTTATATACACAATGGAATCCTGCTTGGCAATGAGAAAGAATGAAATCTGGCCTTTTGTAGCAACGTGGATGGAACTGGAGAGTGTGATGCTGAGTGAAGTAAGTCCTACAGAGAAAGACAGATACCATAGGTTTTCACTCTTAGGCGGATCCTGAGAAACTTAACAGAAACCCATTGGGGAGGGGAAGGAAAAAAAAAAAGTTAGAGAGGGAGGGAGCCAACCCATAAGAGACTCTTAAACACTGAGAATAAACTGAGGGTTGATGGGGGGTGGGGGGCAGGTGATGGGCATTGAGGAGGGCACCTGTCAGGATGAGCCCTGGGTGTTGTATGGAAACCAATTTGACAATAAATGTCATCTTAAAAAAATAATAAATAAATAAATAACAAAACATTAAAAAAAATTCGACAACTCACTGAATAAATCAATTACAGGGGCGCCTGGGTGGCGCAGTCGGTTAAGCGTCCGACTTCAGCCAGGTCACGATCTCGCGGTCCGTGAGTTCGAGCCCCGCGTCGGGCTCTGGGCTGATGGGTCGGAGCCTGGAGCCTGTTTCCGATTCTGTGTCTCCCTCTCTCTCTGCCCCTCCCCCATTCATGCTCTGTCTCTCTCTGTCCCAAAAATAAATAATAAAAAAAATGTTGAAAAAAAAAATTAAAAAAAAAATCAATCAATTACAGAGGAAAACATTGGCTTTCAGTGGGAATGGGTGTCAGAGAACGGGAGCCACAGGGTGCTGAGGGGTGACAATGCCATTTATTGCTCCGAGGTCCCGGACAAACCTCTGCCCTTGGCCTGTTGGGTTTTCTCTCAGGCAAAATAGGGGTGTTACAGGACGCGTGCAGCGGATAATGAGGCCATGAGCCTTGTAGTCCTCTATCGTGGGCCCGATGATAGGCTTATTATCATTATATATCATTATTTATAGGCTACTCATTAATTCCAGGGAGAACTTTTAAGGGAGCTATTTGAATCTCGCCGCGAGGTGCTGTGAGTTCGGTGGCCATCAGTTGAAGATCTGGCCCGGGGAAGAGGACGCAAGCTGTTCCCAAAGGGACAAGTGCTCAGTGCCCGCAGACTCCACGGGTCGTGCTGTCAGACGCGGAGCAAATAAAAGATGTCAAAGGGTCCTCTGGTCCACCTGCTGGGTGACTTTGACTACCACTGTCAAATGCGAGAGTTATATCCCCCTGTCGGACGGAAGAAATCCCAGCGTGGTACTTTTCTGAGAAATCTGGGCCCAACACATGAATGGGAGCAGAGGGGCTAAGGAGAAAAGGGTGTGCGTCTCTCAAAGGGCGCAAAGGGGATAAGTTCAGAGACAGGAACATGTTGAAGGCTAGCAGAGCCCCGGACTACGTGAACTGCTCTCTAGTCCTCCCAGGCAGGGGCTGCTGGAGAGCAGCGGGGTTGAGCTCTAAGGGTGGCTCTGGTGTCCGTAAGGACACAGAGAGATTCATTCCCCAACTGGAGACAGGTTTCTCTGAGCCAGTTAAGAGGGAGGACTGGGAAGAACCCGGTGCCTGAGAATTAGAAGGGTGTTGGAAAGGCTGGCTGGGGGCTGAAGGCGCCTGGGCACTTAAATTGGTAACAATCTTTTTTTCCAATGTTCTAGCCCTTGGCAGTAATAGGGGAAAATGGCGGGGCGGGGGTGGCGAGGGAGGTTGGTGTGGGTTGGGGGCCTTCATTTGCTGGAGCTGAAAATTGAGAATTAGCAGGCTTTCCTCTGGCTGACTCATCTAGGATGCCAGAGAGGTGGTTTGCCAAATTAACTAAATCTGGAGCGGAGACAGATTTCTCCTTCCATCCTGGTCCTTTTAACTGGTTCAGCCCATTAATAAAACAAAGGGTTGGGGCGCCTGGGTGGCTCAGTCGGTTAAGCGTCTGACTTTGGCTCAGGTCATGATCTCGCGATTCATGAGTTCGAGCCCCACATCAGGCTCTGTGCTGACAGCTCAGAGCCTGGAGCCCGTTTCAGATTCTGTGTCTCCCTCTCTCTCTGCCCCTCCCCTGCTCATGCTCTGTCTCTGTCTGTCTCAAAAATAAATTAAAAACATTAAAAAAAAATTTTTTTTAACAAAAAAACAAAGGGTTAAATGCTACCTGGGTGGATCCAACATCTAAAGGAAGACCAGAATTTTCTTTCAGGACAATTTAAGTGGCGCCCGGGTGGCTCGGTCGTGAAGTGTCTACCTTCAGCTCAAGTCACGATTTCACGGTCGTGGGTTCAAGCCCCACGTCGGGCTCTCCGCTATCAGGGCAGAGCCCACTTCAGATCCTCTGTCCCCCACTCTCTCCGCCCCTCCCTTTCTAGCTCTCAAAAAAAAATATGTAAGTAAATAAATAATAAAAAAAAAAAAATCAATTCGACATTGATTAAATGGCCCTGAACAGGTTCACCAGGCTTTTACGTACAAGCCTGAATTTTGTTCCAAAAGCTACTATAATTACTCAGTGGAGATTTCCAGCGAGAATTCTAGCATCTTGCCACAAGTTAGGGGTCTGTTTCTCCAAATCCCTTTCAGGATGTTCTCACCAGGCTCGTGTGTGTCATCCAGTGTTTGGCCTGGCCCTCACCACCAAGCATGTGGATTAATTGGTAAAAATCTCAGAAACCAGCTTGGTAAGTTTTGAATAACGAGGCTAAATTCATCAGCAAACCTATGGGGTTCCTCGGTCACCTTGGGAAACCCTGACCCTGGGGGCGCCCGGGTGGCTCAGTCGGTTAAGTACCTGACTCTTGATTTTGGCTCAGGCTGTGATCTCACCATTTAGGGGTTTGAGCTCTCACAGCAGAGAGAGCCTGCTGGAGAAATCTCCCTTTTTCTGACCCTCCCCTGCTCACTTGCTCTCTCTCTTTCTCTCAAAAAAAAAAAAAAAGAAAGAAAGAAAATGGGGGGGAACTTTTGCTCATAGTTCATACTTAATCCAGAGAACTGTAAGAAATTTGGGGTTTCTTTGGTTCCTCACTTTCATTATTATTTTTAACGTTTTATTTACTTTCGAGAGAGAGAGAGAGAGACTGAGCAGGGAGGGGCAGAGAGAGAGAGGAAGACAGAATCAGAAGCAGGCTCCAGGCTCCGAGTTGCCAGCACAGAGCAAGACACGGGGTTCGAACTCACGATCTGTCAGATCATGGCCTGAGACGAAGCTGGACGCTTAACCCACTCAGCCACCACCCAGGTGCCCCTATTTTATTTTCAAGTTTATTTATTTTTGAGAGAGAGAGAGAGAGAGAGAGAAAGCAAGTAACAGGCAGAGAGAGAGGGAGAAGTGCGGAGCCTGATGCAGGGCTTGAGTTCACCCAACGCGAGGCTCGAACTCACGATCCAGGAGATCAGACCGGAGCTGAAGTGAAGCCGGATGCTTAACCGACTCAGCCACCCAGGCGCCCCGGGACTGCACTTTCTAAAGTTAAAACCGGCCGGGGTCCCAGTAAGGGGAGCTCACAGCATTTTGATGACTAAGATCCCATTTCTTAGAAGTTTCCTCTAGAGCAAGAAGAAAAACTCCTTAACAGCCCAGCTTCAATAGGAATAGCCCAGTTCCAGAAGGAATCGGAACAAAGGCCAGTACAGTTCCAATTGGAGCAGCTCAGTTCCGAAAAGGTGGCAGCCCAGAGGCGTCAGTTCCAATAGGAACAACCTGGTTCCCGAAAGGATACAGACCAAAGGCCAAATGAGTCCTCTCAGAAAAGACAACAGATCCTGAATGAAAACCCGGAGAGCTCAAAACACACAGACAGCAGAGCTTAAAATCCAGGAGAGACTTACCCTCCATGGTTGGGAAGAAAGTATTAGGGCTCCGTTGGCTTTGTGGGTTCTGGCACCTCTTTGCTTACCAGCCTCAGGATTGTTGGGGTGGGGGGGGTTCTTCTCTGGATCCCACTTGTGATCACCAAATAATGTTAATCTTAAAAATAGGGGCGCCTGGGTGATTCAGGTCGCTGAACATCGGCCTCTTGATCTCAGCTCACTTCATGACCACGGGGTCCTGGGAGCAAGTTCCGTGTTGGTCTCTGTGCTGAGCATGGAGACTGCTTGGAAGTCTCTTTCTCTCTCTCCCTGTCTCCCTCTGCCCCGCGCTCTCTCTCTCTCTCTCTCTTAAAAATAATTTTTAAAAATAAAATAAAAATTAAACAGCTGGTTAGTTTACCAGCAAAATGGATTTATTCGAGAACAGCAGAGAAATCACAACTTGGGACAAGCAAGCTCTGGCATAACTACGGGCATGTCAAAAAACAAAGGAGAGGAGGAACAGTTGTTTTATGGAGAAGGAGTTAGTTGGTAGGGGTTGTTTTGAACTAAAGCCCATTGGAGAAAAGCAGAAGTTCAGGGTGATTGACGGCATTTACTGGCTGAGTTTGACACGCTTACTGGTCGAGGGCCAGGGGTAATTGATCCCCTTTAGGGCCTGCCATTGATAATTCTTCCCTCTTGATGGCTCTTCTGTTGGATCTGTAATTGACAATTCTTCCTGCAATTGACGAGTGGTATGGCTCCCCCTTCCCAAGTGACCTTAGCGAGGTTTCCCTTTATTAACTTTCACAGAATAGACACTGTGTCCATCCACTGGTCTGTTGATGGACTCTGGAGTTGTTTCCACCTTTTGGCTACCGTGAATAGCCCTGCTAGGGACATGCATGTACGAGGATTTGCTTGAACACCGGTTTGCAGTTCTCTTGGGTAGCTACCTACCAGGAGAACTGCTTGGGTGATGAGATACTTCCTTCTGGGTGCAACGTGAACCCAGGCCCTGCAGCACCCTCATCTGCCCGGGAAGATTATGGAGTCACTCCTGCTATCTCCATGCTTCCACCTTCAGACCTGGCAGGCCTCAGTTTCCTGCAGCCACTGGGGCTGGGCGTGCCTCAGCTGACTTCCTCCACCCTGATTCTGAACCCAAGATGACACCTAAGTAAGTTTCCAGGGCAAGGGATGCAGGAAGTGTCTGTTGCAGAGGGGATGGGAGGGGCCGCTCCCTCCAGATCAGGCACCTGATGCCAGCTCCTTGTGGGGCCCATGAATTCAGAAAACCCAAGGGACCCCATAAGGTAAAAGCAAGGAACCTAAACTGAAACCTGAGCTGACGCTCCCCACCCCCAACCCCGGGGGGGGGGGGGGGGCGGGGAGAATTGACCTCAAAAGGCTCCAAAGTTACAGCATTTTTCCTAGCAAAAAAGTGTGGGTGGGCACCCAGTGCAGCATGAAATGCCCACGTTTGGTGCAGTGACATTTGATGCAATGGCCCTTCATACCCGCAGTGTATGGAGGTGACGCACGTGCTCTGTGTTGACCCTGCTCCCCAGACCTCTCCCAACGAAAGGAGCCAGGGCTTAGTTCCTCCATTTTCCGCGGCAGGAAACTGAGGCACACCCACCCAGGACGCGGCCCCCTTTCCTCCTTGGGGCGGGGAGGCAGGGGGTGACTCGAACCATCACCTGGTTCACACCTACGGAACTGGTTCTCCCCCAAACCAGAGCTCCCGACCCCAACGTGTCAAGACTAGAAATTTCAGACGCGGCGTGAGGCAGGATTCGGATCTTTACCAACCCCAACCGCAAGAACCTTCAAATCCGACTTCCAACTTCCAGAACCTCTCCCATCCCGAGGGCTGTGGGTTCAGGACAGGCTTTCGGGTTGCGGAGTCTTCAAACCCCTTGCAGAGATCCGAGGAGCCCCTGGGCTCAACCTGCTTTGCTGTCGCCCTTTCCATCATCTCTTCATCGAACACAGGGTGGATCAACCCTGCACGGGGCCCCGTGCCAGGGGCTGGGAAGGCGCTGCTTGCACACCTCCGGGCCGCGGGGAGCTCACTCTCTGGCTGGTGGGGGCGGGTGGGGGCGGGTGGGGGGAGGGCGGGACCCGGCGGGACCCAATTGGGGTTGAGAGCCCCGAAGGGGCGCGGAGGAGGTGGTAGAGGACGGTTCCGGTGGAAGCCGGCGGGCAGAGGTGAAGGGGCGGGGGCGGGAGGGGAAGAAGGGAGGGGCCAGCGGGGTGAATTTCTACTGGGCTATTAAGCAGCTCGGCCAGGCTCGGAGAGGGGAGCCTGGAGGGAGGTGAGGCTGGGAGGAGGCAGGAAGGAATTAAACCTGGGTGGGGGGGGGGGGGGGGCGGACGGAGGAAGGTAGGCGGAGGCTCGCGCGCAGGTGAAGCTCTCCCTCCTGCTCGCAGCGCAGAGGAGCCAAGAGGTCAGAGGCTGGACCGTGGTCCGGGGTGAGTGTTGGGGGCCCCTGTGGACCTGGCGGACCTCCGGGGTGGGGAGAGGAGAAGTCGGGGCTCTAGGGAAGCCCAGGCAGGTCCCTGGGGTCGGGTCTCCACCGCGCTTACCCTCAAGATGCCGGGAGATCCCGGAGCCCCAGGTCTCAATGACTCCGTGGCCCTCACCCATCAGTGATAGTCGCCGCCGGCATCTCCAAGACCGGCTCGAGCCTGGCGGGCAAGGAAGCCTCTCCTGGCACTGTCCCGTCGCAGCTCTGGACATAGGGAGGCGTCCCTGGACCCCTGTCCCCACTCCCCGACGCCCACTTCCCAGGAAAGGGCTGAATCAGAATGGAGAAGTGGAGGGCGCTCTTCAGGCTCCGGCTGTCACTCTTAACTGTCGTCGTTTGTGCCGAGATTGTTGGCACACTGATAGGGTCTGGCAGGAAGAGCACCCTGGTGCCCAGGCTGGGGTTTTTATTGTTTCTTGAGGGAACCACCGCTGACTGCCAGCCTTCCCAGGCGCTGGGGACCTCAGCTCACGGCTCCCTCTGGGCTTCCCAACCCTCCCTGTTCCGCCAATGCCTGGCTCTGTGGCCTGGGCAGGGTGCCCCTGGTTTCTGAACGCACCTCAGTGTCACCTCCCTGACTGACTAGGACAATGACTCAGCTTCCATTTGGTTGCCCGAGATGTCCGGCCAGCGGCAGTTTTTATGACGGGGGCCCCCTGACCCCTGGGGGACCTCAAGAGAGTGACTTTGGGTCTCTGAGTTTCCGTTCCCCTATGTGTGAAGGTGGGGCGGGTTGGAGGGGACTGTGGGGAGGGTCAAGTACATGGGCTCGCACAGCAGCCGTGGAGGGAGTGGACATCCAGGGAAAGCCAGCTGTCGCTATATTAAGTATTACTGTATCATTAGCCACCCTTCCAGGTTCCCCGGGGGTGCAAGTTGTTTTATGGCCATTTTTCAGATGGGGAAACTGAGCTCTCCCACTTCCCCTCCCCCCCAGAGCCTCCTGTAGTCCAGCTTTGGGGCCAGCCCTGGGGCTACGGCGTCCTCACACCGCCCTGCGGGTTCCTAAGGCGGCCACCCGGCCAGGCAAGGGCTGAGGAGTCTAGAGAAAGAGGTGTGGACCCTGCGTCGGGCAGCGGGGGCCCCACTCAACCCAAGTGAGAGGATTGTTCGTCCAACCCAGATGGGTACCTTTCCCTTTCTCCCTCACCCGTCGGGTGTGGCAATTCCTTCCAGGTGCCCTGGGTGTGGGGGAACCAAGGAGGGGCCTCGAAACGTCCCTTCTCCAGGCCAGAGCTTGAGGGATTCAGACAGGCTTCCTTGGCCCAGGAACCCCAGGGCTGGGCTAGGTGAGCCTTGGAGGAGGAGGGAAGGTGTTACTGGACGCCTTCTCTTCCTGCCACTGCCTCTGAGGCCCAGAGTGGGACAGTGACTTGTCCCCCCACTCCCCCATGAATCAAGAAGGCTACCCACTGTGATCCGGCCCCCTGATGGGAGTGTGGCTCAGCTTGATCCCCGTCATGGGGAGCTCACTACCAGCACAGCAAACTAAAGGAAGCCTCATCAGGCAGGGATTGAGGTCCCACGTGACCTTCCTTGGATGAGGGCTCTGTGCCTCAGTTTCCCTATCCGTAAAAAACCAGGCCAACAAAGCCCTCCCTGCCAGTCGCAGGTGTGGTGGGTGGAGAGCAGGTGGTCCAAATGGGACCACACACAGGGCTTAAGAGGTGTTAACAGGTATTAACTCTAATCTTGACTGAAGGAGGGCATGAAGGTGTGGGGGGCTTTCGGGAGGCCCCCAGAGGAAGGTCCCATGAGACCTCGATTCCTCCATCTAGGAAACCAGTCCAAGGATGTCCTTTGAGGCTCGGCTGGGGCAGGGCCGGCGTTTAGTTCGAGGCCGCAGGTCCCCACCTGGCCCATCCCACGTACCCTGAGCAGTTTCTGAGGTGGGCTCTCCCAGGTCACCTCCTCCACGGAGCCATCCTCGACGAGCCCTTTTTTCCTGCCCCCCGCCCCCCCCCCCCCCAGCCGCTCTGCTTACAAAAATAACTTCTATTTCTTGCGAAAAGGGACCGGTCCATCATTACTGGGAGGCCTAGCTGGTATGAAATCAGTGATCAGGGTCCAGCAGATCAGGGTTCAAATTCTAGCAACCACTCTTGGCCTTGGTTGGCCGTGTGACCTCTGGTGGGGGGCGGGGGTGAGCGCTCCCTTTCTGGGCCCAGCTCAATCACCTGGGAACCGGAGATTAGGTTTGCCTGGAAGGTAGTTCACGGGCTTCACAAGGACAGTCACGCCCAGGCCTCACACCCTCTCCTGCAAATACCCTGAGTCCCACCCTTGAGTCTCTTCCAGGAACTTCTCTAGAAAGTTGTCGCATTCACTGCCTTTCTGCCCCTGATTCACACATCAGCTCCGTGAGCACGGGCGTTTCTTGCAGTCATCTTGGCCGCGTGCCCAGAACGTATACCAAGGGCATGGCACACACTAGGTGCTTGGCGGTGGCTCAGCAGTCACAGCGTGTATGTGACAACGGTCACCGACGCTGATGTTAACTGGTCCTTGTTGGCGCTTCCTAAATGTGTGGTTTGGCATACAGCCTGTCTCAGGACCCCGGTCGCCACACGCACAACTGGGGTTCTCCTGTCACCACCACCCCCCCCTGCCCCTCCCCTTGCCTTCTGGAAGTCCCAGAACGTTCCATGCCCTTTTCAGAATCCCAGCTGAGCCTTGTCAAGTTAAGTACAGCATGAGGAAGACCCCAGTGAGGCCGGTATTCATTCGCCTGCGGGAAGTGAGCCATGGGTTAGCAGCCGACAGCATCCGGCTTTGCAGATGAGGCCCAGAAGGGACCCGCTACCGGCCCCGGGTCCACCGATGGGGCCGCCACAGCCGACTTCGGGGGCTGTCGGTCTTCCCGGCTGCTGGGCGAGGGTTTTAGCCCTCACTTCTCTGATTCAGAAACTGAGACCCAGCGACTGGGGCAGGGAGTGTGTCTGACGGGCCCGGAGAGCGGTCCAGGACTCACCCTCTCCGGGCCTCAGTTTTCGTCATCTGGAAAGTGGGCGCATCACGCGGGGAATCCCCTTGATTTGATGGGACCCTCCAAGCCCGTGTCAGGCGGGCCCGCCATGGTCTCACAGGAGCAGGCGTCCTGAGCAAACGAACGAACGAATGAATGAATGAATGAATGAATTCTGCTGAGTGGGCAGCCCCTTCTGTACTTCCCGTGTCTCATCAATATTCAGTGAATCCTTAGTATTTAGTGCTGCGCATTTGTGATGAATCGTGGCCACCCAGCGACTGTATATTTTAGTCTCAGGACCCTTCAGTGGCTGGTTCATGTTCATTGTCATTTGTGTTAATGTTCACTCATGCATCACGAATGCGAACGTGTTCCGTCGTATATTAGAACTCCTGGGTGCTTCCCGCGTATTTAGCCGGTTCTTGCTCATTAAATGTATCATGAATATTTCAGCGCTGCGGAGATTTGGCTCTTTAGTGGATTAGTACCTCTTGGTCCTGTCTCTGCTCTACAGGCACTTGCTAACTCACCGTGACTGAATCGCCGTCGTCCCCCAAGGCCTGTAGGACAGACGGGGCCGTGGCACCTGTCACATGCAGCGGGCTTTGGGCTGAAATGAGGCATGAGGAAATTGTTGATATGTGGGCCGTTGTCCAGTGAGCGTCACATGGGGACACAGCTGTCGGGGGCGAGACCCCTGGCCCCACCTCTGGGGCTCCAGGCCGGTTGGGGAGATAAACAGGAGAGAAGTGAGTAGATTTCCCACGTGCAGTGGTGGTGAGAGCGGCAGAGAGAATCAGAGCCGGGGGCAGGGTGTGTTAAGCTGGGAGGTTGAGGCCCTTCTGAAAAGGCAACATTGAGGGCATCTGGGTGGCTCAGTTGGTTAAGCGTCCCACTTCGGCTCAGGTCATGATCTCGCGGTTTGTGAGTTCAAGCTCCGTATCGGGCTTTGCAGTGACAGCGAGGAACCTGCCTTGGATCCCCTGTTTCCCTGTCTCTCTCTGTACTCGCGCGCACTCTCTCTCTCTCTCTCTCTCTCTCTCTCTCTCTCAAAGATAAACATTAAAAAAAAAATTAGAAGGCAGCATTGGGCTGAGCCTAAAGATCAATGGGGAAAGAGCAGAAGTCAAGCAGGTGCAAAGGCCCTGTGGCAGGGCTGAAAGAAGCTGACAAGGCTGGAGCAGACCAGGAGGCAATGGTTGTTAGGGGCGGGGGAACAGGAGCTGAGAGGTCCCATACCTGGCAGCCACACCCCAGAGGGAGGCTCTTGGATCTTGAAAACGTTGAAACAAGTGGCTTTTCCGTGTATACTAGAAGACGCAGGCTCTGGGTGATGGCGAAATCGCACCAGTGTCTGGAAGGCAAACGGCCAGGAGCAGGATCAGCTGTTCTGGCAGTGAGGGTCCCTGAGAGTCAGCCCAGACGTCACTGCTGCGACTCTGTCCACGGCCGCTGTGTCTGATCTGCAGGGAAGAAGCATGAAGGAGGCCTTGCCGTGGGCAAGCAGTGGAAAGATGTGCTCCTCCATCAAATACCTGCCGGGCCTTCCTGGTTTACCTGCCATCGTGTCCCCACAGCTCTTGGCTGGACACCACACCGAAGTCAACCACTGCCCCAGAACATCCCATGGGAAAGGCTCCCAGGCTTTGTACACTGTTCCTCCCGATCCTTCCTTCTCTGCCTCCCATGGGCTTTACCCATTGATGACTCCCTTCATCGTCTTTCCTGAATCCGCTCCCCTCCCTGCACCTCGCTGACCAGCCCCTGTCCAGGCCCCCAGATTCTTCTGCCTGGTTGCTGCCTGGCCTCTACTCCTGCCTGATTGTCCTTATCCCCTCCGTAGCCACAGGGGGCTTCTTAAAAGCATAAATCGATCTTTTCCCTCTCCTGCTCAACACCCCCTCCGTGGCTCCCGTTGCCCCTCACATGTGCCAACATAAGAGGTTCTTCGTGGCCTGCCCCATTTCCCCCCACCCTCCCCCTGGCATGGTCTGACAACCCACCATCGTCTCCCTCCTGTCGCCCTGTTCCAGCCACAGGGCCTCCCTCTCTCTGCCTTCGGCACCTTACATTTGGGGTCTGACCCTTTGCGCTTGCTAAGCCCTCAGCCCAAGATGCCCTTCCCCCAAGACTTTGACCTTTTTATCTTTCCTTATTGTCTTTATTATCCTTCAGGAGTTCCCAGGCTGATCAGGTGCCCCACCCATGGGCCCGCCCTTCTCCCACAGTGTTAATCAGGATGCTACAAAACGAATTCCCTCCTTCCGGTGTTAACGTCGGAAGAAAGGGGCTGGTTTAGTTATACCTGTTCATAGGTTTCACTCGCCTGTCTGCACCCAGGGTGGCCCAGCAGCGGAGTGTTGGCTGACCTGGGCTCCGGTTGTCTGTCCTTTGTCAGGTGTTTAAGTGCGTGATTCCTTTGACAGATTCTGGAAGGCTCTGAGGTCCGGGTGGGGAATCTCCCAGAAATTCTCTACGTCTCGGGAAGAATAGGATAGACGGACTCCACCCGTCGGAGTCCTGGGCTCCAATTCTGCTTCACGCTGAGTCTCAGTGTCCCCATCTGCAAGCAGGGACTCTAGGGGCACCTAAGGAGCCAGTACAGTGACGAGGTCACTGAGTGGTTACCACACAGCCAGTGTGGTTAAAGCCAAGCCCTTTAACACACAATTCCAAGTGACCTCGTTGCGGGTGGGTGTCGGGGGGCTCAGCACTGCCTCGTCCCAAGGGAAGTGGCTGGCCAAGGTCAATTTGGGGCTGAGGTTCAGCAACGAATCGGGCTTTCCCACTCCTTGTTCGCATACCCTCTGTGGCTTCCCCCGACCTCCGGGAGATAGCCCACTTCTCAATTTGGCATTCAAGGTCTTTACAGGGTCTGGCCCCACTCCCTAGCCTCAGAAATCACCCCCTCCCCAAATTCTGCTTTTCAGTAAAATAAACCACAGACGATACCTTGAATAGGCCTGTTTTCTTTCCCTTCCATGCCTTTCCGTTTGCTCTTTCTTCTACCTGAATTCCCCTCGGTGAGCTCCTATGCATCCTTCAAAGCCTTAGCTTCAATATCCTGGTCCCTTCTTCTGGCCCCAGGCCTGATCCCACATGTACCTGGATTTGTCTCCCCCACATTGGGAGCTTCTGGAGGGGCCGGCCCCAGGGTTGAGGCTTCTCAGGTTCCCCAGACCTATTTCTTGAATGAATGAAAGAATGCGTGAATTGGGGCGCCTGGGTGGCGCAGTCGGTTAAGCATCCGACTTCAGCCAGGTCACGATCTCGCGGTCCGTGAGTTCGAGCCCCGCGTCGGGCTCTGGGCTGATGGCTCAGAGCCTGAAGCCTGTTTCCAATTCTGTGTCTCCCTCTCTCTCTGCCCCTCCCCAGTTCATGCTCTGTCTCTCTCTGTCCCAAAAATAAATAAACGTTGAAAAAAAAATTTTTTTTAAATAAAAAAAAAAAAAAAAGAAAGAAAGAATGCGTGAATGAATGAACGGTTTTCATATTATCGGTTTTTGGGGGCTAAGAGCTGCTGAGACCCTTCTCAGGACTGAAGGACCTGGAGACAAAGCAGGTTGTTTCTGTGGTGACATGAGGTACCCACTGGGCCACCCTGGGATCACTGTGAGCTCCGCCTCCCCATCTATGAAACAGGGGTGGTGATTTCCCCAGGGTTATTCAAAGCCCATGGACTTCACTGAGTTAGCAGCTGTTTGGACTTCTGTAAATCCAGTCATTCCGTACAATGAGGACTGGAGGGGGTGGACAGCAGGGCCTTGGGTAGGGGTCAGGGAATTGGACCCAGGCCTGCAAGGAGTTTCTTTCTCACCAGCTACCTGGCCCACCCAGCAAAGACCTCAGGCTGCCGCTCAGTAGCTTGGAGGAAGTAATAACCAAACCCACAAGGACAGACCCGTGACTACCTAAGGCACCACCCGCAGCGGCACCCAACAAGGTTTACTAGACCAGTAAGTCTTCTGTGCTCTCAGCCTTGCTGACAGGGAGGCCCAGAAGTTCTTTCCTCTGCCTTGGTGGATGGCAAAAGGAAGGGGGTCTTGGATGCATTAATGGAGGTCTATTATAGGGAGGAGGGGAAGTGGGTCTCCCTCCTCTGCCTCGAACTTGAGCTCTCAGACCCTAATCAGGAATCTCATGGGGGCTGGGCTGGTAGGGTAAAGTAGCAGAATCCCTCCGTTTAATTTTTCTTTTTTAGTGTTTATTTTTGAGAGAGAGAGAGACTGAGTATGTGTGGGGGAGGGGCAGAGAGAGGGGGAGACACAGAATCCTAAGCAGGCTCCAGGCTCTGAGCTTATCAGCACAGAGCTAGATGCAGGGCTCGAACTCACAAGCCTTGAATCATGACCTGAGCTGAAGTCGGACGCTTAACTGACTGAGCCACCCAGGCGCCCCAGAATCCCTCCATTGAGAGAAACCTTAGACCTGGGGAGAAAAAAATGGGGAAGGCGGGTGGCTGTCGGTTAAGTGTCCGACTCTTCGGTTTCGGCTCAGGTCACGATCTCACCGATGAGGAGTTTGAGCCCTGCTTGGGATTCTCTCCGTCTCCCTCTCTCTCTGTACCTCCCCTGCTTGTACTCAGTCTGTCTCAAAAATAAACAAACTTAGAAAAAATAACAGTAGAGCGCAAAACTCCTCCATATGATGAATTTGTATAAAAACCCATCGCAAGGTTTTGTGTTCCACCCTGAGTCTCCACTTCCAGTCTTCCCTCGTTTTGAGTTCTCTGTTCTGGGTTTCTCTTGGTTTAGACCAGGATATCTCAGCCTTGACAATGTTAACGTTTGCGGCTGGATGATCCTGCAGGATGTTAATTGCAACAGCATCCCGGCTTCCACCCACTTAATGCCATTAACAGCGCCATGCCTCCACCCTTGGCAAATGGTAAGGGCCAGGAATGTCTCCAGATGTTGCCAAGTGTATCTTGGGGACAGAACCACCTGTTTGAAAATCCCTGATTTCAGCTCTAAACTGCAGATGGCGGGGGGTGGGGGGGGGGTGCACCTGGGTGGCTCAGTCGGTTAAGTGTCCGATTTCAGCTCAGGTCATGATCTCACCATTAGTGGGTTTGAGCCCCGTGTCGGGCTCTGCGCTGACAGCTCAGAGCCTGGAGCCTGCTTTGGATGCTGTGTCTCCCTCGCGCTCTCTGCCCCTCCCCCACTCGCACTCTGTCGCTGTCTTTTGGAAATAAATAAATGTTAAAAAAAAATTTTTTTTTAAATAAAAAAATAAAGTAAAAATAAACTGCAGGTGGGGAAAGGGGTGAATCACTTTCTAAGATTTTATGGGCCCTTAAGGAGAGGGTCTCTTGCCCAGGAGATAGGTTCTGAGGCGTGCCGTTGTTTTCCAGGATCTGTGGGTCTCCAGCCACAGGGGTGGCCCAGGAGGACATTGTGGCGTTTCTAGTCTGATTTCCTTTCTGATGACCTGGGCTTTCTATTACAGCTCATGAGGTTTTGTCTTGTTTTTTCTGTCCTTTTTCTTTTTAAAATTTATTTATTTATTTTAGAGCGAGCGAGCATGAGCAGGGGAGGGACAGAGAGAAAGGGAGAGAGAGCATCCCAAGCAAGGTCCGCACTCTCGGTGCAGAGCCTGACTCGGAGCTCGAACTCACGAGCCACGAGATCGTGACCTGAGCAGAAACCAAGAGTCAGAGGCTCAACCCACTGAGCCACCCAGGCACCCGTTTTCTATCCTTGTAGCTCGGGGTTTCCCTGGGAACCACACCTTTCCCGTCGTCCATCCTAAACTCAGGCTTCTCTTCAGTTCGGGAAAATGTCCTTCCGGGATTCCATTCACTCTTGGGCCTCATCCATCGGTGCACGGTTTTATCCCAAGGTTATTTGCCTTTTGGGGTCTCCCAGACCTGCCTTCCAGCAGCCTAACCACCGCCCCCGCCCCCAGGCCTGGCAGCCAAGCTGGCATGTCGCAGCGACAAGACAGGCCCTATGCCACCCGCGGACAGGGTCCTGAAGCTGCTGAGGCTCCGCCAGCTCCGTACACCTGCCCTTCCCTCCCCTGCGACCTTGTCCCCAGACCTCAGCCACCCTGGCTCTTCTCTGCCACTCGCATCCAGCTGGCATGCCCGCCAGACCTCAAAAGCCACACCTGCCACCAGGCCCCATTTCCTCCTGTGCCTTTTGTCACCTCGTGTCATCTCAGTGAGGTTTTAATTTGGCGTTTGTTCGCCCTCAAGAGCGAGGGTTCCATAGTGGAGACGGTTAGGTACCCCGTGCCTGTGGAAATCCGGCGTTCATTCGTTCCTCGTCCGTTCAGCACCCATTTAGCGCCTACTGCACACCAAGCACAGTTCTGGGGGCTGGGAATAAGATGGTGACCGAGACAGGAGCTCAGGAGATGGATGAGAAACCATATATATACTTTTTAATGTTTGGCTTGATTTTTGAGAGAGAGTGTGAGTGGGGGAGGGGCAGAGAGAGAGAGAGAGAGAGAGAGGGAGACACAGAATCCGAAGCAGGCTCCGGACTCCCGAGCTGTCGGCACAGAGCCCGCGGCAGGGCTCGAACCCACGCACCGCGAGATCACGATCATGACCTGAGCCGAAGTCGGACGCTGAAGGGACCGAGCCCCCGGGGGGGCCCTGAGAAACAACACATTTTTCAAGTTTCATCATATATTTTAGGAGATGTAAAGTGCCGTGGAAGAAAAAAAAAAAAGTAGAACAGGGTCGGGGACCAGGGCTGCTAGTGAGATAGCGTGTCCTGAGGAGGGCACGTTGGAGCAAAGACCAGAAAGGTGTGAGGGAGGGAATTGTGTGCACGTCTGGGGAAGAGTATTCCAGGCAGAGGGAATAATCTGTGCAAAAATCCTGATGCAGGATCATACCCAGCGTGTTTGAGGTTAAAACCCCCACAAAAACACTCTTACGTGGGGTTAATTCTCCCCGTTTTACATGGAGGCTCAGAGAGGGCAGGCTTCTTTTCCAAAGTCACACAGCAGAGCCTGTGGGGTAAGATCTGAGCCCTGTTTCCGGGAGACTTCTGGCCGGAGGGGCTTGGCCGGGCAGCGTGCAGACACATTAGGGAAATGGCCTCGCGGATCCAGGAGGAAGGCACCCTTGCCGGCTCTAGATGGAAATGGGAAGCCGCTCTCTTCTTTGCTTCCAGGCCATAGCCGGGTGGGGTCGCTTGGGGCAGGGGGAGCCTTCCGGAATCCACTGACTGTCTCACATTTTCCAGGTGCCGGTGGGCAGAACAAAGAGACCCCAGAACAGCACAGGCAGCCTGAGGTAAGTCCTGAGGTCCACATGTTCATTCAACAAACACTCGTTGAATGCCCACTGGGTGCCAGGTGCTGGGAGCTCCCTTCATCCTTGCACAGTCCTGTGAGTTGGAGGTGGCTCAGATGTCCCCTTTTATAACTGAGGAAACCGAGGCCCAGGGTATAGAGGGCGCACGGGGAGTGATGGCAGTGGGATTGAAACCTAGGAGTGGGGCTCTGGAGTCTGTACCTCTCTGGGGTGAGTCACCACGACACGCATCTGAGAATGGGTGAGTCCTGCCTTGGGTCTCATCCAGGAGGTTCGTGCTGCGCCGGAAAACAGACCTTCGCATTTAGGACTCAAAAACACTAGAGACACTACCTCTCCAGACGAAAGGACGTTAAGGGAATCCAGGGAAGCCCGGGAAAGGGATCTGGAAGGGAGACCGAGGGCTCTGCCTGGATACGGGGAAGGAAGGCTTCTAGGAGGAGGCGACATGAGAGCTGGGGTTTCGAAGGATGAGTCAGAGTTTACCAGAGAGAACCTTCACGAATTTACTTTTATTCATGAATTTATTCATTCAAACACTCCCTGCTTCCCCCCTGTGTCTGCCCCCTGCTGGGCAATTCAGGGACCCTCAGGAAGTCACCAGTCTTAGAAAGACAAAGCTAAACGCAGACACCCCCGTGGGATCAAGACTGGACCAGAGAGGGGTAGACAGAGCTACAGGTGCCAGACAGAATCAGGAATGTTCCCGAGGGGTTAAAGAGGGCTTCCCAGGGGCGCCCGGGTGGCTCAGTCGGTTAGGCGTCCGACTTCAGCTCAGGTCACGATCTCGCGGTCCGTGAGTTCGAGTCCCGCGTCGGGCTCTGGGCTGATGGCTCAGAGCCTGGAGCTTGCTTCCGATTCTGTGTCTCCCTCTCTTTCTGCCCCTCCCCCGTTCATGCTCTGTCTCTCTCTGTCTCAAAAATAAATAAAACCTTAAAAAAAAAAAAAAAAAGAGGGCTTCCCAGAGAATGGATCGTTAAAGCTGGGTTATAAAGGAAGAATATGAGTTTGCTAAGGATCGTAGCTTCGTTTGAAATGTGCTGGGCCTGAGGGATCTGTGGGGAGCCAGGTGCCATACTAGGTCACAGGACCATTAAAAATAGTCCAGGGGAGGGGCGCCTGGGTGGCGCAGTCGGTTAAGCGTCCGACTTCAGCCAGGTCACGATCTCGCGGTCTGTGAGTTCGAGCCCCGCGTCGGGCTCTGGGCTGATGGCTCAGAGCCTGGAGCCTGTTTCCGATTCTGTGTCTCCCTCTCTCTCTGCCCCTCCCCCGTTCATGCTCTGTCTCTCTCTGTCCCAAAAAAATAAATTAAAAAAACGTTGAGAAAAAAAAATAGTCCAGGGGCAGGGCGCCTGGGTGGCGCAGTCGGTTAAGCGTCCGACTTCAGCCAGGTCACGATCTCGTGGTCCGGGAGTTTGAGCCCCGCATCAGGCTCTGGGCTGATGGCTCAGAACCTGGAGCCTGTTTCAGATTCTGTGTCTCCCTCTCTCTCTGCCCCTCCCCCGTTCATGCTCTGTCTCTCTCTGTCCCAAAAATAAATAAAGGTTGAAAAAAAAAATTAAAAAAAAAAAAATAGTCCAGGGGCGCCTGGGTGGCTCAGTCAGGTAAGCGTCCAACTTCAGCTCAGGTCACGATCTCACAGTTGACAAGTTCGAGCCCCATGTCAGGCTCTGTGCTGACAGCTCAGAGCCCGGAGCCTGCTTTGGATTCTGTGTGTATGTGTGTGTCTCTCTCTCTGCCCTTCCCCTACTGCCATGCTCTGTCTCAAAAATAAACATTAAAAAAAATTACAATGAATAAAATAAATAAACATTAAAAAAACATAGTCTAGAGAATGTCGGTGATGGTGTGTATCAGAATCCTAGAAGCTCGGAGCTTCCTAGTGGGGCAAGTGAAAAGGGAAGCAGGAAGCATCCTCATAGCTCTCAACGGATAAAGCGGGAATTCTTTGGGTTTCTGGGCCATTTCTGAGGCAGGGACGTGAGGAAGACCAGGTCAAAAGCGGGGGGGATTGCGGGCACACCGAGCCTGGGAGGCTCACCTTGGCATCTCCAGGCCTCGGTTTTGTCTGTAAGGATTTAATCCCCCGCAGGGCCCGGGCACCTGTCAGAGCCAACGTGGGTTGAGGGGCGGGAGGAGGTGTGGGGTGTGGGGGGGATAGGAGAGGGTGCGTTTCGATATCGTACCGACCGGAGCGACTGTAGGGCTGCACCCAGGTGTTGGGGTCCACAGGTACCTCAGGGAAGGTGCTCGACCCATCTGGTATCTTCAGTGCCTGTCACTCCTACCAGGAACCACCAGGCCGGCCAGGATGAGATGTTCTCGGCCCCGCAGCACAGAGGTGGCCCTGCCTGTAGCTCTGAGCATCGTCACCCTCTTCTTCTTCAGTCTGTACATGTCATCGCCTGCCTTCCAGAGCCTGAAGGAGCCCCGGGACAACCCCGTGGCCCTGACCTGGCCCTCTCTACCCTCTCGGCCCGCCCCGCGCCCCCCGCCCGCCCCCTGCAGGGCCAACGCCTCCGTGGCCACCCTGCCCAACTTCGAGGGGCAGCCACAGCAGGTGCGTGACTTCCTGCTGTACAGGCACTGCCGTGACTTCCCGCTGCTGCAGGACGTGCCCCTGGGCAAGTGCGCGCCGCCTGTCTTCCTGCTGCTGGTGATCAAATCCTCGCCCAGGAATTACGAGCGGCGGGAGCTGGTGCGGCGCACTTGGGGCCGCGAGCGCCAGGTGCGGGGTGCCCAGCTGCGCCGCCTCTTCCTGGTGGGGACGGCCCCTAACCCCCTGGAGGCTCGCAAGGTCAACCGGCTGCTGGCGCTGGAGGCACAGGCGCACGGCGACATCCTGCAGTGGGACTTCCATGACTCCTTCTTCAACCTCACGCTCAAACAGGTGAGCCCGCGGGGAGTCACCTGATGAGGGCCACCCCCTCCTCCCTGCCCCCTCACCACCGCCTCCTCTGAGGGGCCCGGGGGCCCAGAAGTCCCCATCCATCCTTCCCCGCTTTCTTCGCTGCCCTCACGGCGATCGGCGATCCGAGTCGCTAAGGGAGGCGCTAAGGGAGGCGCTAAGGGAGGCGGGGAGAAAGGGCAGGGTGACCCAATGCACAAGCCCGGCTGGCTCTCGGAGCCTGAGGCCCTAGGTTTGACTGCTTGCTTGGTAATCATTTACCACTCGGGGCTTCCGTTTCCTCATAGTTATCAAGGAAATGGGATTGCTTGGATCCGCCCACCTCCCTCCCAGGGCTGTTACGAGAATTACAGGAGATAATATTTACAAAGCTTCTAGAGCAGTGCCAGATGTTCAAATGACGAGCGGGGGTTCGGGGCGCCGGACGGAACATCTTGTTGACTTGTTCTGTCTCCCTGTGAGGCCCAGGTCTGTGCCACGGGTGCTCAATAAAGACCGTTTTGGTGGACCAGAACCCACAAGAAGTAGAGAGAACCCTGCCTTGACCCAGATAAAGGAGTAGGCCTTAGGTGAGCCTCCCAGGCTCGGTGTGCCCGGAATCCGCCCCCCCCCCCCTTTTGACCTGGTCTTCCTCACGTCCCTGCCTCAGAAATGGCCCAGAAACCCAAAGAATTCCCTCTTTATCCGTTGAGAGCTATGAGGATGCTTCCTGCTTCCCTTTTCACTTGCCCCACTAGGAAGCTCCGAGCTTCTAGCGTTCTGATACACACCATCGCCGACATTCTCTAGACCAGAATTAGAATGAGATTAGAATTAGAGGCTCTGAGGACCTACCCAGGAGTCGAAGGGGACCCAGTGTAGGTCCCCGCTTACAGTTGGCACAGACGGGTCTGGGCTCAAGACCTTAAGTTGCTACGTATCTGTTGTGTGACCTTGTCCAAGTCACTTTATCTGCAGAGCCTCTATTTCCTCATCGGTAGATGGGGTTGAAGACCACCCCTGCTTGCAGAAGAGACTCCAGGCAGGGCGGTGCCTGGCATTGCAGCAAAAGTTATTACGGAGGAAACTGAAGCTGAGGCGGTTAGAGGGCCAGAGCCTCTCAACCTGCCACGTTCTTCATTCAAAACACAAAAGCATGTAAAAATGTCAATTTGACAAATCTGAATCCAGTACCTACGAAGCGATGACCCCACACTGGGTGCTCGGGAGATAACACGGGAGAGACACAGTCCACCCCCACCCCAGGGGAAGCCTAGAGTCTGGTGGGGGAGGTAGATGTTAAATAATAGACAGACGAGTAACTATTTACCAGCAGTGCTTGGCCAGGCAGAGTCAGAAGGAGCTACAATAAATGTAAATGTGACAATTTTCCAGCACTTGTTGGCGCTTTACCGAGCATCATCTCCGCAGGTCCCCAACACTCCCGGAGACAGGTCCTCTGATGAGGTCTGTCCGGAAGGTTGGAGACTGAAGCTCAGGGTGGGGCCTCAAACCCATGCTAGTCTGGCCCGGGGACGCAGCCTCGTCTGGGCTCCTTGGGCTGGGCGGCCGGCCGGGACCCACAGCTGATTGCCCCAGCCCTCAAGCTCATGTGCCCTGTCCGCCTCGCCTTCAGGTGCTCTTCCTAAAGTGGCAGGAGACTCGGTGCACCAATGCCAGCTTCGTGCTCAATGGGGATGATGACGTCTTCGCACACACAGACAACATGGTCTCCTACCTGCGGGACCATCATCCCGACCGCCACCTCTTTGTGGGGCAACTGATCCACAGTGTGGGGCCCATCCGGGTTCCCTGGAGCAAGTACTATGTGCCAACAGTGGTGACACAGGAGGAGCAGTACCCTCCCTACTGTGGGGGGGGTGGCTTCCTGCTGTCCCGCTTCACGGCCACTGCCCTGCGCCGGGCCGCCTCCACACTGGACCTCTTCCCTATCGATGATGTCTTCCTGGGCATGTGCCTGAAGCAGGAAGGTCTGAAGCCCGCCTCACACGGCGGTATCCGCACAGCTGGCATTGGGGCTCCCTCGGCCCGCATATCCTCCTTTGACCCCTGCTTCTACCGGGAGCTGCTGTTGGTCCATCGCTTCTTGCCATACGAGATGCTACTCATGTGGGACGCCCTGAGCCGACCCAACCTCACCTGTGGCCAGCAGATGCAGGTCTACTGAGGTGGGATCAGGGCCCGCAGCCTCTAGGCTCTGGTCTCCACCCCCACTGGAAGGGGCTGCGTCTTCCTCCCGGGAAGCAGAAAGCTCTGTTCTCCCAAGTGGGCCGGGCACAGCGGAGCGCCAGGGCGGGTTTGATGAGCGACTAGTCTAGCTGGCAAACTCCTAGACGTCCTGCAAAACCCACCCGGTCCTCGAACCTGTGTTCTATCATCCTCCCTAGCCTCTCAGCTGAAGGGGGACAATCTCTTCCCAGGGCAGCGAAGTGCAGAAGCACTTCTGAGTCAAGGTCCCATTTCCCAGCTCCGACCTTGATCATGGGACGGACCTTCCGTGGTGGCCAAGCCCTCCTTGGTAGTAAAGCCACAGTGGTTTAACGGTAGGTGAGTTCCAGCCATGGTTCACGGTCCGTTGGGAACCCTAGGTCCACGTGGAGCTGAAGTGAGAAGTATTTGGCTGGCTGGGAAAGGGGTTTTGTTCCCTCCCTCTGCCTCTCCCCCCCCCCCCCACACCCCGGGGTCTCTGCCCACCTCTGACCTCGGATGGTAGAAGGGGCTGGAGAGCCCCGTGAGTGGGACCACCCCCCTCCCTGCTCTAACGGTGGAAATGTCGGGCAGAGGAGGCAGACGGCTGTCTGACTCAGGCTGTGAGAGCTCGGACTTCCTGGAGTCCCCGAGAGAGCCCAGCTCCCATATTTGTGCTCCCCCCAGATCCCGGGAACGAGATCAACACACGCACTCACCCCGGTGCCCAGAGAACGGGGCGATTCAAGCCCTTGGGTGTCTCTGAGCTCTGGGGACCCAAGACCGGCCCCTACCCCAGTATGTTGGATTGGGGAGATCCAAGCAGAAGAGTGATACCCCCCACCCCAGCCCTGCTGGCTCTGGGCAGATGTCGGGGGGCTTGGACTTTGTAGGCTTCGGAGCTGTGCTTGGGAGGGAGGAAGGGGGTACCTCGGCAGAGTGAGGACTGGGGAGTGGGCCCTCCGGGAATAAAATGTTTTGTGAGGACCTAAGTTTTGGGAGTTTTGTTGTTTTTAAAGCGGTTTGCACGTTTTAACTGAGACCAGTCTACGATCTGTACAAGTCATGTTTGCAGTAGAAAACACACCAACAAAAATGACTTGGATGAACAGGAGTTCCTGTCAACAGGTCTGACGTCATCCTGCCCCTGCTCACGTACCCTTGATGGTTCCCTATCACCCTCAGCTCATGTCACCCCACCCAGACTGGGTCTCACCTGCCAGCTGGACAGCACGCTCAGGGGGAGAGAGAGGCACAGGGGTGAGACTGCTCCTGGCTGCGGGCCTCCTGCTTCCGGCAAGGCTCTTTCCAAACACCACCCAGCCCCTCTCCTCCCCAGACGCCCCTCCCACTAGGATTGTGGCTCCGCTGTCCTCTGTCCCACTTCCTGCTCTCCCTTCTTTAAGGATTTGTGCGCCTCCTGTATGCTGCACACCTTGCCCTATATTCCTGCTGCCGGTGCTGTGTTGGCAGATACCCACCCTGTAGTGAGAAAACAAACCTGTGAACAAATAGGAAGTTACCAGAAGTGGTAGGAACTTGGAGAAATCAAGCAGGTGGACACACAGGGATGGGAAAGAGTATTAGCTGCGAGATCAGGAGACTGGAGCTGGGACCTGCGGAAGGAGGACATGGCCCTGGGAGGAATCGGGAGAAGGGTGTTCTGGACAGAGGGCACGGCATGTGCAAAGGCCCTGTGGTGGGACAATCCGGAAATGTTCAAGTTGCAGCGAAAAGGCCGTGGCTAGAGGTAGGTGAGTAAAGGACGATATGGAGTAAGGAGGGACGCGAAGTCACAGGGGCTGGCCACATGGGGACTCGTGGGCTGGGGTGAGGAGAGAGAGAGGGTGTTCTTTTGAGAGTGATGGTACCTTTGAGCAATGAAAGGACATGATTGTTTTTTAAGTTTTAAGAAGCCCTGTGGCTGCCATAGGGACTGCTGGGAAGGGGGGTGACCGTACCATCCAGGCAAGGGAAGGCAGGCCCGGATGACACAGGGGCTGCAGGGATTTCTAACATGTAGGTCAGACCTCATCCTGCCCCTGCTCACACACCACAGGGAGAGAGTCCTGCTCCCCTGCTGCCCCGGATTGAGCAGGATACAGCCCCCCGGAACCTTAGAATAGGGCCCTTTTTGGAAGTAGGGTCTTTGCAGATATAATTAAGGTAAGGATCAAGGTAAGATCATCCTGGATTAGGGATGGGGTGGGTCCCAAACCCAATGAAGGTGTTTTTATAAGAGAAATGAACACAGACACGGAAAAGAAGGCCACGTGAAGGCAGACAGAGGGGCTCCTGGGGGGCTCAGTCAGTTAACCGTCCGACTCTTGATCTCAGCTCAGGTCGTGATCTCACAGTTCATGAGTTCAAGCCCCACATCGGGCTCTGGGCTGGCAGTGCAGAGCCTGCTTGGGATTCTCTCTCCCTTTCTCTCTGCCCCTCCCCTTCTCTCTCTCTCTCTCTCTCTCTCTCTCTCCCTCTCTCAAATAAAAATAAACATCGTTTTTTAAAAAGACAGAGGGGCACCTGGGTGACTCAAGTGTCCCACTTCGGCTCAGGTCATGGTCTCAAGGTTCATGGGTTCCAGCCTCGCCCTGGGCTCTGTGCTGATGGCTCAGAGCCCGGAGCCTGCTTCGGATTCTGTGTCTCCTTTTCTCTCTCTGCCCCTCCTCCGCTCGTTCTCTCTCTCTCTCTCTCTCTCTCAAAACTAAGTAAACATTAAAAACTTAGAGAGAGAGAGCTTGGAGTCATGCATCTAGGAGCCAAGGAAGGTCAGGGATTGCCAGTAGCCACATGGACCAGGTTCTTCCTCAGAGCCTTTCGAACAGAAACCACCCGGCCACACCTCGACTTCTGTCTCTGGCTCCTAGCACCATGAAGGAAGAAATTTCTACTATTTTAAGACTCCCGGTCTCTGCTAATTTGTTCTGGCAGATGTAGGGAAGTAAGACACGTGCGGCAACTGGATGGCGTAGTCAAATGCTTGGTCGTTTTCGCTCCGGAGCCCTATCGTACCATTTCCATCTCAGGGTGACTGGAGGTTGCAGGTGAGAAAAATGGTCAGAGTCGGAGACAGTCAGTGGCCACTGTGACTCATTCTGGCGTCCATATGTTTGTCCGCCGTTAAGGGGACGTTCGGTGACATGAAGCCCGCCCCCCCTCACGGGTCTTGACAGATAACCTGGATTCAAATCCTGCTCTTGGCCATTGCCTCTGTGTCTGACCTTGACAAACAGCCATCTCCCCCGCGCTTTAGTTTCCCCCCCCCTTTTTTTTTTTTTTTTACTGTTTATTTATTTTGAGAGAAAGAGAGAGAGCGCGCATGCGTTGAGCCAAAATCAGGGGTCGGATGCTGAGCCAACGAGCCACCCAGGTGCCCCTTGTTTTTTCCCACTTCGCATTGTGAGGATTCACAAGTTGCCATCACGCTCCTGAAAGTGATGGGTGGGTCCCCGTGGGTCCCCGGCTGCCGGGGTACGACCCACCCATGCAAGGGCTGACCCAGGCTTGTCCCTTTTTCCTTGAGAAAAATGCAAAAGGCTGCTTCGGATTCTGCAGGAGCTTCATTTATTTACTATTAGGGAGACATCAACGAGGGTCAGTGTCACGGATATGGGGTGGGTGGCGCCTGGGGCTCCTCAGAGGTGAGAACATTTGGCCCTCAGAGTCTGGCGTCCCCGTGAAACCAAGGACCCTCCTGGCCAGGGTTGAGGTGCGATTTTTTTTTTTTTTTTTTTTTTGCAGTTGGCCCCACAGAGGAAGGTGGCCTGGGGGAGGCGGTGAGTGCTGGGAGGTGATCCGCCCTGTCCTCCCAGATGGGGCTTTATGGTGCTCCAGGAGCCCGCCAGACCCGACCCCTGGGGGATCTCTGGATCCTCTGAGGCCACACCCAGGCGGGTTCAGTGAGGACACAGGATCAACAGGTGCTGCCGGGTGCAGCCACTGAGGCAGCAGAAATGTGCAGGGTTGGCGGCGGCTGCCCGGCGGGGGCGGTGACGGCGAGAGGCCTGGGGCAGGGGCTGTGGCACGACAACCTGCGTGGGGTCCCCATCGGCCGCCAGCCCGTGGAGATGTCGTCCTTCCAGCCACTGCAGCAGCTCACCTGGGGACGGAGCAGAATTCAGCACGGACAGGGGACCCTAGAGGACCCCTCCCCAATACGTGCAGACAGCTGCACGCTCACGTTGTGCCGTGACCCACCAGACACTCAGGAGGTGCACAAATAGAAAGGGAGCGACTGCTAAGTGCCTACTGTATCCGGAGCACGGACATAATCCCCCATCCAGGTGTGTGCACTCTCGAGCGGCGCTCACGGGTCGCCGGTTGTGCACGTTTCCACGAGCCACCTACCACACAGACGCGCAGACGCTTCACAAAGCCGAAGACAGCAGAGGCGACATGTGACATAGACGCACACGCACACACGGGCACACAGCCTCGTACCCCTTCCCAGTCTCCCCCTATGGGTGCCCGCCTGCATCTGGGTCGCAAAGACGCACACATCAGGACACACACGTGTGACGCACGTGGGCACACAAATCTGCTTTCCACCCTCCGCCCCAGGGCCCGCAGCAGGATGAGAAGAGCGAGAGCTGGCCTCAGTGCGCAATTCAAGCGGGAGCCTAAACACTCAACGATGAAGATTAATCCTCTTGCAATGCACTGTTCTTAAAGACCTCAAGTAACGCCCCAAATCGCGAAGATCAAAACGCTGGAGTCGTAAATAAGGCAGGCTCTGACCGTGCGCTTCTAAGACTCCGCCTCGCTCGCCTCGCATCGATTCCGGCCCGGCAGGGGACGCATCCAAGTGGACCCCCGGGACGCGCGTTGCAAACCACCCGCCTGCCCCCGCCCCGACGCCAGCGCCCGCGTGCACCTGCCCCAGCTAGAAACCCCGGAGCGCAATCGTCGCGCGGCTGCACTCACGGTCCCCGCCAGCCACTCGCCGCCCGTCTTCGGAGGACCAGCGCGGGCCCCCGCACACCCGCACCAGCGCGCGCACCAAGTGGTGGCCGCACAGCTTCTCTGGGGCTTCCGGAGCAGGCGCGGGGCCCAGCGCGAGCGCCAGACCGGTGCCCAGCAGCACCAGTGCCCAGGTGAGTGGGCGGCGGGGGTCCATGGCGGCAGGAGTCCGGCCCCAGCGGGGATCCCTTCTTATAGGCGGCCAGCCAGCCCCAGCTGGGGGACCTTGGATGGGGGACAGAACGTTCCGCGGGACGGCTCAGGGAGAAGGTCAAGGGTGGGGTGAGTGCAAGTGTAGTGTAAGCCCCAGCAGGTGTGTCCCTCCTCCACTCCCCCCCCCCCACCCCAGTAATCTCTATGCCCCAAGTGGGGCTCCAACTCGAGACCCAGAGATCAAGAGTCACGTGCTCCACCGCCTGAGCCAGGCTTTGGTATAGTACCTGACTTAAACTTTTGATGGCCCATCTTCAAAGGTGGCTATCTGGGGACGCCTGGGTGGCTCAGTCGGTTAAGTGACTTCAGCTCAGGTTATGATCTCACCATTGGTGGGTTCGAGCCCTGCGTGAGGCTCTGTGCTGACAGCTCAGAGCCTGGAGCCTGCTTTGGATTCTGTGTCTCCCTCTCTCTCTCTCTCTCTCTGCCCCTCCCCAGCTTGTGCACGTGCTCACTCTCTCCCTCTCTCTCTCAAAAATAAACTTAAAAAAAAAAAAAAATGATGGGTCTCTGGAATAAACCTATTTGCCAGCCACACGACTAGAGAAAGAACCAGGCTGCCTTCCCCCCCCCCCCATTTCTTCCCCTCCTGGGGCTTTAAATTCCCACTCGTATGTTTTGTTTTGTTTTTTAATTTCTTTTTTAAACGTTTATTTATTTTTGAGAGACAGAGAGCGCAAGCCAGGGGGGGGCAGAGAGAGAGGGAGACGCAGAATCCGAAGCAGGCTCCGGGCTCTGAGCTGTTAGCACAGAGCCCGACACGGGGCTCGAACTCACAGACTGCGAGATCACGGACCTGGGCCAAAATCAAGAGTCAGACAACCGACTGAGCCACCCAGGCGCCACCCCACCCCTGCCCCCGCACCCCCCACTACTCGTATGTTTTAAGTTTACCAAGAAACAATGAGCCCTGGAAACCCTGGGCTCCCATCCTGGACCCAGTAAGAGCAGAGTCCCAGCCAGTGAACTAGCAGCTCTGTCTCAGTCCCCCCTTTCCCCTCTCACTATGTGGCCCTGGGGGCGCTGGGTGATCTCCAGGTCTGGTAAGCGAGAAACCTTTATTTTTTTTTCAGTTTCCCGATGGGTATCCGGCGGAAGGGCGTCTTGTAAGCAGAACCACAAAGGCCAGTCCAACCACGACACTAGTCATTGATCAGCTGAGCCCTAAATAGTGCAAAACACCCCATTTCCTATGCGTGAGCCCCACTCCCCTTTGTGATGGTGTCTGGAGGGGGTCGCTTCGGGAGAGGGTTAGGTCGCAGAGGCCAGGGGGGTGGGGTCCCATCCCGGGGTTGGTGCTGCCGAAGGAGGGGCCGTGAGAGGATGTGCCCCCACCGCCCCTCCCTGTCCACGCGGGGACACACCAGAAGGCAGCCATCTGGAAGCTGGAGGGCCCGCCCTCGGCAGACCCCTGGCACCCTGATGCACCCTGGTCTCAACCGTCCAGCCTCTGGAGCTGCGGGAAGGAAGCGTCTGTCGGGGAAGCCGCCTGGTATTGTGCCACAGCAGCCTGGACGCGCCGAGCCGGGGACCGAGACGGCCGGAGGAAGGAGTCTGTACCAGGACACCTACGCGGCCACGCACAGGGACTCAGGCCACCGTGTGGGGGGAAGCGAGCCCTGTGCTCCGAACATTAAACTCCCGCTCTCTGTCTTAAATCCACCCAGAAAGAGTGAGCCGGGGAAACCCTGGGCCCCCACCCTGGACCCCAGTGACAGCAGAGCCCCAAGCCTGAGTTTGCACTCTGTTCCTACAGGTGACCTCCATGTGTGGCCTGAGGCCGTGTACCATGCGTGTTGCCGAAGGGCATCTCGCAATTGTAGGAAGAACCCCAAGAGTGGTTGTAACCTCCACACTGGTTACCGATCAGCTGAGATCTGCATGAGACAGTGAGGGGCCCTCCCCCTGGGCCAGGGCCGTGGGCGTAGCTCCCCCAGGAGGAGCAATGGGGGAGCAGTATTTTTAAACACCACCACCACCACCATTTTATTTATTAAAAAAAAAATTTTTTTTAATGTTTATTTTTGAGAGAGAGAGACAGAGCGTGAGTGGGGCAGGGGCAGAGAGAGACGGAGACACAGAATCCGAAGCAGGCTCCAGGCTCCGAGCTGTCAGCCCACAGCCCAACACGGGGCTCGAACGCACGAACTTCGAGATCATGACCTGAGCCGAAGTCGGACGCTTAACTGAGCCACCCAGGCGCCCCCTTATTACTGTATAAATAAGGACACCGAGGCTCAGAGAGGGGACCGCCACACTTGCCCATGGTCACAGGAGGCTGGGCCTGGGGCTGGGGCTGTTGGCCGGCTCTGTCTCTCCCTTTGGGCTGGGCAGGGACTGGTGGGCCCAGAATGAAGCTGGCTCTGCTCGGCATCTGCCTGGTGGCAGCCTGGTGCCCAGGAGGACTTAGGACCTCGTTTTACCAAGGAGGGCAAAGATGCAGAGACAAAAGAGGGCCCGGGCTGAGAACCGTATCTTGCTTGAGCCCAAAGCAGCCCCCTTCCACCTTGCACCCAAGCAGATGGCTTTCCCGGGGCTAAGACAGCAGGTGAGACAGAGAGAGAGAGACAGAAGAGAGACACGGTGTCTCTCCTGCCCTTTCTGAGTCTGTCTCTCTCTCTCTACTTCTCTCTGGGCCTCTTCATATCTCCCAGCAGTCCCGACGGAGACTTGCTTGGCCCCCACTGATGTCAGACCCCCTCCTCATAGCCTAGCCCTCCCAGCCCAACCTTGCCCTCTGACCCCCCCCCCACCCCCCACCCAGAGCAAACTGTTCTCTCCACCCACCAGGAAGCCGTAATCAGCTTCTCAGGACAGAGCCAAGGCCAGCAGCTGGAGCTTTCCATCCCCCAGCCCTAACCACATTCCTCCCCAGCTTACAGCCTCCCATAACGCCCCATCACCCCAAGTCCAGCAACTAAACCATTCTTCTCGCTGAACTTTATTCATTCAACAAACATTCCCAGAATCCCCTTTGTGGCCCCCCCCCCCCCCGCAGCCCAGCCCCCAGGGAGCCTCTGGGTGAGAGGACCCAGATCTGGACAGACACCCCAGCCCTAGGATCAGAGGGAGAGTGATCGGCCGGTGAGAAGTGGTGGGAGCATGCCAGGGAAGGCTGCAGGGAGGGGATAGCTGGGGTTTTGAGAGATAAATACGTTTTCCAGGGGGCAAAAGTGGCAGAAAGGACTGCAGGCAAGGGAGAAGTGGGGGTGGGGGTGGGGGTTACTTAGCCTGCCCAAGATGCTTTCTCACAAGGCTCTGGAAACTGTACAGCAGGAGGCCAGCACCATTAATCTGTCCATTATACAGGAGACCCAGAAAGGGGAGGCAACTTGCCTGCCATCACACAGCAAGTGAGTGGCAGAACCGTGGGCTCTTAACCTCTGTCCTCTGAGCCTCCTCATTCTCACCATGTTGTTCCCTCTGCCGACAATACCTTTCCTTCCCTTAGCTGCTGCAAGTCTCCAGGGTCATCAACTGTGTGACCCTCCGGTCAGGACAGAAAGGGCCCCGGTGTGCAAGTGGGCCAAGAAAGGGCCCCGGTGTGCAAGTGGGCCAACGTGAAACCTGACACGCTCTGGTACATTTAGAATGGACTGTGAGCCCAGCCTCTCCTGGCCCCCAAAAGCAAATTTCCAACCAGGGCAGCTGCTCTTGTCTGTGACTCACTCCAGCACAAGAGGGAGGGGGGACAGAAGCCTGGGATCATATATTTAAAGCTATGCCACGTCCTCGCTGCGCCAGGAAGCCCAGGACCAAATCCAAGAGGGCAGGAAGATGGGAGGGGCTTCAGTCTGGTTCCTCAATTGCCATCGCAAGGCACAGCCGGCCACACCCCCAACCGAGGGATTCATCTTGAACCTTTTCAAGTTGCTGAGGCCACAAGACGGTTGTTGCCCCCCAACAGGGGTGGGTAGCCCTCCCAAAGGCAATGTCATTGCCCCGTGGGGATCTCTGTGAAGCAGGAAGCCCAGAGAGTGGCAGCTTCCTGCCGAAGGTCACACGGCCAATCCACAAAGACCAGAACCCAGAGGGGTGCGTGCAGCGGGCAGGAGAGAGAAAAAGGAAGTGCGTGGGGCTCTCCCTGCGGACAAGCAGGGCAGGCAGTGAGTCTCACGCTCTATGCTACCCCCCGGCTTCCACTCCACAGTGTATCCAGCTGGGGGCCCAGGGCACTGAATGTTGGCCGATCTTGCGGGCTCGGGGCCCAGCACAGCTTCATGAGCTCATGAACCTGAGGGGGTGGGAGGAGACAACAGGGTCATACGTGCAACTCCTATTCACCGTTTTAAAATGTAAATTCACCTCCATCCCTCCTCTGCTCCAAAGCCTCCCACGTCTCCCTACAGAACTTCGAACAAAATCTCATCCCCTCCCCTGTCTCCCTCCATCACCTGGTCTCTTGTTTCCTGCAGCCGCATCTGCCCCCATCTCGTTATTTAAATGCACCAAACTCATTCCCACCTCAGGGCCTTTGTGCCTGCTGTGTCCTCCACCGGAGAATGCCCTCTCCCGGCTCTCCCCAGGGGTGGGCTCCTCCTCCTCCTCTTTCAGGATCGCCCCCTCTAAGAGGCCCTCCCGGACTTATCACCCACCCTCAATGTCCCCCTGTTCCTCTCTTTCCAGACACCGATAACCACCAGAATGTTCTTGTTAGCCTCTGCTGGTTACCAAGAGGACAGGGTAGTATCTGTTCTGTCCTCTGCTGGGTCCCCAGCACCCCAGCACAAAGCCCAGCACGCAGCCAGCACTCCGTAAACATTTGGGGCCTGGGCAGATCAATTTACGGATGACCAGCCTCACGTCATACACTTCCGCAAAAGTTGTGATGATCAACTGTAAGAGTCATTAACGTTTATGGACTCTAAACTGAGTACTGGAGAGGTGTTGACTTGCTTGACCTTCCCCCACCCCATAAGGCATTGTTACTCCCGTTTTGGAGATAGGTAAACTGAGGATCTGAGAGTATTTGTGACTTGGCATACAGCCACAGAACAGCCAGAATCCCCTTCAGCTTCACGCCCCAGGGTATGCTCTCAATCAAAAGGCAGCGATGGGTGGGGAAGTCCAAAGGGGCCAGCTGGCTGGTCCGGGGAAAATCTAGAGTGGGAAACTGAGGCAGGCCCTCCAGCGCTCACCTCACCGGGGCAGGCAGGAGGCGCGGGCAGCCTCTGGCCCTCAGCCAGCAGCTCCAGGAGGCGGCAGAGGGCGGGGACGTCTCGCTCACATCCCATCATCCGGAGGAACTCCTAGGGCCAAAGGGAGCACCCGTGGTGGGGGAGGAGCCGCCCGAGACTGGGGCCAAGGGGCAGCCATAGTGAAGGCAGGGAGAGAATCACCCGCGGTGGAGAGAGAGGGCCTCTGTAAGGGAGAAGGAAGGGTCATCTGTGATGGAGGCAGAGGGGGCTGCCAGTGGTAGTGGGGGTCAGCCATAGTGGAGACGTCCTCCCCATTATAGACGGCCTATATAACGCTGGGACCAGTGACTGAGCAAATAGGGCACAAACAGGGCAGGGACGGGCCAGGAAGGGATGAGGGAGAGGAGGGTTACTGGGGATCCAGGGGGCGCTGACTCACGGCTGAGGGGCTGCAATTCTTGTTGCCGTAGGTGAAAAGCTCGTACAGGACGACCCCGAAGCTCCAGACGTCCGACTGGCGCGAGAAGATGTTGTCAGAGAGGGACTCTGGGGCGTACCTGGAGGGGGGGAGGACAAGGAGGTCTTGGGATGCGAGAGTGAGGCAGAGGACAGGAGAGGGGACAGCCTTGGGCTAGGGGAGCTGGTCAGTTGTAGGTGGGGTCATTCCCCCCCCCACCCCCGCCCCTGCAATGTAGGAGGTCATTCCCGGCTCCGGGGTCAGTCTTCTCCGCCTGTGGGATGGGGTATTCATTCACCAACCCAAAGGGGGGGTCTGGGCGGGCTCAGGTCGGAGAGCCGTGGCTCCAGGGAGAGGGGCCAGGACAGTGGGGCGGAGCGGGGTGGGACCAGGTTGTGTGGAAGGGAGGGTATGCTGATAGGAAGGCCAAGGTGGGGGGGGGGGGGGGGGGGGGGGGGGGGAGGAGCCAGGACGGTGGGAGGGGCGGGGCCAGGACTGTGAAAGCCCCGGAGGGGTCAGGGGAGAGGGAGAAGCGGAAGGCCTGGGCGGGGTCAGGACGGGGTCCTGGCTCCAGGGGGAGGGGCGGGGCCGATGCCGAGGGGGCGGGCCGGTGCGCTAGGAGGAGGGGCCAGGACGGCGGCAGGTGCGGGGCCGCGGCCGGCCCCCGAAGGCCGGAGCGAGGTGGGGGCCAGAGCAGTGGGAAGGAGAGGTAGGCCGGGGCAGGATCCCCACCAGAAGATGGGGCTCTGGCCGGGCTCGCGGACCACGTAGTAGTCTTTGTCGAGCGGCAGCAGCTTGGCGAGGCCAAAGTCGGCGATCTTGACGTGCGTCTCGCTCTCCACCAGGATGTTACGGGCCGCCAGGTCGCGGTGCACGCAGCGGCGGGAGCCCAGGTACTCCATGCCCTGCGGGCGACCACGAGGTGCGGACCCCGGCATAAGCCGCAGGGGCCCCAAGCCTGACCTGGGATCCAATCCCGCAGACCCCAAGCCTGACCCTACCCTGGACCCATCCTGCACTCCAGCGCTGACCCTAGCCCTAACTCAACCGCTTCTCCGACCGGACCTGGGCTCCAAACTTCAACGTGCAGCCTTCCCCGCGACTCCACGCACACCCCCACCCGGGCCTAGCCACCTCAGGCCCCAGGTCCCCCCAGGCACGGCCCCGCACCTTGCAGATCTGCGAGGCGTAGAGGAGCAGGCGGCTGGCGTCGAGGCGCGCGCGGTGTCGCTGCAGGAAGTCGCGCAGGCAGCCGCTGGGCAGGTACTCCATCACCAGCCGCAGGCTCTGGCGGCCTGGGTGAAGCGGGGAGAGGCTGGGGGGAGTCACCACAGGGCCCAACTCTGTCCACCCCCCCTCTCCATTCTTCCTCCCGGGTCAGAGTATGATCCCGGGCCCCTCCCAGCCTCGGGATTGCTTTCTATACGATGGGAACCCCAACAACAACGCCTTTCATGGCCAATGGCTCTTGAGTACTTTCTACAATATACATGGATTCCCTTTAAACCTCATAATGACCCCTTTTCCGGGTGTGGAAACGGAAGCTTCCACGTTTGGGAAGTGGCTCACCCGGGCCATAGCTGACACCGCGGTACTTGACAATGAAGTCGCTGTGGAGGGCTTTGAGGATCTGGATCTCCCGCTGGAAGTCCCTCTGCTGGTCTGGCCCGCTGTGCTGAAGCTGCTTCACAGCCACTAAGGCCCCCGTGTTGTCGCCCAGCGGGTCATAGCGGCACAGCTCCACGCTGCCAAAGTTGCCCTGGGGGACAGCGGGGCTGGTGTCCACGTGCAGGGGTGCTTCCCCGCCCAGCCCAGCCCAGCCCAGCCCAGCCCAGCCCACCTCACCTTGCCCAGCTGTGAGATGTACTTGAGATGTCTCTCCTCAAAAATGGTAGGGTCCTGGCAGGCGTAGAGCTGGGCGCCATTCCACAGCCCATCACGGGGCGCCAAGGCACCAGGTGTGGGGTCTGAGAGGAGCTCATAATCTGCGGGGCACAGGTAAAGTGACCAGCACATTGAGTCCTGGGTCCCGCTCCTAAGCTGACTTGCTGTGGGACTTCGATCCGCCTGCTTACCCTCTCTGTGCATTATGGCAGGGCCACCGCAAGCCTGAGGGTACTTTGTGGGGGCTGGAAAAAGATGCCCGCTGGGCAAAGGCAGCCCCCTTAGGTGCCATGCAAGCCGTGCAACTACCCATAGCTCCGGGGCACAGGTAAAGCTCTGGAGAAGCGCTGGGTGCTCCTTCAGGCCTGGCCCATGGAAACCCAACATGGGGACCCTCCACAGTCTCCCTCTTGTCTGCAAAGGATCCGGCACGGGATGCATCACAAAGGGAGAGGTGCCTATTGACCCAGACACCCTCATTGAATGAAAAGTAAATATCCATCACATTCAACCTAGAGCTGAGACGGGGAGGGGTCTGTTTGTTACAGCAGCCGTTGAGGCTCATGCTGACTGTTACAGTCACCAACCACTCCAACCAACCTTGCCAAGCACATAGGGCAGGCTGTGCAGGCAAATCTCCCTTCCTCCCTGCTCTGGGCGCGATATGACCTGCCAGCCCCGCCCACCCTGCCCGGCCCAGCGGGCACCTGAAGTGATGAGGCTGTTCAGGTCACGGATGATGGCGCGGAAGGAGGGCCTCTGGCCTGGCTCATAGGCCATGCACTGTTGGATCAGTGTGGCCAGCTCCATCCACTTGGGGGCAGGAAGGTGCTGCCGTTCCTCGTAAAACTGGAGCTTCTGAGGGTGGGTAGAGTGGCTGGTCATTGCCAGCGCACCCTCAGGAGGCCCCTCCAGACCAGCCCATCCTCCCCAAGCTGCCAAATGGGGGCTTTGGAGGCCACCACTGGTGCTCTGACCTTGGCAGGATCCAGGGTACTGATGGGCATCGGGATCCCGCTGAACACTTCCCAGACTGTGGCACCGAAACCCCACTTGTCAGCTTCCAAGCCAAGGGTCCGGGCCTCCTGGAGACACTCAGGGGCCACCCAGGGGATCCTGTCAGTGAGCACTGGGGAGCGGGGCTGGGGTCAGGGATCTGCTCCCCGGCCCCACGAGGCCCCTCCCTCCACCCTTCCACACTTACTCTCCAGGCTCAGCACAGTGGGGCTGACGCCAGGGTCACTCAACTTGATGAAGGGCAGGTTCCCGTCAGCCCCCTCCCGAGCCAAGAGCACCTTCCGGGCCGAGACATTGCCATGGGGGAGGCCTTTGTCTTCCTAAGGGGGCCGGACACAGAGAAATGCCAGGGAGGGTTTGATGGATGGATAGCCTGGCTGGAGAACTACCCCGCATCCTTCAAAGCCCACCTGTTACTGCCGAGACCTCCTGCTCTTACACCTCTGAGCCTGTATGAAGGCTGTTCCCGCAGTCTCAAGTGCCCCTCTTGGCCTCCTTGCCAAACTCCTACGCATACCACAGAGCCCGCGCTCAATTCCCCCTCCATTCCATGAATGGAGGGTAGAGCGGGCAGAGGAACACTCACCAGATAGTTGAGGGCATAGGCCAGCTGTTTGATCACCTGCAGCTTCCAGCTGGCTGGTACCAGGTGGCCAGACTTGCGCAGATATGTATCCAGGGCTCCCAGGCGCACAAATTCCTGCACCATGACACCTGGTGGCAGCGGGGCGGGGCTGGGAGGCGGGACTGCATCAGGGGTCCCGCAGGGTCTCAGTTCGGACTGTTCCCTCCATCCTTACTCTGTGCACCCGTCCTCCTCCTTACTTCCCATGAGAGCAGTATGCCCGAAATGCCTGGAAGGCGGTGAGCTCTCCCCAGAGCTCACTTCCGGCCCTTTGCGCGTTCCGCCGGGAACATGCCCCTTCCTCCTCTCCCCTCGTCCCTACTTACCCTTGCCTTCTCTGCCTCGAACTTACCCAGAATCACCGTCTAACCTCCAAGCCGGGCTAGCGGCCTCTGACCACCCACAGGGCGCCGCCCCCAACCCACATGATCCCGTATCCCCCTGTCAAGTTCCCCGCTATGCGCCCCGTGGGCAGGGGTGGGGACGAGGGTGGTGTCTCACTGTCTCCCGCCATGCACACGCCGTGGAGCAACACGAGGTGCTGATACGACACTTGGCTCATCAGGCTCGCTGCTTCCAGGAAGGACTGGGGAGAGGAGAAGGGAGAGTAGGCCCATGGGTTCCTCCCGCTCCAGGGTCACACCGAGGACCCCATACTCGCTGCTCGCAAATCGGCCTCAGGAAGAGACCTCGTCCCAAGCCTCCTTTGACCTTGGAGTCTGTCACCGGGGTACACAGCACTCTGTATCAAGGTTTTCTGGCGGGGGGGCTGGAAGTCCCTGCTGCAAAATCTGCGTTGGGTCTCTCACACAGAAGTGGGACATTTGGGGTTGAAAGCAGGCTCAAGCCTTCCCTGGGTGGCCCAGTCCCTGCTGATACTTCCGTCTACCTCACTCCCCTCTTCTCTATCCACTGGCCTCTTCACGGTTCCTTTTTTTCTTTTTTTCTTTTTTTTTTTCCAGTTGTATTTATTTAAGTCATCTCTACACCCCACGTGGGGCTCAAACTCATGACCCCCAAGATCGAGAGTCGCATGTTCTTCCAACTGAGCCAGCCAGGTGCCCCCTCCTCACTGTTCCTTAAACATGCCAGGCACAACCCTGCCTCAGGACCTTTGCACTGGCCGTTTCTTCTGTTTGGTGTACTCTTTCTGTTTGCGTCTAAATCCCCTGACCCCTTCTGTATTTCATGGTTTGGAGATGCCGTGGCTACATTTCTGTCGTTTTAAGACCTGTGTGTGTTTCAATTTCTCTGCATCTACAACGCTCTCTCCAGCCAGTCCCGACCCCACACTCATGGTCCCCATCACCCTCACCTCCATGCAGTTTTTGTGCTTGGCATCCATCACTTTGAGTAGCACCTCTGTCTCCCGGGCTTCCCCGTCCACAGCCTCATGGCGACAACCTCGGTAAATCTTGGTGAAGGACCCATGACCCAGGTTCTCATGCTGGAAGAGTAAGGGGGCTCCTGGTGGGACCCTGGCCTCATTTTACAGATAATGAAACAGAGGCACAAGGAGGTCATATCACATGCTTGAGGCCACACAGCAGAGGGTGTAGACAGGATGGGATGTGGACCCCAAATGAGGCTCCCCCCCTCCACTTCCGGGGGCCACTTACCCACTCCAGGCTGTCAGCGGGGATCTTGTGAAACGTCATCTGACTCAGCTGGCACTGGGATTGGGGCCAAACAAGGGATGATGTGGGAGTGCTGCAACCTCTCCGCACCACGATCAAGTTGGACTTTTCTACGGGGCGGAGGTAATGGGAGAACAACCAAAGGCCAGAGGTGAAAGACCCCCTAAGGTTGGTTCACGCCCTGTCTTAGTCTGGGGTCTCCCCCAGAAGCCAACCCTGAGGTCAGGACTCCAGTACATGATTTCTTTGAAAGGAGGCTCCAGGGGCCACCTGGGTGGCTCGGTTGGTTAAGTGTCTGACTTCAGCTCAGGTCACAATCTCACTGGGTTCGTGAGTTCGAGCCTCCCATCTGGCTCACTGCCATCAGCGTGGAGCCTGCTTTGGATCCTCTGCCCCTCCCCCCCTCTGCCCCTCCCCCGCTCTTTCTCTCTCTCTCTCTCTCTCTCTCTCAAAAATAAATTTTAAAAACCTTTAAGAAAAAAATGAAAGGAGACTCCAGGAAGCCCCAGTAGGGGGGCAGGGGGGGGGAGGTGACCCTGTGAGCCACCTAGTCTCAGTCCTGCTAGAGATTCTGGAAGACTCCGAAGAACCCACACCTCCAGTTGTCCCCGCCAAGGGGTTTGTCTGAGAGTGAAAGTCACCCAGAGGAGGAGGCAAGAGATGGACGGAGAGAGACTCCGCACCAGTGACATCTCTCAGAGCCCGCCGCGTCTGGACCTAGTGGTACCTGAAACTAACATCCATTCCACAGGCCAAGAAGTCACCTTTTCTTCCCTAACCCAGGTTGACGGGCAATCTCTGCCGCTTGCCACACACGAGGCAGGGCCCCCGATCGACTGCGCGGCCCAGGGGAGGGGGCGGGCTCACCTTTGGGTCTGGGGGCGCAGCAGGAGGTGAGATTCAGCGCAACCCCATCCACGTGCAGCCCAGCATCCCAGCAGGCTGCCAAGAGCTCTCGAAGACTGCTGTGGGGCCGGCCGAGGCCAGCCAGGGAGAAGGTTCCCGTGGGGTCACACCGGATGAGGCAGCCCTTGTAATCAGGACCCAGGGGGGTCTGCAAGGAGGAGTGGTCCCTCAGTGGAAGCGGGCAGCACCTTCCTCCCCCTCACCCCCCTCTCCCTGGAGCACCACTGGCTCATTTCCAAGCCCCAAGCCTTTGCATATGCTGTTCCCTTCTGGGAATGCCTCCACCGCCCACCCACCCCCCTTCTTCGAGGAGCAAATACTGACTCTATTTTGGGTCTCAGCTCAAATGTCGTTTCCTTCGGGAAGCCCTCCCTGCCCACCTGGCTCCCGGTGGCGGACCGACCTGGACGCAGACAGTGAGGAGGAAGCTGTCGAAATCCTGGGGGCTGCGGCGGAGAACATAGGAGCCGGGAAGGGAGCCCCCGGTCTTGAGCTTGTTGATGGCAAAATCCAGGCTGTGGAGAAAAGGTGGGAGGAAAAGACGGCGGGAGACATAGAGACGGAGGCAGAGAAACCGAAGCCAGACTTCGGTTCTAACCCTGGTCCCTCGGAAGCCCTGGGACCCTCACCAGCTAACATCCCCTGTCTCCTTCCTATTTATAAAATGTGCCAAAAGTTGGGGCTCCTACTAGGGGATTAAAGGGGAGGCTGCAGGTGGACCCTGGTGCCATGCATCCCCAGGAATGGGCGCTGGGGCCCTGAGGAATCAGAGAGAGGGACGCCGCTGTCCCGGACAGCAGAAGGGGGACCCCAACCTCCCTGAGCGCCAACCATGCCCCAGGCGCTGCTCCAGCCTTGTCCAAGGCTCCCGGGAGGGAAGGGCACCGAGGCACCGAGAAGGGGAGTGGCCGAGACTCGAACCGAGTTCTAGCTGCGGAGGGCGGGCATGCGGGGCGGCCCCTTACGTGATGGGACCGTGGCACTGCTCGGCCACCTCCTCCAGCAGCCGCGGCGGCGCAACCTCCTTGCAGAAGAAGTGACTGGAGTCGGAAGTCAGCCGGAAGTAGCCGTCCACGAGCGCCACGAAGGACAGGGCCGCGGGCAGCCCCGGGAACTCGGCCTCCTGTGAGGATCCGCGTCAGCGCCCCCCCCGCGGCCCGGACGCGACGGTCCCGCGTCCCCGCGGTCGGGGTAAGGCGGGAGGGGAGAGGGTCCAGCACCCACCAGGATCTGGTTGTCGGTCCTGGTGACGGTGACCAGGCGGTGCTCCCCGGCGGGGCCAACACGAGGAGCCTGCTTGATGCTGATGTCCACAATTTCTGGAAAGTCGCAGAAGGGCTGGAGGGCCTGGGAACGAGGGGGAGGGCTGAAGCTGGGGGTCCTGTCCCCTCGGGGCCCCCGATCCTTCTTGGAAGCCTGGACCCCACAAACCCACACCATAAGCCCCGACCCTCTCGGCCTCCCCCAGCCGCACCCCCTTCCCACCTGGCGCCTGTCAAGCCCAGGCCCCTTTTATCAATCACACCCCTTTCAACCCCCCCATCCCCAAAGTCTCCCACCCCACCTCTGCTAAACCTCACCTCCCTCTGTCGGTGGGTCCCCTCCCTGAGCCGCGCCCCCTCTCAGCTCCACACTCCAACTCCCAGTCTCCCGCCCCTTCGCAGTCCTGACCCCTCCCCTCCCTCCAATTAGCCCCGCCCCATCTCTGCCCACCCAACCAGTCCCCGTCCTCTAAGCCCCGCCCGTTTTTTTTCATTCCCGCCCACTCGCCCAGCCCCACCCCTCGCAACGGGCCCCTCTCGGAGCTCTCCCAGTCCTTCCACGCCTTCACCCCGCCCACTCTCCCGCCCCTCCTTCCTAGGCTCCTCCCCTGCCGTCGGTCCCGCCCTGCGGCCTCCCACACCTCGTGTCCTCCCGGACTCCAGTGGATGCCGCTGTCACCAGCCACTCGGAGCAGCCCCGGAGCATCCTGGCCACCAGCAGCCCCGGGGAGGCTCACGAGGAAGGTCTCGGCGGCCCTGGCCGGGTCCAGCCTCTCCAGGTCCATGATGTACTTGGCCATGAGCGAGTGCCTGTCAGCCTGGCAGGCGGTCACGCGGCCCAGGGCCCGGCGCACAGTCCTCCGGATACGCTTCCGCGTCACGAAGCTCAGGCCCTGGATCAGGTCGCGCAGATCGGGGGGCAGGCAGGCCTTGTAGCTACGAGTGGGGGGTAGCAGGCCGTCACTGGGGGGAGGGATCTCCACAGGTATGGACAGGGCCACGCACAAACCCAATTTTAGTTGAGGGGCTGGCGTGTGGCCTCAGTTGGAGGGCACGAGGCACACACGGGCGGGGGGGGGGGGCGGAGAGGACGTCAGGGTGGGGAGGGCTGTAGGCTGGGGCTGGGGCTGGGTTGGTGGGGTCCTGAGTCACATGAACACACTGCAGACTTGTAGGTGGGAGGCCTCGGGAGGCCTCGGGAGGCCTCGGGAGCCCGGGCTCCGGCAACGCCCTGGTGGAACCACGTTTTCTGACTCCCAGGCAGAGGCTGGGTATCACAGCCTGGAAGCCCTCACCTGACGGTCTTCAGCAGCTCCTCAGGCTGCTGAGCCTGCTCACGGGCCATCCGAGCCAGGTCCAGCACTGCCAGGCTGAGACATTCACCCTGCTCCTTGAGACTGAGGCCCACGGCGAGGCGGCCGCTCACCAGGTCATTTCGGTGCTGGGGGCCGGTCACAGCCCGACTGTGAGCCCTGATGTTGCCCTACAGACCCCCACCCTTGGGCCGACTCCCACCCCGGGGCTGCTTCAGAGAGGGTCAGCCAAAGCCACCCAACCGGGACCCGTGATGTTGCCCTGTGGATCCCCCCCACCACTCCCCCTACTCCGGGCTGAGCCCCATGCGGACCCCTACCTGGGCGAAGAGATGCTCCAGGACTGGCAGGTCAAGGATGGCACTGGCCAAGTCCTTCCGTAGCCCGAAGCGGTGGCATTTCTCCAACCCAAACCAGTTGGGGAAGTAAAAGCTGTTGGGGAAGGGGAAGAAGCCTGGAGTAGGAGTATAGAGGGCTGGAGGACGGTGCCAAGACCTCACAGAGCCCAGGTGGTGCCGCTGACTTGCTACGTGCCCTTGGACAAGGAACCTACACTCTCTGGCCTGAGTTCCTCATCTGCGAGATGAGCAGTGATCACATCCTCCCTGGGGCACCCACCGGGAAGCCCAGGGAGATGAGAAGGTTGTAGGATCGCTGTGGCTTGATTTGAGTTTTGAAATTTCTTTCACGTTTACTTATTTTTGAAAGAGAGAGAGTCAGAGCGTGAGCGGGGGAGGGGGCAGAGAAAGAGGGAGACACAGAATCCGAAGCGGGTTCCAGGCTCTGAATTGTTAGCACAGAGCCCGACGCGGGGCTGGAACTCGTGAGTCATGAGATCGTGACCTGAGCTGAAGTCGGACCCTTAACAGACTGAGCCACCCAGGTACCTCTGATCACTGTTGTTTTCAACTCCTCATGCCCTTGGGGCACCTGGGTGGCTCTGATTTCGACTCAGGTCATGATCTCACCGCTCACAAGGTGAAGCCTTGCACCGAGCCTGCCCTGACAGACAGAGCATGCTTGAGATTCCCTCTCTCTCCCTCTCTCTTGGCCCCTTCCCTGCTGATCCTCTCTCTCTCTCTCTCTCTCAAAATAAATAAATAAACATAAAAAAGAAAACAAAAACAAAAGCAACTCCCTTGTGCCCTCGACCAAAGTCACCCCCTCCTGGTAATTTAACCCACCCCTGCGGGGGTCGGGGTGATGTGTTTCTTACCGGAGCCTGTAGAGCAGGACTTGGGTGTTTGCATCCTCCACGGAGAAGATGTGGCTCGGGGGGTACCAGTAGGACAGGTCCTCCGTGGCCAGAGCAAAGAGGGAGTGGTACACAGGCAGGATGCCTGAGGGAATGCCCCCATCAGCACCCTCCTAAGCTTCCCCCTCTATCCCCTGCAGGGCTGGCATGGTTACCTAACCCCATGCAGCCCTACAGGGCTCTTTTCCCACCTTCGGCTCTGACACTGCGTCCCACCCCTGCCCACACACACTCCAGAGCTCCCTATCGCCCTTAGGAGAGAATCCACACACAACCTACTGCCCGCCCCTCTCCCCAGAGAGCCTCCTCCCGCTGTACATTTTACCTCAAGGGATGACCAACTGTTTCCGCTCATGTGCCTCTGGGTCTTTGCACAGCCTTTCCCTGTGCACCTTCTTCCATTTCCAAACCCTTCCTCATCCCTCAAAGCCCCAGCTCTAATGCTGACTCCACTTGGTAGCTATTCCAGCTCCCAGTCTGGGCCCCCCACAGCCCCACCCCGCTCTTTGGCCCAGCCATCTAAGGACCGACTCACCACTGGCCTTAGCAGCCCAAACACATAGCTCTTCAGCTGAATGGTCCCCAAAGGAGAAGGACAGGCGTTGTGGGGGTCCGGGGCCCCGAGGGGGCAGCAGCACGTGCAGGGCACCAGCCTCTGAAGACGAGAGGCTGCAGGAACGCTGAGGGATCAGGGGCGTCTCCTCACTTGGAGGCGCCATGGGTGTAGCCTGTCTGGACACAGAGAGAAGCAGCCACTCAGGTCTGGCCAGAGGGAAAAAGACTACAAAGCTTCTTGGGGTGTGGGGGAGACGGAGATGTTGCTGGGTGAGGTAGGGTTGAAGCTGGTGAAAGAGGGAGAGAGGAACAGAGAGACAGACAGAGAAAGACAGAGATGGAGAAAGAGAGGTGGGGAGCTGAGTGTGCAAGGAGGGTGAGGAGCCAGAGATCCCCAGGCAAGGGCTATGCTGGGGGCTGGAAGATACTCTACACCCTATGAATTCTTTTTTTTTTTTTTCTTTTTTCTTTTTTTTTTTTTTTTAGTATAGTTAACACACATAACAGGTGTGAATTCTTGTCAGTGGCCACGGCAGACATCTCCAATCAATCTATAGCCTCCACATATACCTTAGGGCAGAATCCCTGCCCCTGGCAGGCATGAGCAATCAATCACAGATGCACAGATTTGCTGACCGGGGAAACTGATGGATGCTGGCTTGTGTCTATGGGGATTTAAGGCGACAGTGATGGACCATCACTTCCTATGGATCTAGGAGACTCAAGCACTTCTGGGGCTGGGGCTGGAAGTGTTTGCATATGATGCAATGCCTGATGGCATGCATCAGATCCAGACTGATGTTGACTCAGTTGATAGGGACCTCCGTCTTGTCTGCCCACCACCACTACCATCCCTGTCCCCTTTATCACTCCCACTATTCCTCCCCGGAATGGGCCCAGGAGGAAACTGCCCCTCATCCCTTATTCCCAAAGCTCAGGACCCCTGGCTAGGCAGAGGGAACGGCTGGGCTTTGGATCCTGCAAGAAAAGGGGAGTAGATGGACAAGATCCATTTACATTATTGACTCGAATAAAGGAGACACAAAGAGAATATTGGTTAAAAAAAAAAAAAAAAACTACAACACAAAACTATGTACCAGAATAATAGTGGGGGGGGGGGCAGCATTAATGAGCTTTTAACACACCCAGCATATAAGCCTAGAACTGGCATAGGTGAAGACCCTAAGCTCTGGGTTCAAATCCCAACCCCACCATATCCAAGCTTTGTGACCCTGCCAGGGTTCCCATTGCTAGGACTCCACTTTCTCAGCTATGAAATGGGCTGACTCCCCGCCTGCCTTGGTTTGCTGAGCTGAGCCCCAAAGTATCAACATTTTTGATTCTCACTAACTGGCACAATCCTTGGCAACATGCCGAGGGAGCAGTTAACAAAAGTCAGCTAAACCAGACAGGAAGGTCCCGTGGCAGGGCGGTTTAGCGGTTCCTATGGGGGAAGGAGGGCATGGGGGGAAAGAGATCTTTCCCGTAGGGACACCCCAGTGTCACTAGCTTCCAGACCTGGAATCAGGACTTTCCCAGTCACTCTCCCCAGAGGGGATCACTTCCTATTTCTTTTTTTTTTTTTTTTTCCTTGAAACATTTGTTTATTTATTTATTTATTTGAGCGAGACAAAGTGCGAGTGGGGGAGGGGCAGAGAGCAAGGGAGACAGAATCCTAAGCAGGCTCCAGGCCCTGAGCTGTCAGCACAGCGCCCAAGGCGGGACCCGAACCCACGAACCGTGAGATCATGACCTGAGCCCAAGTCGGAAGCTCAACCGACTGAGCCACCCAGGCAGCCCCTACCCCCCTTCTTTTTTGATCACTTCCTAACAGCGACTTAATTGTGGTCTTCGTGGTCTTTCATGTAAACAGAATCAGGCAGTGTATCTTTCGTTTAAAATAAATCTTAAAGATACAGCCACATTTTAAATATTGGAGGTAAAAAAAGAAAAAGCCAGAGGGGGTGCTTGAGACCCGGAAAAATGCCCTTGTTTTAACTCCAAAAGTCCCATAGCCCCCGCAGTGGGTTGGTCACCCACTGCTCTGGCCTGGGGCCTGGGAGGGTGGAGGCTGGGAACTGTCCCTCCAGGGACGATGAACTCCAGGCTGGAGGCACAGTGATACATTCAGGTCCAGAGAGCTTGGAATTTGGGGTCTCATGTTATGCCGAACAAAGCTGAGGCCCAGAGAGGAGAGCGTTTGTCACAAGCCACAGAGCCAGCCCTCCCAGCTGTCTGTCTGGCAGCTTTCCTCAGAGGCCTTTCCTTTGTCCCCAGCCACGGCTATTCACACACTCCCCCCAACCCCCACCCCAGAGCCATGTGGCTCTGCCAGCTCTTACCTGGCAGCGGGGGACCCTGGGCCAAGGACCGGAGGGCAGAGCCGGGAGGCAGCAGGAGGAAAGTCCCACCGGGCTCCTTCCTGTGTGGGCCCCTCGGCTTCCTGAGCTGCTGTCACTTACTGAAAGTCATGGCCATGTGGGGGATGGGGACGGGGAGGCAAGAGGGCTTGGCCAGGGAGGGGCAGACAGTTCCAGAAGCCTCCAGAGCCCGGTGGCCCTCCTCAGACAGGCTGCTGGAGACCCTAGACCTAAAGGAAGGAGCGACAGGACAGAGAAGGGCCCCGGTCACAGAGAGGCTCTCAGCTGGCTCCGGACTCACTCACCGTGGGGCCCTGGAAATGCCCCAGCTCCTAGGGCCTCAGTTTACCCATCCATAGCACGATGGGGTTGGGTATGCAACAGGACTGATTCTGCACCCAGGAAGGAAACAGGGAAGTTGCCCCAGATAAATGTCAAGTTCTTCTTCAGGGTACTTTCCCCATGAGACCCTAGGAGGAATAATGGGCCCCTTTCGTGCACCACGCTTTCTGCACAAAGCTGTTTGCTCTGTGCACAACCCTAGCAACAGCTCTAACCAGGCAGACCAGGCCTGCCTTCAGGCTCACCTCACCCTCTGGTGGGTCAAGGAGACGATTACTAATTACAGATAAGGAAGAAAACCAGGGTGGGGCACCCGAGTGGCTCCGTGGTTCTGGTTAAGTTCCTCCGTTGGAAACCAAGGTCTCAGTTGGAAACCAAGGTCTCAGCTCAAGTCGTGAACTCTCGGTTTGTGAGTTCAGGCCCCCATGTTGGGCTCTGTGTTGACCATGTGAAGCCTGCTTAGAATTCTCTCTCCCTCTCTCTCTGCCCCTCCCTGGCTCTGCTCTCTCTGTCTCTGTCTCTCTCTCAAAATAAATAAATAAACTTTAAAAAAGAATAAAAGGAGGAAGAAAGAAAACCAGGGTGATGAGACAGGCACAGGGTGGAGCTGGGGGCAGGGAGGTGCCTTTTGCGCAGAGGCCACGATTAATTGAGCTGCGATGTGAAGCAGGACAAAGGGCACTCCTGGTGGGAGTAAGTGCAAAGGCCCTGAGGTGGAATGAAGTGAGCAGTCCGAGGACCAGAGAGGAGGCAGGAATGGCAGGAAGAGGTAAAAACGGAGGGGGAGGCAGAATGGTGAGCAGGGGTCAGATCTGACTTACTTTTTTTTTTTTAATTTAAAAAATTGTTTTAACGCCCTGGAAGCTGTCATGAGTGGAGGAGGCAGGAGGCTAGGGCAGCATCCTTGGGGAGACCCCAGAAAATAGAGTTTAGGGGATAGACTTTAGAGGACTCTTTCTATAATTCCATCACATATCCTGGCACAAAAAAACGGCTTTGGTATGTATGTATTTTGTTGACTTTAGTTCAATCACCCACGGAAACTTACCAGGCACCTCCTGTGTGTGGGGCACTGGGGACACATCGGGGGACAGAACGGACCCAGTCTCTGCCTGGTGACCATGGGGGGGGGGGGGACATGATATTAAACTGTTACACAATAATTGTTTCAGTTGCCCTCGGGGCTGGGCTGGTAAGAGACACCCTGAGTCTGCAGGGCTTCCTGGAAGAAATGACTTTGATACTGAAATCCAAGGGCAAGTGGGATTGGCCAAAGAGTGATCTGGAAGTGTGGGGAGTTCCTGCAGAGGGAACAGCCCAGGCAGAGGCCGGGTCACAGCGTTTCTGAGAAGAGCAGGATGTCAAGGGCAGAGGGCTCGGAGACTTGCTAGGAAGCATCAGCGGGGCCTTGCGGGTGGAGGGAGGGGTAGGAGGGTGGCCTCAGTGGCAGGAGCCCCAGCAGGCTAGTGGCAGGAAGTGCCGCTGGGGGTGGGGGGACTTAGCTGTGGTATTTTTCATTTACTTCCTGGGTGGCTTTGGCAGAAACCAATGTAAGCATACTCCCATCCCTGGCCCTGAGACAGAGGCTCCAGTCCTCCAGGAAGGACGGTGAGTTTCTAGGGCCCTGAAAACTTCAGTGTGACGGTCACTGTGGTATTTTGAGAGTGAGCAGGAAGGGAACAGGGGTGGGACAAAGGTGACATCCTCAGCCCCAGAGAGGGCTGTGTGAAGGGGGAGGAAGTTTCAAGGAGGCAGAGCCCAGACCTTGCTCAAGAATAAATTGGAGGGCGCCTGGGTGGCTCAGTCGGTTAAGCGGCCGACTTCGGCTCGGGTCATGATCTCGCGGTCCGCGAGTTCGAGCCCCGCGTCGGGTTCTGTGCTGATGGCTTGGAGCCTGGAGCCTGTTTCGGATTCTGTGTCTCCCTCTCTCTGACCCTCCCCCGTTCATGCTCTGTCTCTCTCTGTCTCAAAAATAAATAAACGTTAAAAAAGATAATAAAAAAAAGAATAAATTGGAAACTTTAGTGAGGCAAATATCTCAATTTTTCTGCTGCCAAAAAGCTCATAAATACAGTCAAAGAATGAATAAGACTGGAAACAAACGTGAATTCATATTGTGGATAAAATCTCTTCATTATACAAGCACTTCCTGCGAAACAATAAGAAAACACCAAAGCTTAGCAGGATATGAACCCAGAAGTCACAGAAAATGAGGCACAGATGGCTCTTTTTTTTTTTTTTTTTTTTTTATATAAATGGTTCTTAAACCCGGGAAAAGATGCTCAGCTTCACTCATAATAGGAAATGCGCAAATTTAAAATTTTTTTTAAGGTTTATTCATTTTTGAAAGACGGAGAGAGACAGGCTGCAAACGGGGGGGGGGGGGTGAAGAGAGAGGGGGACACAGAATCCAAAGCAGGGCTCCAGGCTCCGAGCTGTCAGCACAGAGCCTGACGCGGGGCTCGAACTCAGGAACCACGAGATCACGACCTGAGCCCAAGGCGGACACTTAACCAACTGAGCCACCCGGGACCTCCAGAAAGTGCAAATTTAAAGCACAGTGAGGGGCGCCTGGGTGGCGCAGTCGGTTAAGCGTCCGACTTCAGCCAGGTCACGATCTCGCGGTCCGTGAGTTCGAGCCCCGCGTCAGGCTCTGGGCTGATGGCTCAGAGCCTGGAGCCTGCTTCCGATTCTGTGTCTCCCTCTCTCTCTGCCCCTCCCCCGTTCATGCTCTGTCTCTCTCTGTCCCAAAAATAAATAAACGTTGAAAAAAAAAAAATTTAAAGCACAGTGAAACCACATGATCATTTCAATGGATGTGGGAGAGATTGGCCAACACTCAACACCTCTTCATAAAAACGTCTACCAAAGTAGGTGTAGATGAGAATGTCCTCCACCTGATAAGGAGTGTCTACAAAAAAAATCTATGGGTAATATTTTACTTAATGTGAAAGACAGAATTGTTTCCTCCTGAGACTGGAACAAAGACAAGGAGTCCATTTTCATCATTTCTATTTGATGTTCCTCCGGAGGTCAAAGTCATTACAATGAGGGTAGAAAAACAAACACAAGGCATAAAGATTGGAAAGGAGGAAGTAAAACTCTTCCTATTTGCAGATGGTATGGTTATTTACAATGTAAAAAATCCAAGGGAATCTATGACAACTCCTGGAATTAGCAAGTTCACAGGTTAAAAAGTTAACGTACAAAAGTCAACCGAATTCTTATATACCATGTATTCTTATATAAGACCACACAATTGGAAAATGAAATGTTTAAAAAATCCCATTTGCAGCAGCACCAAAAAAAAAAAAAAAATTAAGTATCTAGAGATAAACCAAACAAAGGAAGTCTAAGCCCTCAGCACTAAAAACTACAGGTATTACCGAGCAAAATTCATGAAGACTGAAAGAAATGGAAAAATATACCATGTCATAGATTGGCAGACTCAGTGTTGTTAAGATGTCAGTTCTCCCCAGACTGATTCATGAGTCAATGTAATTCCAATGCATGGGGCGCCGGGGTGGCTCAGTCGGTTGAGCGGCCGACTTTGGCTCAGGTCATGATCTCACCATCCGTGGGTTCGAGCCCCACGTCAGGCTCGGTGCTGACAGCTTGGAGCCTGGAGCCTGCTTCGGATTCTGTGTCTCCCTCTTTCTCTGCCACTCCCCCGTTCATGCTCTGTCTCTCTCTCTCTCTTTGTCAGAAATAAACATTAGAAAAAAATTAAAACTGGGGCCCCCGAGTGGCTCAGTCGGTTAAGCGTCCAACTTCGGCTCAGGTCACCATCTCATGGTCCGTGAGTTCAAGCCCCACATCGGGCTCTGTGCTGACTGCTCAGAGCCTGGAGACTGTTTCAGATTCTGTGTCTCCCTCTCTCTCTGACCCTCCCCCGTTCATGCTCTGTCTCTCTCTGTCTCAAAAATAAATAAACGTTTTAAAAAAATTAAAAAAAAAAGAAAAAAATGAAAATTAAATTCATCAGGATTTTTTTTTTTTTAGAAACTGGCACTGACTTTAAAATGTACATAAAAAATAAATAAAGGGGCGCCTGGGTGGCGCAGTCGGTTGAGCGTCCGACTTCAGCCAGGTCACGATCTCGCGGTCCGTGAGTTCGAGCCCCGCGTCGGGCTCTGGGCTGATGGCTCAGAGCCTGGAGCCTGTTTCCGATTCTGTGTCTCCCTCTCTCTCTGCCCCTCCCCCGTTCATGCTCTGTCTCTCTCTGTCCCAAAAATAAATAAAACGTTGAAAAAATTTAAAAAAATAAATAAATAAATAAATAAATAAATAAATAAATAAAATAAAATAAAATAAAATGTATATAGGGGCACCTGGGTGGCTCAGTCGGTTAAACATCTGATTTCAGCTCAGGTCACATTCTCATGGTTTGTCAGTTCAAGCCCCGCATCCAGCTCTCTGCTATCAGTGCAGAGCCCGCTTCAGATCTTCCGTACCCCCCCTTTCTGCCCCTCCCCTGCTGGTTCTCTCTCTCTCTCTCTCAAAATAAATTAATCAATTAAAAAAATAATATGGAGGGCGCCTGGGTGGCTCAGTCGGTTAAGCGCCCGACTTCGGCCCAGGTCATGATCTCACGGTTCGTGGGTTCGAGCCCCACGTCGAGCTCTGTGCTGACAGCTCGGAGCCTGGAGCCTGCTTCGGATTCTGTGTCTCCCTCTCTCTCTGCCCCTCCCCTGATCATGCTGTCTCTCCCTGTCTCTCAAAAATAAATAAATATTTAAAAAATAATAATAATAATATGGACAACAGATACGAATAGACGTTTCACCAAAGCCGACAAGCACATGAAAATATGCACAAAATCATTAGCCATAAGGTAAATGCAAACCTAAACCAAGGTGAGATAGCACTATACAGTCGGCAGGATGGGCAAAATTAAAACGACAGACAAGTGTTGACGATGTGGGACTGGCCGGGGGAATGCAAAAAAAAGGTGCAGACCCTGTGGTGAAGTTTAGCGGTTTCTGAAACCATATGAGCCAGCCATTTTCCTCCTACGTGTTGAGAGAAGTTAGAGCATAAGTCTATATAAGGGCTTATAAACGCATGTGCTCGACAGCTTCATCCGTAATGGTTCTAAATTGAAAACAGCCCAGATGATCACTCACGTGAATAGATACACAACCAGTGGTCCAGCCATGCAGAGGAATACAACTTGGTTAAAAAAGAAAATAAAGTAATAAACTAGTGAAAGACGCAACAATATGGGACAATCTCAGAATCATCAGTGATGATCAGTGAGTGAAAGCAGCCAAGCACAAGGCTTACACGCAAAATTCTGGAACGTGCAAACTATTCTTTTTTTTTTTTTTTTTTTTTTTTGGGGGGGGACAGAGAGAGAGCATGAACGGGGGAGGGGCAGAGAGAGAGGGAGACACAGAATCGGAAACAGGCTCCAGGCTCTGAGCCATCAGCCCAGAGCCCGACGCGGGGCTCGAACTCACGGACCGCGAGATCATGACCTGGCTGAAGTCGGACGCCCAACCGACTGCGCCACCCAGGCGCCCCTGCAAACTATTCTTAATGGCAGAAAGCCGATCAGGTTGCTGCCAATGAAGGTGCCGAGAGGAAGGCATCGTGAAGGGGTGCAGGACCCCGCTGGGGGTGATTTTTAAACATTCATTTTTGAGAGAGAGAAGGAGGGGCACCTGGGTGGCTCAGTCGGTTAAGCGTCCGACTTCAGCTCAGGTCATGATCTCACGGTCTGTGGGTTCGAGCCCCGTGTCAGGCTCCGTGCTGACAGCTGGGAGCCTGGAGCCTGCCTCGGATTCTGTGTGTGTGTCTCTCTCTCTCTCTCTGCTCCTCCCCCACTCATGCTCTGTGTCTCTCTCAAAAATAAATAAACATTAAAAAAATTTTTAAATAAAATTTAAAAAAAGAAAGAAAGAAAAGTATAAGACTTCAGCGTATGCTCAAGGATCTGCGCAAATTCTCATCGTTGCCGTCACGAGTGGAAATGGCCCAGCCCTGTGGAGGGAATCAGGCAGAAGCTGAAGAAAATGCCCTAGAACCCAACAAGGATCCTTCTAGCAAATCGGCCTTCCATGAGTGATACCTATACAGAGCTAAGGATCCATCATGGCACACTTTGTAACAGCAACGAGCTGGAAACGACCTAAATGCCCAGCCACAGGGGATTTGCTGTATAAACATGGCTGGTCTCAGCAATGAATATTACACACCTGTGCAAAAGAACGCACAAGGACAAGGCAGCACAATGCTGACAATATGGGAAGACCTCCGAGATATTTTGCAAAGGCAAGAGCAAGGTGCAAACCTGCCTGGGGAGGAAGCTTTGGTTTGTGTAGAAAGACGAGAGATGATGAGGATGGGTAGACCCTTTGCAGGGAAACATAGACAATAAATAACTTGTTCCCATGGTGGCCACTGGGGAGCCATGGTAGGCAAAGGAGGGAGATAGTTTCTGTCATTTACCTTTCCATGCCTGTTGAATTTTGTATTTGTTAATAGTGTTTAAAAGTAAGTGTTTGATCAAAAAAGGAAACGTATAGGGGTGCCTGGGTGGCTCAGTTGGTTAAGTGTCGACTTCAGCTCCGGTCATGATCTCACAGTTTGTGAGTTTGAGTCCCGCGTCGGGCTCTGTGCTGACAGCTCAGAGCCTGGAGCTTGCTTTAGATTCAGTGTCTCCCTCTCTGCCCCTCCCCTGCTTGCCACCCCCCTCAAAAATAAAAACATTAAAAAATTTTTTTAATTAAAAAATGCATATCCCTTGCGGAGAAAGAGGATCTCTTTTGCATTGTTGGTGGGAATGCAAGCTGGTGCAGCCACTCTGGAAAACAGTATGGAGGTTCCTCAAAAAACTAAATATAGAACTACCCTACGACCCAGCAATGGCACTACTAGGCATTTATCCACGGGATACAGGTGTGCTGTTTCGACGGGACACATGCACCCCCATGTTTATAGCAGCACTATCGACAATGGCCAAAGTATGGAAAGAGCCCAAATGTCCACCGATGGATGAATGGATAAAGAAGATGTGGGATATACATACAATGGAGTATTACTCGGCAATCAAAAAGAATGAAATCTTGCCATTTGCAATGACGTGGATGGAACTGGAGGGTATTATGCTAAGTGAAATTAGCCAGTCAGAGAAAGACAAAAATCGTATGACTTCACTCATATGAGGACTTTAAGAGACAAAACAGATGAACATAAGGGAAGGGAAACAAAAATAATATAAAAACAGGGAGGGGGACAAAACAGAAGAGACTCTTACATATGGGGAACAAACTGAGGGTTACTGGAGGGGTTGTGGGAGGGGGGATGGGCTAAATGGGTCAGGGGCACTAAGGAATCTACTGCTGAAATCATTATGGCACTAGATGCTACTAATTTGGATGTAAATTTTGAACAGTAAAAAATAAAGTTTAAAAAAATGCACATCCTTAAAAAAAAAAGAAAGGAAACATTTAAGCACTTGGGATGGGAGAGGAAATAGTAACTAGAGCTGCTGTTCAGAGGTTGACCGTGAACCAATGCAATCATATTGATCATGAGAAGAGCAAACACATCCCGCGCTCAGCAGTGCAATCTGGCTTTGTTTGCTTACCTCCCCCGCTCCCCCAGCTCACAAGGCCCTAGGATCATCCTCCAATGAGGCTGAGAAAAGGGAAATGGGATCTGGCCTCTGGCTGGGGATGGGGGGGGGGGGTTGGCGATACTTGCACGGAGCCTACGGAGACCCCCTTCCTGTTTATTTTTCTCCCTAGCACACATCGCACTGTGTTGTGGTGCCTCTTTTTCTTATTTATCTTGTGCTTGTCCATTTCTCCCATTGGTATATCAGCTCTCAAAGGGCTGGAGTTGGTTGTCTTGATCACTGCTGTGTCCCCAGTGCCTGGCCCACAATAGGTGCTGGAATTCATTCATCCATCCATTCATTCATCCATTCCTTCATTCATCCATCCATTCATTCATCCATTCCTTCCTTCCTTCCTTCCCTCATCCATTCATTCATCCATCCATTCCTTCCTTCCTTCCCTCATCCATTCATTCATCCATTCCTTCCTTCCTTCCTTCCCTCATCCATTCATTCATTCCTTCATTCATTCATCCATTCCTTCCTTCCTTCCTTCCCTCATCCATTCATTCATTCCTTCATTCATTCATCCATTCCTTCCTTCCTTCATTCATCCATTCATTCGTCCATTCCTTCCTTCCTTCATTCATCCATTCATTCGTCAATTCCTTCCTTCCTTCCCTCATCCATTCATTCATTCATTCATTCATCCATTCCTTCCTTCATTCATCCATTCCTTCATTCATTCATCCATTCATTCATCCATTCCTTCCTTCCTTCCCTCATCCATTCATTCATCCATTCCTTCCTTCCTTCCCTCATCCATTCATTCATCCATCCATTCCTTCCTTCCCTCAACCATTCATTCATCCATCCATTCCTTCCTTCCTTCCTTCCTTCCTTCATTCATCCATTCATTCATCCATTCCTTCCTTCCTTCCTTCCTTCCCTCATCCATTCATTCCTTCATTCATTCATCCATTCCTTCCTTCCTTCATTCATCCATTCATTCATCCATTCCTTCCTTCCTTCCCTCATCCATTCATTCATTCATTCATCCATTCCTTCCTTCATTCATTCATTCATCCATTCATTCATCCATTCCTTCCTTCCTTCCCTCATCCATTCATTCATCCATCCATTCCTTCCTTCCTTCCTTCCCTCATCCATTCATTCATTCCTTCATTCATTCATCCATTCCTTCCTTCCTTCATTCATCCATTCATTCATTCATCCATTCATTCATCCATTCCTTCCTTCCTTCATCCATCCAACCATCCATCCATGCATCCATGAATTTGAAGAAAGAACCTTAGGAGGGTTGGGAGCAGGAACAATTAGGGGCAGGAGACAAGGCGCAGGAGGCCGGGGACTGAACCTTGTGGCATCTGGGTTCCATGGGAGTGAGTGGCTTGGGTCATTTGCAGGATAAAGTGACAGGAGCAGAATCTTGGGCCACTGCATGGAGCACTGGAAAGACAGAGGTGCTGGTGGTCCAGATGGAGAAGGGGGTGAGCTGGATGGGAGCAGCTGAGGTGGTGACTGCCAGGACAGCTGAGGAAGGGTGATGATCCAAACTGGGGTGTGGCCAGAGTATGGCCCAGGAGCCAGGATTAAAGCCTTCAAGGTCTCAAGGAGGAAGAAGGACAGTCAGGGAGGGGGCAGCCCAGGGGTGGCCCCGCCAACCAGGAAGTCAGCCAGGCCTAATTGAATGGTGGTAACAGAGAGGAAGGGATGCCTAGCCAGGACCAGTTGACCCAGCTGGGCTTCCCTGGGTGGGGGCTGCCAGGAACAGGAGCCAATAGATGGAGGGGGGTGGAAGGGCAGGAGGGAGGAGCAGGGGCTCAGAGGAGGGGCCAGGGCAGCATTCCACAATAGAGTCAAAAGGGGGGCAGGGAAGCTTAACAAACGTTAGGACACACCCCCTGCCCCCCCCCCCCCCCGTTCCTCCTTCTGCTCCAGCTGAAGCGTCACCCTGACCTACCTGGCTCCAAAGCCCTGCTGAGCCTGGGGCCTTTCCTTCCCATTCATACTTCCCCCTGTCCTCCCTGCTCCCCCTCCTCTGGCCCCTTTCTTGCTCTCCCAGCACTCATTTTCCAGGACTCCTTTCTACCTTCCCATTTCCTGCCCCCAGCCTGGGGAAACTGAGGCCCAACGCACGGAGTTCACCCGTGCCCAAGGCGCACAACTCCAGGGCTGGGGCTTCTGCCTCCCCAGTCCAAACATTCAACGCCATTTAAATCTCATAACCCCAGGAGCTGGGGACTATTATTAGCCTCATCTTACGGATGGGGGAACTGAGGCCCAGAGAGATGATGTTCCAAGGCACTATTAGTGGGATTTGAACCTGTTCCTGCCCCACCCACACCAACGTCCAGGCTCTTGGTCTCAGCCCGGTGGAGACAAAGCGAAAGGTCTGCTGCCACCTGGTGGACAGTCCAGGCAGCGCCGTTTGGATGGGGTCGTCTCTTCCAGAGAAAAGGGCCAGAGCCGGGAGGAGGCAGGCCTGGTCCCTTGACCACACTCCACCTCTCATGCTCCTTTCCCGCCAATTTTCCGAATTTTCAACACCTACGTGTCCATGAAAAAGGCACAGCCTAACCCATTTCCTGCTCACGACTTCTTTAAGTGCAGAAAGACCCTGGATGTCAATTCTAACACACGTGAAAAATGAAAGACCACAAAGACAATGCTGTAATTATAAAAAACAGCACAAATGCACTTTTTTTGATCTCTTAACTGATTTGGAAAGCAATTGTAGGGGCGCCTGGGTGGCTCAGTCGGTTAAAATACCAAATTTGGCTTAAGTCATGATCTCCCGGTTGAGGAGTTCGTGCCCTGAATCGGGCTCTGTGACGGCAGTATGGAGCCTGCTTCAGATTCTCTCTTTCCGTCTCTCTCTCTCCGCCCCTCTCCCGTTTAGATTCTCTCTCAAAATAAATAAGTGAAACTTAATAAAAAGCCATTGTATAAAAATTATATTAATTCCATCGTTAGGTCTATAGCATGTAGGCATGTAATATATTTGACGATAATACAAAAAGAGGTGAGTAAAGCCGTATAGGAATGAGGACATGACACCAGGTAGTAATGCTAATCCACAAACACAAGTGGAGGGAACCAGAAATGCAAATGGAGAAAATTAATATAACAAACTTTATAAATACATACTTGTCCTCCTTTAATTTCTCATGATTCTTTAACAGACATACGGTTGTAAGTAACACTCATAGCAATGCGTTGTTAGGTTTGTAACACATAAGAGACATAATATGTATAGCAGTAATAGCACAATAATAACAATAATTTGGGACAAAAGGGGGAAGAGGAAATGAGCTCTATAGGAGCTACTGTAGGAGTAACATTTTGGCATCTCATTAAAATTAAGGCAGCATAAATCGTAAATAGATTGTGAATTAAGATGTATGTGTTAGGGGCGCCTGGGTGGCTCAGTTGGTTAAGCATCCTACTCTTGGTTTCAATTCGGGTCAAGATCTTGAGGTTCGTGAGTTTGAGCCCCATGTCAGGCTCTGTGCTGACAGTGTGGGGCCTGCTTGGGATTCTCTTGCTCTCTCCCTCTCTCTCCACCCCTCCCCTACTCTCACTCAAAATAAATAAATCAACTAAAAAACAAAAAAACAAGCAAATAAAACAATGATGGATGTGTGAAGCCCTAGAGCATCCACTAAGGAAATAACTTAAAAAATACAGTAGGCTTGAGGGTGCCTGGGTAGCTCAGTCCGTTAAGCGTCCAGCTTCGGCTCAGGTCATGATCTCACGGTTTGTGGGTTTGAGCCCCGCGTCGGGCTCTGTGCTGACATCTCACAGCTTGGAACCTGCTTTCGGATTTGGATTCTGCTTCCCCCTCTTTCTCTGCCCCCCTCCCCTACTCATGCTCTATCTCTCTGTCTCAAAAATAAATATATATAAATATATAAATAAATACACATACACATATACACACACACACACACACACATAC